>NC_136424.1:32905625-33572500 GCF_052625555.1 Lactuca saligna
GTCATCATACAAGTTCACACATGAATTTACCTATTTTTCTTATTAATTCTAGTTTCATGTTAATTAATCTTAGACATATGACAAAGTGGTCACATAACATATGAGGTTGATAATTAAAAGATGTTCATACTATCTAATTATCTTCCTATTAACAGAAAAATAGTTATCATCCACACATAAGGTTCTTTAACAAGCTAAAGTCAAAAATCACCAACATTGAATTAATCCTACCATAATAATCAATCCATAGTATCAATATTGTATCCCCAAACAGAAGTTTAAGAGTTTTACCTCATGTTTGAGGTAATAAACAGCATAAAAACGAATTCTAATTGTCTAGCCATAATGGAAAACAAAAGATTAAGTAGAATGATGTAGATTTGCCTCAAATCTCCTTCGGGATTAAATTCTAGGGTGTATCTTCGTTCTTCAGGTCTCTCCTGGCTCTGATTCGTAGCTTACTTCTTCCCAAGGGTTCCAGAATGTCGAATGTGGATCTGGGAAGCCGTATATATAGATTCGACCCGACTCGCCAAATCCATGTCCGACTCGCCGAGTCCATAACTTAAATCCCATGTACGGTAAGTCATGAAGTCCTTATCTTTTCATTACACTACTAGAAAAACAGCCTTTTACGATGCTCATTGCGCGTCGTAAAAGGCTCAGACGATGCGCAAATGCGCGTCAAGGAAGGCCATGTCATAAAGAGAGACGATGCGCTTTTGCGCGTCGTCTATAGACGACGCGCATTTACGACGCTCATTTACGACACACAATTATGAAGCGCGTTTACGACACGCAATGCGTATCGAGAAAGGCCCTGTCATAAAGGGAGACGACACGCATTCGCGTGTCGTAACCTTACGACGCGCGTGTTAATGACACACATTGCGTATCAAGAAAGCCCCTGTCAAGAAAGGCCATGTCATAAATGAAGATGACACACATTTTTGCGTATCATAATTGTAAATATTAAAAAAAATATTATTTATGGATTTACTTATTTTCAAATTAAATTTGTATTTAATGTTTCATAATAAAAAATACAATATCATATACAAAAAATAGAATCCATTGCATAAATTTAATGCCATACAAATAATCGTTCGAACGACTAAGGGGATCCGATTGTACATTGTTATTAAGAAAATGGAAGTATATTGTTATAGTTAGAAAATAAATGAGAGTACAATGCGCTACGTTTGGTTCCTCTCATATAGTTTCCATCTTCAAGATTGCTATCCAATAAGCTTTTAGTATTCGCATGTAGAAATTACATTGCAAAATGCACACCTGAGAGCTCACGTCCAAGAACAGGGAGGTCTCGTGGCTTTGTTGCCCCAACTGCTTAACCGCATCATTCTCTTTGCGAAGGCGTTGAATTGAGTACACCGGATCGCTTCCTAATTCCAGGATAGAGGAACTGAAAATATTATTACAACTCATTGTTTACCAACAAAACAAACTATATGATTATCATTACCTACCTACAAAAGTGTGCCCTAGCAATCCAGAATTGGGATTTTGTTCCTTCTCCAGTTAGATTTAAGCCAAGTGTGGGACTACTGCTTGCAAGAATGCAATGTTGAGGGCAATCACAAGAACTGGACCATGGTGTTTGGATCACAACAACAAACCTACATACACAAAACACAATTTTAGTATTTCTGGAACCTATTAAGGATATCACTCATTGTAAGAACTAGAAAAGGATGAAAAGTTTTTAGGAAATCATAGGGACTTACCGAGCTGCAAGGGTCATCCATGTGCTGTTCTTTCTGCAAACTACACCACACATTTCCGAATTAAATCTGACAGTAAGGTGACTGACTATGCTACAAAAAAAATGCAAAATTAACTCCTTTTTATCTTTATCACAAACTATTATGTGAATCCGATATGGTTGTATTTTTTATTCCATATGCAAGTACCCAACAAAGATTCACATAACAGCCATGGATGGCAACAAGCAGGGAAGCACAACGGTATTGCTTTTTCAACAAAACCTACAAGTATATGCACAACTAAGAAACCAATAAGTTAAATAAACCTAATCTTTTCAGAAAGTTTTATGTGAAACTGGCATGAGGCTTTTACCTTTTACCATGAAAAGATAACTGAATAAAGGATTTGCAACAGAAGTCACAAAGGGCTTACAGGGTAGTATAATGCACTTACAGTTGTGTTGGTCAACGGCTTAACAATGTGGTAGTATAATGCAGTCAGTGTGTCCCCCTTGTCATTCCTGTTACAATATTTAATTAATTAATCATCAACATAATTACTTTAAAAGATTAATTTTTTATATAACAAAATAAACATCGGTTCATCCGGAGTGTAAGTCACGTCCAGATAGTGGCCTTTCAGCTATCACAGAACTTGACCCATGTTATATAACAGGTAACATTCTTTCCATCTCTCCATCTGTATATACATAAACACACACACACACTTATACGTTATATCTAAGTTGTAACATATAGTCCCTGAAAGTGAATTCTTGATTATCAGGTCCTCTTTCATCAGTATGGAAAGAATGGTGCATTGAATTTAGGATTGAGGCAAATGATATTCTTGTTGTTCCATATGATTGGAGATTATCACCATCAAAGCTTGAAGAATGGGATTTGTACTTCCACAAGCTAAAGTTTGTATTCACTTATTATATGATCTGAATCATAATAATTTTGAAACCCACATATTAATTTTTTTTTAATTTCTTTGAAGACTTACCTTTGAAATAGCTCTGAAGAATTTCCCATCTACTTATTTATTAAGGTCGTTTTATGGACACAGGACTTGAAAAATGCACTGCTCAAACATGTAACAAGCCAAACTTTCAAAATATATTTAAAAAAAAAATTAAAAAGTTCTCCTTTAACAATTTCCTTTCTAAAGGAATAACCTGATGCAGGAACTTTGATTATTCATCATTGATGTATTTGAGGTTGTGGGAACATAAAAGTTTCCGGTTCGAGAAGAATCAGTGGTGCTACTCCCATAACCATCACCTGCAAAGTATACGTATTAAGTATCCCATCAACATTAAAGAGGATACTACAGTGACAAAAGCAGAGAGAGAGAGAGAGAGAGAGAGAGAGAGAGAGTACCCTGTGACATCTGTTGTTGATGGACATTCAAAACAGTCCCATAATGAGAATGTGTCTCATTTTCTCTGTGACATTTGAAAATCCATAAGCTTTGTGTTGTAAAGTAGACCTGATTCCCCCACCCATATGGCTCCCAAGGATATGTAATATGCGACTGTTATGGCCACCAACTTGGTGCTTTTGGTTTAGTGGCTGAGATACCATTGTTGAGTCAATATTCGATAGCCCAAAAACATTGTTGGACATATCTATTTTCATGTAAGACTGATTAGTATTACTATTATTAAATCTAGGAGTAGGCATCATTCACCATTCATAGTCCATAACAAAGAGATCAAAACCCAAACTTATCAATGAAAATAGACAGAAAGAATCAAAATAGTAAACATGTGGATGTGTATGTGGTGCTGTGTGCAACTGTGAACAACTATCATAATGGGATTTAGAAGCAAAAAAGTAGGGGAGATAGATGTCTCACCTGAGACATAAAAAAAAGAGAATAAGGGAGATGGAATGGAGCGTACCTAAGATGCTTAGAGTGTAGAATTAGGGATCAAGGAAAGAGGAGGAAGTCACGATTAATATCTGTATCACTTTTCCAGTTAGGGTTTTACAAAGGAGAATACAAGAAGAATCAAAATCAAAATCAGAGGCATGAATAAAGGAGAAAGAAGAGAAATTTTTACAATACAGAGGAGTGCACCTTACTAAATAATCCTTCGATTGACTGCAATTTGGAGTCAAATCGATATCGATTCAGCTAGATAATACCAATTTCGATTTCAATTTCATCTACTCCAAGTCTTTGTGGCCTATAAAACACGGTGTGTGGCTGATGATGGACAACCTGCGAGCTGCTGGTATGAGCTGCTGGTTTGTACCCAACGCTTTACCAGCACTACCTTCTCCCGATACGAGCTGCTGGGTTGAGGTCGCCTCAAAGAACCCTAAAATCTCTGGATCGAACACATACGAAGCGGATTCAATCACATAAATGGGCCCGGATCTTCCTTCACATGGGCCCCATGTTTGCCTTGTCTAATTACTGGAAACCATAGTTGAACAAGAAGGTCTGTGTCCATTATGCATTTTTCATTCAATAGTTAAAGTCTTGAACCAATCGATCATTAAAGAATTCTTGATAGTCATCAAGAGGGTTCAAATCTGTTTCCTCTGGGGAAATGATTAGATCAAATCTGTTTCCTTTGGGGAAACGATTGGGAACCATATACGGATTAGGGTTTACAGAGAAAATGAGAAGGAGAGATTGAAGGTTGTCGGCTGGTGGCGTGCTTTCCTTGATCGATGTCGACGATCGGGAATGGCAAGTAACGATGGTCGAAGTGTGAGGGAAGAAGTAGGTGGCAGTCAATGTCGGCAGGGGGAAGGAAGGAGCGTTGATAATTAGGGCAAGAGGGAAAGGAACAAAAAGGAAGGCGGGGATTTTAATTTTTTAGGATTTCATTTTCCCCCTCGGCTACTAAAGGATGGAAGGCGCGTTTCCATTAAAATTTATAAAGCGACATCCTCATACGACACACGTTTTATTATAGGCGCCGTCCGTGTTTTTTTTAGACACTAATTTAAGGGTACGCAAAAATGCGCGCCCTAAATCCTTAAAATTTATAGAGAGATGACATTATTTTTAGATCACACTCATTTGCGTATCGTGAATCAATGCGTATCATAAATTGCGCGTCGTAAAAGGCTGTTTTTCTAGTAGTGTTATCTTCTCGATCCTTCGCTCGGACCGCCAAGTAGACGACCCTACTCGCCGAGTAGGTGTTGTTTTTGGTGGTTTTTCTTCTTTGTTCAATTCCCGAGCTCCAAACCGCTTCTCCTGTTTCCTTTCACTTCCAAGCTTCAACTTTGGACTGAAAACATAATACAAGCACTTTTAAGTATCTTTTGTCCATGAAATGCAATAATTTAGCTAATAAATGATAAAAATCTATGCTTAATATAAGACTCAATATGAAAATATCAAAATACCCCACACTTGACTTTTGCTTGCCCCCAAGCAAAACTGAATTTTAACACATTAGAATCACATATGACAACTCCATTCTAACCCAACCATTATGCCAAGACCGCAACGCATGCATTTATGTCTAAAAATTTTCCTAAGGACCCCCCCATACTCCAAATACTCACAATCCTCATAAACATTTGCCCACTCACCCCGAACTATGCTCATTTTATGCATTTCTCTGAATCCATCCTCAGAAAACCTCTTAACCTCAAGGTATTTTTGGTTGAGCAACCCAAGCATACATAATCTAGACAATTACAATTTATGATACCATATTGGAGCTCTTTGGAATTCTTCATTTCTTTGACATTTGATCTTTGATTTCTATGAATTCACCACCTTGTTGTTTGATTTTTGGTATCTTCAACTTTTTGAATTTCTACGGAATTTTTGATCTTCTAATTTCATATTTGACTTTGATGCTCCAAAAATTCTTCAAACTTTCCTTGTAATTTCCTCTCTTTTTTTACATGCACCTCACTTTTTTCAGTAAAAACCTACATGCTTAAGCAGGGGCACTCAACTTCAACCTTTATTGGTTAACGATAATAATTTTCCTGGATATATTTCGCGTACACGATGCTAAACATATTGCATCCCTCGGGCTGAGCGAGGTCGTGTTTTTGTCCCATGATTTCACTAGAATAAGGAAGCCACAAATGCGCAAGAACGTATATAGGCTCAACTAAACATTTGGGTCTTCATCCAATTAATTCCTAAGTCATATTTTTGGTATTCACAAATTTTAAAATTTAACCTAAATTAGGATATTAGGATTCTATAATTACTAAGATGACATCAACCCCCTACCCCACACTTAATTTATGCAATGCCCTCATTGCATATTATGCATGAAAAATAACAATCATGAAATGTAGAGAGAATTGGAACAAACTCCCCTGGGGTAGAAGTCGCTAGGTCGATATCTCTTCTCTTCAACTCCATCTTCACTTAACTTTATCCATGGAAATAGCGCATCCATGTCTCGGATATCAAATCGCATGTGGGTAGCTTCAAATGTGCAGGAAAAATAGTACAAAACCTCCAGGAATTGATCACAAAGAATAAATGATCAAGTGGTGCAACCATCAACATCGAATCGGCAGTCCCCATGGTTGGCAAACAAGTGACTCGTCGAGTCATATAGACGACTCGTCGAGTATGGTCGCGGAAAGCCTCAAATGTGTAAGTACAAAGGGTGACTCGTCGAGTAGGTTTATTGCACTCGGCAAGTCGACCGCTGGGTGGAAAAAAAACTTTTCTACATTCTTTCCAGCTGTTGATAAAGCTTAATAACTTCCCATCACTTCAAAAATTATTCACTTAATACCCTTAGGACCGGACTCGACACCTTAGCTCTAAACGTCACCCTTTCTTGACTCTCTTCCATTCTTTTTCTCTTTCTCTCAAACTCTAAACCCCTTTGAGCAAGCATTCCTAACTCAAAATCTGAAAGTCATCAAGGCAAATAAAACATCAAACACATACTTAGAGTTCAACCAAAAATTCAAAACACACCAAACAAATCAAAAACAAAAATAAAACGAAATTGTTCCATTAAACATTAAAAAAAAAAAAAAAAAAAAAAAAAAAAAAAAAAAAACTAATCCTCCTCCTCATCATCATTGCCATGAGCAGCTCCGCTTCCACCAGCTCCACTTCTCCTTGCATCAATGACCTCGTCCCACGAAGGAATGTAGGGAAAATTACCCCCATCAATGTGCGGAATATGGAAATGATCGAAAAGCCGCACGTGGGATTCGTTGCTAAAATTGATGCCCCTCGCCATGTGATCTTGGAGCCTCCTCATCTCAACATTGTACCAATCCATTGGTACCTCCTCATTGTCTAGCAGAATCACCGACGGCTCCTCCTCAACTTCCCGCTCGCGTCTCGATCTAACTCTCGTTCCCGGTGCCTCGGGTCCAATTACCGGATTATCACTTGGGATAGCATAATGACCACCACCAAAGTCTTCAATAATCATTACTCTACTAAAAAGAATAGGATTAAAGGGAAGGGCAGGAATCATTGTCATCAAATTCCAAGCTCCACGGGTCATCAACCCATATGAGTTGGCAAGTCAGTTCACGAACATGCCACTTTTAATTTTGGACGTTTTGCGATCCTTAACTGCACCCTCCGATAAATAAGAAGCCAAACACCATGGAATATTACAGAAAGTGTCGGGCGTGATGATACTCCAAAGATAAAATACATCAAGGTTGGACACCTTGTCGTCATCCTTCCGTTGATTGATGGTAGTGGAGATAAGGCGGTGTATGTGGAGGTGTGTGGGTGACCTAATGCTCCCTTCTTGCGTCGATTTTGGAATATACACTTTGTTAGCGATTGTGTTCCACCAACCAGTACTTATAACACCATCGGGAAACACCGTATGAGATTGTTCCAAAAAGGCACGGAAGATAGCAGTAGTAACCAATGGTTGGTCGTAAATACCCATTCGACATGCAAGCTCAATGACCGAGCATTGATGGTATTCACCCCTAAGACAAAAACTAAAACTTGTGGGGTGGTAACAATCATCTCCTCCTCGGAAAGACACCGTGGAGAAAAATTCCCAGCAATGCTCACGATACACCGGCTCTTGAATTCTAAAAATCCGACTCCATCCATCACATATCATCGTCTCCCCTCCGTAAGTAAATTCTTTCACAAGGTAAGGTGCCAACTCTTCTTCATACCGGATAGTATTTAACCAATCCCAGTAAATCCGATTAGGTACATACACCTCCTTCTTTCTGACATCAGCCAGCCTCTTCTTCCATCTCGTCATTGTTGAAGCCGATTCAATTGGAGGAAAATTCAACCAAGGAAAATCTCATTGGCTTCCTCTCGAGCTTTGTCCTCTGAATAACACGATTCCTGCAAAATAAAGAACAAACAACCCAGCAAATACAGAAAAACATTAAAAAACATTATTCGTCTGGGTCCCCGACTGGACTCGTCGAGTCCATGAACAACTCAGCGAGTCGCTCGAATTGTGCGAGTCAGTCGGCGTGTCGAGCCAAATTTGACCATAAAACTTGAAATTTTTTCAAGGGTTTTGTCCCTGGATGTTCTGAAACGACCCAAAAATTTCGTTTTTCAATAATACCAAAACCATAATATGAGTATCATAACATAAAAACATGCGCGATGTATCCCAAATCATAATAAAATACTGTGCGGAAAACTGTATCATACTATATCAAATCCAAAACAACTAAAACCATCCCCAGGATAAGAGCTAAGCTGTGGTGTGTGCGATGCTATCACCCCGAGCTCTTCCCTTTGCTTGCAGAAGTACCTGAAACCAAAACTGAAACTGTAAGCACGAAGCTTAGTGAGCTCCCCCAAACTACCACATGCCATACAATAACATATAAACACATATTGGGCCTTGCCCACTGCATCGGGCCGAAGCCCGGAACTGCATCGGACCGAAGTCCGGAACTGACTGGGACCTTGTCCCCTGCATCGGACCGAAGTCCGAAACTAACTGCATCGGACCGAAGTCCGGAACTGACTGCATCGGACCAAAGTCCGGAACTAACTGCATCAGACCAAAGTCCGGAACTAACTACATCGGACCGAAGTCCGGAACCGACTGGGACCTTGTCCCCTGCATCGGACCGAAATCCGGAACTGACTGTCTGAACATCGCATAGCATAACACATCATCTAGCATGAACACATATACTGCATATTACATCGGGCCGTAACCCAGAACACATAACACTTAACACATAAGACATAGCACACAAATCCTGTCCGAGCCACGAAGGCGTCAAACATACTAGCTACTGCATCGGACCTAAATCCGGAAACTACTGCTAACTGAACGGGCCGGCATTGTGGCCTTAGACCCGTCCCTACTGGAAGGAAACTCACCTCGTAAGTTGGCTGCTGAGTGTGTGGCTCGGGAAGCTAACGGCTGCTGCTCCTGAATCTCCTCGGCTACAAGTCCATAAACACACTCAATCAAATACTAAACACTATGCTTGGGGTAAAATGACTCTTTTACCCTTGGTCAAAGTCAACTCTCTTTTGGGCTGACTCGCCGAGTTGGGCCGCCCAACTCGCCAAGTCCTACTCTCACTTCTCAGTTCTACTCGCTGCTACTTGTCGAGTGTGGCATCGACTCGACGAGTACCCTCTTGATCCAAGAACTCAGACAATCTTCATCCGACTCGCCGAGCCGGATGAACAAACTCGACGAGTTGTTCTTGATCTTAAGAAGATTGCCTTGGACTCGCCGAGTTGTATGAACAACTCGCCGAGTCCCTCCATCACTGAGTCTACCCTCAACTCGCTGAGTCCACTCTCTAACTCACTGGATCCACTCGACACTGGTAAAAATGAAGGAATCGGGAACTCGCGACCCAACTCGCCGAGTCGTTCTTCCCGACTCGCCGAGTTGCCACCATGCAACTGATTTTTACTCGATATTTTTTGAATCCAACACATACAATTGATAGATCTGAGTCCAATAAGCTGATTTACCACGTAAAGTTTCCAACTTTACGTGTACAACCTCATGAATAAGGGAAATAAGGTTAAAAGATGCACAAAATGGGTAGATCTATGGTTAATATGCAAAGTAACTCCAAAAAGGTAGTAGATCTGGGCTCTACAACACCCAATCATTCAGATCTAAAGATATCTCGACTTATTAAGGCATTCATGCAAACATAAGGCTTGGAACAAGCATCAACTAGATCTTAGAAGAGCTCTAATGGAGGTTTAAAGCATATAACAAGAGGGGAAATCCGAAAATACCTCAAATAACTCAGATTTGCCCTTGGATCTTTGCACTACACCTCTTCTCCTTGCTCCTTTCTTCTTCTCCTTCTTCAAACCTTCACAAAATGGTACAAAACACTTAGCCCACACAAGGGAGGATTAGGGTTCTTTCTCACAGTGTTCTCAAGGTGAGGGAGGCGAGAATGGGGCCATAAGGTGACTTAAATAGTGGGCAACCCCAGGGATTTAGGGTTTCACCCAGACGGATGGACTCGCCGAGTCAGGGATATGGACTCGCCGAGTCCCTGGCTCACGCGTGCTCGAAGTCGCAACCCCACTCGGCGAGTCAGGCTATGAACTCGCCGAGTCCCTCGTGCAAAACTTACAACAATTACCATTGAATTAACATACCTGGAACGGGTCGTTACATGTTCCTAAGAGGTATTGGAGTAAGAATAAACATCCAAAACAACACAATTCATACTAAATCAAAACCCTAAAAATGCACTAAACTTAAAAATCGGGTATTGTACGAAATTGATACCCTAAATCATCTAAGAATCATGGCTTTAACAGAATTAAGGAAGAAATTAAGTACCTTTGTTGATGGAATTTGAAAATCTTGAAGAAAAAGTGTAGAAGATGATGAATGCTTGAGAGAGACAAGAAAAGATGCGCACGTCGAGTAAGTGGTTGAAAGAATGATCTCATTAGGGTTAAAAAGCCTAACTTTACCAGATGTAAAAAAAAAATCTGTAAATAAAACCGACTCGGCGAGTCTGGTCGCGAGTTCAAAAGAATATTTCATTTTGTCAAAAAAATGATTTAGAGGACGAAAATAAAATCCTAAAAATGATTTAGAGGACGAAAATAAAATCCTAAAAATGAAAAAACAAACGAAACTAAAAAGCTAAAAGAAAGCAAACGGCTGCATCTTGCCGTGAGGTCTCTGGTGCTCCGCCTTGACCTTCCGGCAGGTCAAACATCTCTCAACATACCAAGCGACGTCCCGCTTCATGCATGGCCACCAATAATCAGGTCGAAGATCTCGATACATCTTCGTCGCTCCTGGGTGGATAGAAAATCGAGAATTATGAGCCTCGTCCATCAATACTTGCCGTACCCCACCCCAGTACGGTACCCACACCCTACCATGAAGTGTCAACAAACCCCGACTGTCGTAATCAAATGAAGCTACTTGGCCCACTATCCTCTCACACTTCTGCCTCTCCTCATTGAGGCCCTCCATCTGAGCCTCCTTGATCCGCTCCAACAACGGAGTGATCACTGTCATCCTCATGCACAGATCTCTGATAGGGGCCGTCGACACCTTGTGGCTCGTGGCGTCGGCCACCACATTGGCCTTCCCTGGATGATAAAGGATCTCACAGTCATAGTCCTTCAGCACGTCCAACCATCTCCTCTGCCTCATGTTCAAACTCGGCTGATCCATAAGATATCGCAAGCTCTTGTGATCCGTGTATATAGTACAGCGGACCCCATAAAGGTAATGTCTCCAAATCTTGAGGGCAAATACAACTGCCCCCAGCTCCAAGTCGTGGGTAGGATAATTAGCCTCGTGAGGCTTCAACTGTCTCGAGGCATAAGCTACCACATGGCCTCGCTGCATCAATACCGCTCCCATACCTGTGATCGAAGGATCACAATAGACTACGAAATCCTCTACTCCCTCTGGCAAGGTAAGGATCGGAGCCTCGCACAATCTCTGCCTGAGAGTCTCAAACGCCGCCTGCTGCTCAGGCCCCCAACGAAAAACCACCGACTTCTTGGTTAGTCGGGTGAGCGGCACTGCTATCTTGGAGAAGTCCTGAATAAATCTCCGATAATACCCTGCCAACCCCAGGAAGCTCCGAATCTCAGATGGAGACCTCGGGACCTCCCACTGCATCACGGCCTCAATCTTGGCCGGATCTACCAAAATACCCTTCTGGTTGACGGGATGACCAAGAAACTGCACCTCGCGCAACCAGAACTAACACTTGGAGAACTTTGCGAAAAGTCTCTCCCTCCTCAAAGTCTCCAACACCTCCCGCAGGTGCTCCTCGTGCTGCCCCTGTGTCTTGGAATATACCAAGATGTCATCTATGAACACTATCACCGACCGATCCAGCATCGGTCTGCACACGCGGTTCATGAGATCCATGAACGCGGCTGGGGCATTGGTGAGCCCAAATGGCATCACCACGAACTCATAATGACCATACCGGGTCCTGAAAGCAGTCTTCTGTACATCCTCATCTCTAACCCTCATCTGATGATAACCGGAGCGTAGATCGATCTTGGAGAACCAAGACGCTCCCTGAAGCTGATCAAACAAGTCATCTATCCTCGGAAGTGGGTAACGGTTCTTCACCGTTACTTTGTTCAACTCCCGGTAATCAATGCACATACGATGCGACCCATCCTTCTTCCTCACAAATAAGATCGGCGCTCCCCAAGGCGAACTGCTCGGCCGAATGAAACCCTTGTCTAACAGCTCCTGAAGCTGTGTAGACAACTCCTGCATCTCAGGGGGAGCAAGTCGATACGGTGCTTTGGATATCGGAGCCGCACCAGGAACTAGGTCGATCCTGAACTCAACCTGCCTCTCTGGAGTTATCCCCGGCAAATCCTCGGGAAACACATCCGGATAGTCACGAACAATAGGAACATCATCAATCGTCGTCTTGCCCTTCTCCCGGGCATCCAAGACATAAGCTACAAAACCGGCGCAACCCTGCTGAACATAGCGCCTCGCCCTTGCGGCAAAACAAAAGGTCGGTCCTTGCTGGGGCCTCTCGCCCTGAATCACTATCTCTCCCCCACTGGGAGTGCGAACCCTCACTAGCTGAAGCTCAAAATCAATCATCGCCCCATTGGGGCTTAGCCAATCCATACCCACAATAACTTTATTCCCTCGCAGGGGAATAGGAACCAGGTCCACTGAAAAATGCTCATCAAATATCTGAAGGGAACACCCTCTATGTACTCTGCCGACCCTCACGGTCCTATCATTTGCTATCTCAACCTCTAATGGACAATCCAGCTCCCCTGGAGCTCTACTAAATCTCTTGCTAAGCGCAAGCGATACAAATGATCGGGTAGCCCCCGAATCGAACAATACCAGAGCAGAGATGCCATTCACCGAGAACGACCCTAAATAAAACATATCATCAAGTAATATTCAAACGATAATGATAATTAAAAGGTGAAGGGAATATACATACCCGTCACCACATCAGGAGTCGCTCGCGCCTCCTCTGCTGTCATCTGAAACGCCCTGCTCTTCGCCACTGGCGCATCAGATCGGCCCTGCCGGCCATCCGTAATCCTCAAGGTGGCAGGGGCAGGTGCAACCACCTTCCCTGCTGTAGCTAGACTGGGACACTGGGACTTTTTATGTCCCCTCTGATTGCACTGAAAGCAAATCAGATCTGATGCTGTAACCGTAGTAGCAGGGGCCGTACAATCCCTGCTCAAATGCCCAATCCAACCGCACTAGTAGCAGCCGGAACTCCCTGCCTTGCACGCCCCCTTGTGCAATCTCCCACACTTGCCACACCGACCGTGGCTCTGCTGACTCCTAGACCTGTGATCTGAAACCTTGGGCTTTTTGTCCACACTGCCTGAACCCGAAACCGCCTCCGGTTTCCTCTTCTTCTCCATCTCGAGATCAATCTCCCTCTCTCTAGCTCTGGCAATCATGTCGTCCAGCGTCTTACAACTGGACCGGCTCACAAACATGCGGATGTCACTTCGCAACATCTCATGATAGCGGGCCTTCTTCATCTCCTCATCGGCTGCATACTGTGGAACAAGAAGAGCCCTCTCCCTGAACTTGGCGGTGATCTCCGCCACTGTCTCTGTAGTCTGGGTAAGGTCCTGAAACTCCCTAGCTAACTGCTGCACCTCAATGACTGGTGCAAACTCCGCCCTGAACCTGGTAAAGAAATTAGCCCAGGTCATGGCATCCAATGCCGCATCATCCCCGATGGCATGTCCGACCTCCTCCCACCAATCCCGTGCCCTGTCCTTCAGAAGACAGGACGCCAATCTAACCTTGTCCCCCTCGGGACACCTGCTAGTGCGGAAAGCGTTGGCCACATCCGCCAACCATCTGGTACTCGCTATGGGGTCCCGCGCCCCATGATAGTCTAGAGCTCCGCATGCCCTGAACTCCCTGAACGTAAGTGTGCGCGACCCCATCACGGCCGCCATCTCAGCACGGAAAGTACTCAATCTCTCATCCATCAGCTCTAAAATACCCTCCTTGATCGAACCGAAGATCACAGGAGTCTGCTCCAGTATGATGCGGGTAACCTCAGAAGAAAGGAACTCTCTGGTCTGCTCATCCATCTGCCTGACCTCCGGGCCTGATCTCGATCCTGATCCCCCTCCGGCATCTGAGCTGCCGACTGCTGGTCTCGGACGCAAAACTACCATTCTGAAACATTTCATAACAACATCAGAACACTGAAATATCTCAAGGGATCATGATACTACTACTAGCTTCCTAGTCTTGTCTTGGCCTTCCTTGATTCGAGTACGGATCCTCTGCTTTCAGTAGTACGGGCCCATACTACCTTCCACATCTATCCGTACTTTCCTCAAGAACTGCCTTGACTCCACCAAGTCACTTCTACTACTGCCATTCTCTGCTACTCTCATCCTAGGCTTGCCCTAGGGAAACCTCAAGCTCAACACGACTGGTCCTCAGCTGCTGTAGGTCTCCTCATAATGCCAGCTAGCCACCACCTAAACACCATCACATGTGATGAGGATCAGATAATCCTTCAAGTAAAAGATCCGTCCCTACTACGGTTGGACTCAAACAAGAGCTGCGCAATAGGGCTAGTTCCAGCACTCTGGGATTATTCAAACCTGATTACATGTGGTGTGACGTGTTCACCTAATGGCTAACTCCCAGTACTCAGAACCCCACCAAGCACGAAGCAAGCAGCATTCGGATAAGGGAAACAGACTCAGGCAAAAGCTATTCTCATAACAAGAAACTGCACTAGCATAGGATGCTAAGCTCATACTATCAGGCATAACCTAAACAGGCTATCCTACTGCTGTCTACTCAATTCTAGCATGCAATACTCATAAAGCTGTAACACATAAGCAGGCACATAAGGCTTTCTCCTAGATCCTTAGCCCTATACTAGCATGCTGTTCTACTAAAACTGAAACTGAACAAATAACTTGTATGGGTAATTTGGGAGTACTTACTTGAGCTCGGCTGACCGCATGCACACACCTCTATCTTGTTAAAACAATTCTTTCTTTCTAAGTGCTTTCAAAATTCTTTTTGTAAAACATTTTTATTTTACTAAAATCTTTTATTTCCCTTACTTTGAGTTCAGATACACCTGGTAATGTATCCGAATCCCTCAAACCAGGGCTCTGATACCAACTTGAAACGACCCAAAAATACGACCCAAAAATTTCGTTTTTCAATAATACCAAAACCATAATATGAGTATCATAACATAAAAACATGCGCGATGTATCCCAAATCATAATAAAATATTCTGCGGAAAACTGTATCATACTATATCAAATCCAAAACAACTAAAACCATCCCCAGGATAAGAGCTAAGCTGTGGTGTGTGCGATGCTATCACCCCGAGCTCTTCCCTTTGCTTGCAGAAGTACCTGAAACCAAAACTGAAACTGTAAGCACGAAGCTTAGTGAGCTCCCCCAAACTACCACATACCATACAATAACATATAAACACATATTGGGCCTTGCCCACTGCATCGGGCCGAAGCCCGGAACTACATCGGACCGAAGTCCGGAACTGACTGGGACCTTGTCCCCTGCATCGGACCGAAGTCCGAAACTAACTGCATCGGACCGAAGTCCGGAACTAACTGCATCGGACCAAAGTCCGGAACTAACTGCATCGGACCGAAGTCCGGAACTAACTGCATCGGACCAAAGTCCGGAACTAACTGCATCGGACCGAAGTCCGGAACCGACTGGGACCTTGTCCCCTGCATCGGACCGAAGTCCGGAACTGACTGTCTGAACATCGCATAGCATAACACATCATCTAGCATGAACACATATACTGCATATTACATCGGGCCGTAACCCGGAACACATAACACTTAACACATAAGACATAGCACACAAATCCTGTCCGAGCCACGAAGGCGTCAAACATACTAGCTACTGCATCGGACCTAAATCCGGAAACTACTGCTAACTGAACGGGCCGGCATTGTGGCCTTAGAGCCATCCCTACTGGAAGGAAACTCACCTCGTAAGCTGGCTGCTGAGTGTGTGGCTCGGGAAGCTAACGGCTGTTGCTCCTGAATCTCCTCGGCTACAAGTCCATAAACACACTCAATCAAATACTAAACACTGCGCTTGGGGTAAAATGACTCTTTTACCCTTGGTCAAAGTCAACTCTCTTTTGGGCTGACTCACCGAGTTGGGCCGCCCAACTCGCCGAGTCCTACTCTCACTTCTCAGTTCTACTCGCTGCTACTCATCAAGTGTGGCATCGACTCGACGAGTACCCTCTTGATCCAAGAACTCAGACAATCTTCATCCGACTCACCGAGCCGGATGAACAAACTCGACGAGTTGTTCTTGATCTTAAGAAGATTGCCTTGGACTCGCCGAGTTGTATGAACAACTCGCCGAGTCCCTCCATCACTGAGTCTACCCTCAACTCGCTGAGTCCACTCTCTAACTCACTGGATCCACTCGACACTGGTAAAAATGAAGGAATCGGGAACTCGCGACCCAACTCGCCGAGTCGTTCTTCCCGACTCGCCGAGTTGCCGCCATGCAACTGATTTTTACTCGATTTTGTTTGAATCCAACACATACAATTGATAGATCTGAGTCCAATAAGCTGATTTACCACGTAAAGTTTCCAACTTTACGTGTACAACCTCATGAATAAGGGAAATAAGGTTAAAAGATGCACAAAATGGGTAGATCTATGGTTAATATGCAAAGTAACTCCAAAAAGGTAGTAGATCTGGGCTCTACAACACCCAATCATTCAGATCTAAAGATATCTCGACTTATTAAGGCATTCATGCAAACATAAGGCTTGGAACAAGCATCAACTAGATCTTAGAAGAGCTCTAATGGAGGTTTAAAGCATATAACAAGAGAGGAAATCCGAAAATACCTCAAATAACTCAGATTTGCCCTTGGATCTTTGCACTACACCTCTTCTCCTTGCTCCTTTCTTCTTCTCCTTCTTCAAACCTTCACAAAATGGTACAAAACACTTAGCCCACACAAGGGAGGATTAGGGTTCTTTCTCACAGTGTTCTCAGGGTGAGGGAGGCGAGAATGGGGCTATAAGGTGACTTAAATAGTGGGCAACCCCGGGGATTTAGGGTTTCACCCAGACGGATGGACTCGCCGAGTCAGGGATATGGACTCGGCGAGTCCCCGGCTCACGCGTGCTCGAAGTCGCAACCCCACTCGGCAAGTCAGGCTATGAACTCGCCGAGTCCCTCGTGCAAAACTTACAACAATTACCATTGAATTAACATACCTGGAACGGGTCGTTACATGTTCCTAAGAGGTATTGGAGTAAGAATAAACATCCAAAACAACACAATTCATACTAAATCAAAACCCTAAAAATGCACTAAACTTCAAAATCGGGTATTGTACGAAATTGATACCCTAAATCATCTAAGAATCATGGCTTTAACAGAATTAAGGAAGAAATTAAGTACCTTTGTTGATGGAATTTGAAAATCTTGAAGAAAAAGTGTAGAAGATGATGAATGCTTGAGAGAGACAAGAAAAGATGCGCACGTCGAGTAAGTGGTTGAAAGAATGATCTCATTAGGGTTAAAAAGCCTAACTTTACCAGATGTAAAAAAAATCTGTAAATAAAACCGACTCGGCGAGTCTGGTCGCGAGTTCAAAAGAATATTTCATTTTGTCAAAAAAATGATTTAGAGGACGAAAATAAAATCCTAAAAATGATTTAGAGGACGAAAATAAAATCCTAAAAATGAAAAACCAAACGAAACTAAAAAGCTAAAAGAAAGCAAACTCTAGTAACGGGTTGCCTCCCGCCAAGCGCTTCATTTTAAGGAGTCGTTAGTTGGACTCCTTTCCATCTACGTTTCTTCATCCTCCTACATCGTTAATGCACGCCTAATCTTTTGCGGTTTATACTTTGTCTTGTAAGCGTGTATCTTCTTCTTGTAAGCCCGTCTTAATTCTTCTCTCTTCTTCCATATAGCATCATCTTCTACTGCATGAATTACCCTTTTCCTCATCTTCTTCTTCTTGACCCCCTTCTCTTTAAACTTTATTACTTCATAGTTGATGAAAATTCGGGCTCGAGGTTTGGTAAGATGTGACTTAATGAACGGGTCATCAGCATCTTCTTTCATAACCGTGGCATCTCCCTCTTCTCCAAAGCTAGCCTTTTCTTCAAGTGGATTGTCCTCATCTTCTTGCATGATCGTATCTAGACATGCTACATGAACATGTTGAAGATCTCCATCCTTTCCTCCTCCTGTTGCTTGATCATCTGTAGAATTAGGGAAAATCTTCATGTCTAGAGCATGCAGGGAACTGGCAACAAGCAGATCGAAATCGGCTAAGCTGCTGTGATTTTCGACTGGACTCGTCGAGACCATGAAAGCCACTCGGCGAGTCGGAGCAAATTCTTCACATTCCACCGTGTTTTCTGAATTGGTTCCTTCCAGCAATTTCTCTACTTCTTCCAAGTCTTTGCCAACATCACCAATTTCTCCAGAGGATAGCAAAAACTTATTTGGATCTTCTTCTTGTAAGAGAGCAAGTTCTTTTTGTAGTATTTCATTATCCAAATTAACGAATGAAACTTCTTCTTTTCTTCCTTCTTCTTGCTTAGCTTCTAGTAGAGCTTTAAACACTGTTGTCTCATCGCCTACCCTCAATGTTAGTGTCGACTCGCATACATCTATTAATGCACCCGCAGTATTCAAGAATGGTCTCCCCAAAATAATTGCAATTTTGGGGTCTTCCTCCATATCGAGCACTACAAAGTCTATGGGATATATAAACTTATCCACCTTGATGAAGAGATCCTCACAAACACCTCTTGGACTAATATTCGTCTTATCTGTCAAATGGATCTTCATATTCACAGGCCTCGACTCCGGTAAATTCAGCTTTTGAAGAAAGACAAAGGCATTAAGTTAATACTTGCACGCGAATTGGTCAACGCTTGAGTGGAAAGTATATTTCCAAATTAACAAGGAATTATGATGCTTCCCGGATCACCCTTCTTTTCAGGTAGCTCACTAATTACTATCTCTACGACTTCAACTAAATCTTTTCTAGCATTAAAGAGACCTTTCAGCAAATTAAAATACTTGGGTGTTTGAAGCACTGTTTCCACAAATGGGATGTTTACTTGAAGGGCTCTAACATGCTCCATGAAAGCTCTGTATGCTTTAACCTTCTCAGTAGGTATGGCTTTGATTAGGTATGGCAGAGGAGGGTTGTAAGGCCTTAAGGAAACAACAGTTTTATCATCAGGGCATGGACTCGTTGAGTCTATTAGAGGGACTCGTTGAGTCTGGTCAGGTTTTGCTGGATCTGAATCTTCTGTCTTTTCTACATGTACCTTAGACATCTTCTGTGCAGGGGTGAAATTTTTTCCAAAGCTGGAGATCACAACACTCACATTCTCCATTCTCGGATTATTCTCGGTTTTACTTGGAAGTTGACCCGGTCTTCTTTCATTCACTAGTTGTGCAAGTTGTCCTTGATGTTTTTCAATGTTGAGAATAGATGCTTGCTGATTCCGAAGTATATTTCTAGTCTCATGTATTGCAGCATAATGATCATTGTGCCTTTTCTTGGACGCGGCTATAAATCTAGTGAGCATTTCTTTTAAATCGGCCTTCTTTTCCATAACCGGTTCTTCCTTTTGAAAAAAAAACGCATCTCCTTCTGTTTGTATTTCTCCTCCTTCGCCTTTTTGTATTCTTCATACGGGAGCCATTCCTTCTTTGGTTTCCGCCAATTCTCATCGTAACGATCACCGCTTGAATAAAACACTTGCTCCTTTTTGTTTCCATTTGCATCTAAATCGCAATCCTTCGTGAGATGAGGCCCACTACAGTTCTCGCATCCAACTCGAATAGAATGGATCATTTAATCCATTTTTGTCATCCTTCTATCTAAACTATCGAGCTTAGCCATCATCGCCGCTATGCCATCATTTGCCGAGTTCACTACCCCCTGCTTACTTCATTTCTTGGGTTGTGGTATTCTCTAGAATGTTTAGAGAATTCTTCAACTAATTCTTTAATTTCCGGGGGTGGCTTCCTTGTGAATGGACCTTGCGAGTCTAGCAATTGCCTTGTGGTGACATTGACTCCATCATAAAAGATGGAAACTTCTTGTTGGCTACTAAGGTCATTGTGTGGGCAATTTCTGAGAAGACATTTGTACCTTTCCCACGCCTCATAAAGAGATTCTCTGGGTTGTTGCTCGAAGTTGGCAATGGATTTCTTTAACTTGGCTATATTTGAAGGCGGGCAAAAATGGTCTATGAACTCTTCTTTCATCTTGGCCCATGTGGTGACTGACCCGGGAGGAAGTGACTTGAGCTAGTCTTTTGCAGCACCTTTGAATGTGGCTGGGAGCATGCGAAGTAGCTGAGTCTCGCGTGGCACATTTGGTACATTCAGCCACATCATTTACTTCATCCAAGTGCTTATAGGCATCTTAGTGGTCTTTTCTATAGAAGGGAATCACCTTAAGTTGAGCGAGTATGTGGCCCCTTAGTTCGAAAGTGTCAGTAGCAGGAATTACGGGTTGCACAAGTCCCGGTCTGGTGTCGTCATGCATCCTCTTCTTCCATTCCCTTATGGGGATTTCATCGATGTTAGCCATGGTAAGAGCTAACTCGTCTTCAAAGTCGGATTCGTGCTCGAAAGTGAGATATTCTTCTCCCTCAGTTTCGTACTCGGTGTCTTCTTTAATCGTGTCTTCGATTGCTAAAGAGGTGTTGGATGCTCCTGATTTGCTACTATCCTTCTTGTTGAAAACGGACTTGAGGTTCTTTAGTGGCGATTTCTTTAAAGAAACGGATTCTCCAACGGCTTTTCCTTCGTTCCTCCTAAGTGCGGATTTCGGGTCTTCTAGAGGAGGGACCAGAGGTGTATCATATCCTCGGGTCATGAAACAACTGCAAGCAAAATAAAAGAACGCGTAAAAAGAACAAAAATAAAATAAAAACAAAAACTGTAACAGCGATGGACTCGCCGAGTTGGCACGAGTACACTCGGCGAGTTCAAGGCAAAAACATAAAAAAAAATTTCTAATTAACTAATAATTCGGATATTTATTAAAACCTATACTAATTACTAAATTACCTAAGAATTAACTTTGTATGAGATAAATCCCACACAAAGGATCGATAAAAATAAAAATTAGTGCTAATTTAGAACCGTTCCCCGGCAACGGCGCCAAAAACTTGATGTGTGTGAAACAAGCTAGTTTTAAACCTACTTTTAATTATAAAATAAACACACAAAGGCAGTGGACCTATCAATTGTGGTAAAGCTAAATAAGTAGGGTATCGAACACAGGAAACGGTAAATTAAAACTAAAAACTAATTTTATCTAAATTAATTAATAAGTAAGGGTTTTTCTCTAGTTTTACAAGACTAGAAACTTACTACTATCACTAAAAATGACTAGAAAAGCAAAGATTTAACTAAATTTAATAATAAGAAAGACTTCTGTTTAGTTCAACAATTGATCCTATGGTTGATATTATGGTAATAGTGCAATGAATTAATTCTTCTATTGGTTACCAATTCAATTAATTAGATTCACATTCGCTGCACTAATCCTTAGAGAACAAACTAACTCAAACAGTGATCAGTTGTCTAATTTAATTTAATTCACTAGATTATTTATTCGGGTTAATTTAGACTTGTAATAGCTAACTAATTTGGTCCTTTAGTTAACTTCTTGTTAATGGTCATCATACAAGTTCACACATGAATTTACCTATTTTTCTTATTAATTCTAGTTTCATGTTCATTAATCCTAGACATATGACAAAGTGGTCACATAACATATGAGGTTGATAATTAAAAGATGTTCATACTATCTAATTATCTTCCTATTAACAGAAAAATAGTTATCATCCACACATAAGGTTCTTTAACAAGCTAAAATCAACAAATCACCAACATTGAATGAATCCTACCATAATAATCAATCCATAGTATAAATATTGTATCCCCAAACAGAAGTTTAAGAGTTTTAGCTCATGTTTGAGGTAATAAACAATGTAAAAACGAATTCTGATTGTCTAGCCATAATGGAAAACAAAAGATTAAGTAGAATGATGTAGATCTGCCTAAAATCTGCTTTGGGATTGAATTCTATGTTGTATCTTCGTTCTTCAGGTCTCTCTTGGCTCTGATTCGCAGCTTACTTCTTCCCAAGGGTTCCAGAATGTCGAATGTTGATCTGGGAAGCCGTATATATAGATTCGACCCGACTCACTGAGTCCATGTCCGACTCGCCGAGTCCATAACTTAAATCCTGTGTACGGTAAGTCATGAAGTCCTTATCGTTTCATTATCTTCTCGATCCTTCGCTCGGACTTGCCGAGTAGATGACCCTACTCGCCGAGTAGGTGTTGTTTTTGGTGGTTTTTCTTCTTTGTTCAATTCTGGAGCTCCAAACCGCTTCTCCTGCTTCCTTTAGCTTCCAAGCTTCAACTTTGGACTAAAAACATAATACAAGCACTTTTAAGTATCTTTTGTCCATGAAATTCAATAATTTAGCTAATAAATGATAAAAATATATGCTTAATATAAGACTAAATATGCAAATATCAACTATAACCGATTTTTGTTCTCCATACTCTCTCTTAAGTTCCTCCATTTGTTCATGGTATGTTGTGAAGCGTTTGACGCATCACACTTGGGGTGCTAAGCTCATAAAGGCCAAAATACAACAAGCTACAAATTGAGGTAATTTTATAACTAGTATTTTATGATTCAAATATCAAATTGTATGCTAGTTGTAGGCTTCATGCTTTGGATAATTTTTGTTGCATGTATAATGTGACATCCCCAGTTTCACGGCCAGAAAACACTGATTTGTTTATGCTTGTTTTTAAAATCAGAGTACTCTTTTTAAAGAAAACAGTTGCGGAATTTGTTCCCAAAACAAGATATGATAATAACTTATCAAAACATTTCTTGAAGAGAATGTTTTTTCATTTAATAATAAAACATCGGGATGTCATGTTCCGATACAGACATATAAGCATAAACAGAACTTACATTTAATTACAAAATTGATTTATATATCCTTTAAATCTCTCTGTGAAATATGTCTTCGTATTAATACCTGTGATACAAGGAAAACTGAGTGGGTCAGACTTGGGAGCCTGGTGAGCATATAGGGTTTTCATCCCACAATGTTATATCATATATTTATAAATATAAAACATTCAAACTTGTACAATTTCACCATATAAAGGAAACTCTTATCCCATCCCATCGATCCTCACAACGACACGATCAAAACTCTCGTATCTAAAATTTTCCTCTTTACCTGATCCCTACTCACGGATCTAAAACTATCCTCTTCACCGATCCGTATTCACAGATCTAAAACTAACCTTTTTCACCTGATCCATACTCAAGGATCTAAAACTACCTGATCCATACTCACGGATCTAAAACTAACCTCCCGATCTGATCCATACTCTCGGATCAATAATTGTACCCAATCCATACTCCCGGAATAAGGACAATTAACTATACCCTAATCCTGATCTGATCCATACTCCCGGATCAATAACTGTGCCCAATCCATACTCCCGGACTAGGGACAATTAACTTAGTCTTAATCCATACTCCCAGACTAATAACAAGTTTTATCTCTTTATGTGATCCATACTCCCGGATCTAAAACTAACCTCTTGGTCTAATCCATACTCCGCTGAATAACTAGATCAACAACAACAACATCGGGGCCTCTCATCTGTTTATCACACATCAACTATCTACCCATGTTCTACCCAACATATTAGTAGATAAAAATATATATTTTTATACATAGTTTAAAACCTGTATAGCATTCTCATTCAATACCTATTCCACATAACAGATAAGGCATACCCACATAACATGTATTTCATAGAGAATAAATCAGATCTATGAGATAGAAGAAAGTGAATATACATTCACGCATATAACAACAAAATAGACACATAACACGTATTTTATATTAAATACTTAATAATTATGCATTAGAAGAAAGTAACCACACACTCACTTGATCAGAAGATGATCGGACAGCACTACGGCTTGTAGAAGTAGTATTCTTCGATAGATCTGGAAGATCTTCACAAAACCGGACTCCTCGTGGGCAGAGCTTTGGCTCGGGAATCTTACTTCTCAGGATCTTCGGGACCTCGGGACTTACTTCGGGGCTCGGGAATGATACCGGGGCTTCGGGATATTTCTTGCACGAAAAACGATGCAAAAACGCGAGAAAACAGGAAGAGATGAGCAAAGAAGTCGGTTGCCCTCGACATCCTTTTATAGGGGGTTGGAAGCTCATTTACGCTGCGCGTAAATCTATACTACGCTGGGCGTAATGTGGATAACCCCGGTGACTCCCCCCCTTTGGATAATATCCGAATTTTTATTTAATTTAAATACTTTAATTATTTAATAAACTTCAAAAATTCATACCTTCCTCATACGAGCTCCGTTTTTACGTTCTTTATATCCTCGCGTAGGTGAGACCACGGTCTACAACTTTCGTTTAGACTCTGTCAGCTAATTTTGAATTTATTTTTAGTAGGCCGGGACAGGAAAATTCCGTTATAAGTTCATAACTTCTTCATCCGACGTCCGTTTTCGCCTATCTTTTTATCGTTTTACTACAATTAATGAGATCTTCAATTCTCATTTATATTTTTTCAGAAAAAAACCGCTCGATCTCAAATCGAGTATTCGGGCTGCATACCGCTAAGTCGAAACTTCGAAAAATCATAACTTCCTCATACGAAGTCAAATTTGGACGTTCTTTTTATACACGCTCATGTTTTAACTAACTCTACGAATTTCGTTTAGATTGCTAAGGCTAAATATCACTCTAACGTAAATTCACTTTTTACGTCATTCTGCGTCGTGCCGGTTCTGTCGCGAAACTTCGACAGGTCATAACTTCTTCGTTATAACTCGGATTTCGGCATTCTTTATATGCACGGAAACCTTGTAACATATACTATAACTTAATTAAGATTATTCATTCTAAATAATCTTCCATAAAAAAATCATTTTTTTGACGCCTATCGTCTCTAAATTGACTAGCCCGGATCTACGGGCGTTACATATAACTAGAGAAAACTTAGATCCAAAGCATTAGGGTTGTATGTGAACCATAGGATTGTTGTAATACATAGAGCCCAACAAATATTCACTCTAAGGGAATGTTGTAATGACTTCTTGATCCCGGACCTACTTTCTTGCCTATTCTTGTGCCTAAAGACCTGAAGAGTACAGCTAGGAAGAATTAACAATAAAACCCGCGCTTCAACAAATCCGGGATGAGCAACCACCTTTGAAAAGCTTGCTTTCAAAGCCTGAGAGAAATTCATATGAAAGTTAAGCGGATGCTTTTGACTGTGGTTATAGGTAGCTTAAACACAAGATCAATGAGTTGAGCATCCAACACCAACCCCTCATTAAGGTCAGCCTCTGGTTCATTGGGTGGCTGCTTTTGAATACCAACAATATGTTTTCTCATGTCATCATTATTGCCATTAAATTTAATAAGACCATCTGAGTGGCGACACGAGCGACTTAGTGTATGTAGACTCATACAATCCCCACATATCCATTGAAAAAACTTCTTCAATGTTGCTTCCACTGACAAAAACAGTCCAAGGTCTAAAGAAATAGCCTCTCTCAACACAGCTCTACGCTCATCCGTAGGGAGGTGCAAGCTCTTGATATGAGAAATCATACGAGAAATGTCCTTACTGCATACTTCACCGTTCGGGCAACAATGAAACCCTCGAAAAGGACACGACCAAGTTCCGTTCGCAAATATATGAGAAGATGCAATAAACACACAAACAAATCTTATTAAAGCCTCACGGGGATGCTCGGAATAAGAAGCAAAAATCCAAAGTAAAATGTGACACTCTAACAAAAGGTTGGAGTGCATAATGAAAAACCACATCGGGAAGAGACTCTACATCTTCTTGAGTCCTAAAATGGTTGCAACACTTGAAAAACTCATTTAGACATTTATTGAACACAAGACGGACATAAAAAGGTATTTGATTTGCACCAATGAGGCTTGAGAATTTAACCCATGTATAATCTCCAAGTTTGATGATTAAGAAGGAGGAATTTTGAGTTTAATTCGTATCCCAGAAAAATGCTTAATCAGTTCAGTTCATTGATTACGATTGATTATTTAGAACATGCGAGTTGCAAATTTCATAGTGAAAAAACCAATGGTAATTGGACATGAATGTGTTGGAATCAACAAAGAAATCAGGCACAACGAGAAAAGTGTAGCAGTGGGTGATCGAGTACCCTCTATGGCATTGGGTATATTGCTTGCCATCTCTATCCTCTACATGCTCAAAATTCTAATCTTGGAGTTTCAATATGCTTTTCTCTGAATCTTCAAGCTGATTGAACATCGTAGGATG
Source organism: Lactuca saligna (assembly GCF_052625555.1). Classification (NCBI taxonomy): domain Eukaryota; kingdom Viridiplantae; phylum Streptophyta; class Magnoliopsida; order Asterales; family Asteraceae; genus Lactuca; species Lactuca saligna. The sequence goes on from NC_136424.1 coordinate 32,932,223, forward strand.
AAGCTATCTACTCTTTTAATGTAATATTTCAGAACTCTTAGATACAAGTCGACAATAAAGATGTTCTTATTTATTTATTCTATGTTTGTGACTAATTAACCATAAAATTTTCCTTAATGACCTTCAAGTATTGAAACACATAAAAGTGTAACTCGTAAATCAAACACTATTAATAGTTTATATGGAAAATACCAATAAACACAAAATATTATACATCTATAAATGGAAAAATCCTTGTATTATGTTTTTGTTTAGAAAAAACACATATTATGGTTTATCTATGGGTTTTATCTAACTATATGGTAAAAGTCTATTAATCAATTTTATTTAAATGATTTGTCAATTAAATATGATATACAAAAGGGTTGTAGTCTAATGATATCATATGTTGGTGAAAGGTGCTTATCAAGCATATGGAGAGGATAAGTATCGTTATGGACATAAGATGTAGTTCTTGAGTAAAATAGAGGGTATATTTGTTGTTCTAAAAAATTAAATGTGATGTTGTTGATGACATGGGTGCTCCATGTCGCCCCTTGACCTATTTTTATAACATATCATAAGGTAAAATTCTAGATTGTCAGTCATATAATCCGTTACATTAAACCATCCGTATTAATGCAGTCAGTAGTCTTTCACTATGTAACAACTTTTACAATTACTTGTACATCGTATAATATTAACAACTTTCTAGACATGATTCCCACTAATACATCATAAACTATTTTTAACAAATATGTTAATCATATATAACTAATATTTAATAATTACGCATTAAAATTTAAATAGCGCATATAATAAATACTTATTAAAAATAATATACCAATATATTTTTAAACATTTTAGACATAAAGACGAAAACATGCATTTTGAGTATCATAAAATTTTGACAAAGAAATATAAACATGAATTTACAATAATATATTAGAAAAGTATAATAAAATAAATTATATATTTTGATAAAACTGATATCTAAAAGTTGGTAGCTAATAGTTAGTTCTGATAAGTTAGAAATTTTAGCTTTTATTTATACATTTTTTTTAAAATTTTGTTTTGTTTTGTTTTGATTTTTTAATAAAATGAAAAATGAACCTACTCCTAAAATATAATGTGTCTTAGGGAGTAATGTCACACTGGCATACACCATTTACCATAAAAATGTAACTTTTTGTCATAGTCAAGGAGTGGTGCTATATTAATTTTTTTTTAAATAACTTTAGGAAAAAAAAAAAAAAAAAAAAAAAAAACTTGAAATTTAAACCTTCAACCTTAAAAAAACACATGAAATAATTAAAACCTTAGACAAAAAAATCTAGTGTGCATACGAAGGTTTTGAGGTTGTTGGTTTTTTTTTTTTTTTTTTTTTTTTTTGATCATTGGAAGAAGACATCTTGAATTCTTTTTTTAAAAAAAGATTGTAAAATATGAAGAAAGTTTAGTGAGGTTTAGTAAAAAAGGATGGGTTATATATATATATATATATATATATATATATATATATATATATATATATAATTTTTGACCGTTCAAATGGGAAGAAGTGCAGCCAAACTGCATCCAAGACCGTATATGGGTGACAATGTTTTCGTACCTATGTGGCAAAAGGTACGGCCTAACTCCGACTACTTCCTAGAATTTTATAGTGAGACTTGAACTCAAACTTTGATTTGAAATAGTTATTTTTTACCGCTTGGTCAAAAGTCATTTGGTTTCTTTTATACATAAATGTTAAATGTTGGGTAGGTAATTATTAGCCTTTAAAGGTTTAAAATGACATAAAAACTTATATCACAAAGCTCAAAAAGTTATTTGAACTAACATTGTATTAATAGTTTTTTGTTTAATAAAAAATCCAGAAGCTCATACTAACAAATGAAATTGTAGTTCAATTTTCTAAAAACTAAAATTTATAAACTCTTTGGAACAAAACCAAGGTATCTTTTTTAGAAACTTTTCGGCTCTTTGTTTCTTCAAATGAAAAGTGGGTCGTGACCACTTACTCATGCAAATCTTTCATCTAACAAGAAATAATTGCAACATCATTTAAATGAACCTTTTAAACATGTTCTTATCCGAAATTTGAATAAAATCATTTAGTTATGATTTTTCGTATTTTTCCTTGTGGACACTCTCAACATTGAACAAACATATGGTTTAATTACTAGACGTCAAACTATTTTATAAAAATTTAATATGATATGATGATCAGACGTATTTTCCCCTGTGGACACTCTCAACATTTAACAAACATAGGGCTTAATTATTAGACTTCAAACTATTTTTATAAAAAATTAATATGATATGATGATCAGTTGATTAACATTTTAAAGATTATTAATAAGATCATATATCGTATTATTAGAATGATGAAATTGTTTCATTTTTGCTTTGACAGGTGTCAATGTTGACACTTTTTAGGAATCATTCTTAATTTTTGAATGATTGGTTAAATGAAATAAAACAATTCATCCCCCTTTACGTATATCAAGCAACCTAATTTAGTAATTAAATTATTAATTATGATTAATAAGAATCTTGATTGGAACATTTTAACTTGGACGAATGACTAAACTACAAACATTAATAATAAACTTTGTACTAATTAAATAGTCCTTGAATGAAGATTAAGGTAGCAACTAGCAAGCTGGCAGTTAAGTGGTACGATTATTATATTATCCTCAAGTTGAATGTATGGAACATAGAAGGTTTTTTTGATTAAATATTATTATTATTATTATTATTATTATTATTATTATTAAGGAACGGATCAAGTGGTAAATGAGCAAATATTCTAAAAGGGGTATAAAGCACCTGGAAGTGGAGTCGAGCATCCTGGTGCATGGACGTGTCATCTATGATCTAGATGTGTAATCCTATGCTTGGATGCGCCGCTTTGTGAAGGAGGTGTGTCACTTGTGTTCCCTGATGTGTCATGGTATCCATGATGTGCTACTTATGTTGAGATGTTCACTATGATGCTCAAGATTGTCCAAAGATGCTCAGAAGTTGAAGATGCTCAAGGATTGTTGCATGATGTGCCACCATAATGGTTGATGTGCTATGGTGATCTTGATGTGCTACTCTTACATCAAGATGTGCCATAATGGATCTTGATGTGTAACTCTTGCATCATGATGTGACACCAGGATGAATGTTCAAGAAGCTAATGCATGGCAGATTATGATTGGTTGACACCATACATGAGCCTATATGCCAATGGGCTTGGCTCATTAAGGTTTTAGGTCTGATCCTTTCATTATAAATAAGAATGCATGCTAAGTTATTTGGTGTGTCTTTTGTATCCTTCATGAGTAGGTTGAATATCTGTTGGTTGTACTTGTAATCTCTATTTGAGAGCTCTTAAATAAAGAATACTCTCTCCTATCGGTGGGCGTAGGTCACCCTGTCCGAACCACAAAAATATTGTGTCTTTTTGTGCTTTTGGTTTCGCGTGTTATCTGCATTACTTCCTAACAAGGCTCTTCATAACCTGGCAAGTGGCATCATATTTGTTTTGATTATTGACAAGTATTGTCTGTTTCCTTAACAAGTGGTATTTGAGTTATGGTTGGTGTTTTTGTTTATTGAAGATGGAACCTCACAAATTCGATTTCTGGAAGTTCAATAGTTCGAATGATTTCACTTTGTGGAAGGTGAATACGAAGGCTCTTTTGGCTCAACAAGGATATATGTGGCACTGGAAGGAGAAGCGAAACTGCCAAAGGACATAACGGATGAAAGGATGGTAGAGATTCTGGCAAGAGTGCATAACGCCATTCTGTTGAGTTTCACAAACAAAGTACTAAGAGAGGTCGTGGATCAAACAAGTGCATTTGGGCTTTGGTAGAAATAATGTGACAAGTATCAGAACAATTCTATGCCGAATAGGCTGTATCAGAAGCAACATTTGTATACTCTTAGGTAGTCGGAAATCACCCACGTGAAGGATCATATGGATAACTTCAATACGATCATCTTGGATTTATAAGATGTGAATGTAAAAATTGAAGATCAAGATCAAGCACTTATCCTCTTATGTTTTGCCGAATTCCAATGAGAATTTCGTCGATACCATTTTGTAGGTAGGACAACGATCACTGTGAATGATGTAACACCCCAATTTTCAGGTATTGGCTATGTGAGAATTTTATTGATTTCATTGCCTACTCGACGAGTTGGCTGCGCTACTCGTCAAGTAGCAACGGGTTGGTTCGCGTGTTTTAGTGATCTACTCGCCGAGTCCAAGAAGGAACTCGACGAGTAGGAGCTGGAAGATGAAACCCTAAATCCCGAGCTATTGTGCCCTATTTAAAGGATCATCGGCCTTCCCCATCCTCCCCTTCACAGCTTCTTGGCACTCTTAAACCCTAAATCGTGTGTGTGTGTATTTGGTGTGATAGAGCTTGAAAGAGAGGGGTTTTGGTAAGGAGCATTTGGGGAAGCAAGGAAATCAAGGCTAGGAACTCGTAGGGAGCTAAGAGATTCATCAGTTGTCACTCTCTAGAAGGTATTAAGTTGCTTCTTTGGCTCATCTTTCTTTTAATCTCTTTTGGGTGGGTTTTAGGAAAGGCTTTTGGTGTTTGAGCCAAGATCTGAAGCTACAACTTCAGATTTGGGCTCCCTTTGGTCTCTAGATCCATAAAAATGGTAGCTTGGTCGAGTATGAGCCTCCCCTCAAGTGTTGAACTTCACTTCAAGCATACTTTTGTCATTTTAAGGGCCTTAAAGCTTTGCATGCACGTAAAGTTTGCAACTTTACGTGATAAGCAGGCCTTGGAAGGTTGAATCTGTGGTCTGGAACCTTTGCATGGCTTAAAAAGCGTCTGTATGGATGAAGGATTAAAGGGACTCGGCGAGTTGTATAGTCGACTCGGCAAGTCATATGGAGATGGTCCTGAACTCGATGAGTTGGATGAACAGCTCGGCGAGTCCGATGAAGATTGTCGTGGACTAGGCGAGTCAGTAGAGTGACTAGGCGAGTCGGTTAGGGTTCTTACCAACTGTTGGATGCATCTGAACTTGTCGAGTTGCAGGGGGAAACTCGATGAGTGGTCAAGGGGTTTCGACCACGAGCCTTAGGAACTCGACGAGTCACTCTGGTGACTCGGCGAGCGAATGAGTTATGCCGGGAACTCAGCGAGTGGCTAGATACACTCGACGAGTCCAGGTCAAAATGGACTGTTGACCTAGGCAATTGACTTTGACTTTGACGTTGACGTTGACCAAGGATTGACCAGTTGACTTCTAGGGTATCTGGGAATTTTCAAACCTTATGACGTGTTTGGGTAGCGGAGTTCGTGACGGTGATTCAAGAGTTGAGCTTTCTATTTCCAGTCAATAGTTGTAAGGTGAGTTATCCTCACTATACTCAAGGGTCTAAGGCACCAAGGCCGTCCCTTTGGATTGTTATCTGATTATGTTATGCTAGTATGATCTGTTAGATCGGTATCCTAGAGGGTAGGATAATATTATGTAGTATGTGCTATGATCTGTTAAATCGGTATCCAAGAGGGTAGGATAATATTATGTAGTATGTCCTATGATTTGTTAGATCGATATCCTAGTAGATAGGATGGTATTATGTGTTATGTGGTATGATCCATTAGATCAGTTGTTGTCTATAGAGTTATATGTGATTATCTGTTATGTATATATGTGCACATATTTGTTTGGCGGTTGAAGCTCATCTGCTTTGTGCGAAAGCCAATAGACCTGGGCATTCCAACCTGTTGGTTGTGGGCCGTGAGTATTCCATCTCGAGGATTATTGGACCCATAGTATGTGGGAATTCCAACCTGTCGGTTGTGGGCCTGGGGTATTCCATCCCGAGTATTATTGGACCCATAGTATGTGGGCATTCCAACCTGTTGGTTGTGGGCTAGGGGTATTCCAACCCAATGGTTGACTGGACCCATAGTATGATGTTTGTGATTCTATGTGTATTGTTGTGAGTATGGGTATTTTGGGGGAACTCGCTAAGCTTTCAGGATTACAGTTTCAATTTATTGTTTTCAGGTACATTGGGGGATCGTGGCAAGGCAAAGGCGTGATCATAAAGCTTCTCACCTTTTGTTATGGTTTCTAGGAAAAACTCTGATATAGACTATTTTGGAAACAAAGTTGTAATAACTATTGATTTAAAAATGTTTTGAAAAGTTTAAATTTGGCGTAAAATTTATGGGTGTTACAAATGATGTGAATGATTCTTTGATGTCCAAGTAACTGAAAATAAAATTTTACATTAGAGAAGAAGTTTCCAGTTCTGATTTGTTCACTGACAAAGGAAAAACGTAAGATATAAATGAAGGTAACAAAGGGAATCCAAGTTCTGAATTTAAAGCCAACATCAAATGTTATAACTGCAAGGAAAATGGGCACTTGAAAAGAGATTGTCATTGATGAAGAAAGGGAATAATGGTATTGAATCAAGAAACAACAATATTGTTGTGGTCTAAGGAATTTTTGATGAATGGGATGATGGAAAATTTTTGACTGCATGTATGTCTAGTTCTGCTGATGCTTGGGTCTTGGACTCTAGAGCATCTTTTCATATGACATGAAATTGTGACTGGTTCGACTCCTTCAAAGATTGGAATGGCACAATCCGGATAAGTGGTGATTGGGTGAATAGTATCAAGGGCAGTGACACATTGCATATCAAGATGCATGATCGTATGGTTAGGAAACGGGATTGATGGTTCATCCCAAAGCTTCAAAAGAATATTATTTCTCTTGGCACTTTGGCAAAGGATGGACTGAAGTATTATGGAGAGGGTGACTGGGTAATGATAGGTTTTGATACCAAATATAAGTGTGTTTTTCATAACAACTGGTCAATAGAAGCGTTAAAAACACAAGTTTATTTTTAAGTTTATAGCAAAACCAAACCATCTAGGATCCATTTATAGAGGTTATAATGATATTAAAACTACCAAATAGTGTTTTAGAATGAAAACCTATGAAGATTTTGAGCCCACTTAGTTTTGGGGTGTCGATGAAGATAGAAAAATCAAAGAGTATGATTTTCTCTGCAAGTATCCACCATCAAGATTTAAGCACTTGGAATGCTAGTTCCTTCTTGTATTCTTGAGTGTCTTAAGTCTTTAAGTACTTAACTCAAATAAGCACTAACGGAGAAAACTCAAGGGAGCTTCTAATTCACCAAACTATCTTCTAAATATAGGAAGGTGTAATAAGAGAAGAATTTTCATCCATAGTAGAGAAAGAGTAGAAAAAATAGTAAAAAAACTCATGCAAAAGCCTTCCATTTTATACTCCCATGACAGATATACATTTATAGTATAATAACATAAAGTAATGGTAGCCTTTTAGAAGCATGAGGGACATGATAAGAAAGTTGACAAGAAACCTCGCTTCTTATAATAATAATTTAGGCCATGCCTTCAAAGAAGACAAAAATTGTCCAAATAGTAAAGTAGAAGGACTGTTTAAATTTTGTAAATTCAAAATTTATAAAATATAAACTTTATCTTTTGGTAAAAGACAAAATGATTCAACTAGTCTAAAAAATTGTACTTGACTTATTAAATCATGCCATATGATATAATAGCTAATATACTCTCCTTTGTTTATTATTTTCACAAAACAATAAGTATTCACTAATTAAATACAAGAATTGGCATTATTTATTAATAATCATATTAATAATAAATATAGAAAATATACCAACTTGATAAAGGTGTGACCCTATACGATCATATATTATTAACAATATTACTTAATAATGATTCTGTCACACCCCAAAACCGAGAACGGCGGAAACGTTCTGGGGCGGAGGACGTCATGTATAATATCAACAACAATGTAAAGTAGTAAACAAGCAACAACATCATCCATTGCATTAATAAAATAATTATTATACAATTGTATTCTGTCAAATTTTGATAAACACTAAAGCATAAATCAAAATGAAAGATAAGTCTTGAACAAGCTCCATCTTCCTTTCTCCTTGCATCGGCACCTGTCTATTTGTAACCTGAGAATACAAGTTATTTTGAAAGAGTAGGTCAGCATTTAAGCTGGTGAGTTCATAAGTATTTAATGTCATTGCTTTGATTAGTTGTTATGAAAGACTGGTGAATGATTGATGAAACATTTAGTATAAGTATGAACAACTCTAGAAAATCCCTTATTTCCTACTAGTGTAAAAGTAGTCTTCTACCAAGACTCGAATGTTTTGAAAGTACGCATCACTTGAAAATGTGACGATTTTTCCCTGTTTAACTATTATTAGTTAGTCCCTTAAGTATACCTGAAATGGTATCAACCTAAAACATCCGTAGATTGTTCATTTACCTCTATTGCTAACAGCCGGGTTTAGGAATAGTTAGTCCCTTATGTATACCTGAGACGGTATCAACCTAAAACATCCGCAGATTGTTCATTTACCTCTGTAGCTAACAGTGGTTGTCGGAATGGTTAGTCCCTCAAAGTAACCCTTGGTACTAGGATATAAAGTCCAATCTATCTTGTCGATGATGTGATTGTATCACAAGGTAAAGATAGAAAGGTGAACTATATCACAGTATCTAGACATCTAACATGTAATAGTAATTTGCCATATAATGTCTATGTAAAAGTATTCATGTATAAGTATTCATGTAAGAGTATTCTTTCATATAGCATGTAGTTTAGACTCATGAATGAACTGACTCTAGTGTAATTTCTTGTAGTAGGGAAAATGTTTTGTTTACTCTAAACTATTCCTATAATAGTTTACTAGAATGTAATTGATGAGTGTCCAAGTAGGTTTATACCCCTTGCTACCCAAGAGTATCGGAACTATATTTACTGATGGAACATTTATGACCATATATGTATACATGATATATAACTAATATTTAAACGACCTTCGGTGGAGTACCCGATATCCCACCAGACCACATCCAAATCGAGGAAAAGGAAATAGGGTGGATAGCCTTCCTAAATCTTTTAAACATTTCTTATATAACTATACATATAGAGGCATGCAATTTATAATATAAAAGCATAAAGAAGTTTTGTAAAATCGTTGAAAAGTCTAATAAAGAATTTGTGACTTGATGTCAGTTTATAAAATGATTGAAAGTATTTTGTTTGATAAGACAGTTTAAGTACACGGAAAACCACTTGTTTGAAAACACCCTAGTAACCGAGTTTGAAAGGAAGCTTACAGTATGTAAGATAGTTTGATAACGAGCTTTAATCATGTAAAAACGTTTAAGAAAGTGATTTGAAGTAATATGTTTAGTAAAACTGTTAAACTTGTAGTAATCCATTTGTATACTAGTTATAAATCACATATGATTCTACTTGATAAAAGTGTATAATGATCTTTATATATATAACACCCGATAGTATTCGAGTATTTAACTTGTATTCCTCCCCCCTTAAAAGCATATAAAAGTATTTATAAAACATTTAAAAGTGTAGTTTATAGGGGTATGAACTCACCTGATTTAAGTGGTTGATTTGAAGTAGTCGAGAGAAGAATCGAGCAGAACTTCGACAGGAAAAGTTGAAAGCGCGGGAAATCTCGGGATTCTTGGGAATCTCGGGAATCTCGGGAACACAAAACCTTCCTTCGGGACTTTAAGGTGAAAACCAGGGCTTCGGGAGGGTCTCGGGGGCTTAAACGCAGAGTTTCGGCGCGAGAAAGAGAAGAATGGAGCACCTAAACCCGGCACCCCAAGAGTTCTATTTATAGGGCTGTTTCTGGTGTGCCACGTCGTGGCTAAGGTTGGCCACGTCGTGGGGAGCAAGCGTTATCCTCTTCCGTTGATGGGATGCTCTCAGTCACTTGCAGGGTCGCGGCCAAGTTGTGCCACGTCGTGGGGGCCTGACAGCCTCGGATTTTGGACCTCGAACTTGTAAAATCTGTAACTTTCGCATACGAGCTCCGTTTTCGACGTTCTTTATATGCACGCGTAGCTAAAAACATGATCTACAACTCTCGTTTAGACTTCATTGGCTAATTTTGACTTTAATTTTAATTATTTATTTTTAACGGGTCGGGACGCGATAATTCCGTTAAAATCCATAACTTCTTCATCCGATGTCCGTTTTCGTCAAAATTTTCGCCGTTGCACTACAAATGTTGAGACCTTAGATTCTCATTTAGGTTGTTTTCGTCAAAAGTATCTCGAGCTCTATTTCGAGTTTTTAGCTGTCTACTGCTATACCCGAATCTTGGAAAAATCATAACTTCCTCATACGAAGTCAGATTTTGACGTTCTTTTTATGTATGCTCACGGTTTGGGGTTATCTATAACTTCCATTTAGATACTTAAAGCTAAAAACTATCGTATTGAAACTTCGTGTTTTCGTTTAATCGGTGTCGCCGGTTTTGCCGAGAATCTTCGGTTGGTCATAACTTCTTCGTTATAACTCGGATTTTAGGGTTCTTTATATGTACGAAAACCTTGATACGATTACTACTACTTTATTTAACCTAAATAATATTTTAGGAAAGTTAGATTTTGACCTAAATTTGATTGGTTTTACATTACATTGTCTCGAAATATCGGGTTGTCATATTATCCCCCCGTTAGAAGGAATTTCGTCCCGAAATTAGAATTTAAGCAAGGATGTATGCACGAATGATCGAGTCGTGAGGAGGAAACTTCCTAATCGATTGGTTCTAGTGCACCTAAGTGATAACGGGTTCTCGGTTGGCATTCCAACGGACCTTCACTAACTGACGATGACGTTTCTTCGTCTGCTTGACCTCTCGGTCGAGGGTCACTACAGTTCTAATACAAAGGAGAGGATCTCGACGAGTGGACTTGCAAGAGTCCTAACGGAAAGGTATGGTTTCACGATCGAGATGCGAAGAGTAGGAAGTATGTTACTGAGTTCGCGGAGTAGGTCTAGTTTGTGTGAGGCACAGGACCGATTCTGATTAGAATCTCGGAGGTCCTATCTACCTTGGATTTAGCTTTCCACGCTTTACGAAGCATATTAAGCCATTCCCAGAGTGAGTTATCCTAAAGAACTTGGTCACTTACTTGGAATCTCAAAGGTTCCTTTTCTTGCGTAACCTCCCAGTCAAAGGCCATCCCTTGCTGGGTCAAATTCGTACGAGTTTCTGTAGTTTGCGAGGAGTTCTGAATGAACTAAGGCAGTACGTCGGTAAGACCTAGAATCTGGCGAAAAAAACTGTCGACATCTCTGGTGTCGATAAATGCTCAACGGTTTTGACAAATTGAAAGAGTACTCATAATTTCTCACATTACTAACAGTGTGTCCTAGAAATTTGACTCTTCAATTTCAAAACTCGTGCCTACAGAACTTTGCTAAAAGTTCCTCTGTAGGAATGTTACCATGGGCTTTCTTCTTACTACGAGGGTAGATAAGTAAGTCATTACATGGAGAAGTGATGATTGATCCCAGTAAGAAAGACGTAACTCTATTTATTTAGCTCATGAAAACTACGGGCATATTGGTCCTATCCGAAAGGTACCACTACGAACTCGAAGTGTCCGCATCGAGTTCAGGAGGTAGTCTTCCGGACATCCTCCCCTAACACTCGAACTGGTGATATTCGGATTCCAGATCCATTCCTGGAAGTAGTTTCTTTCCTTGCGTTTGCTCAACCATTTTGTCTATGCGAGGCAGAGATAACTATTTCTATGAAAATCCTTACGGAATCCTCGATATCCGAGGCACATACGTTGCAATCCGTCGATCTCCGCGAGAATATGACCGGGGTCCTCTAGGGTGAGAAGCCTAGTCTACTAATTCTCTTTCTGTGTAGTTCGTCAAGTGGTTTGTACTGTTCTGGTATCTCCGAGAGTGTTTAAACTATAGGGCGACCTGTTTTCGGGAGTTGTACCGGGTTCTAAGTTTGTTCACATGACGATGTGATTACTCGTATACTTAGGCAGTTCTCCGTCCTGAAGTCCATTTTAGAATTTATACCGGGCTTCACAATCACAATCTCGTGTATACAAGGCGTATATAATTAAGATTGAAAAGGTAGTCGAATAACTGATTCTTCCTTACCCTCACATCCCATCCGGGAAAAGTAGTTAAAGTGGAATCATCAATTCTAAACCTGTAGAACCTTGATTATATATCACTCTTATGCATACATTTCTCAGTGATAGATCAATCGTATAAATCCTTGGATTTGAACTTGACGTACTGCATGAGTGGTACTTCGGGGATTTCTTTGGAAAGAAAATAACTAAGTGGTACTCCTGGCATGAGTACTACGGTGTTCTTATATGACGGCTTCGCTGGAAAAAACGATCTAGAAGAAAGAGATGTACGCATGAAGCTGTTTTGGCGTCGATCAAATTGAATCTGATTGTATGATAATGTCGGAATCATACAGAAACTTTAAAGACATTAGAATTAAACATAGACAATTACAGACAAAACACAACTGTGCAACCATGAACAGAGTTACAGTGCTTTAGACTTACCACAAGACTATTGCTGCGAATAAGATATACTACAAAAGACAAGTATATGCAGCACGAGAATTCCTATACAGATAGGATCTCGCAAAAGGGAAGACTCTAGTTGCACTAGTTCTAGATAGTTTATAAGTCTGTTACAACGAAACGCCCAAATTACATTTAACGTGGTTCCGAAGTAGGCTCTTCTGCAGCTGTGATCCTGAGAATTTTTCCATCTGCGCCAGAGTTCTTTGTTATCGGGCAATCTTTCTTGAAGTGCCCTTCCTCCCCGCATTGGTGGCATGACTGGCTAGTACTAGCCTTGGAGACGGGATTGCGGTGTTTAGCCAATGTTATGTGGACACGAGTACCTTCCCCGTTACTCCATTTTGAAAACTGCTTCTTAAATCGTTCAGTGCTATAACAAATCTTGTGTGCAGGTTTAGTCCCGATGAAAGGGACTTGAGTGATGGGTCGCGCCGGTGCTCCACAGTTATGAGCATGGTGCCCTATGTTTAGGCAATTGCAACACCGCATTTCATGGCAAGCCTCATGATGATGGAAAGTACACTTATCACACTTCGGGAGTTTTCCCTCGTATGGCCTGCTCGGTACTGGGATGGCAAGGGTTTCCACTTGCTGCGGTTGTATAGCCAGCTTTTGGGATCTCTTGCGTTCCTTCCAGGCTTGACGCCTTCGTTTCTTGTTTTCTGTTTTTCGGCTTTGCGAGCCTCTGACTGTTACTGTTTGACGACTTCCTGGATGGATACCACGATTGGAAACTTCATTCCCATCAGTAGCATTGACTGTGCTGTTAGCGCTACGGTGCGCAAGAACCGTGGTTACGGCAGCCACTGCAGTAGCTGTAACTGCCATTTGAAAGGTAGCGGCGTCCATAGGAAAAGTAGAGGTCTCGTTGCTTGGCTGGTTGTTTCCAGATGACGACATGATTTTGTTAACACGAAAGAATAAAGATTTTGTGAGCGATTCTGGTTGACCCTTGATGTACTTAGATGGTTTTTGAAAAGAGTAAGAGTATGATCTCGAAAGTTTGACCTACATCCCTATGATGCAGTCCTAGTAAAGAATGAAAATATGTTCGCGAAGGTTTAACCTACATCCCTATGATGCAGTCCTAGTACGGAATGGGAGTATGTTCGCAGAATGGTTGCAAGACGTTTGTCGTTCGAGCTGAGGTATCATGGGTTGGTGAATAACAAGATCCAACCACGGAAAGAGACTTGGAAGTGTCTCCGGAGATAAATCGCTATAGTCCAATCACTTGACTAAAGCATGTTTCATATAGACTCCAATGAAAGTATGATAAGAGTACTTGAATGAAGAATGACACAGAAGTTAGCCGGCTGTCAATATATTTGATATTCACGATGTAAAGATTCTGGAAAATGACCTTGTAAAGGTCTTACATCATATCCGCAGAAGATAGTTCCTGACAGCCTAAAGACCTAGCTAAAGTACTTACGGAACAAGAAAATTTCCTAGAAAATGCCACATCAGGTATAGATAGAAAATTACGATTCTTCTTTATAAGGAAATAAAGTAAAGCGTCTACTACTGGCGACGCTCATCACTCTGGTGAACTCTCAGTTCTGTCAATTGACGTTCCATGTCAAGTAGGTGTCTTTCGTACACCATCTGGCGTACTCGGAGCCCTATGACTTCAGCTCGTGATTCAGCCAATGCTTGCAGTAGGGTTTCATGGTTTCTCTCTCATCTCTTGTGAGCATATTCTAGATGAATGGTGTGGAGGGTATGCATTCTAGCATAGGCGACTACTTCTGTAATCTGATTTAGGGCTGTCCTGCCTTGAATCTCATTTCGGGCCTCTCTATGGACCAAGATTAGCAAGACTATATCTGCTAAGCCCTCATTGCTCAAGTCGTAAAAGCTTCGGTCGCCATCAAATAGCATAGACTGATCTTATCCTTGGCTCCATATTTCCAAGCATTCCACTCACTCAGGGTCGGGTCATGAAAAAAGCCGGACGAGGGTTAGGAATTGGAAAGGGAGCTGCTCGGGGTAGGTTTTCAACCTCTGCTTCGGAGTTAGCATCATACGAAAAGTCTTTATCATGGTGATCATTCAAGAGGAAAAGGATGATCATTCTCTGGTTATTCTCCAAACCAACTAGCTATGACTTCATTTGGAAGGTACTGGTTGTCGAGGGGATGGAGTCCAGTTATGTTTTCTATGCGAGAATTTAAGGGTAAGAGAATAATTATTAGACGAGCTATCTAGATAATTATTTAGAAAACCTTCATTAGTTACATCGCTATTTGTGAAGTGCATACCAGCTATGTGTAATCTAGACAGGATAGACCTTCGAATAAGTGACCTTAATTTCCAACTTCACACAAAATAGGGGTAAGGCAAACTTATCACAGATTCTAAGTCTATAACATCCTAATTACATATAGCCTTAGTGTATCCACTTAGCAACTATCAACTTAGAAATGAAGATCCTGTTTTAGTTCTCAAGTATAAAGTACTTCTAATAACACCGAATACTCCTATAGTATTTTAAAATTTAATGTTATGTTCTATTGTTCTCATTGTGGTAGGGTTGGTAAGATTTTAGCATTATTGCAACCACACACTTAAGCTTAGGCACATGCTAGTCAACCCTCGGATAATATAGGTGATCAGGCTATATCTTCCCAGTTTTGACCATATGTCTCTAAGTCCACTTGTGTTGCCCAACAATCGTAATTCTTTTGTACTGCCCTAGTGACACTGATTTTAGTATGAATGCAGGCACGTATACTTACTTAAATATTTTATTATTTAAAGTATAAACTCTAAATCAGAGTATTTTTAATCCCATTGTATTTATAGTTAGTATATCTTTTATGGGTTGATATACTCAATTCACTATAAACAATGCTCTGATACCAATCTGTCACACCCCAAAACCGAGAACGGCGGAAACGTTCTGGGGCGGAGGACGTCATGTATAATATCAACAACAATGTAAAGTAGTAAACAAGCAACAACATCATCCATTGCATTAATAAAATAATTATTATACAATTGTATTCTGTCAAATTTTGATAAACACTAAAGCATAAATCAAAATGAAAGATAAGTCTTGAACAAGCTCCATCTTCCTTTCTCCTTGCATCGGCACCTGTCTATTTGTAACCTGAGAATACAAGTTATTTTGAAAGAGTAGGTCAGCATTTAAGCTGGTGAGTTCATAAGTATTTAATGTCATTGCTTTGATTAGTTGTTATGAAAGACTGGTGAATGATTGATGAAACATTTAGTATAAGTATGAACAACTCTAGAAAATCCCTTATTTCCTACTAGTGTAAAAGTAGTCTTCTACCAAGACTCGAATGTTTTGAAAGTACGCATCACTTGAAAATGTGACGGTTTTTCCCTGTTTAACTATTATTAGTTAGTCCTTTAAGTATACCTGAAATGGTATCAACCTAAAACATCCGTAGATTGTTCATTTACCTCTATTGCTAACAGCCGGGTTTAGGAATAGTTAGTCCCTTATGTATACCTGAGACGGTATCAACCTAAAACATCCGCAGATTGTTCATTTACCTCTGTAGCTAACAGTGGTTGTCGGAATGGTTAGTCCCTCAAAGTAACCCTTGGTACTAGGATATAAAGTCCAATCTATCTCGTCGATGATGTGATTGTATCACAAGGTAAAGATAGAAAGGTGAACTATATCACAGTATCTAGACATCTAACATGTAATAGTAATTTGCCATATAATGTCTATGTAAAAGTATTCATGTATAAGTATTCATGCAAGAGTATTCTTTCATATAGCATGTCGTTTAGACTCATGAATGAACTGACTCTAGAGTAATTTCTTGTAGTAGGGAAAATGTTTTGTTTACTCTAAACTATTCCCATAATAATTTACTAGAATGTAATTGATGAGTGTCCAAGTAGGTTTATACCCCTTGCTACCCAAGAGTATCGGAACTAAATTTACTGATGGAACATTTATGACCATATATGTATACATGATATATAACTAATATTTAAACGACCTTCGGAGGAGTACCCGATATCCCACCAGACCACATCCAAATCGAGGAAAAGGAAATAGGGTGGATAGCCTTCCTAAATCTTTTAAACATTTTTTATATTACTATACATATAGAGGCATGCAATTTATAATATAAAAGCATAAAGAAGTTTTGTAAAATCGTTGAAAAGTCTAATAAAGAATTTGTGACTTGATGTCAGTTTATAAAATGATTGAAAGTATTTTGTTTGATAAGACAGTTTAAGTACACAGAAAACCACTTGTTTGAAAACACCCTAGTAACCGAGTTTGAAAGGAAGCTTACAGTATGTAAGATAGTTTGATAACGAGCTTTAATCATGTAAAAACATTTAATAAAGTAATTTGAAGTAATATGTTTAGTAAAACTGTTAAACTTGTAGTAATCCATTTGTATACTAGTTATAAATCACATATGATTCTACTTGATAAAAGTGTATAATAATCTTTATATATATAACACCCGATAGTAGTCGAGTATTTAACTTGTATTCCCCCCCCCCCCCCCCTTAAAAGCATATAAAAGTATTTATAAAACATTTAAAAGTGTAGTTTATAGGGGTATGAACTCACCTGATTTAAGTGGTTGATTTGAAGTAGTCGAGAGAAGAATCGAGCAGAACTTCGACAGGAAAAGTTGAAAGCGCGGGAAATCTCGGGATTCTTGGGAATCTCGGGAACACAAAACCTTCCTTCGGGACTTTAAGGTGAAAACCGGGGCTTCAGGAGGGTCTCGGGGGCTTAAACGCAGAGTTTCGGCGCGAGAAAGAGAAGAATGGAGCACCTAAACCCGGCACCCCAAGAGTTCTATTTATAGGGTTGTTTCTGGTGTGCCACTTCGTGGCTAAGGTTGGCCACGTCGTGGGGAGCAAGCCTTATCCTCTTCCATTGATGGGACGCTCTCAGTCACTTGCCGGGTCGCGGCCAAGCTGTGCCACGTCGTGGGGGCCTGACAGCCTCGGATTTTGGACCCCGAACTTGTAAAATCCGTAACTTTTGCATACGAGTTCCGTTTTTGACGTTCTTTATATGCACGCGTAGCTAAAAACATGATCTACAACTCTTGTTTAGACTTCATTGGCTAATTTTGACTTTAATTTTAATTATTTATTTTTAACGGGCCGGGACGCGATAATTCCGTTAAAATCCATAACTTCTTCATCCGATGTCCGTTTTCGTCAGACTTTTCGCCGTTGCACTAAAAATGTTGAGACCTTAGATTCTCATTTAGGTTGTTTTGGTCAAAAGTATCTCGAGCTCTATTTCGAGTTTTTAGCTGTCTACTGCTGTACCCGAATCTTGGAAAAATCATAACTTCCTCATACGATGTCAGATTTTGACATTCTTTTTATGTATGCTCACGGTTTGGGGTTATCTATAACTTCCATTTAGATACTTAAGGCTAAAAACTATCGTATTGAAACTTCGCGTTTTTCATTTAATCGGTGTTGCCGGTTTTGCCGAAAATCTTCGGTTGGTCATAACTTCTTCGTTATAACTCGGATTTTAGGGTTCTTTATATGTACGAAAACCTTGATACGATTCCTACTACTTTATTTAACCTAAATAAGATTTTAGGAAATTTAGATTTTGACCTAAATTTGATTGGTTTTACATTACATTGTCTCGAAATATCGGGTTGTCACAGATTCTTGGGCATATAGATTTGAAAATCTCCACTTTCACAATATTCATTACAAACTCACATAGACAAGTTGGCGTCTAGCAACAAGCTACTGCCCCTAACAACATATGAAGGGTGTCATATTATCAGCAGCCAATTCTAGGAGCGTTAAGCAACAATTGTTACTAAAGTTGTGGTATCAATTATTCCTTTGTTTCAGACATCCTGTTGAACATGAGATATGGATCACGATCAATCTCATTTAGTATTTAACATTAAGTAATGCCTTAGATGTATAACTCTCAACGAATAAGAGGAAAAAATCTCATCTTGACTACATACTCTCATCAATGTAGTTCATGTCATACCAACGATGGCCCTTATAATCGCCTTTTACAGAACAACATTAAACCATGTCAACGTACAAAAATTCCTACACTTCAACTCCCAAATTGGTATCTCAGGTCTAATAATACAAATATACAACTTTGATCAAAACATCACTCATAACTACGATCCATAAAGTGATTTTGATGTGAGTCAGGTCAGATACTTATTCTCCTAATCAAGTATCTATGAAGTTGGTAGGAAGTCTTGCTATTCTCATCTCCATGAGAATCAAACAATCCATTCATATTAGTCTTACCTCATATATGTTCCCACAACTATGAATAATAATCGATATTTAGAATAATATAGTTATTCGAGGATTTAAACATGCTAATATAGAACACAACAATTATTTAATGAAAGACTCATATTCAATGTATCAAACTCATTACAATATATTTTTCTTATATTGTTCCAATATCTAAATACTAAATTCCAGTCAAATACATCTACTTATATCAACAAGGCCCTATAGCACCAGCTTGAATTTCATGCTTTAGCAAATGAAGGATCTTTGTTAAGTAGATTTGCAAACTTGATTTGTATAAACTTTAAGAATACCAACATCTTCAGTTATATATATATAACTTATATATATATAGAAAACTATTTAGAATGTATTGGATGCATAAATATTACTTAAATAACAATAATTGGGTAATGAGATTACTCATTCATCCTCTTGCTTTGGTGTGTTTGTGAGCCATTAGAGGTGTTACATTTGTGGCACTTGTTCTCAAAGTCAAGATCTTCAAGGAATCTATTGTATTACTAGATAACAATAAAGGTATATATCTAAACCCTATTTTAATTTTATTTTCAAAAATAATACATGCCTCCTAGGGTTTCTAGTTTTTGTTTTCAATGCTTGTATGTCTAATAAAGAAAACATAGATCCAACAATTAGGGTTGCATGTACACATAGGATTGTTTACTACGTAAATAAAACCCATCAGAATTTGACCTTATTTTTGACAAAAAAAAAAAAAAAAAATCATCATGGATCTACTGCTTTACGGATAATTCTTACCAGTAAGTGGCTGAGGAACAAGAATGAAATTGAGATTATCTGAATGATGAATGTAATAAGGCGACATTCAGTGAAATGCTCTGATTTTATAAACTTTCAAGTTGAGATCTAGACATGGAGAATAAAGATCAAACGAAATCAAAATAAGATCAAATGGTGAACCAGTTTTAGAAATCAAAGATCAAAAGAAGAATATGATGGGAACTGATCAAGAGAGATCAAGAATTGAGCGAAAATGAGTTATAAATGCTCTGATACGATATCAAAGAATAGAAATGAGGAAAGAAACTTCCCAAAATTCATTGAATCGATCAACTGATTACATATATGGAAGAAACATTAACAACTAACAACCATAACTAACTTTGGCACATAATAACACTTTAAACCTTTTACTAACACTATTTACATTTCTAACCCTCTAATATCACAAATATGTTATTTCCATTTCTCACTAGCATCAAACATTGGTTAAAATAACAAATCCTAATATCGTTCATGTGAGGGGCTTGAATACAACTAACCGAAAACATTAAACTAGAAAGAGAAAATTGCAAAAATGGTCCCTATGTTAGTCAAAACTCTATGATTTTGGTCCAAAAAAGTTTGGTGGTGCATCAGTAGTCCAATTTTGGATATCTCATGTGCTTTTGGTCCCTATGGTTGACATGTTTGTGTGGTTTTGATCCATGACCTACCTGAAATGATATAATTTAAAATAAATAAATAAATAAATAAATAAAAGTCCATCACTCTTGAAGACATTAACTCTCTCCTTCCCTCTATCTCCCCCTCTATTTCTCTCTCTTTTTCTTTCTCTCTCTCTTTCTCTAAAATGTGTCAGATACCACTTGACAGACCACCATCGTTACCGAACCACCACTACCTATTAGACTACCATGCCACCATCACTTACCTAGAAGACCTAGCCCCCCTACCGGAAAAATGAGATTTGTGATGAAAAGGCATAAAAATGGGATATGTTGTCATGGTAGAAAAAGGTGGAGCTCGACGGAGATTTTGGGTTTCTAGTTGTCGTTCTTCGACTTTCAGTGATGCGGGTTTTCAGCCGCCACCATCACCTTCGTCATATTTTGTAGATCTCCTTTGCACCACCACCATTCTCATTTTCGGAAACCCTAATGATGTTGGCCTTCTCATTTGGATAAGGGTTTTGGTTTGAGCTCTAGTTAGGGTTCTCCATAGGGATGTGATGGTACCTGGTAGGGATAGTCATCGATAGAGAATTGTGGTGACGAACGACATTGGGGTGGGGTTTAACTTTTGGGTTTGAGCACTCCTTACACTAATTTAGGAACTGAGTATGTTTATGAGCACTTGGTTTAGATCTAGCCAAGAAAGGGAGCTGCTAATGGTGGTTTTCAACTTTGTTAGTGGTTTCCGATGAGGCAATGAGAGAATGAACGATATGTGTAACACCGTAAATTTCAAAACAATTTTTCATTTAAATATAATGATTTAATTCTTAAAATCACTTTCCTTAAAATCTCATTCGTAATCGAATTACAAAACATAACTCCATTTTCACTTGCATAATAAACTAGGATCCTCAAAACACGACTCTTTCTCTGGTGTGTACAATCAAGTCAGTGCCGTCCCGTGATCTTGAGCGAAACCTGAAACACATAACACAAAACACTGTAAGCACGAAGCTTAGTGAGTTCCCCAAAATACCACACACAACACATATTAGCCACTCGAGGCTATAACTCTGTGGGTCCGTGGACCCTACTTCGTGAACCTTCCGGTTCTAACTCTGTAAACATGCACACGATAAATCACATAGAAACAATTCATTACAACACATAACATGCATTGCATACAAATACTGTGTCACATAACTCTGGTTAACTACTCAAGGTAAAGTATAGTGAGAAGACTCACCTGGCAAGCAGGAAGCAAATATCCTCACGCTTGCATCTCGAACTCGCCACCATCTATCACATAAGGCAAATGCTCTCTTGAACATAACTCTCGAGACTAGACTCTATCCTCTCTTGGCACCCTCTTAAGGGTAAAAGACCATTTTACCCCCTTCTTGGCCCAAAGGCCACATCGCTGACCAAACCCTAAAAGTCAACAAAAGTCAATGGTTAAACTTTGACCCAACTCGCCGAGTGCACTCCGGTGACTTGGCGAGTACACACATGTCCACTAACTCTTTGTCCCGCTTGGTACGTAGAGTCCCTCCCTATGCTCGACGAGTCATACTAGACAGAAATCGCGGGGCCACCCCGACTCAACTCGTCGAGTCTCAAGAACAACTCGGCAAGTACCGCCTTGAACTCCAATCCTCTAACCCCCTCATGACTCACTGAGTCATCCCCCAACTCGGCAATTCTATTCACTAAGCAATTTACATGAAACCCTAACCCTACTCGCCGAGTCTCAAGAACAACTCGGCGAGTTCATGCCATGCACAAACTCTACCGACCTCCTGAGATCAGATCTGTTTCCCCAAACCATAGATATCGCCTCCCCAAGCATGAATGTCACGTAAAGTTCGAAACTTGATGCTTGTATAACCACAACAAGGCATCAAAAGGAGATTTAGTCCCAAAAATGGCAACCTAAGGCCAATAACCCCAAACTAGTCCATAAAGCTCTAAGGGTCAAGGTCTCTGGACCTCTTTGACTCCATATCCAAGGAACAAACTCGAAGAGGGACCATTTGCTCCACATAATCACTCTCCAAAGGGGTTAGAAAACCCTAAATCTAATGATCAACACCAAAACTGAAGGAGGTTCGAACCATTACCTCAAAATGATGTCCCTGAACTCTGGAACTACTTGAATCGCACCTCCTCTTTGCTCTTGTCACCTTCTTCTTGCTAAACCAAGGGTTCAAGGATCAAAAAGTGACTTCTTCTCCCTCACAACGATTTGGCTCACTTAGGGTTCTCTCAAGGGACTGGTAGCCGCAATGGGAGGCTATAAGTGCCCTTAAATAGGCTCCAAACCTGGGGGATTAGGGTTTCATTAAACAGCGTGGACTCGCCGAGTCCGGACGTGAACCCAAATGAACATCCGCGACCCTACTCGGCGAGTCTTGGCTCCAACTCACCGAGTTCCTCCTCAAACTCCAAAATAATTAAATAAAATAATATACCTGGGAAATCAGGATGTTACAGTATGGGTGAAGTGGATTACGACAAATAGTGGTGGCGAACGATATCACGGTGGCCGCTCGTGAACTTTTATCGATTAAATGAATGAGAGATGGGGGTAAGGCTGAGAAAATAGAGGTGGTTGTTGGCAGATGGTGGTGGCTGGCAGCGAATGATGGTAGTTGGCAACCATTAGGGGTGATGTTTCTTGAGTGAGTGTGTTTTTGTTGAAAGAGATAGAAAGAGAAATGGGGTGGGTGGGTCCTTTTTCATTTTTTTGTAAGTTATAAAACTATAAATTAAATTATTTTGTATTTCACCTATTAAAGAGAATGAAATATACAAATTATAAGGGCATAATCATCTTTTTAAGTGTATAGGAACTAAAACCAATAAAAAGATCCAGTTTTGGAGCATTGGTGCACTACAAAAACTTTTTGCACCAAAACCATATAATTTTACCAACCACAGAGACCATTTTTGCAACTTTGTCAACTAGAAAACTTGTATTAAAATAAATTTTTTATTGGGTAAATTACACGGATGGTCTCTATGGTTTAGGGTAATCTGCATGTTGGTACCTAAGTTTTTTATTTATTTATTTAACTCGGATTGTCATTATAGTTTGGTTTTATTTAGCATTTAATCCCTCTTACATCTAAAATGACTCTTTTACCTTTTTTCAACTTACATATTACTTTTTTAATTTAATAGTAATCTCAGTGAAAGAAAAGATCTCATGCCTTCTCCACAAGAAACGTTCGATTCATTCTCTCACTATCTCTCTTTCTCATCTCCCCTTCTCTTTCTTTACGTTGTCAGAGAAGCAACGACTTGAGAAAAAATGCCACTCTGTCAGACTCAATCACCACCATCACTCTGCCACACACCCTATATGAGACCTTGATCCTCTGTCCTCCCCCTGTCTGAATCAACCCTACCCTATCTGATCTGAAGATTGCTGCCTCTTGTTCCTCTTTATGAGTTGGGAACCTATAAATTTTATTTTGATGGGTTGGTGGTACATAAGAAAGAAAAATGCCGACAAAGAATCAGAAATCGGCTAGGGAAAGGGAGGTCAACTCCTAATTAGTGAGGAAGTAGACGAACATGGTGGTGGTGGTTCTCCGGAGGTGAATGACTAGAAGAATAGGGTTTGATCTGAATGTTTGGTTCAAAAAATCAAATTGAATAAGTATTTCTTTGAATTGGGTTTGTATGCCTTCTACTTCTTAGGACGTGGGTAAAACAACCTTAATCGTTAGGGTTTAATGTGGAGAATCTCAGAAGTTTTAATCCCAATTTGCTTTCCAACTTTTTATTAGATAATTCACCATTTTGGTATGACTATGCATTTAGAGTTTCTTCAACATGTTGTAGACAATATTTTGAGGTGGAAAGAACAGATTTAGTATTAGATAAAACAATATTCAAGTAACTGATTGAAGGGTTTTGTCTGCGAATAGCTTTTCACCCAAATCTACCAATTATTTCCACTGGCAATGCACTATAATTAACATGTTATTCACAATCAATTAGTCATTGAAAGGCTTTGTTTGAATCGAAGGGTTTCAAAATGTTTTCTAAGTCCATCATGACGAATGAGTTGGAGCGGGGAAGGCAACAGTCTTGTTGGAGAAGGAAGGGTGCGGGTGGTAATGGGCCCATTTACTTTAAATATTATTGAAAAAATATAAATTAATCCTTAAATCATTAAAAAAAAAGTAATATATAAATTAAAATTGGCAAAAGAATCATTTCAGGTATGGTAGGGATTAAACACAAAATAAAATTAAACCTGTGGATGACCGAGTTAATATATATATATATATATATATATATATATATATATATATATATATATATATATATATATATATTTATGCAATTTACCTTTTTTTTATTCTATGTGATGAATAAATTACAATAGTTCAAATATGGAAACGAACTATCAAACAGAAATGATAAACATATAATTATGTCACATGCCTAAAACCGATGAAGAACATTGTTATATTATCAAAATGCATGTGGGTGCATAAATAACTCCTATATCAATTTTTTTTATATAGTTTAGGAAAGAGAACCTTGTATTAAAATATTTGTATGATAAGTTACAATACTTTTACTTGTTAATAAAAAATTAGAACTCAAAAAACATAATGAAATTAGTCGAGAATCAGAAAGAGAATGTATTAATTAAAAAATAGAATTATCGGAAGTCGTGAGCTCGTCATATATATCTCACGGGTGATTTTAAATTGACCCTTATAATCTATATTGATAACTCCTATATATAATTATATTTTTGTTGATGTTTTGAAAATCGGACCGTACATCGAACCGATCGTCTTACTGATTCGATAGTTCAATTGGTTCGATCGGTTCAACTGGTCCAAAAAACCGGATAAACCGGATATATATATATATATATATATATATATATATATATATATATATATATATATATATATATATATATATATATTATCGATGTTTTGAAAATCGGACCGTACATCGAACCGATCGTCTTACTGATTCGATAGTTCAATTGGTTCAACCGGTTCAACTGATTCAAAAAACCGGATAAACCGGATATATATATATATATATATATATATATATATATATATATATATATATATATATATATATATACGATTTGAAATTTTAAAATGAAAGAACAATATCTTATTTCTATTAATTTATATGTTAATCTTTAATAAATATAAATATTAGGTATAATTGAATGTTGAAATGGTGATTGTTTAGCCTCATCCCACATCACTAGAAAGAATGAAGTGGGATGCTTTGAGAACTGTATTAAAGGACAAGAAAGCTTAGGAGTCGGTCAAAGCAAACTTTGCATATCGCGTATTAAAGTGGGATCCTGTTTGCTTTCTTTTAGTATAAATTTTTTTGTATCTTTTTTTAGTGAGCTGGTTTATCTTGGTTAGACCAGTCCGTTTTAATCCGGTTTTTGGTTGAAACACTGGTTTTTACCGGTTTGAATATAGGGCGGTTTTTGGCCATTAAAGAACCTTAACCCATACTGGTTCCCAGTTGAACCGGTCGGCCCAGTTTGGTTTGGTTTTTAAAACCATGATTTTTGTTAATACATTGTAAGTGATTGTGTGATATTAAATGTAATTAGATATAATAATAATAATAATAATAGATGAAGGTATGAATAATGATAGGTAATTCATCCACTTCAAAATAAATTGTTCATCCCTATAAAATATAATATCTTTATAATTATCGTAAATATTTATCTTCTATGAATAATACAAATCATATAAAAAAGAAGTTTTAACTTTCAAAAATTAAGATAAATGTCTTTCAACCAGTAATAAAATTTCAAGTTCAATTTACAACAAAAATATATAAATTTAAAAATAAAATAGGATGCATATGTAAAACCAATTAATAGGAACCTTATCTCACAAAATTGCAACCAAGCAGGATGATGGGAAATCATGGGTAGTGGGCAACTTTAGTCCAACATCATCTATCTCGTACCCTTGGATTCTGTTTCACGGTTTCACTTTGACTTACCTAACACATTTTTCATCTTCAGATTTTTGTTTGATTAGGATTTGGATAATTAAATATGATATTTTCATGTATAGCCGTTTGGCAAATACATGAGTAAATTACAGTTTTGGTTTCCGACTTTAGTCATATTTACGGTCAATACATGAATAAATTATATTTATGTTCCCATAGTTTAGTTAGATTTACATTTTCAATCAAATCTTTGAAAATTTGATAAGATATATCCTAAAGGTTTAAAGGAATTACACTAAACATCTTAAGTCCATTAAAAAGAATATTATACACTTACGTTTATATATATATATATATATATATATATATATATATATATATATATATATATATATATATATATATATATATATATATATATATATATATATATATATATAGTGATATTCAATAGAGAACCATAATTAACCAAGGAACCAATGAACCAATCGTGAGCATCGGAAATCATAACAATCAACAGTCAAGAAAAAAGATTTACACTTTTACATTTGAAGCACACACAACGGATTATACCAAAAAATCCATCATTTACAAAAACCTCACCACTTTTTTTCGTTTAAAATTTTTTTAGGTCATGTTTTTTATCAAAAAAAAAACCGAATATACCGTTGTTCACAATTTTTCGTCATCTTTCCATAGAGATCCATGATAATATATAAAAAACGAACTTTTTTTTTTGAAACAAAACTTACTTCATTTTCTTTAATGAAAAAAATTAAGGTCTATTTTTTATAGAAAAAAAATTGATAAATATATCAAAATTCATATTTTTGTTGTACTTTTTACAAATAGATTCATATTCATATTAAAAATAAAAAAAAATTTTAAAAAAAACCGATATTTCAGTTCAGATTCACTTTGTGACCTTGTTCAGATTCATATTGTAAACTTGTTCAGATTTACATTGTGAACCTCCTCAGATTCACAGTGTGTATAATAATAAATCAGATTCACTATGTGAATCTGAACTGATCGGAGCTTTTTCACATTGTGAATGTTAAAATTTGAAATATTTACAGTTTAGATTCACAATGTGAATCTACACTGATCGAGGGTTTTTTTTTTTTTTTTTTGTGAACCTTCTCAGATTCACAATATGAATCTGAACTGTCCGAGATTTTTCATATTGTGAATGTTAAAAATTGAAATATTTACAGTTTAGATTCACAGTGTGAATCTACACTGTTTGAGGTTTTTTTTTTTTTTTTTTTAATCGGGGTTGATGTTTATTAATAGAGTACAAAAAATTAATACTTTTGGTATAATTAGTTTTTTTTTATAAAAAAATGCTTAAATATTGAAAAAAAAATAAAAAAATTAAGTGGGCTTTTTTGGAAAACAAAAATACGTTTTTTATATATCATCATGAATCTCTATGGAAAGAGGACGAAAAATCGTGAACAACGATATATTCGGATTTTTTTTCGATAAAAAACTTGGCCTAAAAAAAATTTTAAATGAAAAAAGAAGAAGTGGATTTTGTTATAATCCGGAACATGTGTGTCAATTATAAAAATTTACAACCCTTCCTTTTGCCGTTGATCGCTATAAATCCCGACGCTTTGGATTGGTTGATTGGTTCCTTGAATAATAATGGTTCTCTATTGAACTTTTATATATATATATATATATATATATATATATATATATATATATATATATATATATATATATATATATATATATATATATATATAATAACTGTTTATATTTTTTTTTCAAATTTAATTTGATTATAATTTTTTTAATGTTTTTTATATTTTGTTTGTTTACATTTTCTAGACCTTTTTTTTAAATAAATTTTCTAGTTTTATTTTTCCTGATATTTTGATCGAATATATTTTTTAATGTTTTTTTATATTTCAATTTTTTATATTTTTGTACAACTTTTTATTAATATTTTTTTATAGAAGATATAAAATTTTTTGTTAAAGGTAAATATGATTAACAATATATTCGGTATAAAATTATTTATTTTAATAGGGTTATTGTATAGGCTAACCGAAATTTGAAACGAATGTCAATGGCTTCAAGTTCAATTTTTTTAGTTTTATAAATTTTTTTATATTTCGTTCTGAATGACAATTGTTTATCATAATTCTTATAATTCAAACACATATGTCAACGTTTTCGAGTTCATATTTCAATTTTTAGAAATTTTGTTCATTTTCGAGTTATATGGTTTTCAATTAGACATTTTATAACTGGAAACTCGTTTCCAAATTTCAGTTAATATATCTATTAATCATATTAAAAAAATTATTTTATACCTAATCGATGTTAATAATATTCACATATAACAAATTTTTTTACATTGTTTACAAAAAATATTTTAAAAAATAAAAACAAACAAAACGTCAAAAAAAATATCAACAAACAAAATATAAACAACATTAAACAATATATTCGAAAAAATGTCAAAAAAATATAGATAATACTAAATATAAACACATAAAATAAATTTGAAGCATAAAAATATAAAACAATTAAACTATTATCTATCTATCTATATATATATATATATATATATATATATATAAGAAAAACAAAAATATAAAAGTAATGGTGAGATGATCTTTTTAAATAAACTAATGATGTTCAGTGCAATTTCTTTGAACAACATTGATGCTTCTTGTCAAATTTTCAAACGTTTGACTGAAAATGAGAATCTAACCAAACCATAAGGACCAAAACTATAATTTACTCCAAATACGTTTAGGCCATGAGGTATAGATGTCCCATGTGAATCTTAAGTGGAGGAGTTTAGGCCATGAGGTATAGATGTCCCATG
This sequence comes from Lactuca saligna, assembly GCF_052625555.1. Lineage (NCBI taxonomy): Eukaryota > Viridiplantae > Streptophyta > Magnoliopsida > Asterales > Asteraceae > Lactuca > Lactuca saligna. The sequence continues at coordinate 32,961,214 of NC_136424.1, forward strand.
TGAATGTTAAGTGGAGGAGATGTTCACTAATGAACACCACCCAAGACTTAATGGTTGTTTTGTGGAGTGGTGGCTATCACGGACGTTCATAAATTCATTAATGTCTATCTCCGTCTTCCTTTTCTTTCTTTCTCTCTCTGTTCTTTATTAGTTCTTAACTAGTGAATACCATCCCCAAAGATAGGAAAATCTGCGAAAAAGTCCCAATATTTTAGGCTGGTTTACAATTTAGTCCCAAATTAAATTTTGTTTACAAAAAAGGACAGATTTCGGGCTAAAACTTCGGATTAACCCTTCGTGGCCGGTTTCACAGATTTAGCCGGTATCTTGTCTTTTTTCGTTAATTAAACCAAATTGGGGCTTTTTCATTAATTAATCAAAATTTTAGGGGTTTTCATTATTTATTACCATTAAACAAAAATATTTGGACTTTTCTGAAGATTATTTTTAAACTAATATATATTATATGATATAATTTAATATGTACTATTCCATATCTTCTTTCTTATGCTCTTCTAGGCTCACAGTGTGTTTTTATCGGTGTCGTCAAACCCAATAACAAAAATCTCACTCACAAGCCTCGTTAACTCCATCAATTTTCCAAAATTATCCATTCATAACTCTATGATCATCTTTCATTCTCCAAATAAATAACGGAGAAAATTATTGTTGATTACGTGGATATCCATATTACCTAACCATGACTTAAACTGTGGTTCCAACATTTGGATGTTCCTGTTACCTAACCATGACTTGAATATCATTTCGAACCCATACACTATTCGTATTGTCCATAGTGTTGTTCAAAACAAAATACGAATTCCACATGGTTTAACCACTGATACCTTGGCTCAAGTCTTACATGACCCTTTTTTCCTTACAATAGGTGTAACATCCCGACTCCGAGGTATAATATTTAATTAATTTATACTCTTGTTGTCTAATCAACTTGACGAGTTGGAGGCCCTAACTCGTCGAGTAGAGAGTGTTAATGGTCGTGTAATTTCTAGAGTCTACTTGATGAGTAGGAGCTGACTGTGAATACCCTAATTTTCAGGGTTTGTGTCTTATTTAAAGGACCTTAAGCCTTTATTTCCGCCTCCCTTATCATCTTAACACTCTGAGAGAAACCCTAATTGAGCTATATGCTTGTAGGAGAAAAAGAGAGGCTAATATTGCATATTGTAGTGCATTTGTTGGAAGAAGATCGAGGAGAAAAAGGCTTGGGACAAGAAGGAGATCTTGGATCCATCAATAAGATTGTGTTCCGATCTTTATCAAAAAGTTCATCATTTATTGGTTTTTGTCTTGCCAAAAACTAATGCATTCTGAAGCCCTAAATAGACTAAAATGTAATAATGACAATTGTTTTGATGTTACGTTTAAGTCATAATGACAATTGGTGTGATATTAAAATAATTGTCATTATTACGTTTTAGTCTATTTGGGGCTTCCAAAATGCTTTACTTTTTGACAAAAAAAAACAATAAATGATGAACCATGTGGGATTCATCTTACGTTGGGGCTTCTATAGTGTTGTAAGGAAGCAAGGGTCAAGTAAGACTTGAGCCAATGTATCAGTGGTTTAACATGTGAGATTTGTCTTCTATTGTTAACAACACCATGGACAACGCCATTAGTGTATGGGTTCAAGTCATGGTTAGGTAATAGGAACATCCAAGTGTTGGAACCACGGTTTAAGTCATGGTTAGGTAATAGGAACATTCACGTAATCAACAAGGATTTTCTCCGTTCTTTATTTGGAGATTGAAAGATGATCATAGAGTTGTAAATGGATAATTTTGGAAAATTGATGGAGTTAACGAGGCTTGTGAGTGAAATTTTTGTTGCTGGGTTTGACGACACCGATAAAAACATACGGTGAGCCTAGAAGAGGATAAGAAAGAAGACATGGAATAGTACATATTAAATTAGATCATAATATATATATATATATATATATATATATATATATATATATATATATATATATATATATATATATTAGTTTAAAGGTAATCTTCTGAAAAGTCCAAATATTTTGATTTATTGGTAATAAATAATGAAAAAGCCCTAAAATTTTGATTAATTAATGAAAAAGCCCCAAAATTTAGATTAATTAACGAAAAAAACGAGATACCGGCTAAATCTGTGAAACCGGCCACGGAGGGTTAATCCGAAGTTTTAGCCGGTAATTTGTCTTTTTTGTAAACAAAATTTAATTTGGAACTAAATCGTAAACTGACCTAAAATATTGGGACTTTTTCATAGATTTCCCCCAAAGATATAATGGGTTTTTTGTGAAAGGGGATATGATGACGTGGAATGGTTTTCACCAGTGAATGAATTTTAAACATACCTCATAGTCTTAGCTTTCTAAAACTTGGTACCAACTATAAAACTCGACTCAACAAGTCATATCACCAAAATAAATCTTCAGTTATATATATATATATATATATATATATATATATATATATATATATATATATATATATATATATATATATATAGACACACACATATACATACATGAACACACTTAGATTCAAATTAAAACAATTATATAATTGAGAACGCGAGAGAAAATCCGGGTCACATATATTTTTTGTCGTAAATCCTCCGACGTACCGGCACGAAGTAGGAATTTAATATATTCATACATGAATATAAACCACCACCACCGCAACTAACGCAACTACCACTGGGCAACATATTCCTTTCTGCCGCAAAACCCTCATGTATACCAGCGTAAGTATATGCATATTCTAATGTGGTTATTCATATAAGTGATTATACATATATGAATACACTGATCCATATATAAATATTATATGTTCCATCATCCCGGTATGCTCGATAGCTAAAGAGATAGATTTGTAATATGCGAGAATATATTGTAAATGAACTACACACAAGGAACTCCACGAAATACTGGCGACACTTCAATCTTTAGAGGAACTAGTCCGAGAATTGAGAAATAAAGGTGAACATACATCACGTGTTGACTTGGAAACATTTATAGAGCAGTGTTTTGAGGTAAATTTATTAATTATATTAAATGTATTATATATATATATATATATATATATATATATATATATATATATATATATATATATATATATATATATGTTTATTTAAATTTTTTTAAATGTAGGGCAATGAGAATGTAAACTTTTATTTTCAGATGCCAAACACGATGGGGCCACAATAGGGTAGCGAAGGAAATTGAAGCTTGATGGGCCCACAATTCGGTAGTAAACAAAAATCAAGCATAGGATACGAGGAGTATGGTGGGAATGATCCACAATAGTCGGGTTCTACAAAACATATTGTGAAGGTGGTTACAATTTATTTGTATTTTATAATAATTTTTTGTTCAAAGTTGACTATAAGAAGCATCTTAAAATAATATATATATTTATGTAGAAGAAGAAGCTTGTTCTTAGCGACGTTGTGGATGTCGAGAATCATATATATGTCCCTTCTGTTCAAAAATCATCTCGCTCGGTTAGGTTATTGAAACCTTCACAATATCTAAACTCTATGTTCGTTATGGTAAGTATGTTAAAATTTATATGTAATATAATTATATTAAAATTTGTATAACTGTTGACTAAAAATATAATGTAGATTCAATCGACCACCCGATACCATAAGGGTGGGGTAATACACAACCAACCACCACCGTAGTTGTGAGCGAGCCCCCACCATTTTTATTGGAACCGTACGTAATGACGGATTGTAATGCGCCTTCTTTATACTTGGGAAACAAACAGGGAGTATATATGAAACACAAAATGCATAAAGAAAGATTGAAGGAAAAGTTTCGAGATCTCTTATTTTATGAGACAGACTTTGGATTTTTAGATGAAGTAGTAAGGAAGTATCGCTTAAAATTAAAATTCCATTAATTTATGAGAACTTAATTTAAGAGTTCCTTATGTTACATTTAAATATAATTGCAGCACGCTGATATTTGGGGAATGTTATTGTAACACCTCGGTTTTCAAGTAATTTGAAATCCTCCTGTTGAGTTTTAATTATATCACTTTTGGCCATTGGATTGGAATAAAGTGGCCATAGGAAGCCCTAGTGGCAAAATGGTAAATTATAGAGCATGACCTTTACAATGGGCGTACATGTGAGTACGCTAAGCGTACTAGGACGCGCCTAGTACGTTGGGCGTTTGCATATTTACGTATGGCGTACATATGTCCGGGTAAGAACCCTAATTCTTGATGTTGGTGGGGTATTTAAGCATCTTATGGACCATTTTTCCCATATTTTTCCAGTCTCCAAGTCCTTGAGTCATTTTGGCAAAACCCTAACTTCTCTAGAGTGTGTGTGTGAGAAAGCTAAGAGTATGCTTCTTGTGTGGTTGGAGAAGAAAAAGTTGCGTCAAGGTGATTGAAGAGTGAAGTAAGCTTGTAGATCTTGGATCAACACTTCATGAAGAAGCTCTAGAAGGTAAAAAGCTTCTACCTTTGTGCGTGGATTGCTTAGATCTTGTTGTAGTAGCTTTTTGGTGTTCTTCTTGTCCCAATATCCCATTGTTATGCATACTTCATTTTGGACGTGTTGGGATGTCCTTTCAGACCCTAGGATATGTTCTAAGACATAAAAATGAGGTCCCTTGAGCTAGTTTGGTCTCTTGTTCTTCATAGGGCGTCTTAATGGATTAAGACCATGTATTAAGCCCTTTTCGGTCGACCAAAGTCTTAAAGTTTGAGACTTTATGGTTCTAGAGTGCTTTTGAGTCATGGATCTAAAGTTTGGGCTTAAGTGCCTAAGCCATTAAGCACTTAACAATGTTTTGGGCTATGTTAGGGCACGCCCCACGTACAGAGGACTACGCCCCACATACTTGGTCAGCCTTCTCGTAACTTTGTCAATGCGAGGTCTCGTGTATGCTGAGCGTACCTTTGGCGTATTCGGTTTTCCTTAGGTCATGTTGGGCCATCTGGATTTTATATGATCTGTCAGATCAGTATCCTGGTAGATTGGATGATGATATGCTTATTGATCTATATGAGACGTGCTTGTCTTTTAATTGATTATTTGTTTATGAGTTATATAGATGTCATCATATGTGTGTGGTTGGGTTGAGGCTATATTGCTTTATGTTGAAGGCCAACAGACCTAGGGTGGTCTGGATAGACTGAAGGCCTTGTGAGGCGATTCGGTCAGACCGAAGGCTCGACGAGCGGTACAGATAGGTTGTAGGCCCTACGAGGCGGTCGATTCATGTTGAAGGCTCGGGAGCGGTCCGGATAGGTTGTAGGCCCTATGAGGTGGTCCAGTCATGCCGAAGGCTCGGGAGCGGTCCAAATAGGTTGTAGGCCCTGCGAGGCGGTCCAGTCAGACTGAAGGCTCAGTATGCGTGTTTTTATTTGTATATGCTATTTGTTGGGTCTTTGTACTTTAGGGGAACTCACTAAGCTTCATGCTTACAATTTTGGTTTATGGTTCCAGGTACTTTAGTGGATCATGGCAAGGTGAAGGTGTGATTGTACACATCCTCATGTTCTTGTAACTTATGGTTTCTGGGATACTCTGATAACGTAACTATTTTTTGAAAACTATGTGTAAATCATTTTGGTTTTAAATAAATATTTTGGAAACAACGGTTTTATAAACACCTCTTTAATAAACGAGTTGCTTTGAAAGGTTTAAATTTTAGTGAAAATTTATGGATGTTACAAGTTGGTTTTTGACCCGGTTAAGGGTCGGGATGTCCCGAAAGACTATAAAAAGTTAAAGGAACTTTCGAGAGAGATTTGAAAGATATTTGGGAGAGATTTCACATACTTGGAGAGATTTCTCATTCAGAGAGAGATTTGGGAGAGATTTCACATACTTGGAGAGATTTCTCATTCAGAGAGAGATTTGGGAGAGATTTCTCATACTTGGAGAGATTTGGGAGTGATTTCTTTTGTGACCTTTTTGAGTGTTTGGCTTTGCGACGCAAGGTTCTTACACTCTGTTAAGCATTTTTATGAATGTTATACGCTCTCAAGGGGTATGGAATAATGTTTTATCGAGTAGATCCATCACTTACCCTGATTAGGGTTTAGAATTTCCGAACACGTGAAAACTTTAAGTGATACTTTATATTAAGATTGCAAGTAGTACAATAAGAATCATAATGGGAACCCTAATATACAAGGGTTAGATGAGTTGACCGATTTGACTTGTTAACTTTAGTTGACTTTGATTTGGCCAAAAATTGACGGTTGTCACAGTTTTGGAAAGCAACTAGAAGGCAGTACAATGTTCGGGCAGTATTAGTGATTCGGGATTCGTGTGGGCAGAGTAGCTTGTTGTTCGGGAAATGGTAAGTCATTTGCAGTTTGGATTATCTGAGTTTTCTGTTAGGTATAAGTGTGTTATTGCTATATACGGTTAGTGACATTGTTTCCCTTTTGAGGCAACATGTGATCAGGGGTTGGAAGCATTTTGTTTGGTGCAAGACCCTATGAGGTTAGCTTGGTGAGAATTCAGTGAGGGGTGTCTGAAAATGAGTCAGACCTTTGAGGCATTAGGTTTTAGATCTCAAGGAAGGTAAGATTGGTTCTTATTCAAAGATTGGGGATTCGTTCTTCATCAAGCTTGAAGAACTATTCTTGGGATGGTTTCGGTAAATCTGGATAAACAGTTATATGATCAGAGTTGGAAGTGTTATGATTGGTTGTTTTCGTTGAGAGTTGGCATGAGTTGTTTCAGTGTGGACGGTTTGTTGGGAAATCAGGGCAACGTAGATTTCAGGTCTCAGAAAGTAGAGGTGATTTGTGAGGACCGAAGGTTTGATTAGTGTCTTGGGATTGAAGTTTCTTTTGGGTTTCGGTTGTTTCGAGAAGATTGTTCTATGCATAGAGTTTCTGATTGTGATCGCCAGGTTGGTTATTTTGTTATGAGTATTGGTAAGGAATTATTTTGAGGACAAAATCGAATTTATGTGGGATAGTGTTGTAACACCCTAGTTTTCAAGTAATTTGAAATCCATCCCTTGAGTTTTAATTATGTCACTTTTGGCTGCAGGATTGGAATGAAGTGGCCATGGGAAGCCTCAGTAACAAAATGGTAAATTATGGAGCAGGAGCTTTACACTGGGTATACACGTGAGTACGCTAAGCGTACTAGGACGCGCCTAGTACGCTAGGCATATGCATATGTACGCATGGCGTACATATGTTCGGGTGAAAACCTAATTCTTGAAGTTGGTGGGTATTTAAGCATCTTCTGGACCATTTCTCCCATCTTTTTCCAGCCTCCAAATCCTTGAGTCATTTTTGGCAAAACCCTAACTTCTATAGAGTGTGTGTGTGAGGTAAGAGTATTCTTCTTGTGTGGTTAGAGAAGTAGAAGTTGCATCAAGGTGATTGAAGAGTGAAGCAAGCTTGTAGAACTTGGATCAACACTTTATGAAGAGGCTCCAGAAGGTAAAAAGCTTCTACCTTTGTGCTTGGATTGCTTAGATCTTATTGTAGCCACTTTTTGGTCTTCTTCTTGTCCCAAAATCCTATTGTTATGCATGCTTCATTTTGGACGTTTTGGGTTGTCCTTTCAGATTCTAGGATGGGTTCTAAGACATAAAAATGAGATCCCTTGAGCTAGTTTGGTCCCTTGTGTTGGGTTATGAGTATAACATCATTCCTCTAGTGTACATGCAACCCTAATTGCTTTGATCTATGCTTTCCTATAATGAACATACAACAATGAATACAAAAGCAATAAACCCTATGAACTAGCATATAAATCCAAATTACACACGATTAGGGTTAGAAATAGTACCTTGATTGTTATGTAGCAATAACAATCACAGTCCTTCTTGATCTTGACTTCTGAAAGCCTAGTGCCTCAAATGTTGCACCTCTAATGGAGTCACAAACACCACTAGCAACAAGGAAGAACAAAGGAGAGAGGAGAGGCCTCAAAAACATCCAAGGGTTCTATTAGAATGTTAGGCACGTTTTTAGGGAGCCTTTAGGGTTCCTTTTATAGTTAGGCTTCTAGGGTTATCAACTTGGAAACCCTAATTTCCTTGCTTAGGCCCTTAGCAACATAAGCACTCCTTATTGGATAAGCCTTGGACGAAATCCTTATAGACTCTCATAGAGCTTTCTTCCACCCTATACCAATAAGGTCCATGAGCCCAAACTATAAATATGATTGATTTACATAATCAGTCCCCGTCAATTTAATCAGTCTCTTTTAATCACCAAATTAATTCCAAATTAATTTCTAATAAATACTAATTGAATAATATGATTTCTCTTTTAATATATTATTCTTATAATATATTAATAAACCATAATTTATCCTCTTTCTCAATAATTCATCCTATTATTTGCTATGGTGAAGGCAACCCAAAAGACCCATGATCATAATCGGGTCAAGTACATACCAAAATAGTTATGGGCTTAGACACCTAATCCAACAGTCTCTTACGTGGATAAGTCTAATAACTATTTTGCAAGCATGACTTTAGAATCTGATTAGCAATTGTAACTTTCAAAAGCCGTTGTCAACTCTGATCTTATCAAATACGTGTCCTTTAGATAAGGGATCATACATTCCTCCATTCTAGTTATGTGGGGAGTAGCCAGGAGTACACCCAACGTACTCTACCTAGTCCATAATCAACAACTTTTATGTCTTAATCCTTTAATAGAATTACCCCAACTTCAGATCTGACCAATATAGAATGTCTTAACCCATAAAACTCTAACTTCCACAACACTTTAAGTCACTTAATTCATGCACGGACCAAGGGAAACAATCAAGCAACCATATTTATGATTCTAAGCACTCTAATACATCTAAAATGACATCGAATATGGTCTGGAGTACTCCATATGCACAAAGGTCCAAGCTTTTTGACAAAAAGCTTATAAAACCCCATCTAAGGAGATCTAGAAAGAACATCAGCAATGTATGGACTTTATACCATCAAAAGATGCACAAGATGAAGGAGTTTCAGGATCTACAAACTTGCAAGCAATACCACTTCTTCAAGGGCCCTCTTACTCAACAAGAATGCACAAAATCACCAAAAACACTCCAATATCCTCACTCTCAAGTCTAGGGTTCGATATCTAAGGTTTAGAAGGAAGGGATGCTGATAAGAAATGTCCAAGGGAGTCATAAGGTGTATTAAATAGTGTTCAAACCCCTAAATTTAGAGTTTAGAGCTTGAGTTAGTACGCCATATGTACCACATATACGCCTAGCATACTAGCATGAGCTCCGTTCCAAGTCTCGATCGTGTACGCTGCATGTACCTAATATACACCTAGCCTACGAGATGAAGTTTAATGTTTTTGACATAAAGGACCAAATATAAAAACTTTAATTAAGCCAAGGACAAAAATGGAAATACCTGAAAAACGAATGTTTCATTGTCATAGGGATTCAACGCACTGGCTCTCTTTTGTATTTCGTTAATTGTAGTGCTCTGCTTCTGACTTTATCCATTCGTCTACATGGAGTCATTACAAGGTCCTCGTAGAATGGAAAATCCTTCTTTAAACCCATCTTAAAGGGCTCCACGGCAGTGGTCATGTCGATGTTTGGTATATTAAGAGCTTCCCTACCAAACCTACTTACAAATTTCCTTAAGGATTCTTTGGGATCATGGAGAAACTGGTAGAGATCACTAGTGATCTTTTTAAATATTTTACTACAAGAAAACTGATTATTGAAAAGATTAACTAAATGAGAAAAAAGGTAATAGAATAGGGAGGAACATTAAGAAACATTTTAAGGTTGATCTTGTAAGAGTTTATCTGAATCCTTTTGCAAAAACAAACTCTTTTTAAGTGTGGCGGAATGGAATGATCTCCATTCTTTCCCTATATCGTTCGATATGTTCTTCAAGATCTGTGGTTCCATTGTAAGGCTTCATGCTAAGAGTTTGGAAGCGCTTAGGAACATCGGTATCGGCTATTGAGGGATAAATCTTAAGATCCTATGACTGATGTGGGATGCTTCAAGTATAGGTTGGACCACCCTTGGTATAGTTGAGATCATATGTCCTAGTTGTTGGAGTTCTTTCGCCATAATTGGACTTATTCATGCATCAAGATCCGTAGAGTTAGTATTAATAGTGTTACTGTTAAAGAAGCCACTGGTATTTCTATTATTAGGAGTATTGAAGGTCTCATATAGATCCTGGGTCACAAGATTTTGGATGTTTGGGATTGCTCTCCCTGTTGGGGTTGAGACGGATGTTGGTGCTGTCAATTTCGGTCATTTCCCTAAGGATCATGTTTTTTGAAATTTAGGATCCTCGATTGCAAGATTGAGGGTGTCGCCTCCTAAGGTTTTCAAATCTCTGCCCTTATCCTTTCCACTTCCGTAAGCAACATTCAGTTGTCTTCCCGTTGCTGAGCCACTTTTTGCGTCAATGTTTTCATCATGGAAAAGAGTTTGTAGTTAGAGACCGAGGCACGAGGATCCTAGGAAACCAGTGATCCTGGAGCAACCAGAGGATTGCTCTTCTTTGATACATTAGAAGTTTTACTCTGACCAGGGAGTCTGCTTGGAGGAGGTGGAAGATTTTTCGGGGGAACATATGGAACAGATGAAGAAGAAATGGTTATTTGTGAAGACATGATTTTTGAGGAATATGAACACCACGACACGATGGGCGCCAAATTGTTTTGGTCGACAAATTAATCTAATGAAAGTCAACCACAGTGAATAAGAGGTTGTGCTGTTGTTGTTGAAGTGGTTATCGAAGTTGGAAAAAATTGCACAAGTGGTTTACAAAGAAAGCTCTTGATCCTTTCTAAGATCTCTGACACAAAACCTTGGAAGTAATAATGATCATTGATCACCTGCCTTGTTTGATTGTAATGATTGAAGTATGATTTTTAGAAAATGGAAGTATGTAAATGAGTACAATTATTACAATAGGTCTAGTTGTGTGTAGTATGTGAAGTACATGTGTATTTATAGTCTAGCCTAAGCAACCGTAAGTCTAATATTTCCAAGATCCTCTCGAATAAAAATGAACAAGTTGGCTTGACTTGGTATTTACTGGTCTTCTACCTGGTAAAAGCGTTTCTTCATCAAGAATTAGTCTTATGATGACTATTTCTACACATGTGAGAAAAAGACTAGAAATGCATACATTAAAAATGTTAGAAAATAATAATGATAAAGGTCGGGATCCTAATATATATTCAAGATCCTAAGAGTTCTTGAAGATCCGGAATCCTAAATAGTGTTGAGGATTTTGGCCCTAACAACCATACATCAATCACATATGATTTTCTCAAGGATTTGTTTCTATAATAGCTAAGCATAAACTGTTAATAAATGATTTTAATCACATATGATTCAAGTAATACGATTTTAAACATATACTAATCATATGTTTTTTTTTTTAATGTTTAAGGTTTTTCTGCAAAAATAAATCCAGATTATTAGCGTAATACACAATAATTTCGATTTATACTTAAAAAATGTAGTTAGAATGCATGTTCAAAACAAAAATAAACAATTGAAATAAGAATCAAAGTTTAATGATATTAGCATAATACTCAATAATTTTGATTTATACTTCAAAAATGAACTTAGAATGCACGTTCAAAACAAAAATAAATAATCGAAAAAAGAATCAAAGTTTAATGATCAAAATAAATTCTAAAAAGTGATTGGTTTTACTTTTATGATGAGTAATATGTTAAACATAACTCCTTTCGAACTCAAAACGTTAAATAACTTATTCAATTATTGAAATTGTTGATCTAAATACAAAGACGAGTGTTTAACTATATAAAAAAAAACTTATACAAAGTAAAGCTTTTTACCTTTTAATAGAACAAAATGTTAAAGCTAACTTCTTCAACGAAGTTGTAATTACTTCTTCTATGAGAATCGATACAGAAAACATAGTGAATTTTGGAAGCAAAATCATAAAATCGTTGAGATTTAGAACGAATTTACGTCAAAATTGTTGAAATCAAATGAAAAATCATTGAAATCATATTCTCAAGAAAGCTACGTGAAGTATAGAAATAAAATCAGATGAACAAACGTTTATAAGAGCAAAGTTACGAAAAAACCTCTGACTTAATTCGAAAATGAACGTGCGTGTTTTGCTAACTGATTAGCCTATCTTTTGTTCTCAATTGTTCTTGATATATATATATATATATATATATAACTTCAATAGAGAACCATAATTATTGGTTCTATAAGCAATCAATTTTTTTTTTTCAAGTTCTAAAGCTTATTCTTTATCGAAAAAAAAAACTAAAAATATCTAAATTCATAACTTAACATTGTTAGTGTTAAATATATTTTTCGGATTGACCGTGTGAGTTTAGATTCACATTGTGAATTTGAAGAAATTTTTTTTATTGAATTTGATATCATTGGAAAAAAGGATAAAATGTTATGAATTTATATATATATATATATATATATATATATATATATATATATATATATATATATATATATATATATATATATATATATATATATATATATATATATATATATATATATATATATAGTTAGGTTAATGTGAGACGACCTAATTATATTAGACCGTGAGACGCAATCCTAGCCACACATATTATAGATAAAAAAACATTTTGAAATGCAAAATAATTAAAAATTTTCGAAAAAAAATTTTCAAGTATTATTTTCATCATTTATATTTTCCAAACAAAATTAAAAAAATACCAAAAAAATAAAAAATAAATAAATAAAAATACATGAATATTATAATATTTGATATATCTGACAAATCTAGTAGAATATTGTAATATTATAAAAATTGCATTACAATATTTTCAATGTAATATTCTATTAGAATATTTCACGCGTTTTTCAAAAAATGGTAAAAAAATTATTATTTTCTAATTTTTTTTTTATTTTTTTGGTAATTAAATTGATGGAAATAACAATTAAAAACAAAATTCTTTGATTTTTCAATTTATATTGCATTTTAAAATTATTTTTAGATTTGGTTTCACGGTCTCAAAAAATTAGCATGGTCTCAAATGAACCTGAACACACACACATACACACACACACACACACACACACATATATATATATATATATATATATATATATATATATATATATATACACACACACACACACATACACGCTCAAATCTAGTGATGGAACAAATGCAAACTAAGAGGACCATTTATATATAAAAAAAATCAATAATAGCTCTGCGGAATCTTTGTTTTTTGATTTTTTTTAATTTTTTTTCGTTTTTTCGATGTTTTTTTTTTTGCGTTCATTTTCGTTTATTAATATTAATTTTTTTAGATACACTAATACCTTATGTGATTATGTAAAAAATTTGACAAAAAAGGTTAAAAATAATGAACTTATGTTTAATATTAGCCCACAGAACTGTTATCAGCAGATCAGTATATATATGTATGTTCTTCTTGGAATCACATCTGCGAATTGGTGTACACATCTGCATAAGAGAATACGCAAAACTGTTTATACACTGATCCACAGAGGTGTATATTTTTCTATATCGGGATGAGTTGATACAATATTTAATCGGACAATTTATACACTAATCCGCAGAGGTGTACACTGATCCGGTAGTAATAGTTCTGTGGATTCCCAAATAGTTATGTGGATTCCCAAACAGTTCTGTGGACTGATATTAAACATAAGTTCATTATTTTTAACCTTTTTTGTCAATTTTTTTCATAATCATATAAGGTATTAGTGTATTTAAAAAAAAATTTATATTAATAAACGAAAATGAACACAAAAAAAAAAAAAAAAAACGAAAAAAACAAAAAAAAACTAATATTCCGTAGAGCTGTAGAGAATCCGCAGAACCTTTAATTGATCCGCAGAGCCTCTACGAATCTTTTAGATATTTCATTATTTTTAACATTTTATTGTCAAATTTTTTATATAATAATTACATAAGGTTTTGGTGTATTTAAAAAAAATTAAAAAATTAATATTAATAAACGAAAATGAACCCAAAAAAATGAAAAAACAAAAAAAAAAATTTAAAAATTAAAAAACCCACATTTTACAGAGCTGTAGATGGATCCGCAGAGCTGCAGAGAGATCCACAGAGGATTTTCTACGGATCCTTTGATCATTTTCTGAAATCTTTTTCTTCATGGTTATTTTCTTTAAACCAATCATATTTTTTGATTATATCCCGAATTTTCCCAATGTATAATTTACTCTTTAGTTAATGGTTGATGTGTACATCAAAAAAATTAAATTTGATATATTAGTTTGTATATAGGTAAATGCACTTCTAATCCATAAAACGTAATGTTTAGACTGGAGGAACATGATTTCAGGTGCAGTCAGAAAATCAGAACACAGATGTCTTGTCTTATGAGTTGGGCCTAGACAATTCAACGGGACTATACTCTGACTATTTAACCAGACCATTAAATATGTGTTTATAAAATGAAGTGTTATCAATTCCCTTCTTTAATATATTTTGATTATAAATAAAGTCTTAAATATAAAATATATTCGGGCTATATAAAAAGTAGATATGTATGAATTGAATAAAAAATAGTAAACGTTAGACAAAATTACATAAATGAAAGGAAGGATTATAGAATAATTAAAACATCACTTTTGGACGGATAGGCTTTTAGATAGTATCAAGAGTCAAAAATGTCGTGAATCAATTATACAATTAAATCGGTTTGTGTATAAAAAGAAATTAAATAATCAAACTACCAGAGTTTCTTACGGTCAAATGAACAATGGTGGTAGATACTTGTCAACTACCGTCAACCATAAAACTACTAATTTTTGGTTTGAAAGAAATAAACACAGATTATTCTTAGTAAGTGAACAATGCAATAGACAAAATTACTCCATATCCATCAATATAGGACAGCAACGTACAATTGTATTGAAGTTTTACAATCATCAAACTACTAATTATAACACCATAAACTAATGGAACTACAATCTTCGTTGTTATTGTTGGGCACACATCATAAACTAATGGACAATGTTCGTATGTTGTTATTAAGGCCGGACGGTATGGTATGCGGGGAATAGTATGGGAAGAATCTCGTATTTGGGAACACCACACAATCGGTGCGGGGGACGAGGTGTGGGAAGGAGGGTGGGGGTGGGGATGCCGCGTTCTCACTCTTCATTCTATTGGTCCGTTATTTTTTTTCTGTTTTTTTATTCAAACGGTTATATAGCCGTTAATATATATATATATATATATATATATATATATATATATATATATATATATATATATATATATATATATATATATATATATATATATTCTTTTATTAAACTATAAATACTACAACATCCAATCAATTTTTAACATATACCTTATAATTCTCTTCAAAAAATATTAATCAAAATGATATCATCTTCATCATCCGATTCGACGGCTCTAGAGGAGGCTAAGTTTATTGGTTCCGTCATCGCGAAAACGGTTGCATACTTTCAAAACCGACTAGGCGAAACATCATGTGCACGATCTAAACCAAGAAAGCCGCAGTTGCACAGAAATCGCGAATCCGGACACGATCGTCTTATAGAAGATTACTTTGCAGATGACGACATCTACGCTGTAAAGTTTCGATGTTGGTTCTGGATGAGGAATGAACTTTTCTTATGTATTGTTGGCGATTTGGAAGGCCGATTTCCATATTTCCAATGGAAAATGGATGCGAGACGGATAAAAGGTTTCTCTCCAATTCAAAAATGCACGGTTGCAATTCGTCAGTTAGCATACGGCATGGGCGCAGACAAATGGGACGAGTATTTTAGGATGTTAAAGCGTACCGTGCGGGAGTGTGTGTACAAGTTCTGCAAAGCGATCCGCTTGATTTATGGGAAACAATGTTTGCGCAAACCAACTATGAACGATATCCACCAATTGTACACAGTGTATGAAGGCAAACATGGATTCCGTGGAATGCTTGGTAGTATCGATTGCATGCATTGGGGTTGGTCATTATGCCCCAACACATGGCGTGGTCAGTACATGAGAGGCGACCACAAAGAGCCGACGATCGTTCTAGAAGCTATCACATCACATGATCTTTAGATATGACATGCATTCTTTGGTCCAGCTGGTGCAAACAGAGACATCAATGTTCTAGACCAGTCGTCGGTATTCAACGATGTCTACCTTAGAAAGTCGTATGATGTACCTTTTCAAGCAAACGGGGTAGCATATGAGCATGGATACTATCTTCTTGACGGTATATATCCTCTCTTGTCTGTTTTTGTGAAATCGTTTACCTGTCCTAACGACTTGAAAAGGAAAAAGTTTAAAGAGGTGCAAGAGTCAACTAGAAATGATGTGGAGCAAACATTTGGTGTACCTAAGAGATGTTGGCAACTACTAGCAGTCGGGGCAAGGTCATATGAAGTGGAAAGGTTACAACACGTAATGTATGTATGTATTATATTGCATAATATGATTCTTGAAGACGAAGGAAGAGCGATATGTCGATACAACGAAAATGAAGTTTTGCCAAATGTCGAAGGAGTAGTCGTTGGTAGACAAGAGTATAAGGCGAATAGAAGAGTAGTACACAATCGCGACATTCATCACGCCCTACGTGCTGATTTGGTGGATCATATTTATAGGGCTCATATTGAGCCCCCTGATAGAGTTTTCTCACGATGATTTGTTTGACGAATCAGACGAGGATTCTGATATGTTCATCGAGAGCGAAGATTCCAATGAAGAGAGTGACGTTCGGGAGAATGATGAAGACGATGAGATCGATGACGAGGAAGATGATTCCGAGTGATGTATTTTATTTTTTTTTCTTTTTTAATTAGGATTCTATGTTGTGGTTTGTTTGATTTTTTTGTTTGCATTTTTTTCTAATTTTCTACTTATTTAAATATTAGGTTTAATGTAATTTTTATTTTAATTAATGAAATGCTTTTTATTTTTAATTAAATTATATGTTTATTATTAATTTAAAAATTATAAATCATAAAAAATAATTAATTTTATTAAAAAAAAACAAAATAGTGATTAACACATAAGGTTCCAATTAACAGAAAATTCCAATTAACAGAAAATAGTAGTGATTAACACATAAGGTTCTTTAACAAACTTAATTTAACAAATCACCAATAGACAATTAACCAAAATTCAATAATTAAACCATAGGAGTTCTTTGGTATTCCCCAAACAGAAACAAAAACGAGTTTAGCTCATAGTTGCAGTAGAAACAAGTAAAGAAACAAAGTTTATGAAAGCAAACATGTTTAATTCCTAAGTCTAAGTGGTAGAATTAACCTAATTGCTTGAATTCTTCCAACTCTTGAAGCTTAGGGTTCTTCAATGCCTTCTGAACCTTTTAGTCGCAGCTAATCCTCCAGAATTCGCCAGGGGTTCTGTTCCATGTGATAAGGATTCATCTTAGAAAGATATCTCAAAACAGAGGGTACTCGGCGAGTAGCAAAATCAACTCGCCGAGTAGGTCAATACTTATCCGTCTTCAAATTAGCAGTCGTACATATCTTCTAGCATCTCATCATGTACTCGCCGAGTAAGGCCGATGTACTCGCCGAGTAAGGCCGATGTACTCGCCGAGTAAGTCATTCTTGGCACCCTTTAATCTTCTCTTGCTTTCCTTTTCTCCTTTTTGCCTCCAAGCATATCTTTTGGGCTGAAAACACAATTCAAAGCATTTTAAGTACCTTTTGCCCAAATTATTCTCATAACTAACCAAAAATAACTAAGAATATATGTTAAATGATTAACTAATTATGCACATATCACTCATTCATTGGGTTTAGATGAGCGAAAGGAAAGTGAGGGAAATGGTGGTGTGATCCAAAAAAAGTGAGGGAAGCTCTCCACCCATACGCTCCGGTCTAATACTTTAAACCAATCTTATAAATCTATTACCTATAAGAATTCTAACTCTCTAGGATCCGAGCAATTTTGACTGCTCAAAGCACATGTCAAACACACCCATGGGTGGAGCTTTGTTAGGACAAGCAGTGGCCAAGCCAAATGTGTAATCAATGGGGTCCAAGGATCACTCTTAAATTTGAAATCCACCATGTATACATGTTCATTTTTGTAATTATATGATCCTCTAGTATTTGGCACCCACTCGTCAAGATTTGAAATAACAAGAAACTTCCTTTGCTCTTTCTTTTCTCCTTCTGTTCGTGTTCTTATGTTATTTCTTTGTTTAAAGTAGCTGTTTAATAAGAAAAAAAATATGGGTTGTTGCACTGTCACCGTCGCCATCACTGAAATTAGAACCGACCACCGATGTCGCCCCTTTTCACTTTCTAATTAAGTCGATAATGGGTAAGGTATAAAATGGACCCCGGTTGTGCTTCATTTTTTTTGTTAGAAGTAGTCCTTATCATTTAATTTTATATATATTAGGCCCAAAAATATAAATTTTTGGTTGTGGCCCCACTCTCACCAATTTTTATACATATTATATTTTCGCCCCCCCCCCCCCCCCCCCAAAACAAACAAAAAAAAATCTTGAATATCTGCCACCAAACACCATGGTAATTTCAGAAACTAGAAAGAAACATATTCAAATCATTTAGAAGTTCTGGAACCATGGTTTCTAACATCATACATGACATGTCTAGGGAGTCACTAAAGTCTTTCTCATACATTCCTAACTTTCTTTTCCCCATCACCGGTTCATCTAGATTAGGTTCGTTAAGGAGATAGCTGAGTATTATTTGTATTGTGCATTTATATTATTATTCATTGTTCGACCCGTATGTTTGTCCTTTTCTGATTCATCATGCATCTTGTGTGTGTGTGTGTGTGTATATATATATATATATATATATAGAGAGAGAGAGAGATAAAGAGAGAGAGAGAGCGAGAGAGAGAGAGAGGGTATTTAATGATATTGATTTTACGAGAAAATATAGACGATTACATGGTATCAGAGCACCCTACTTCTTTGGATCGTTCTAAAACCTAGTCGACGGCTCCTTACATGTAGATCTTTCTCTTATTCTCTCCTTATCGCTCTCCTTCTTCTTCATAATGTCAGGCTCTTCAATTGAAAAACCCTCCTCCACGATCAACATAAAACATGTTGTCTCGTTCGTCTTAGATCTGGATAAAATGAATTATGATATTTGGCGAGAGTGATTTGAAATCCATGGCATTGGTTATGGAGTTAACAATCATCTCAAACCTCCAACTTAGTCTCTTCCTGAAGATAGAGAGAAAGATAAGGTTGTTGCCGAATCCAATCATGCCTTGGCTAAATGGTTGCGCACGAACTCCATTGTCAAATCTTGGTTGTACGATACTCTCTCAATTCCTCTTCTCAACGTGATTTTAAAAAAACAAGACACTTCCATTGAAATTTGGGACAATCTTGAGAAGGTATTTCCCGGTAACAAAGCCTCTATAGAGTCAAGAGTAGTTGTGAGTAGTCGAAAATTATGTCTTTATGTTTTGCGTATGTAAAAATAGAGAAAGTTGAAGGACTTTCGTTATCGTATCTATTTACAAGACATTTTCAAGTTTCATATTTTATTGCAGACGTCCTTGTATTTTTTGATCTGTGATGTACCTTATAAATAAGGTAAGTACTTAGGGGTTAGAAAAACGAATACCGTCATAATATTTCTTGTACTCTAAAAACCTTTGTACTATTCCAAACATAATCTGAGCTAAACAGATCTTATTTAGATCTCGGAGTTCTTTACTGCTTTCTTTGATTTGATTGATTCAAACACTCTTCAGTTGGTATCAAACCAGGAATCACCACTTTGATTGAAGAATTTGAATCTTGTTTTTCAACTTTTTGAGTCAATCTCTCCGATTCATTTTCCACAAACTTGAAAGAGTATTTTTTTCGTTTAATTAAGTGTGATTAATCGATTATGTTGTTGTTTTTTTTAATTGATCTTATAATAATATCAATTTCTTTTCAAAAAATTCTTGTTTTCATCAAATAAAATGGCTAATCTCAATGTGAACACAATGATGAACTATACGAATCTTTTTGGATCTACAACTAAGATCCTAATGCTGATCCCAAAGTATTATGATCAATGGGCTGATCGAATGGATGATTACCTTAATGGAATCAATGAAGATCTGTGGAGATCAATTGATAAAGGACTTTAGCATGAAGATCTGGTTCAAGTCGTTGGGTAATGTCGAAGCAGTTGGAGACATGGTTGCACAAGTGAATAAATGGAAGACTTATGATTAGAAGTGTCTTTGTGAGTTGAGAGGAGCACTCCTTCGTGTCGTCTACAACTATGTTCGTGGATGCAAAACTGATTAGGAAATTTGGGACGCGTTAAAAGAAAATTATCAAGGCAATGAGAGGACAAAGAAAAGCTCAGTAATGAAATGTTTGTCTGAAGTTGCTGATTTCAAGCAGAAAGAAAATGAAAACATCGAAGCATACTACGACATGATGAATGATTTGATCTTCAATTGAATTCATTATGGGGTAAATCATACTTCTTTAGAATTAACCTTACTTTCGTTTATGGACTCAAAAAATAAAAGCAAAACATCTGCTTAATGATCAAGACATAGGAGAATTTTGATATTCATTCATTATCAAATTTGTACAATATTCTTAAAACGCATGAATCTAAGGTAATGGAGATTGTTGAGGAGAACAAGTTGAACTATGGTGGTCCAATGGTGTTGGTCTCGAAAGAAAATGTAAAGGAATGTGAGTCTGAGGGTGATGCGAAAGAATATGAAAAAGGATTTCTGGTAAATTTTGATGATGAAGCAATTGCTTATTACTCAAACAATAGGGTGAAGAAGTTTTTCGAGAAACCGATCAGTGGAAATTTTAAGAAAAACTTTGAAAAGAACAGGTGTCGAATGTTAGTGGAAGTCAAAATGTGAAGACAAAAGTTGAGAATAAAGAAGAAGAAAAGAAGGCAGAAGTTAAACTGAAAGGAGATTCGGGCTACAACTGCAATTATTGTAATGGTCACAATCACTTGGCTAAGGATTGCATGTTGATAAAAATGGAAGAGAAGAAAGAGAAAGTGAAAGATGAGGCCTATTACACCAAAAGACTGGAGGAAGTTTGTGCTCAAACGAAGAATCTTTCGCTAATGGCTAAAGGAGGTGATGAAAGTCATGAGACTTATCAAATTTGGTCGTTTGGATCTGATGATGAAGAAATGTGTTACCCTACTCATGGCGTGTTATTTGCAAAGTATGAAGAAGGTGAATCTTGTGAGAAGAGTTTGTTTGGGAAAGTTGATGATGGCAGTGATGAGGAATCAAAGTAGTTTGAGAAAGTTGAGGAAAGTGAAGAAGAGTATGTGGAGACCACTGGGAGATGTTTCGTTTCAACTACTCCAAAATCTCCAATGACTGCTAAGGTGTGTGATCGTCTCCTCTCACTTAATATTCCTTAGAATTCTTATCAAATTGTTTTATGTGAATTTAACGAAAATCGCTCTTACTTGAATGGCATGCTTATTACATGTTTTTCAATGAGAAAGGAGCCATAAATCATTTTACAAAGAGAATGAAAAGAATTCGAACAAAGTTTGGGTTGTGAAAATAGAAAAACCAAATGTCGAAAGTAAAACTGAAGAAAATAGTGATAAATTTTTCTCTAATGATTCTAGTAATCAAAAGGAGAAAGCTCGTGATTTTAAAAATAAAGAAAAATTAGTTTCACAAAAAGTTCCTTTCAAAAATCAAAATGGAAAATTTCAAAATCAAAATGAAAATATTAAGAAATATGATTTGAAAAATGAAATTTCTAGAAAGAAAGCACAAAACAAGGCTTATTGGAATCTACGAAAAAGAAAAGCAAAAACCAAAGTTTTTGAGATACAAAAATAAACAAAATTTTGAAAGAAATTTTCATAAACATCAAAAAATATACTTCAAAACAATTCTCTCAGAGTAATTTGAAAAATGGACAAATGAATGTTGGAAATAAAAGTCATATTTCACCAAATACGAATGTTACTCAAAAAACGACCGAGAAAAAGAGTACAAAAATTTCAAATCCAACTCAACAGAATGAAAAATAAAGTTTTCATCAAAATTATGTTGAGAAAATTGTTCAAAAGATGAAGGATTTTCAAAATACTGAAGAGAAGACACAAAATTGTTTTCAAAACAATGGACAATTGAATTTTACCCAAAATCGAAACGTTTTTCAAAAGGATTCTTATTTTGGTTATCAAAATCGATACCAAAATCGCTTTCAACAATAACCACACAAACCATCATCACATATGAATTTTATAAAAATGATAAATGTTGCAAAGAAAAATGTACCATTCAAACCTAATGGTCCAAATTTTCCTAATCCCGATTTGAAGCAAAAGTCGAAAGTATCTTTTGTCAAAGCCAGAAATGACACGAAAATCCTTAATTATTAGTTTGAGGGAAAAGGAATAAAGTTCAATCGAAAAAGTATTCACAAGAAAAAGTCCAAGAGGCTTATGAGAATGACTTAAATGAGTCTTTGAATAAAGGTACCTCATATCAAGAATCAACGTCGAAAGTGTTTAAATGGAAAGAAGTTAAAGCAACGAAAGTTGATGTTTCTCAAAGAAAGGTGGAAAAATATAAACTCAAAGTTGAAACTTTGACATTGCATGACTACATATCAATGCCTAAAGCTGAAAGTTGACTTAATTGACAAACTTAACACTAAAGTTCGTATTTGGATTTTTGGTTCATCATTGCACATTGTATTCCATGTTAATGTCCAAGGACCCAAAAGGTCTTGGGGGCCTAAATCTCTCTAATTGATTATAGGTACTATATGATGAGCAATATGAAGAAAATTGGTATATCGATAGTGGATGCTTGCATCACATGACTGGGAGGAAAAAGAATTTGAGAGATTTTCATTCGTTGGAGAATGATAGAGTAGTAAATTTTGGAAAAATTCAGAAGTGCAAAGTCACAGGATATGGGAAAGTTACAAATTGAAAGTTAACGGTGAAACGAGTTGCTTCTGTCAAAGGCTTGAAGCATAACCTGATAAGCATATCTCAACTTGTGGTCGAAATAGGAAATTAAGCTCTTCTTGATAAGTAAGGAAGTAAAATTTCAAACAAAGAAACTAAGAAATTTTTATTCAAGTCAAACTAAGAAATTTTTATCGAAAGCCTCTTCAAACCTCAGTTAGTTACGGCTTCAACGTCTTTCTCATCTTAACTTCAAGAATCTAAACAAACTTGTTCTCAATGATCTTGTTCATGGTTTCCCTGTTTTGAATTTTGAAAATGATTCATTATGTGAAGCTTGCGAATAGGGGAAACAACACCGTCAAGTCATCCGATCACAATTGATTCAAAGATCATCAAACCGCTAGAACTTGTTCACATTGACTTGTGTGGTCCTTCGGCTGTTGAGTCTCTCAATAAGAAGAAGTACATACTTGTTATTGTTGATGATTTTTCACTATTTACTTGGGTGTTCTTTCTTAGACAGAAATTAAAAACATCTCAAGTGATGATCGATTTTATCAAAAACATTGAACTAAGTTTGAAAAAGAAAGTTCGTATGATATAGAGCGAAAATGGAACCGAGTTCAAAAATAGAATTTTATATTTGTTTTTTACTAAACTATGAATTTCACAAAACTTTTTGTCTCCTTTCACACTACAACAAAATGGTGTTGTCGAAAGGAGGAATCGTTCCTTGTATGAAGCAACTAGGAAGATGCTTACATATGCGAATTTACCACAATACTTTTGGGCAGAAGCAGTTTCGATAGCTTGATTTATGCAAAATCGTTCTTTTAGTCATCGTCGTTTTAATGTCCACCTTATAAAATCATTAACAAAAGGCAACCTAATGTTGAATTTTTTTCATGTTTTTTGTTGTAGATGTTTCATGATGAATCTCAAGAATAATACTTTCCAAATTTTAGACGAAAGCTAATGAGGGAATTTTCTTTGGCTATTCACACAATTTTGTTGCTTATAGGGTGTTGAACAAAAGGACACAAAAAATGTAGAAACATTCAATCTCACATTTGATGATTATTATATCAAGAGAACTGAACAAGAATTTTCAAAGAATACGATAATTTCAAAAATAAATGAAGAATCTGAGAAAATGCTTACTTTTGATATTGATCTTGATTTAATTTTTGGTATTCCTGATAGGAAAATTGATGTTAAAATCAATATTGAAGATAATCAAGTTCCCAAGGCATCAAAACACTCACTTATGAAGGAAATGAAGCAAATTCATCATCAACCTCAAGAGTCAATGTCGAAAGAACACAAAATTTGTCTGATGATCAAGTGGAGGGGGGCACTTGATTTCTTCACCTCATACGAAAGACAAAATTCGATTTTTCAATCTCAAGTTGAGGGGGAGTTATTGAATTCGTATACAAATGCTGAGGGGGAGCTATTTACTACTCAAGTGGGTGTTGAAGGGGAGCACCAGACAATAAATCCATTGGCTGAAGGGGAGTCAAGTGGAATGAATCAAGATGATGATGATCAAGGTAACAAATTTCTTGATACTAATGACAATATCTCTATTCCATATGAATTATCAGAAACAGAAGAGACATACGAGGATGCACATTTAGATTTTGATCCTGCCTTTCCTCTAATGGGGAAATGGACGAGGGATCATCTAAAAGAACAAATTATTGATGATCCAAGTTTGAGTTTTCTAACACAAGCATAAATTCGAGCCAAAAATGAGGTTCTAAATGTTCATTAGGAATTATGTATGTTTAATGTCTTTATTTCGAAAATTGAACCAAAAACAGTTAAGAAGGCATTATAACATCCCGATTGGGTTGTTGCAATGTAGTCTAAGTTAGTTGAATTTGAACGAAACAAGGTTTGAAGGTTAATTCCTAAACCTGATGATGTTTTGATTGTTGGTCTTAAATGGGTTTTTAAATGTAAAATAGACAAAGAAGGAAATATTGTTCGAAATAAAGCTAGATTATTCATAAAAGGTTATTGTCAACAAGAGGGAACTTTGATAATGAAGAAACCTTCACCTTTGTCGCACGACTTGAGGTTGCACAAATTTTGATGGCTTGTGTAGCCCATAAGGATTTCGATGTCTACCAGATGGATGTAAAGTGTGCATTCCGTAATGGTGTTCTTGAAGAGACGGTATATGTCGAACAGCCACCCGGATTCATCGATGATAATTATCCTGACCATTACAATATCCTTGACAAGGCAATTTATGGGTTAAAACAAGCACCTCATGCTTGGTATGCCAATTATTATTACAACGTTCTCTACCATAGAATTCGGCCTTCAGGGTCAACTCGGCGGCTTCTATTAGGAAGGCGGCGCAAAGGAGGCTCGAGGGCTTGTTAAGGAAGGCGGAAAGGGCCGACTCAGGGGGGAAAACGAAAGACCTTTTCTGGTCCCCCCTGAGTCGGGGGGTGCTTGTAGGAGGGTGTGCTACGACGAAACAAGGGAATGAAAGGCCGCTTTGAGTTGGATGCTCTGTACCCTCCCCACAATGATGGCTCTGTTGTCTTGGGGAGGGTTGAAGCTTGGCCTACGCATTGCAGCCACAACATTACTGGGCAAACTAGTATAGATTTGTGAAACTCCGGATCCCCCTAGTTGAAGACTAACGCCCATATTTAGAACCATCTAAAATAACATCTATGATGGATCCATTACGACTATCTTATCCCAGAAGACCATCACTCAGGTTTCACTGATCGAGCAAAAAAATTATTGAAATTAGATTACGATTACAAAGGCTAAAAATAATCCAAGTTTCTACGTAATCAAAAAGAGCCTAAGGATTAACCGAATCTAAGCACATACTAAGCCCAATAAGACACATTGGCCTAGATATACATGAGGCCAACTGAAAAACAGGTATACACATCAAATAAACTAGGATGTAACATAGGATTAGGCAAAAAGGAACATAACCTCCGAAACGATATACTCGTCTGTCTAGAAAGCAACCCTGCCCACATCGAAGACAAGTCTGGCATCGGATGTATATAGTGTTTGAATAAGTCTGTCATTGGTGGGAAAAGAGTGAGCTCAATCTGTCTTTGGTGGCGCTCATGTTGAGCTCCAGTGAATTTGAAACTGGTGATGTAGCTACTGAAGCTTTCTTTGTGGTAGTAGTAATGGTTCTGGCGCCATGTACCACCAGATCAAAAATCCAATCATAGCGAACAAAGCAAATGTATCTTCTGCTAGTACAAGTGTTTCCTCTAGTGGGAAGCTCTTAATTCGTGATGCCTCTTCTTTCTAGGCTATCAACAAGACAAAGTAGCCTCTCGGGCGAGGGACTTATTTCCTTGCTTTGCTTGCATCCCTTGTTGGAAGTAAAGAAAATTGCTGATCTCCTTTTGGTGCACATTCTGTGAGAATAAAATCCTGGATTTGGAGGCCCCCCGACACTTCACAAAAGTTATCTAGTATAGCTTTCACAGTACCCACTTGTTCCATGTATGCTTCAGCAAATAAGATGAAGTCATTAGCAAAAAACAGATGGATATGGTCGTACCTTTTTTATGCAGCCTAAAAGGTAGCCAACTACCTAGATCAACCTCACTTTGTATCAGATGACCCAACCGCTCAACAGCCAGTACAAAGAGGTATGGTGATAACGGGTCCCCTTGTCTGACACCACGTGAAGGAACAAAATCATTAGCTATAATACCATTCCACAAGAGATTCATCCACGGGTGACAGATTGTATGTGTTCAGGGAGCTGCAACTCCTTCAAGCAATGGAAGATCAAACTCCACAAAAAATGGAGAGAGGAATGTCTTTTTTGAATCCGACATCGGGACTGACTTTTGTTGCGGAGCTCACTGATTTTGGAGTAATGCTTGCAGCTTGCTGCTTTTTGTTCAAGCGGAGATCGCTGTCTACTCCACGAATCGCCACAACTTTGCCTACGCCACTTGTATATAGAAAAAAATAGCGCCCAAGATTTCCCCTTCGCGTAGTTCATTGAACCTTCCAACTTCACTCCGTGGCATGTGCTAAAGAAGCGTGTCTTAACTAATTCCTTTGAACTCATTTCACCTATTCTACCTCTTGATATCTCCTCACCTTGCACCTTTTCTTTCTTTTCCTCATCCCATGATCCTTTCCCATGTCGTGGAAGTGAGCTCCTTCGCCGCTCCTTCATTCTTCATAACGACTATAACCAAGCTGCCAACCAATAAAGCAAGCACCTTCATGGATTGAGATCGTGGAAGCTCCGTTAGCACCTTAAGGCTGTCTTTATCCTGAGAACCCTCGGGAATATTCAGAGACTCGGCTAATGCTTCTAGGCCCACATTTAGAGACAGACCAAGCACCCCTCTTACCCACTCACTATCTAATAAACTGGATTGGCTTATTATCCGAATGAGATCGGAAAGAGAGGAGGTAGCCCAAATCTTCCAATAGGCGCATACGAAAGGTTCTGAAAGAATTGAAAAAGCTCTGAAAAATAAACAACCCGACCTGAGGAACTACCAACAACGGAAGAACTAGCAACACTGGGAGAAACCGTTTCTAACCTCAGCTTCACCCCTTTCCTAGGGATTCTTTCTTTGATGATATGCCCTCAAGCGCAAGAATCAAAGCAGGGCAGGATCGAAGAGCTTAGACCACAAGCAAGCGAGAAGGAATCCCTCAAAGGAACTGAGGCAAGGTCTTTCCAATGCGCGCTAAGACAACCACTCATGTCTACTTATAATGCGTACGGACCAGATCTCTCTCCTGGGAACCCATTCCCTAGTAAAGAGGTACTGACCATTGGTTCTATCGTGCCCCAGTTAACAAGAGCCTCAGATAGACTAAGGATCTTAGGTGAGACCTAGAGTGCAGCCAACTAAACGCCAAAGAAATGTAACTCTAACCAATTTTTTAAAAATCCCAAAATTTAAGCAAGGATCATTAGATCCCACTTTGTTACGTAATAAAGTAGGGGATCATCTAATGCTCGTTCAAATTAATATCAATGACATTATATATGGTTCAACTGATCCTTCATTGTCAAAGGAGTTTGAGGAGCTAATGAAGAGTAGATTAGAAATGAGCATGATAGGGAAAATATATCATTTCTTGGGTTTAAATATTCGTCAAAGTAAGGAAGTAATTTTCATCAATCAATAAAATTACAAAAGAAACCTACTTAAATGAGTTGGAATGACGAGTTACATGAAAGCTAAAGTTCCCATGGCAGTCGGCACTCGCTTAGGTCCTTTGTTGGATAACCCTTATGTTGATATCAAAACATATAGAAGCATTATCGGTTCGCTTTTGTACTTAACTGCATGTCGACCAGATATAATGTTTTCTATGTGTAATTGTTCCATGTATTAAGAAAATCCAAGTGAACCTCATTTTATTGTAGTGAAAAATGTACTTCGCTATCCACATGGCACAAAGATTATAGGACTGTGGTATCTGTTGAAAACAAGATTCTTTATTCAAGCTTTCTCAGATGCGGATCTAGGGGGTTGTGAATTAGATCGAAAGAGCACCACCGGAGGATGACAATTCCTCGATGAGAAACTTGGGATTTTTCAGTCGAAAAAGCAGACATGTGTATCAATTTTGACAGCTGAGGCTGAATTCATTGTTGTTGCAACATTTACATCTCAAGTGATCTGGATCCAAAGCCAACTATATGACTATGCGATTAACATGAAGAAAATTCCATTATAATCCGATTCTCAAAGTGTAATTCGCATATGTCATAATCTAGTTCAACATTCAAAAAAAAAATATATTGCTCTTCGTTACCACTTCATCAAAGATCATGTTGAAGATGGGTATATTGAAGTTCATTTTGTTAAAACAACTTATCAGCCCTGCTGATATTTTTACAAAACCTTTGGACGAAAAAACATCCTTAAGAACTTTAAATGGGTTAGGAATGATGGAATCTTGTTATGTTCCTCATTCTACATAGTTGTTCTTGGATTTGATATATAAATGTGGAGGACTTACTTTCGATTGTTGGCTTAACTTTCATTTGTTGATCTAACTTTTGTTAATTGGAATAATTTTCGTTTGTTTTACTAACTTTCATTACTTGTAGAATTTTTGTTTAGCGGTTATAGTTCCCATTAAGCGTTCATATGCATTCACATTTGTTCATATCCAAAAATATTTTCTTATTTTTGTCTTTTCTTTATAAAATTAAAAAAATTTAAAAAAAGGTTTTTTATTTTTGTTTTTCCTTTACAAAATCAAAATTCCAAAAATATTTTCAGTATTTTTGAAATTTATTTTGGAACAACTGAAAAACATAAAAATATTTTCCTTATTTATATATATATATATATATATATATATATATGAGTAATCTACACGAATGATCCCTATGGTTTGGGGTAATTTACGCGTTTGGTCCCTGTCTTATCCAAAAAGACTATTATTTAAATAGGGAAAAATGATAGGATGAGTCAAGTAAGGTGAAGGGGGTGGGTTTGGGGGTGTGCTTATTTAAATAAATTAAAAAATCAAGGGCAAAATAGATTTTTTAGGTAAGACAGGAACCAAACGCGTAACAAAAACAAACCGTAGGGACCTTCCGAGTTAAAAAAAATATATAGGGACTAAAAACACAAATTATCCTAAACCATAGGGACCATTCATGTAATTTACTCTCTCTCTCTCTCTCTATATATATATATATATATATATATATATATATATATATATATATATATATATAGGGTGGGGGGAGAGATCATTGTTACAACATGTTGCACTGCCGCATGCCAAATGAGAAGATATATACAGGGAACTAGTATGATATGAAAGTTTTGTACTAGTTAAGTATCCTTAGAAACATGTTACAACATGTTGTCCACAAGCCTCATAGACTCTTTTTGTACAAAACCTTAATGAAAATTTTCATACAGAATTTTCTTTCCAATTAGGCTATATTCACATTAGTCGACGAGTTACTTTTCTCTTCTTATATTGTGTAAAGAGATTTATGATATGTCCAATTTTAAACAAATGTACATTGATCTTTCACATCCAATCTTTTTCACCCAAAATTTATAACACAATCACATACAATGACACATGCCCAAGCCATTTCTGGTCGAAACCAACCAGGATATAGGTATATCAGAAGTTTGTGTTTATGATCCTAAACCATTTTTCTGTGATGAAGGTGAAACCCAACAAACCTCAACTTAATGAATTGATTGTGAACATTTTATGTTCAAGATTTCACAAAACATTTGTTTCACTGTACCACTTTCGATGTTCAAAATCTCATTTCATTTCCATTGTGTGATCTAAATGAAATGTACTCATCCCAAGTCATTTCTTCCTAATAGATCCAGTTTTTCAATTTTCATGAAATAAGATTTTCGTTTCAACATTTTTATCTATCTTTCGTTAGTTCAAAATTTCCAAAGCTTACTTGTTAATTGTTTTTGTCGGTTAACGATTTTGATTAATGGTTAATATTGGTTAACCATAATGTTCAACATAATATAAATGGTGAAAGTATATTGGCATAAGAAATGAAAAGATAATACAAAATGGTCATCAACACCAATGTTTGTAACCTAGGTTATAGTAATAGAATAAAATGTGTATGTTTGATACTCAGAGTGAGATAACAGATAATCACATTCAAAATAAAAAACATTCAATAAAAATATAAAACATTAAACAATATTGACATTAATAATTTCATATATTGATAATAGATATTAACATTAAAATAAAGTCAAATATTCATACACATTCAATACGGTTAAATAAAAAACCTATAAAATAAAATAGTCAAACATTCATATTATGTGTTATCTGGATAAAAAAAAAAGTCAATCACACATATACATTCAATGTGATTACGTCAAAAACAGTAAATAAAAAAGCCAAAAAAACAAAAAAAAACATTCTTAATATAGCACAAAGTCAAGAAGAATTAAAAACTTAACCTACCTAGAAGTCTTAATTATAAAGTGAAAAAATCCTTCATACATGACTATAAAGCCAAAGTTATCTTCGATTATGATTAACGATATGAGAAACCTCCGATTAGGATTTTGAGTGTGAAGATTAAACTAATTGTGAAGAATGTTTAAAAATTGTAGAATTAGCCGATTATAAATTACAACATTAATCAATAATATAACACAATGCATGATTGGAAGATTGTGTGTGTCTGCATGATCAACCTTTGATGGTTTTTTTGATTGTTTGTTCGTCTCCTGATAAGTGAGGATTAATGAATTATATTTTTTGAAAATGTAACGAGTCTTAAATAAGTTTGACTATATTATTTTATATATAATCTATAATTTTTATATATTAAAATATAAAGTTAGAGGTTCGTTTAATAATAATGGTTCGGTTAACCTACAAAACCATAACTGAATTGTTAGTTATCGGTTAACAAAAATTGGAAATTGAACCAACAATTTTTCAAATGGTTCGGTTATATCAGTTAATTTGGTTTTGGTTTGATTTTTCAGTTATTATGCTCACTCCTTATCCTTACCATAAGTGAATGAGCACAGCCTCCATATTGATGAAGTTTCTTGATTGTTTTCGAAACTAATGGTCGTACAATTTTGTTGGGAGAAGCAAAAATTTGTTAGATGCGATGGTTCAATATTTTCACAAGACTCGAGGCAAACAATGATCATCACTTTTACATGTGGCAGTTCTTCTGTGGTGATGGTTCAGTAACCTACTTTCCATGTAGCATTATATGTTTGGGCAACGTTTAAATTCAAATTTTACACCAATTATTTAAGGATTTTGATCATTCCACTTACAACTTTATGGTTCCAAAAATCACATAAAATCCCTAACTGTTCATCGTAAATTCTCTCGCACAATTGTCTCTTACTTTCTTACAATGGCTGCTGAACAACATGTTGTTGATCAATTCAACACTAATGATGAAGAAACTTCACAACCAACAATGAAGATTCAACAAAACAATCTCTGGTTTTATCTTACAATCAATGTGTATCCTAAAAACTACAAATGTTAGTGCAATTATTGAACAATCTGTTCTTGCTTTTGTATTATCATCTTTGTTCGCTATTTCAATGTAATGGTTGTCATTGGCTACTTCCACTATTTTTTACAACAAAACAACCAAAATTGTTATGTTCCAGTTGATGTACAACAAGACAAAGAAATTCAAACAGAAGGAATTTTCTCACATCCTGAAGTTACCTTCTACGGCTACGTTTTATGAAGTCACTAGTGATCAATTAATCCATATGTTCAATGAGATGGGTCATCAACTTACTATTTCGGCTATGAGTCACTTCAGGAATTCCAATCTACCAAGTGTTTGGAGTTTTTTCTTTGGAATTACTCTATGAAGTTTGACAGGAAGAAGTTTAGGGTTGGATAAAGAAAAGCTTGAGGTGTATTCAATTACGGATGGGTTGTATTATGGGTTAAATGTTGATCATGCATCAATTTGGGAATTCAATTTCTTATTCTAAGACGAAAACTGGATTTTTGTGTTCTAGGTTTTGTGGCTTGATTTTGAAGGAAGTATATACATAAGAAGGTATTCAAATTCCTTCTTATGTTGATGTTGCTAAATTTTCTCCAATGACCATTCCTAAGAATATTGTTGATGATGTTATAGTTTTTCCAATGGTTGCTCGAATTCCCGATTCGATGCTTAACTTAGTGAATCCTACTAGTTAGTTGTTGATTTCATATCGAGCTTTTATGGACTATAATCCAACATGTATTCTTCAACTAAGTATTACTTCTCATGATGCAGAAGGGTCATCTAAAGTATCAAAACCAAAGAAAAATAAGGAGCCAATTGTGAAACTTAAGCCAGTTGCAGAAGAAGTGGTGAAGCAAACAGTACCCATAAAGATAAGAAAGGGGGTACTGAAGAGAACGAAGAAAATTACAACTAAGAAATAGTATGAGTCTCATTCCATGAAACCAACAAAAAAGCCAGTAGAGACACAAGCAGATAAATTTGCTAAGGGGAATCCTACTCCTGTTGTAGAAACAATAACACAAGAACGAGAAACTATTGTTAAAAAAGGGGTTTCAAAGAAGGTTAAGAAGTTGCAAATTACAAGGAGGGGTGTTTTGATTCGAGAGGTTTCGCCTCCTGGTTCTCCAACATCCAAAAAGAGACAAGCTTTAGATGTTGCGCAAAAGTTGAATAAGTGAAAGCCTACTCTTGCTGAGCGTAAAATGGAGAATGTTATTGTGGAGTCTGATCATGATAACAATGGAACAAATACTGATATTGGTGGTTCATTTCATACTTCACCAATGAAGGATATCTCTATCAAATCGGCTTTTAATGAGGCATGTATTCCTGATATCAATGCACACATATATAATATGGATGTAAACATCAATTCTGGTGAACAACCAAATACATCAATCCCTTAGAAGACGAAAGTCACACCACCCAGGGTTTTGCATACTGAGTCTGTTATGGATGAGGGAGAAATTCCAAACATCATTGTGAACTTATCTGATAAGGAAAAAAAATGTTAAAATTAGTGAAGGGAGCTCCAAATTTGAAACTTCAACAATTGTTACTTCGATTGCATTACTACCACCACAAACATTTATCATTCCACCTACATCAACTACTCCATTCTCTCCTACTTTTGATATTATGATGCAAGAGCCAATCACTACCTTATTCTCATCTCAATTCACTGAGTCTAAGAATTCTATTTCTGAAGATGAAGCATATAATAATGATATGATGGTTTCGTTTGTCGAGATGCAGTTTAATCCTGAAGAAGATGATGTGTTAGATGAAGAATCATGTCTGGTAAAAAAATTCAAAATTATTAACTCCAAGATGAATTGTATTCTTTAATTCTTGAGTGATACTACTAGGAAAACCTCTGTTAGTAGTGTTGAGGTTGAGTACCTTTTAAAGTCTCAAGAGTCTCGTATGCGAACTCTTATTGAAGATGTTTACAAAAGGATTGATGAGAACTTGAAAAATAACTCACGTACTTCTAATTTTGAAATATCGAAATTACATGATGTTTCGAATGAATTTCATGAACTTTTTGAGAAGATGGTGTCTAGTTCACAAGAATATTTTGAGTTGAAGCTTAAGGAGTTGAATGATTTTCTTTGAATTTGAAAGTTGATGTACTAGAGAATGCTACAACTCGATTGGTAGAAGACCTTACAGCCTTTAACAAAGATTACTATCATAATCTCAAGGTCAAGTCTGAAGATGATTTAAATTTGTTGAGAATATTGAAAATACTATTTTTTTGATTTCAAGAGCCATTGGCGAAAGTTGATTTTTCATCTCAATCTTCAAATTCATCAGACTCCATTTTGATCATGATCTCAACTATTTAGTAAATGTTTAAAACTGAGTTGGTTCCCATAGTCAATTTAGTTCTTTGACTACCAACAAATGCTCCACGTCATGCACATGTCACACAAGGGGGGGGGGGGGAGTTAGTTCTTCAAAGGAATCAGTCAAAGATCAAGGTTTTGTTGTAGGATTGATTTTATTGATGCAAATCCCAACATCCATTCCAATGAAGCCAGTTGTCTCATCTTCAACAATGAATCCTTCTCTAGAAAATGTTGACTTGTTGAAAGTTCAAAAGAAAGGGATTTTGATAAATGATGGAGGTGGATGTTCAAGTTCTTTAAATTTCAAGTCAATTTCAAATGTTTATCCTAAAGATAAAGGGAAAAGGGTTCAAGTGGAACAATCTGCAGAGGAGAAGAAGAGATTGAAATAGAAAGATAAAGGTAAATAAACAACATTCTTAATCAAAGAGTGAATGATCCACCATGCTTGAATAAGGGTGATCCTAATAAACATTGGTGTTATGAAATGATTGCGATTTTTGTACTTAATAAACCATATGAAGTCATGAAGAAGCCAAAGAAAAGTTACGACATTGAAGACTCCAACTTCAATCAACTTGATTTCCGAATCAATCATCTGATGTTCACTTTCACTCAGTTCAAACTAGCTGAGAATTTCAAAGAAAAAGATGAATACAAGAGATTGAAGATTCACTTTCATACAGTCTTGGGAAAAAGTGAAGAGGAGGTTTTGTCCTTAGTGAAGATTGTTGGAGTTATGTCAGTTGTGCCTGATGTTTTTTTTTCAAAGGGTTATTATAGGATTTTCATTATTATGTTGTGAGGGAAAATAATGTGGCATTTGGATTCACTATTGTAGACATTCCATTGATGAATACGAATAATCTCATCATTGTTTCAAAAAATTTATGCAATGTAGATGCTTCATAAGTTGATGAGGATAATAAAAATGCATTTCTTCTTGGATATGCTCATATCAAGGCCTTTCTTGATTGCTACTATGATTATTTGGCAATCACTAACATAGATCTTGCCATGGAAATCAATAAAACTTCAAAGGTGCCTCCATCATTGTTAAAGAAGAAGTTAAATATTAACAAATTTGAAGATGGATAAATTATTCACAAACCATTTGGGGTTGTTTTCAAGGGAAGAACAAGGGAAAATTGATGAAATTCCTCTTCCAAATGAATGACATTGCAAGTGATTAAAATAGAAAGACAAAGGTAAATAAATGACATTCTTAATCAAAGAGTAAATGATCCACTAGGCTTGAAGAAGGGTGATCCTAATAAACATTGCTGTTATGAAATGATAGAGATTTTTGTACTCGATAAGACAGACAAATTTATGAAGAAGCCAAAGAAAAGTTACAAAATTAAAGACTCTAACTTCAATCAACTTGATTTCCCAATCAATCATCTGATGTTCACTTTTACTCAGTTCAAAATAGCTGAGAATTTAAAAGAAAAAGATGAATACAAGAGATTGAAGATTCGCTTTCATGCAGTCTTTGGAAAAAGTGAAGAGGAGGTTTTGTCATTAGTGATGATTGTTAGATTTATGTCAATTGTGCATGATGTTTTGTTCGAAGGGTTGTTAAAGAATTTTCGTTTATTCTGTTGTGAGGGCTAATAATATGGCATTCGAATTCATAATTGCAGACTTTTAATTGATGAATCTTAATGATCCCATCATTGTGTTGAAGATTTTATGCAATCTAGATGCTTAGCAATTTGCTGAGGACATAAGAATGCATTTGCTCTTGGATATGATCATATCTTCAGGATTGCTACAACGATTATTTGGCAATTAGTGACATAGATCTTGCCATAACAATCAGTAAAATTTCAAAGGTGCCTCAATCTTTGTGAAAATGGAAGTTGAATATTGACATATTTGAAGATGGAGAAATTATTCACAAACCATTTGGGGTTGTTTTTCAAAGGAAGAACAAGAAGGGAAAATTGATGAAATTCCTTTTCGAAGTGAATGAAATTGATAGATACACAAACTCTCATTTTTTGAACATTTTGCTCCATATCAATAACTGTAAGAAGAATGACAATGAATAAAAGGTGGAGATTCGAAAGATCATTCTTTGGGAAATGGAGATAAGGAAGGAGTTGCTTCAGATGATGAAGACATTAACTTGAAGATTTTGACTATTCTCACGAAGAGGGAGAATGTAGAGTCGAAAGTAGTTGTGAGTAGTAGAATGTTTCTAAACAAATCTTATTTAAATCTTGGTGTTCTTTAATGCTTTCTTTGATTCGATTGATTCAAACACATTTTCAAACACTCTTCAGCCTCCAAAATCATTCAACTTGACAGAGAACTTCATAATATCTCTTGGTAATTCCTCTATCATAGAATATTGCAACAAGATAAATTCTATATTGGTCATTTGAAGCATATAGATGCTGAGGTTTCTAAAGCTAATCTCATTGCTTATATGATTAATGGTGTGTCAAAAAAATTTAGTTACATAACGATTAATATATGTCGTCGTGGCCCTCCCCCCCCCCCTCTCCCATAACTAAGGAGATCGAACAAACGGTGTCGTTGATGGCCAAGAAGCTCTGGGGAACAATAAGAGTACTTTTCCACATAATGAAAATAGGCTTATCAAAAAATATACCATTGCGCGAATTCCACATGCTAAAAAGATCAACCAAGATCGCCGGAAAGGCTATCAGAAACCCCTTCTTAAACACCAAACACTCTCATCCGCCCTCACATGCTGCCCGACCAACATTTGTGCCACTTTATCTCTCCTCGTTAATATGAATTCAATTGTAGTGACACCCCTCTTTTTCATCCTAAACTTAAAACAATCGATACGGTGGTCGATTTAGCATTATTAATGGTGGCGTTTATTTTCCTCAAGACGGATTCACACCTAGTGGCGAATAGCAAGGACAAGGAGAAGGGATGAATAGGATTACAGTTGGTTTCAAGTGAATCAACCCAATAATGGATCTTCTCAACATGGCATGTTACCAACTCCATATACAACTGGGCCAGACAGCATCAAATTCTTCACAATTTGACCTAACAGCAACATCGGTTTTTCAGTTCCTCGCAGCCCAACAACAACAACCCATACACTCAACAACAAGCATAACCAGCCCAATCGCAAATTCATGAGCTCACTACACTCCTTCAAATGTTCAACACGATGTCATTAAATAATTTGGGTCACACATATTAGTATATGGACATCGGTGACACCTCTCATCTTCACTCAAATGCAGGTATCCTAAAGTCTATTTTTGATAAACAATAGTATGTTTTCATCATCTGTATTAGTTGGATATGGATCCAAAATACCTATAGCTAAAATGGAACACACCACTCTTCCGCTTCCAAATCCTTACCGTACATTAAATCTAAAAAATCTTTTAATTACTCTTTCCATTATCAAAAATCTTATTTATGTTCGTCGTTCCGTTTGTGAAAATAATTGTTCGATTGAATTTGACTCTTTTGGACTTTTTGTGAAGGATTACGACACCAAACAGTTTCTCATTTTATATGACAACACTGGTGACTTTTATCCAGTTACTAATCCAACTACTCAAGCTCTCGTCTCCATTGTTCCCTCACTTTGGCATTAATGTCTTGGTTTTCCCGGTCATCATATTTTAAAGCATTTAGTTAATAAAAATTTTGTTTCTTGTTTGTCTATTAAAGACTCTACTTTATGGCATGCATCTGAAATGGGAAAACATGTTAAGTTGCCATTTAGTTTGTCTACTTTTGTTTCATAATTCACTTTTAAATTAATTAATTCTGATGTTTAGACATTGCCAATTAAAAGTTTAAGTGGAATTAAGTACTATATCATTTTTCTTGATGATTATTATCAGTTTGTACAGGTTTATCCCATTTGTTCCAAATCTGGTTTTTTGACAAGTTTGTGGATTTCTGGTCATTTGTCAATAAATAATTTGAAACTGATATCAAAACTTTTTAGTGTGACAATGGAGATGAGTATAACAACAACAAATTTCATAATAATTTTTCTCAAAATGTCATTAAAGTTCATTTCTCGTGCGCTTACACTTCTCAACAGAATGGTAAATCTAAATGTATGCTTCGTATTCTAAACCACGCCATTAGCACCCTCCTATTTCATGCTAGGCTTGATCCCACCTTCTGGAAAAAATCTTTTCACATGGTGTCTCGTCTTCTTAGCATCCTTCCCTCCACCACGCTTGAAAATGACACCCTTTTTTCACAAACTTTACAATAAAACACCAACCTATG
Organism: Lactuca saligna; assembly: GCF_052625555.1. NCBI lineage: Eukaryota > Viridiplantae > Streptophyta > Magnoliopsida > Asterales > Asteraceae > Lactuca > Lactuca saligna. The sequence goes on from NC_136424.1 coordinate 32,999,767, forward strand.
ATCACTTTCGGGTTTTTGGTTGCCTTTGCTTTTCTGCACATCAATGCTCTTCATAAGCTTTCCTCGAGATACACCCCTTGCATCTTTCTTGGTTACCCTACCAATCATAAAGGCCATCGTTTTCTTAATCTTAAGACAAGCCAAATCATCATCTCTCTTAATGTGGTGTTTGACAAAATTGTCTTTCCTTTTGGATCCATGACACCAAATAAAGCCTCGTCTTATTCCTTTCTTGACAATTCTGAAATACATCACTCTTTTGCATCTACTTTGGACCTGTCTTGCTTTATTCATGGACGGTGTTCCTCATGGGTCCTCCGCTGATCTAACCACTAGCACTTTTACTCAACCCTCCTTACCCGATAGCCCTCTTCCGTCTACATCTTCATCTTCTGATGTCTCTACCGATCTAAGCTCACCTCATCTTGGCTCTCATTAGCTGAGTTCAACTACTTCAAGTCCTCCTTACTCTACTAACACTTCTATATTTGTTCATTCTAATTTTCCGGTCTCTACCCCTTCTCTTCAATCTGCCAATCTCATTTCTAATGCCACTCAATCTCAACATCTTATGGCCACTCGTGCGAAACAACGCATTTTTAAACCTATTCACAAAACTAAACCTACACATTGATACCTCTGATTTCGTTCCTAAAAATTATTTGCAGGCTTTTAAAGATCTAAACTGGCTTAAAGCAATAATAGAAGAATATACTGCTCTTATCTCAAACAAAACTTTGGTACTTGTTCCGAGACCTCCTACTACTAATGTTATTAACTGTATTTAGTTATTTAAAAAGAAACTTCATGCCGATAGGTCATTATCTCGTCATAAAGCTTATCTTGTGGCCAATGGGCGCAGTCAACATCCTGGTATTGATTGTGATAAGACGTTTAGACATGTTAATCTCACCACCATACACACAGTTATTACCATTTTTGTCACTCATAAGTGGTCTATTAGAAAACTTGATATGAAGAATGCTTTTCTACATGGTAATTTGAAAGAAACAGTATACATGCAACAACCACCAGGTTTTAGAGATCCCTCTCAACTAGATTTTGTGTGTCTCTTTCAGAGATCTCTTTATGATCTCAAGTAGGCACCTCAAGCATGGTTTCAATAGTTTTCATGTTTATTTCATGCATTTGGTTTGTTCATAGAAGGTGTGACACTTCTTTGTTTAAATACAGATTGGGCTCTCATACGGCCTATCTATTATTATACGTGGATGATATTGTTCTTACTGGCTCTTCTCCTAAGTTACCGACTCACATTATCTCTATATTGAGTGTTATGTTCTCTATGTTAGATCTTGGGGATCATCACTATTTTCTGGGCATTACAACCTATGTATTGTTCTTGTCTCAACAAAAATATGCCATCGGGATTCTTGATTGAACTTCTATGTCTAACTGCAAGCCTGCTTCTACTCTAGTTGATATGTCTGCTAAATTGGATGGATTTGGTCCTCCTATTGATGATCCTACTTTATATTGCAACTTAGTTGGTGTATTACAGTATCTTACATTCACTCGATCTAACATCACATATGATGTAAAAGAAATATGTCTACATATGCATGACCCATGGGAAACTCATTTCATCGCTCTCAAACGTGGTTTATGTTATATTCGAGGTACTACTGCTTATGGGCTTCAGTTATGTTCTTCGACCAATTGTTCTCTCATTTCCTACTCTGATGCTAACAGGGGTGGTTGTCCAATGATTCATCAGTCGACATCGGGCTAATATGTATTTTTAGGCCACAATCTTCTCTCCTAGTCCTCCAAACATCATCAGACAATCTCAATGTCGAGTGATGAAGTTGAACACAAAGGTTCTTCCAATGTGGTTGTTGAGACATGTTGGATTCACAACTTACTTCTGGAGCTTCATTATATGTTTGTCAAGGCTACCATTGTTTATTTTGATAATGTTAGTGTTGTCCTACATGTCATACAATCTGGTTCATCACCAAGGCACTAAGCATATAGAGATTGATTTGCATTTTGTTTGAGACAAAGTCGATACCGATCATATTCACGTACTTCATGTACCTTCTTCATAATATGCATATATTTTTACAAAGAGCCTATTGTCTCCTCTATTTCTTGATTTTTTTATCCAACTTGAAAGTTCATGAACATAACCTCGTCCAAACTGCGCCGGGGGGGGGGGGGGGGGGGGGAGGGGGGTTTTTTGTATTGTGTATTTGTAATATTATTCATAGTCTGGCGCGTGTGTTTGGCCATTTTCTGATTTATCATGTATCTTGTATATATATTGAAGGTATTCAATGATATTTATTTTATAAAAAAAATATAAACGATTACAATAACATGTTTTCACATGCTGATCAACTGATCCTCAATTTGTGATATCAATCAAGGAAGTTATTTCTAGTGAGCTTATCGTTTTCAAGATTTAATGTGATGACAATATGGTAGGGACATCGAGAATAAATAAAATTTATTACTCCAATATTAGTATATAAGACGTAGATCAATATTAGTATTTCATATTTATATCTATGTTTATTTAATTTTATATATTTAGTTATATATACCAATATTATCATATATTAATATATTTATTTAGTTATATATACCAATAGTTTTATAATCCAAATATACAATTTATTAGACCAATATTAGTAATTCATACTTAGAAGTTTAAATCTCGAACACTTTCATGGATGCCATTTATGTTGCTTTAGGTAGAAAAAACCTTGGCAAGCGTGCCTCATAAAGTAGCTTTGAAACGTTATGAGCACTCTAACATTTTCTGAAGATCGGATTGGTTCAAATAAGGGATCATTATTTCTTAAATATTTGCAATTAAGATTTGCCACATAGGCCAGGTTTAAGGGTCTTGGGCAAACCCTACAAGGTTTCCCTTTAGAAGGGCATAGTTCGTTCATGGTATAGGCTTGTTTTGCTTTGGACTTTTTACATTTTAGTCTGATTTATGGTCGACAAATATTGTCCCTTAATAACTCTTACAAGGTATCATATTTGGTCTAAGAAAGAAAAAGATCTTAATTGTGCGGCCTTGACATGTAAAAGTAACGACTATTAGTGATGTGAGCCCATTTTATGAATGCAAATACTCTAACATTATGTTGTAGGATCAAAACATTGGCGAATAAAGAAGGTGCTCATGAGGATGCTAGAAATTTGAAATAAGAATACTATAGTAGACATACACTAGAAGAATATTGGACAAAATCACAAAACAAATATCATAAGTTAGGGAGAGATTTCGACCAAGAAAATGTAAGAAAATGAAGATGTGGTGATTGGTTTGCTAGGTTTATTTTTATGCATCTATTTTCTTAATATTTTTCAATACATGTTTGATACTTCCATGTATTTTTTTTTAAATATATTAGATTTATGTTAGGTTTTATTTATTTCATTTTAGCATGCATCTTGTATTTATTTTACCATGCATCTTGTATTATTTTTGCATAATTTATTTATTATTATTATTTTTTTTAAATGGTATAGCTTGTCGTGGACAATTTTACTCATTTAAGTCATATTTATATACATTTATGTAACTAGTAATGGAATTTATTCACATGGAAAACCTTGTAATCATGAAAATTTCCTAATTAGGGTTGTTCATCATTTGTATAAGATCTAATTGTTCAATTGGATAATTTGGATTTGACTACTTGGTTTGGATTCGGATTTTTTGATTGGTTTTCAACAAAACCGAATTATTACTTTGGATTTTAGATTGATTTTGGTTTATAAAATAAGAACCGAATAATTCAAAAAAAACCAAATAACAATTCATTATTTACTTATTTTTTAATATACATCTAATATATATATATATATATATATATATATATATATATATATATATATATATATATATATATATATATATATATATTATTTTTTTCAAATCCTAAAAGTTTCACCTAATAAAAAATATTAATATGTATCTTCTCTCAAAAGCTTTTTATCTATAAAATATTAAACTTTAACATATTTTTTAGTAGTTTTTATATAAACTTTAAACCACAACTAAGTTATTTGTTTTTTTTTCTTTTATAAAGTTGGATAATATTCTAATTATATGTGGTTTTAAAAAAATACACTGATTTTTAAAAACAAAATTATAAATATCCATCCAACCGAATTGTAATTCGATCGGATCGAATCGTGTTTGAATTTAATTTGAACTATTTGGATCTATGTTTTGAAATCTGAAATCATTTGGATTCACTTGATTGGATCGGATCTAACCGATCTATCCAAAAGGACATCCCTGCAAACAACATAAATGATAAAACAGAAAAACAAAATAATATAAATATATTTTTTTTAATTTGCAGCAGCAGTGTTAATTAAATGATTTGATAAGAGGTAAATGTATGTAGTTCTTCAACTCAAATTTTACAAATACCTTTTTAAAGATATTTAATATGAACAGAGAAGAAAAGGTTTGGACCAAGTTTCATACACTTTTGGTCTTTGTGAACATCGGCAGGAAAAACTGTCCAGCATCTTAAATTCATTAGCCCAAATATTGTAAATCAGCCATTAAGATGATATTATTTAGAGGCTGAAATGTTCAGCCCAAGTTTGATATTTAAATAAGCCCAAATCAGTTGGAAATTTAGTTTAGTATTTATTGCAGTCCAAAAATCATTCATTCAGCCCAGGATTGAATTTAAAAACGAAAAAATCAACGTGACCAAGAGGGGAAAGAAAGGTTGGGAGATTAAAAAAAAAGGGGCACACATTTTTTTTTTTTCATGTATGCACAAGCATCAATTTTTTTTCTCAAGAAAGGGAGAGAGCAAGAGGATAAAAACGATTTGTTCGTATCAAAACAATCTTTTATTTTTCTTTAGTAACTTTTAAATTTCTAGTTGATTGTTTTATAATTTAGGTGGTTTGGTAGTCTTAAAATGTTAGATCCCGGGTATTGACATTCATTTATAATCATTGATTTGTTAGTGAAGTTTTTTATCCATATAATTTTCCTCTAAGAAAAAAAAAACAAATTTCGTTGTCTTAATTATCTTTGAAGTTAGATTGCTTCTATTAGGGTTTAGATGATTAAATTGTTATGTTGATTGATTTGGTTACATAATCAAAGTAGCAAATAATGTTATTTACTTCGTAATAAATGTTGGTTGACATTATAAGATTCATTTCTATAATTGTTGGTTTTCCGAGCTTTTAAGAAAATCATTTGTCGTTGGTATATTTGTGTGAACATCAATGCAATTCTGACATAATTATTGAGAGTTTGTTTAATAATTATGTAGTTAACTAGTTCCAGTAAAAGATATTTTAACTTGGTTGAAAAAACATGTAATGAAATGTTAAACAAATAAGATTTATTATGAGTTTTATGCAGAAAAATCTCATTATTTTCATAAAGTTTTCAATAAAATCTTAATTTTTTAACAAAATTTTCTCATTATTTTAGGAAAAACAATGTCAATTCTTAAAATAATAATAAAAAAAATCATTAGTTTGGGCAAAATATTAAATAATCAAGACTTTTCAATTAAAACAAAAGGTTTACGACTTTATAAAAAAATCAAAATAATGAGATTTTATGCTTAAAACTCATTTATAATTCGATAAATTAATGAGTCTGATCAATCTTAAATAGCTTAAAAAACTATTGCATAATTACAACTTATGATCATGTTTTTTCAACAAATACATGGTTACAATATTAACGTTGATTATGACATTTTTAGCTTATTATTTTGTAAATTGGATTAACAAGTATGGTTTTGTAGTTTGAAATCTTTTTTTTTATGTAGTTAACCAGATGATTTAATGTTGGATTCATGTTCTAATCTAGCAATTCTAGTTTTATTTTAACTTAACTTTTGAATTTTAATTTAGTTCATGTTGACCATTTGAATTTAGGTTAGTCCATTCAAAATTAATTAGTTAATGAAATTTGTAATTGTACTGTGAATTAAAATCAATAACAAACGGTTCTATGAAAGGAGTTATTGTAATTACATGCTTTCATACTCCCAAACTTGTGAGGAAAAATTAATATTATTAGAAACATTTGCATGAAACTTTATGAACTCTTTTAACTCTTAATTACTTTGCACTATTTTGTTGCGTGAAAATATTAATCTGTTATTGTAACATCACCTCAATAGATTTGCAAGTAAAAAAGAGCACCTGATAATATTTATTTGTTATGAATTATGATAATGTGTGTAACGGTTGAAAATCTTAATAATACAATTTATCTTCTAATATACTAATGTTTATAACATATGATGGTCAAATCAAACGACTTTAAGGGCTATTAATAATACAATTTTTCTTCTAATAAAAAACTCCTAACCTTGATACTTGTCATTTTTTTAATCAATTTTTTGCCAAACATTAATTTCCTATACTCTTTTCTCTTATTTTCCTGCTCAAATCAGAAACTCTTTTTGATTTTCAATTTACTAACCAGATTACACAAAGTCAGAAACTTTCTTAATTTTAACCTATAAATCATCAACCAGATTTACAAAATTGATAACGCTTATCTTATCTTCTTCTATTAAGATTTACCCATCGCTCTAAGACCTCACATGGCACCATGCTTGCCGCCACCGTAGAAGCTATTGGTGATTTGTTATCATCAATGTTATTTAAGTGTAATCGGTTTTTAAGAGAATTGACAATTGGTTTGACCCTTATCCAAATACCCGTTTTTATGTCAGTTTATATAGTTTTATGACAGTTTGAAACTGTCATATGACAGTTTGAAACTATCATATGACAGTTTGAAACTGTCATGTGACAATTTTCGGATAGAGATCATAAATCGGTTTTTGGTCTCATTTTCTGGTACATATGAAATCATATCATCAAAACACTCTTAGTTCTTGTCTCTCTGAGTCTTATCTGATTAAAGAAGATTGGAAGTACAAACAAATACTTTAATCTAAAAGTGTTCAACACAATTTTTAGAATTTCCAAGTGTTTCTGTACCCCAAAAATCTAACAGAAGCCTAATGTATAGTTTTCTTCTCAATTGCTTCTCACCACACCTTAAGGTAAACCTCTAGACCTAAAATCTCCACTAATATTTTGTGCTTCTATTAACTAAAATATGGGTTGATGAGATATTTTCTACCCTCTGAACATCATACTTCTATCTAAAAAAATATTGAAATAATTTCTAATCCACTGATTTTTAAGAACTCTATGGGTAAATATGATTGAAATCTTGGTTCATCACAACAGGTATATCAGATTCACACACTGCTTAGCAGGAGTACAACACTGATGCCAACTTTTACCAAAATGCATATTACAACATGCTTCGAAATGTCAATATGCACTTTTCCCCTACTTTGGACGACTTGCCTTTTATGTTGATGTTATAGTATTTTCAGGGTTTTTTAAATATGGACAACTTTACCCTTTATGTCGATGTTATATGTGTGTGTATTGAATTGTGTATGTGTATGTGTATGTCTGGTTTGTTTTATGTGCGTGTGTGTATCGTTAAATGTTAATGTAAATTTGGTGGTAGCTTTACTGTTTTTGTAAGAACATAATATTTGACTTTCTAGGAACATCTAATATAATGATAGTTTTACCCTTATAGTTCCTACTTTTATATATGAATTTTGCTCAATTCTAACTTTTTTTTTTTTCTATCATTAGACTAGGAGTTTAATGTCTTATGTTGATGACTAATGTCTTAATCGATCCAGTTCAATGTTTTAATCATTCTAGGTCACATATGATGCCATATGTCTAATGTCAATTTTATTTTAGATTTTTATATTAATCAAGGTCTCAATCTGATGGTTAATTTCTTAATCGAGGTTTAACAAGAAATATTAAAAGATCAGGTCTGTAAATGCTTAATGTGATAATGTTCGAAGTCAATTTTTTTGGTTACTTTAATGACTGATGTGATGCTAACGATTTTTTTCAAGGATTTGAACCCTATATTATAAATCCTCAGTGATAAGAAAATATTTTTATTTGTTGGCATGTGAAGCTTTTGAAGGGAAGGAAACAAAACCATCTATTGTAGGTATGCGTTTTGACCGTTGTGACGGTTAAATCGAACTTCAAGTTGTTAATGTTGGCATGTGAAACTTTTCAAGGGAAGGATTGTAACATCCCAAAATTTTCAACAAATTTATACTTTTCAAAACAACTCGTTTACTAATAAAAGTGTTTACAAAATCAGTATTTCCAAAACATTATTTTAAATCAGAGTCTCCCAAGATCTATTCAGTCGTAAAACCAAGGATGTGTACGATCACGCCTTCGCCTTGCAACGGTCCTCCAAGGTACTTGAAACCATAAACCAAATTGTAAACACAAAACTTAGTGAGTTCCCCAAAAATACCACCACACAACAAATCGAAATGGGTCATTCATGGACAAAAAGAAGATAAATTCTCATGAATGAACTCCAACATCAGATCAATGACATTTAAGCATCTAAAGACCCTAAGAACCCATAAAGTGCCAATTTTATGGCGTCCCAACACTCTAAATCTTAATATATTAAATAAATATGCATGAAACCTTAGATCTAGTAACAAGGAAACATAAAGCTTGGATCTTGATTACTCACATTGGTCCAGAAGTGTAGTTAAAGGTTGCAAATGAGGCTTCTAAACTACAACTATGATTCCATGGTGACCTCTTCCTCTTTAAACCATCAAAACTCCACCAAAAGATCAAGAAACACAAAGAAGGGCTAGTGTTAGGGTTTTTACTGAGTTAGGGAAGATGGGGGCTGAGAAATGAACCCTAAAACCGAGTTAAGGGGGCTTAAATATGTGGGAAACCCTAAAACTTTGTGGGCTTGGGCTGCAGCGCTCCTCACGTCGTGAGCTCTTATTGCTCACGTCGTGAGCTCAACCCCGGATGAAATCTTCATGTGGTCCTCCTCACGTCGTGAGCCTCCATGCCTCACGTCGTGAGGACCCTTTTTCAACAAAATCTAATAGTTTGACCCTCTAAAACCCTAACTCAATTCATCTAAGGATATAGATGTTACAAGGATACATAACTATATGTTGCAGGTATGAGTTTTGACCTTTTTTCCCCTCTAACATTCTATGTTTATCTTCACTTTTCCATCTTTTTTTTGTAACAATTGCAGCTTTGAGAACACTTTAGATTAATATCACAAAAGACTATATACACTATACAAACAGTGCTTAGGTGGTATTTCATTTTGGCTTAACCGCTTAATTTTAACATGCAAGCGATGCCGATCATTGAAAAATCATACATGGTTATATTTATGTTTCATTTTTTGATAAATATTCATCATTTATGAGGTTTTAATGGTTGTTTTCTATTAATGATACTTTTGTGGGCAGCTCACAACTTATATAAATGGTGGAAACTATGCATATGATACCATAGAAAGGGCGAAAGCAAGTGCCCTGGTGTTGTATCTTCTACAATTATAATTACAATTACGACCAGAGGGTATTACCATTTTATAATGTAATCCCAATATCATAACCTATATATTTCAAACCTTCTAGCAATATGTCTTAATAAATGGTTGGAAAATCGGTATCATATTTGTGCATTTGTAAATCCTTTTCTTGGTACAAGTCATACATGTCCTTGAAATTGGCAGACATTACCCATTATTCAAGGGTTAAATTATCAAACATCTTTTCTCCATCCTTGAAGATGGAGTTTCTTTGGTAAGAAGTTGATGCAGCATACAAAAACGACACAAAGTAACCAAGAATGAACTTGTTGATTCTAAAAGAATGATTAGGACAATCTCTTCAAAACCACGTTGAATACCATGAGACTGGCTTCAAATCTGGGTTAACATACACATAATTTGGGAAAAAATTGAAAGTTCATAAAATTGATGATTGACCATCCAAATTACATCAGCAACAGTTAAATAAGAAGTAGAAATTAAAATAGAACCCTAAAGGTCCATGGGCCAAATACAAACCCAAAAACAAAACTCAAGAATTAAGGAAAAATAACAAAATTGTTTATAACACCATTTAGAAAGCGATTTCTAGACTAAAAAATGGGTAAGTTCCCTTTGAGTACTAATTATTAGACGTGCTCCTTACTCCAAGCTTCGACTTAACTAGTCGTAGGCCGAAAACGGAGCCTCGTAGCCAAAGTTATGGTCATTTCTGTAAAGCCCCTTTTGTCACACAATCGTGGGCCTCTAAGAAAGAAAAGGCCCGATCCTCCACACTAGGGCCCGCATCAGAAGTTATTCACAATCTCTTGCTGTAGTGGTGATGATTATGATGGCATGTGCAGAATTGATTAGATCTAGTGAATCATCATACAAATCATGAACACATGGAGTAAAATAAATCTGGTTCAAGATCTCATTATTTTTTTTTATAGAAAGAGTACAAATGGGTCTTGCAAATTCTCTCTCTAAAACTAACACTCCAAAATGATCATTACATGTTTTTAAATAATGGGAGCCACTCACTTCCTATGTATAGGAAAGACTCAACCCAGTTACACATAAAAGAGGTTAAGCACAAATACATCTAAGCATGACTTTTCACCCTAATATCCCCCCCTCAAAGTTAGGATTGGATGTCTCAACTTCAATATCCACTGAGCTCGTGCGATCAAGGCCAAACTCCCCCTCAAAATGATGCCGGTTTTCAAATCCGAAAATGAATACCCAAAGCTTCGAATACCAACTCTTTCTCCCCCTTTTTAAAATAAAAAATATGATTATAAAACTCATTAAGGGTGAGAAGCACCCGAGGAATAATCATCACATAACTCCCCCTTGATGTGTGCCACAAATGAAACCTCGAAAACTTGCATGGAAAAACAATCACCAAAGAGCCTTAGAAAATTTCCAAATCTATGAAATTTTTTGACTATTGGGTGAGAGTTGCAGGAATTTCCAAAAACTGGGTAAAAACAATCACTTTTAGAATTCTGTAGGGGCCTGTTGTGTCAAAAATAGCTTAAGATGTGAAACACTCTCCTAATTTCGAACTGGATATAAAGCGTTAAGTCGCATTAACTGCAGTGACTGAACTCGTAAAATTCTCCATTTCACAAAATTGTTAGCCCAATTTCGAAGTTGGGTATTTTCTACCAACATTTCGAAACTATAGGGGCTAAATGAGAAACTCCATCCTTCTTCAAAAAAAAAAATTTACACCAATGTCTAATCTAGGTGAAAATTGTCATTTAGTTAGAAGATTAGGGACCCAATTTGAAAATGTCATGTTCTTCTTCCCAATTCGTTATACAGGTAACCGAAGCATGAATCACAATCTTTTCATCACAATTCATCGTTAACGAAGCACGAACAAACGTTCAAAAGCGAACCCATCAACCATCGACATCTCGTTAATGAACTCCTTGCTTCGCTTTTAGTTAACATCCACATCAAAATCAATAATCAAGCCTTCGTTTTACATGTCTTCCATTCCTAAATTGAAATCACATAGCCACAGACTTCGCTTCCCACATGCGAACAATGTTATTTGATTCCAAGCTAGGTCAATTCGATTATAAATTCAATACCCCATTCGGTTTCAACCATCAAGCATAGAAGCATTCGATTTCAGCCTTTCAACCTCGATTCGTATTTGACTACACAAAATCGAATCCACGATCAGTCGATAACAATCCTTCGAAAGTAAATCATCAACTTATCCCAGTTTATTCCCAATCAAGCAACATTACTTCCTCTTCGCTTTTAATCATCGATATCAACTACTTCGATCATCGAATCAAAATATTCGTTCTTCACTTTTCATTACAGGGACCCCAAAATTGAATCCTCAAAATCATTCATTATCACACTCATTCAACCATTCGATTATCAATTCTTCTTTCCCAGATTGATTACTTTTACGGTACTCACCAATCGACCAATCAACTTCAAATCACCAATCGACCTCGACTTCAAATTCAAATCAAATACCTTTGAAATTAATAAAAAATGAAATCAAAATCAATTAACCAAATTCATCCTTCCTTTTCGAAGTCAGATATGCGAACTCCATTTTAATCCCAAATACAATCTTCGCTATTAACAACCCTTCAATTCCAAAGACTTTAACCATTAATTTTATACATCAATCTAAAAATCATCAACTGTCGGTTCTTAATCACATCATGTGAAATCAAACGATTCTTAGCCTTCGAAATCAATTCATCAAGGAAAACCAATATCAACAATATCAAAACATCAACGAATCGAGTTTAATTGTCAAATTCGTGTTCAATTTATCATGAACAAAAATTTTAACTTTGAGTTTGACTTTTAAAATAAATTATTGACAACTTGATCATAATCAATTTTATGTTTGTACAATTTATATAAAATCGATTCACAAGACCAATTTAACAATCAAAAAAGCATCGATTGTTAAGAATCATGGGATGAAACCGAATTCGTATGAACACAATCAAGAAGAGTGGAATGTACAAACACTTTAAGCGTATGATTTGGAATGAATGAACAATGAAGTAAACATGCTTCATATCTGATTCGATGACTTTTTGGGCTCGTTTTTATGAGATATTGATCCATGGGCTCATATTATATGAACAGTGTATTCGAATTTGTAAAAGTGGGCTCAATGAACAATGATTATTTGTAACATACACGTTAATAACCATGAATAATTATTGTGTTTTGTAAGCTTGATAGCTTAAAGTGAATATTATTATATAATATATGATTTTGAGCATTAAGTTCAAACATGATAGTTTTATGAGAATTGAAGTAAAACTATGTTTAGAATCATTCGGAAAGTATTGCTTATTAGATTCCGATCAAAAGTCAATTATCGAAATTAACAAAAAATGTAAAATTTAATTGGGAAATAAGTAAAACTAATGTTAATGAAAGATTTAAATTATCTCATTAGAAATGTTTAGGTGAATACTGTTGGGTTATGAGCATTCGAACACTCCTAAGTGTACATGCAACCCTAAATACCTTGGATCTATGTTTTCTCGATTATACATGCAAATATGAACATCCAAGGTATTATCCTAATCTAGCATACAACATATCAATATAACAAGATAGAATACATACCTCTTTGAAGTAGAATGTCTTCATGAAGCTTGAGTGCCTAGTGCCCCAAGTGTGACACCTCAAATGGTTCACAATCATCAAAACACTTAGAATAACTTGAGAGAGTTCTACACTTCATGAAAATCGGCTAGCCCTTTCTTACTCTCACTAGTGGCCCTTTCTTACTCTCTCTAGTGGCCGATTTTGATCAAGAATAAGATGCTTATATAGTTATACAATTAGGGTAAACCCTAATTGTCATGACTTTACATTTCCTAGGATCCATGGGTTCAAATACACCATGGAGCATCCATGAAGCATCATATGGGTTTTGGCCCAACTAGATAATCCATGGAGCATTAGCCCACTATATAAGTATGGATGATTTGCACAATCAACCCATATATTTAATTAGTCTTCTTTTGATCACTTAATTAATCCTAGATTAATTCTTGATCAATACTAATTAAATAATCTTATTATTCTTATTATTAATATACTAGAACTTATAATATATTAATAACCATAAGTGTCTTATTTCTCTCATTATAGTCTATCCAAGTGCATGATGTCATGCAACCCAAATGGACCATGCCGGGTCGGGTCAAGTCTTACCAATTATAGTTATGGACTTAGACATTAATCCAATAGTCTCCCACTTGGATAAGTCTAAAACTATTATTGCGTATGACTTCAGAACCAACTGGCAATCGTAGCTCTCAAAAGCTTCTGTCGAACTCTGACCTTGTCGATAAACGCTGACCTTTGTTAATGACTTGTCCATTAGATAAGGGATCATATATTCCTCCATTCTAGATATCATATGGACTGAGACATGGATTATAATCATTCTCTCTGTCCATTTGTTGTTTCCCGATTTCCGATTTATGACGACTGACTAATTGAACAAATCAAATCCGTCCTGGCCCGGCCGAGCACTTCCATTTGTCATCATCAAATCATCGAGGGGCCCACAGATATCGCTTTTATCCCGAAGGTAAAAGGAATGGATAAACTTCGACTCATATGGCTTGTTCTACTACTTGTTCAATCATACACAAAGGCACGTTTTATAGCACAGAGTTACCAAATGCGTTTTCGTGCAATCAATGTACAACCAACTCATAGTAACAACTCATATATCTAGGTTTGAAGAATATAAGATATTATCGTCTCATGATCACTCGTGATAAAACCCATGAAGTGATTCCAATGAGCGTGGGTTGAATCCAATACTCATAACTTATGAGCACTCATGAGTGTTGTAGCCCTTTGTCTAACACCTTAGACCTCTACAAGCCAACCCATGACAGTCTTAATTCATATCTACTTCCAACATATGACCGGCTGTGGATGGTTTGAATAACTTAGTCGTTCCGGAAGAATAACCTAGTTTATTCGGGAAGTCAAAACATGCAAAGTGAAACACAATAATAATTGAATCCAATATGGTATCAAAACCTATGAACATAAATAAAACACCTTTTATTTATCACCATATGATTACACATTATTCATTGTATACTGTTTCAGCTATCAACTTTATTCTTGAATTTAAAACAATAGTTTTCCCATGCTCCAAGCATGTACACTATGTTTTCTAAACACTAGTCATGCCATACACCACGTATGCATACTATGTTTGTCTATGATCTTTACTTTGTGAACTAGATCAATTGAACATGACTTCAATGATTCTCTTTTCACACTCCCAAATCCTTACTGCAAATGCAAGAATTCCAAATTCATGCCATTTACTAAAATCTGTTAGATTCTAAACTTGTATGCATTGATCCTTTTCTAATGATTCTGCACAAAGTCAGAAAGACTTGACAACAATCATTACAGAGCATTCCAAAGGAGATCAACTCCTTGGAACCATCCTTCTTGCATTAAGTTTCCTTAATCTTACACAGATTGAAAATTCTAACTTTGAAACATTTCCAGATTCCATTTCGACTATTACTTCTGAACAAGAGTTGCCTCCTTACAAATTATGTCAATATGGTCCTTCCAGAATTATCACTATACTTCCAACTGTCCTTGAGCAACCAATCTTTGGTAAACCTTAGATTGTCCTCGACAATTGTTTAATCCTTTTAGTCATATCCAGTTCTAAACCTTTTCCCTTCTTAATGCCCCAGGCATTTGGAAAATTTTAGAAGGGTGAATATAGCACATGTAATCGAACCTATATCCAAAGCATATGGGACACGATTCATGATGTCTCACATAAAGACTAAACCAGTCTTTTGCTATAACATTTCCATTTCTATTTGCCAAGTTCTCATAATTAGATTATGAAAAGGGATGCCGTAATCATAATCGAATTTAGGAATGCAAATAATGGACCCATATACAGAATTTCCTTATGTTGAGCCATTCCAACATGAAATTCATATATATCCTTGACTAAATGATTAAAACCTCACGATCTAAGCTTATAGATTTGAGATGAAGTATAATTTCCTCTCCCTTAATTATAGCAAAACAACTCTTTCCCAGTTGAAAATTTTGTTTTCTATAATTAACATTGCTAACTTGCAATACTTATCATAATTATCATGCTCCCACTAACATGATGATTATTAGCATAACACTTATGCTCCCACTAGCTTTGACATGTACTCAGAAAGCTCGACTTCTAGAAATCAATACTTTATTGACTTTATTACCAAAGTTCAGATTTCTGATACTAGATTGTTTTGATAAGACTTTATCAAAAACATACAACTTCCCTTAGATAGCACACTTGTGTGTCTAAACAATTATGAAGAGGGATGCCGTAATCATAATGCTTAGACTTTTTTGCCACTTCTCACAAGTCCAGTTTAGTGTGCCGTTAAACCACACACGCTCCACTAACGACTTTGAGAATGCAAATATCACAATTGCTATCTAACTAAAATCTACTTAGTGAAAGTGTTTCCTCACCATCATTTTCATGAATCGGAGAGAAACCTTATGACACTTAGATTTAATGGTGTATGTGTTCTTATCCATGTGAATTGTCAAAACCATAGTCACAAGACAAGGATAATGACAAATCCAAACTCATATGGACTGAACTCAATCTTAACTTCTTGCCACCTGGCAGCTCAAGGGTCTGCCATTGCTTCCAAGTTGTTGTGCAACCAATTGAGAACTCTAAGAACTCAACTTTAACTGGAATGGGCACAGACTATGTCAACACGATAGGTTATAAACCTCAAGTCGTGTGCTAGTGAAGACTTTCAAGACCTTTAAGACTCCCACTGTCCTCTTGACCTATAAGACTCCCTTGTCAAACATCCAAGAGATAGTGTGGATTCTAACCAAGACAAACACTTCACATAGTTGGCCTAAGTTGGTCTTTGTTTTATCCAAAACATCACAACTTACCAACTTCAAATGAACAAGAGTAGGACACTTTTACTCTTACATTTGACAAGTGTTTTTAAACCTTCTTTAAGACATGTCACTCAAATTACAATCTTGGAGTATGACTCTAAGACTTGTATTGGAACGAAGTATGACTCATCTTCTTGATTTAACCATTTCAACAATTCAAGATCCCTTCTTCTTAGTCATAAGAATGCACTAAGACTTCCTTAGAGAACTAATTTTGATATGGTTTCTTAATCATTAAGATGAGCACAAAACGGATACTAAAGTACTCTCCCATCTTTTCAGATTTGAGAAACTTTTATCCTTCTGCCTAATTTGATTCTTCTTATTCGCTCTGCCTTACATTGGAACCTTTTCCAATGTCTCAGAGTTACACTTAAGCTTGTAAGTATAACCATATTTACTAAGCTTTAGTAAACTATGATGAATAGTCTTATCGATCTTTTGTGGTGGACTTGACCAGTGCACAAGAATGTGTACTCGATCCCTTAGTCCATTACTTGACTCACACATCCATGTGAATAAGTAATTAGTCTTAATTTTCCAAAACTTGAAAGTTCTCATTCATCATGCTATACAACTTGCATGATTCCAAGTTCCGGTCCAATTGAGACTTGGGTGATGAGAATCTTTCCTTATTTGGTAAATTTAGACATTACCACAAATGAAGGAATCAATTTCATATTTCCACTCTTGCTATTAATGGAATCATATAAGCAACAATTTTTCCTCAAATGCCATTGTAAGGATATTTTAAAATAAATATATGCAAAAAAAAATTTTATTTTTATTTTAAAACTATGCGGAAAACTTATCCTTACAATCCATATGAAAACTTGTTATCTATTCCTAAGCAATACCTCATAACTCCTAAGAAGTAGCTCAAGAATCCGATCTTCAAACTACGCGATAGAAATCCATCTATGCGATCAGATTCAACATATTCTTTCTTTGAGTTCCTTTACTTTTCTTTGATTCTTAAAACATTACCATGTGACCCAGTCACATCATGTATCAAAAATCTCAGAATAGAAACTTAACAGAGTTAGATAGTGGACTTTACCTGAATTAGAGTCAAACTTATTGACTTTAACATCCTTAGGTAAATTTGGCAGCTTCGCAACTAATGACCCTTCCTTTGGCAATATAACCATATGGATCCTTTGATAATGGTACACGGGACTATTACAGACTTAGCCTTTTCTCTTTACCATTTGGTCAACCTAGTTGACTATGGTCAATCCCTTTCCTTGGGAAGAGAGTGCTTTTTCTGTATTTCTAGTGTCACCATTGTCAATGTCCATAGAGTTTCAGGAAGTTGATTTTAGCAAATAGATAAGATCATTAAGGGTCTTGTCATAGTCTATTTCATAGGTGTCCCAAAGGAACTCACTATGTGACTTAGAAAGTGATTGAACCACCAACTTTCTCAAGACTTTGACACCCAACTCTCCCAGCTTGTCAATATGTGACTACATCTCCAAGATGTGACCACACCTAGACCTTAACTTGCCAATAGGGTTTGAGTGACCTTAAACTTTTCAAGATCTTGTGGGTTAGGGAGAATAATTGGAGGAGGAGAAAGAAGTATGATTTACATGGGACATCATCTTCATTTAGGAAAGCTTGTTTCAAGAGATTTGGGAAGATCATAAATGTCTAAACCAGACATGTTTTGGGAGATATTCAAGATAGTTGATTTAAAGTCCTTAATATGACACCCAATCTGAAATATTAAGGCTAGGACCCAACAAACTATTTTATAACTTAGAAGAGGTATGCCGTAATCCAAGCTATAAAATATTTGAAGGTAGGTGAATGACGATTCACCAATTTCCACCAAGATAAACGAAATGTATTATTAGGTTTTAATTGGATTTGAAACTCCTAGATCTTTTGAGATTCATTGAACTGTTCAATGGCATGTTTCAATCTCGAGTGTGCCCTTCAGGTTTTGTGACTGGGATGCCGAGGATCACAAAACAAGGTGTGAAGTAACCATGCAAATTACTTGGTACCCTAAATAAATTACCCCTCAATCGATGTGCCGATTAACCACACACGCTCCATCGATACTATGATAAATATTAAGTCACCCTTTACCTACCTTGTTAAGTCCAAGTTAGTGTGCCGGTTAACCACACACGCTCCACTAACGACTTAGACAAAGTGTAAAGTGTAATTTCATGGATTAGCACCTTATTCACATTTTCCTAAGTAACTAAGATTGGGAATTATTAAGAGTTTCGTTACTTAGTATTTATCATTAATACTTTTAATGAAGGGAGAATTATAGTCCTGTCAAACCCGTTCGGCTAACGACCCTCCACCAGTCAAGCAAGCGGTGGGTGAGAGTGGACACCCATTAAGTTGCCATTTTATAGGCAACAACCTTATACCCACCTTATAGACCGGTTTCGTGAATGAGGCGTACTAGCGATAAGACCGAATATATATATATATATATATATATATATATATATATTATTGACTTATAATATTATAAAGTATAAGGGTTGAATTTTAACTTTTAAAAATCTAAGGGCTAACTTGGAATTAAAGTATTCATAAGAGAAAACTTTACAAATTCCAAAACTTGAGGGCAAGTTTTAAAACTGTTCAAAACTAATTAATTCCATAACTTATGTGTTTAAAGTAGTTTTAATCCAAAAACTCTTCAAGTTCCATAACTTATGGAAGACTTTAAACTAATAAAAGAATTAACTTTTCTTTATTTTATAACTTATGGAATTAATTAAGACTACACTTTTTTTTATTTTTTTTATATAATGAAGAGACTCTTGGTCCTCCATAACTTGAGGACAAATTATGGAGTCATAACTCCAATTAATTAGAACTAGACTCTTCATTTTTGTAACCTTTGCCAATTTTATGAGTTTTATGAGTCTTTAATGTGACTCTTCATGTAACTTGAGGACAAGTTACACAAACACATTTTATACTCAACTCTTAGATTAAAATGGATTGAAAACAACTATTTCAATTAACTTTTCTATTAATCTAAGCAACTCATAAGAACAAGATAATTCAAATCAAACTTTTTGATGTAATTAGTCTAACCTTTAAACTAATACAAAACATGAATCTATTGACAATTATCTTTGAAAATGGATTAACATGAACATTACCACATTAAAAAACAAGTTTATAAGTTCAAAAACAACTTAGGGTAATGTTCCTAGTCCATTTCTAGCCAAAAAAACTCGAAAATATGCTGTCTGGGGTCCAACTCGTCGAGTGCATGAACCAACTCGGCGAGTTGGATCGATTTGATCACTTTTTAGGCATGGACTCGCCGAGTCCCTTTATGGACTAGCCGAGTCTGATGATCAGATAGCAACAAATTCGTTTTTTCAGCTTCTATTGCAGGTATAACAAGAAAACAAGCCTAGGCTCTGATACCACTGTTAGGTTATGAGCATTCTAACACTCCTAAGTGTACATGCAACCCTAAATACCTTGGATCTATGTTTTCTCGATTATACATGCAACTACGAACATCCAAGGTATTATCCTAATCTAGCATACAAAACTATCAATATAACAAGATAGAATACATACCTCTTTGATGTAGAATGTCTTCATGAAGCTTGAGTTCCTAGCGCCCCAAGTGTGACACCTCAAATGGTTCACAATCATCAAAACACTTATAATAACTTGAGAGAGTTCTACACTTCATGAAAATCGGCTAGCCCTTTCTTACTCTCACTAGTGGCCCTTTCTTACTCTCTCTAGTGGCCGATTTTGATCAAGAATAAGATGCTTATATAGTTATACAATTAGGGTAAACCCTAATTGTCATGACTTTCCATTTCCTAGGATCCATGGGTTCAAATACACCATGGAGCATCCATGAAGCATCATATGGGTTTTGGCCCAACTAGATAATCCATGGAGCATTAGCCCACTATATAAGTATGGATGATTTGCACAATCAACCCATATATTTAATTAGTCTTCTTTTGATCACTTAATTAATCCTAGATTAATTCTTGATCAATACTAATTAAATAATCTCATTATTCTTATTATTAATATACTAGAACTTATAATATATTAATAACCATAAGTGTCTTATTTATCTCATTATAGTCTATCCAAGTGCATGATGGTATGCAACCCAAATGGACCATGCCGGGTCGGGTCAAGTCTTACCAATTATAGTTATGGACTTACCATTTGAGGTGTCACACTTGGGGCACTAGGCACTCAAGCTTCATGAAGACAAGAACCATCAAAGAGGTATGTATTCTATCTTGTTATATTGATAATTTTGTATGCTAGTTTAGGATAATACCTTGGATATTCATATTTGCATGTATAATAGAGAAAACATAGATCCAAGGTATTTAGGGTTGCATGTACACTTAGGAGTGTTAGAATGCTCATAACCCAACAGACATATATATATATATATATATATATATATATATATATATATATATATGTCTGTTGGGTTATGAGCATTCTAACACTCCTAAGTGTACATGCAACCCTAAATACCTTGGATCTATGTTTTCTCTATTATACATGCAAATATGAATATCCAAGGTATTATCCTAAACTAGCATACAAACTGTAATCCGAGTTATAACAAAGAAGTTATGACTTATCAAGGTTTCGCGACAGAACCGGCACGACGTCGTATGATGTAAAAAGTGAGTTTACGATAAACTAATTTTTAGACTTTCTGATCTAAATGAAAGTCATAGTATTCTTTAAACTGAGAACTTTCATAAAAATAATATCCAAATCTAATTACGTATGAGGAAGTTATGATTTTTCTAAGATCTGGCATAACAGTGTACAACTCGAAATTGAAATTATAGATTGAGCAATTTTTAGCTGACACAACCTAAACGAGAATCGAATATCTCGTCAATAGTAGTTCAATGGTAAAAATACAGATGAAAAACGGACGTTGAATGAAGAAGTTATGAATTTTTAACAGACTTTTCCACGTCTCTTGGTACGCCCCGCGTACTAGGCTTACGCTTAGTGTAGAGCCACACAAAATAGTACGCCCCCCGTACTCCAAATTTACGCCCAATGTAATCTGGGACTTCGCATAGTATAAATAGGGGTGAGAGGCTGCCAACTTAAGTTTACAAAATTAACACTCTTATACCCTCTTTCCTCTCTCAAGTCGCCCTAACACCACCCAATGTAGAGCATGTCTCGTATATATTTTATGGTATTGGCTTTGTGCCTTTGGCCATGTAGAGCATGACTCGTATCACTTATGGTATTGGCATAGGGCTATGTAGGGCTGAAAGCCTGTATATTCTAGCAAAATGATAATCTGAAATTGTATTTTCTATATCACTTGAGCTGAAGTCTTATTGATGTATATCATGTTGAAATTATTGTATTTCATTGATTGTAAATCCTTGAATCAAATCATTGGTTAATATGGAAATCCTGACATATGATACACATATGTCTTTGTTGTTCTTTGTCCCTCTTTGTTTCTGTCATATTGATATATATATATATATATATATATATATATATATATATATATATATATATATATATATATATATATTCGACATAGCATTATATTGAAACTGTTATTGAACTCACTAAGTGTCACCCGCGTATTCCTCTCGTTGTTTAATTATTACAAGCGATAAGCATCCAATATAGTTATCTACTGTTAGAAGATGTAGAATAGATAATATTATCACTTTTGTACTTAGTATATAAATTCCTGGGAAGTTATGTAATATATAAAACTTTGTAAAAATCTTAATAGTTGGTTTGTATCCGGTCTTTTGTAAATAGACTATCAATGTAAATTATATTATGAATATGCATGTAGCATGTTTTGGAGTAATAATATCATAAAGGTATTAGATATGTGGTTCTCTCACTATTTCGAATATTTGGGCTCAAATATTAAACATATTAATAGAAAAGATGGTAGGATTGGGCTCGAAAGTTGAATCAATGAACGGTGAAAATCAAAATTTTAGAAAATGTTTTTGAATTTGAGTTATGATATAATTTTTTTTATTGGATCAACATTGGGGTTGAAATAGATTAGATCCAATGAATTGCCCTTTATCGACCCTAAAACTATACTTAGCCGTATTTAACTCCATCTTCGCTTTGACTAGCATTTTGAAGGTTTCTACCACGTCTTGGAGTAACATCTCTTCATTGCGGCTTTTAATTAACATATCGTCGAAGTAGACTTTGATATTCTATCTAATTTGGTCGGTGAATACCTTGTCCATTAGCCTCTGGTTAGTAACACCCACATTTTTTTAGCCCAAATGGCATTTTCTGATAGCAGAAGGTACCCTTTTCGGTATGGAAGGCTGTTTTTACTTCATCTTCTCGCTTCATCTACACCTGGTGATAACCCTTATATTCGTCGAGGAAACATTTGAATCGGAATCCTTCAAGCGATTGGACTTTCTGATTGATCTTCGGGAGAGGATAACAATCCTTTGTGCAGACGTTATTGAGATATGAATAATCTATACACATTTGCCATGCCCCATTCGCTTTCTTTACCATGACTGGGTTTGCTATCCATCTTGGGAATATCACTTCCCTGAGTATGTCAGCATTCACCAAATCGGCCACTTCTATATTAGTAGCCCTATTACGGTCTGCCGCCTATCCTCGCTTCTTTTTCTTTATAGGGTTACTCCTAGGTGCGATGTTGAGGATGTGTTTTATGACCTGTTAATCGACGCCTATCACTAGTTGTGCCTTCGTTTCGTATTTTAAGTGGGGGCCGATTTGCATGAGCTGCTCTGGATACTCCATGTTTATCTAGTGTTGCTCGATGGAACATCCCTCTTTGGAATTCTTTGGCACACACATGAGTTCTGGGGTAGATATGATTTGGTGGCAATGTTGTGCTCTGGTGTTTGTGGCGAGGACCGCTGCCGCTCCCTGGCGTGTGCAGAATTTAATGATTTCAAGTATCTTCGATGGTACGAGATTCAGTAGAGCGATTGTTGATCGTCCAAGCAGAATGTTGTGTTCTGTTGGGTATCGGATCACAGAGAATTTGGCTGTCCTTGTGATTTGTTCCCTTTCACCGTGGCTGACCAACATTAAAGGCAGCCGAATAGTACCTAGTGGCCACAGGCTATGCCTAGTGAATCCTACTAATGGTCCACCGGTTGAGGGTTGGAGCCCCTGCTTCTACGTGTCAGGTAGCTGTCGGAAACAGTGCTTATGGAGTATATCAGAGCAAATACCATTGTCAATGTGTATTCGGTGGACCTTCGTGTTACAAACAAATCCTGATATGAGTAGTGGGACTAGTGGATTCTAGTTTGATGGTCTGGGATCACTTATTGAGAAATCGATGTTGAGTAGGTTTCTCGAGAGTGCCTCGATCTCGTTTTCTGCATGGTGAGGTGCGTTTCTCTGACGGGAGTTGGAGATAGTGAATACCTTAGTGTCGTCATATGGATTCGTCTGCAACAGATTGGAATGTGATATCTCCATCTGAGGTGAAGATATATCTGATGACCGTTGCCAGATGCTGCTTTGGAGCCCTGGTTCTACTGTTCTTATCGTAATTGGTGGGATTTGTGTTATCAGCACCTGAAGTGGTTCGTGCGTTCTGAACAGAGCTTCTACTGCCATCCCATATATTATTGGGTTTAGATCCCCCCTTATGCAGGGAACCAGCATCGTCAATTGGCTGTATCACTCTGAGGATATCTTCGGATGGCGCCAAATGTTACGACATGTTCGCAGATGGTGTGGATACTGAAGGAAGGATCTGACTTGGATGCTTCTCTGAGAACACAATCACAAAAGAATCGTTAAATGAAGACCGGGTGTTCTACCAAGATGTCGCTCCGACGATCAAGTTAGTTTTTTTGGACAGAGAGAGAAATTTTAGGGTAATCTTCATAAGAGAGAAGACAAATCCCTTCCTTGAGACGGAAGAGATCCTTTTATACATGTTACTAATGGATCGTGGGGACCG
The DNA here is from genome assembly GCF_052625555.1 of Lactuca saligna. Taxonomy (NCBI): domain Eukaryota; kingdom Viridiplantae; phylum Streptophyta; class Magnoliopsida; order Asterales; family Asteraceae; genus Lactuca; species Lactuca saligna. The sequence continues at coordinate 33,024,189 of NC_136424.1, forward strand.
TGCCTCGTGAGCGCGAAACTTGGCCTCCTCTTACTGGAAGAGCTATTCACGCTAACTAACCGCCAGGTGATGCCAGTTTTGGGCATCACCCAGGCTATTTGTTGCTTTCTCATTGGTTGTGAGTAAACGAGGAGATCACATGGGATGTTCTTTCCTTGTGACAAAAAATGAGTTATCGCTCCAGCTTTGGCTCTCTTAGGCCAAGACCGGGTCTTAGCCAAGTAGTAACGTCTCTGCTACATTTTCTGTTACATTTAACGTGTCTGTTAGGTAACGTTAACAACTTCAATCTTGACAAATTCAACTTTGCAAGTTTGAATCAAATTTTTTGGAGTTTGATGCTTGTGAATTTATTGGATTAACGACTTTCGATAAGGAATCATTCCTTCAAACGAATCACAAGAACACAAAATGTCATCGGTTTGAACTCCAATCGAGCAAAAAACTTTTTCATCTTCATGAGAATCAACTTGAATCTTCTTCTCATGAACTTGAAGAACATCAAGAAAATCACATTGAACTCCATAGTCTTGAACTTTAACAAACATAAGAGCAAGAAGATCGTTTGGGTTTTCAATTAGAGAAATGTATTTCTTATTAAACAAATCTCTTTTGTAACATCCATAAATATTCACAAAAAATTTAAACTTTTCAAACATTCAAAAACCACCATTTATTACAATCTATCATCAGAGTAATCCTAGAAATCATGGCATAAAACACGAGGAGGTGCACGATCAAGCCTTCCCCTTCTTGCGATCATCCGAAGTACATGAAAAGAAATCCACAACTGTAAGCCAAAAGCTTAGTGAGTTTCCCCCAAAATACCACACCATACAAACTAGATCAATATCATGAATAAACAGTATGCATAAAGAGCCTTCAGCCTCACTGGATAGCCTCACCGAGCCTTCAGCCTATCTGGACCACTCACAGAACCTGCAGCATGACTGGACAGCCTCATCAGGCTTTCAGTCTATCTAGACTTTCTCCAGGCCTTCGAACGGATCGGTACACCCCGCTGCGCATTCAATCTATCCGGGCCACCCTGGGTCTGTTAGCCTTTAACACACAGTAGGACTGCCTCAACCCACCCGCCATCACACAATATCACATAATTATCAAATGCTATCTAGCACATACAATAATCACACATGTCTGACATATCATCAATCATAGCATCATCCTATATACTAGGATACAAATCTAACAGATCACTACACGTAGCATCATACGATAACTAGGATACAATCCAAAGGACCGACCTTGGTGCCTTCGACCCTGTTAGTATAGTGAGGACAACGCACCTCACAAGTAGCGTTGAACAGAACAAGATCCAATTCTCAATTCACATCTCTAAACTCAACAACCTACAACCACCATGATACTAATTCCATCAAAATCCCGAATTACCCAAAATAGCCTCAAGGTTAAACTTGGTCAAAGTCAAATTCAACAGTCCATGTTGACCCAACTCGTCGAGTGCATCTATTGAATCGTCGAGTTTCTTTAGAATTGAGAAAAACGAGAAAGGCCCAAACCCAACTCACCAAGTTTTTAGAACAACTTGTCGACTTTCTACAGTATCTAGAAAACGGGACAACCCGATTCAACTCGTTGAGTTGGCTAGGCAACTCGTAGAGTTCTCTTAGCATTAAAGCATTCAGCCAAATTCCAAGCAAATCTAGTGCCACAAACCATAGATCTAGCCCCTTAGAACTGAAATACCACATAAAGTTGCTAACTTTACGCCCATGCATGGTATCAAAAGGCTAAAACACCAAAACAAAGCTTACTAAGGGACTTAGGGCATGAAGGAGGACAAATACTTGATGAAGTTGGCGTCTTTAAGTTCATGGAGGCCATGGTATGTCCAGATCTGAAGTCATAACTTCATAACATGCTCAAATCCAAGAATGATCCCAAAATAAGCTAATAATGGCAATAAAATTTCAAATGAAGAGATCTAGCAAAGGGATGATCAAGATATTGACTTTATACCTCAAAATGGCTGAAACAATAATGAAAATCCTAGATCTAAAGCCTATCTCTAAATCAATCCACTTCAAACTTCAAGTTCCTTCCAAAAGAGCACCAAAAATACACTCCAAGCTCACACACACTCAAAAGAGAGATGAGGCACGGGGTAGGGTTTCTCTGGATTGAGGGGACAATAAGGGAGGCCAACAATGAGTCATAAGGTCTTTAAATAGGGTGCAACTAAAATTTAGGGTTTCTCATCCAGTCGTCGAGTTATTCCTTACCAACTTGTCGAGTTGGTCCAAGAAAATCCGCGACCCAAAAGCTCTCTACTCGTCGAGTTGAGGTCATCAACTCGATGAGTTCTAAGGGGATTTTTGCCTTTCAATAATAAATCATATACCTGGGAGTCGGGATGTTACAAATCTCCTCCACTTGAACTAAGCTTCATCCTCAAAGCCTACTGGAGCGAACAAATTCGGATAATGCTCCTGCATCTCAGCCTCTGGCTCCCAGGTCTACTCGTATCCCCTCCGATGCTGCCATCGTACCTTCACCAAAGGTACTTCCTTGCTTCTTAAAACCTTCACCTTTCTCTCCAAAATAGATATGAGCCTCTCAACATAATTCAGGTGCTCATCCACCTGAATGTCATCTAGTGACACAACCGCATCCTCATCCAATACGCACTTTTGCAACTGTGAAACGTGGAAAGTGCTATAGATCTGGCCGAGCTCCTCCGAAAGATCCAATCTATACGCCATCCTGCCAACCCTGGAAAAAATCCGAAATGGCCCAATGAATCGGGGACCCAACTTCCTCTCTTCATGAAGTGTATCACACCCTTCCAGGGTGAGACCTTTAGTAACACCATGTCACTGTCCTGAAACTCCAACTCAGATCAACGTCGGTTGGCATAACTCTTCTGCCGACTCTGAGCAGGCTGCAATCGCTGCCTGATCTGCTGAATCATCTCTATAGTTTGCACAACCACGTCAGTCCGAACCATGACCCGGTGACCAACCTCACCCCAACAGACTAGGGTACCACACCTCCGCCCATACAACAACTCAAAAGGCAGAGAACCAATGATGGAATGAAAGTTGTTGTTATAGGAGAACTCTGCAAGGGGTAGGTAGGAGTCCCAACTCCTACCAAAATCAATGACGCAGGCCCATAACATATCCTCAAGGGTCTGAATGGTCCATTCAGTCAAGCCATCGGTATGCGAATGAGAAGTTGTACTGAAATGCCAGCTCGTGTCCAGTTTCTCATGGAACTTCTACCAGAAATGGAAGGTGAATCGAACATCACGGTCTGAAACAATTGAGAATGCAACCACATGGCAAGCAACGATCTCGCGGATACACACATCGGCTAACTTCTCGGCCGACGAGCTCTCCCGAATTCTAGAAAATGGCCAATATTGGTGAATCAATCCACGATGATTCAAATAGCATCTAAACCCCTTGCCGTCCTTGGAAACTTGGTGATAAAATCCATCAAGATATGCTCCAATTTCCATAAGGTAACCTCCAGAGGTTGCAACTATCCATGCGAGCTATGATGCTCGGCCTTGACCATCTTGCAGGTCAGGCACCTCTCGACATACCAAGAGATCTCTCTATTCATGTACGACCACCAGTAACTCAATCTCATATCTCGATATATCTTGGTGGCCCCCAAATGGATAGAAAAATGAGACTTATGAGCCTCCTCCAATACAATTTGTCTGACCCCACCAGACACAAGAACCCATACCTGACCGCAACGGATCAATAATCCACGACTGTCAGGCAAAAATCTGGTAATCTCACCTCTAATCCTCTAAGTTTTCCAATTCTCCTATCGAATACGCTCAGTCTGAGCCTCCCTAATCAAACCCATAAATGGAGAATCCACAGATATCCTCATGCATATCATTGGAACAAAAGATCCAACCGTCTTGCGGCTCAGGGCATCCGCCAACACATTCGCTTTAGCCTGATGGTAAAGGATCTCGCAATTGTATTCCTTGACTACATCCAGCCAACTGCACTGCCTCATGTTCAGGTTCGGCTGATCCATAATATGCCTCAGACTCTTTTGATCTGTGTAGATGGTACAACGGACCCCATAAAGGTAATGCCTCAAAATCTTGAGAGCAAAAACCACTACTCCCAACTCAAGATCATGTGTTGGATATCTCGTCTCATGTAGTTTCAGCTTCCGTGATGCATAAGTTATCACTCTTCCTCTCTGCATGAGGACTGATCCCAAGCTAGTGATGGACACATCATAGAAAACATCAAAGTCCTCAACTCCCTCCAGGAGGGTCAAGACTGGGGCCTCGCAAAGTCTCTGTCGAAGGTTCTCAAATGTTGCCTACTTCTCACGGCCCCACCGGAAATCCACCATCTCCCTCTTCAGAAGAGTGAGGGGTACCGCAATCTTGAATAAATCTATGGTAGTACCTTGCCAATCCTAAGAAACTCCTGATATCCAAGGAACTAAACCTCTCGAAACCAAAACTCATACTTTGAGAACTTAGCATAAAGTCGTTCTCGCCTCAAAACCCCCAAATGCTCACAAAGATGCTCATCATGTTGCTCTCTGGTCTTGAAATACACCAAGATATCATCAATAAACACGATGACTGATCGATCCAGCATCGTCCTGCATACCTGATTCATGAAATCCATAAATACTATAGGCGTATTGGTGAGCCCGAAAGGCATCACCACGAACTAGTAATGCCCATAATGATTCTGAAACGTTGTCTTCTCCATGTCCTCCTCCTTCACCCTTACCTGATGGTACCCAAACCTTAGATCTATCTTGGAAAACCAAGATGCTCCCTACAACTGATCAAAGAGATCATCAATCCACATAAGGGGATAACGGTTCTTCACCGTTAACTTGTTCAGCTGCCTATAATCAATGCACATCCAGTGCGACCCATCCTTCTTCTTGACAAACGAATCAGTGCTCCCATGGAGAACTGCTCGAACGAATGAACTGCTTGGCTAGCAGCTCTTGCAGATGAGATGACAACTCACGCATATCAGACGGTGCCAATCGGTATAGCTCCTTAGAAATAGGGGCCACACCTAGCATAAGGTCGATTCGAAACTCGACCTGCCTCTCAGGATATATGCTGGGTAACTCCTACGGGAACACATCGGCGAATTCTCTGATAACTGGAACATCTGAAACTAAGACATGATCCATGACCTGTGTATCTACCAGATACGCCAAATGACCAGCACACCCGTGCTGAATATATTGTCGATCCCTGGCTGCCGAACAAAACCTCGAACTCAGTCTGGGGACCTCTCCATAAATAACCAGTTCTCCCTCACTTGGTGTCCGAACTACCACACGTTGGCCCTCGCAGTCGATCATGCCACTGAATCAACTCAACCAATATATACCCACGATCACATAGACATCTCCCATAGGAATCAAAATCCAATCGATCGTGAAGGACACCCCTAAGATCTCTAGAACATATCCTTGATAAATAGAAAAAGCAGAAACCCCATTTTCGTTGGCGGAAAAGACTCGCAACGAACACTCTAACTCCCCATGGGAAAAGCAAAATCCTTACTGAAGGATCGAGAAACAAAAGACCGACTCGCACCCGAGTCAAACAACACTAAAGCAGGCAAAGAGATCACTAGGAACGTACCTAATAGAGGTACAAACATATGAGGAAATACAATCATAAACAACAAGATAATTGATAGAAACATACCAATCACAACATCCGGTGATGCCCTGGCCTCTTTGGTAGTGAGCTGGAAAGTGCGACCTCCAGCCCTCGGGGGATCCACCCTTCCCTGACTCCCATCAGTAATCCTCAGCGTAGCTGGCGCGGGGGACTGTGTCGGCTTAGCGGCAAGCAAAGATAGTTTGTCCTCACATGGCCAACTTGATCACAATGGTAGCAAATCCTCATACTCTGAACTGGGGCTAATTGGTAGCAATCCCTCGCAAAGTGCCCCTCCTCGCCACATTTGTGGCACGCGCCACCAGATTGACGAGCTCCGGCATGAACCTTCCCACACTTCCCACAAGTACTGCCTAGCTGGCCTCCACATCTAGAGTCGGTGGCCTTGAACTACTTCGGTGCCGGCTGCAACTGTGTCGGGTCTTGTCTCTGCTCCCTCAACTATAGCTCTATATCAAGCTCACGCCGCATGGCAGCCTTCTGTAACTCCAACAAGGTATCACAGTGCTGAGTGGAAACAAACTGCCGAATGTCCGTCTTGAGCATGCTTAGATAATAGGTCATCTGAGCCTGCTTAAAAGCAAACTTAGGGCAAAACATCGCCCACTCAGTAAAAATCCTGGAGATCTCAGTCACTGACTCCGATCCCTGCTTCAAGTCCAAGAACTCCTGAGCCAACTTCTCTTTCTTAACCCAAGGAATGTAGCGAGTGTGAAACATCTCCCAAAAATGATACCATGATACCACAACTCTTTGCTCATCTGAATACGATATCGTAACAAGTCTCCACCATTCCTTTGCTTTGGATATCAAGAGGTTCAGAGCGCACTTGACCCTCTAGTCAGTAGGGCATGAGCACATGAAAAACACCCCTCCACATTAGATAGCCACCTCATGGCTACATTTGGGTCCTGAACTCCATCAAAAGTTAGGGGATTCGTATTATCGTAGTCCCGATATTGAAAAACACGCCCTGTCCCAACAGCTGCGGCTGTCACAGCTGGAGAGGCTGCAGCAGCAGCAGTCTCGGCAACAGCTGCATCCCTGTCATCAAAATACTCCATCATCATAGTCTTAAAAGACCCGAAAATCTCTGGAATTTGCTCCCAGACAATAGCAACCACCTCCTCACGAATAATCTCCCTGACACGGTCCTCTGACAAGGTTGGCTCACCCTGACTACCAACTCCCGATCTCGACCCAGATCCGGTCTCGAATCGTCTTGCAACCACCATACTGAAATACACCAGGAAGATATCAGATAATCCAAATAAACAACGGGGAACCAACTCCCAACGAAAAACCTAGGGGTTGTGAATTCCTTAAGATGCATACGAGTCTTATGTTTTCCATAGTACGGGCCCATACTACCTTATACACCTACCCGTGTTTATCTCGAGGATCATCACAACACACTAACAATACTTATAAACATAAACCAACGCAAAATCCTCACTCCTAGAGGAAACTAAACATCTCACAACTGGCCGACTGACCTCATACAACTCAACCATGAAGCTTCCACCAACTCGGCAACACTCGTGTATGCTAGTCATACATAACACTCTACCCAATAGACGTTTGAATATTTAATCATAACCTAAGAGCTTCATCAAACAAGAACAGGAAATAAGGCCAAACCAAACATTCTTAGGCTATAAGATATTAGTTATATATAACCATGATGCATGCACTAAGCAACTACAATAATGATGTCAATTTCATAAGAGAAGACCCTAGGCTATCAGGCATCATATAATTAGGAAATTCTATCATACAATTCTTGAAGATCCCTAGCCTATGTCTTGCATGATGTTCTAACATATCACAATATCACATAACAATATGGTATTTTGGGATCTACTTACTAGCTCCGGCTGATCATACACATTGTCTCCTCTTTTGCATTTTGAAAACCATTTGAAAATCATTTTGAAAACCTTTCCTTAGTTTTAGAATGCATTCACACAAGTGTTCCTCCAATTCACTCAAACCAAGGCCCTGATACCAACTTGTAATTCCATAAGAATTCAAAAAAAATTTAAACTTTTCGAACATTCAAAAACCAGAATTTATTATAAATTGTTTTCAAAATAGTCTATCATCAGAGTAATCCTAGAAATCATGAATTAAAACACGAGGAGGTCCACGATAAAGCCTTCGCCTTCACGTGATCATCCTAAGTACCTAAAACAAATTCCACAACTGTACGCCATGTCACACCCCGAACCAGACGGCGGAAATATCCGGGGGCTTGGGTGACTTTATCTTGTAATATCATCACAGTGTATATAATAGAAACAAGACAACACCATCATCATACATATCAAAATGCAACCATAATTTTTTACATCAAGTATAGTATCATAAATTACATGCCAAAATATTCAATGTATGATGATAACAAAATACGACAAATTCCACATGTTCTTGTTGACCTTTCCACTTAACGATTCCATGAGAATACAAGTTATTTTGAAAATATCAACATATATAATGTTGGTGAGTTCATAAGTATGTTTGAATGAAAAGTTTTGTATTGTTCGTAAAACACCAGAAAATCCGATATTTTCTGTAAAACGGTTTGAAAGTGATGTATGAAAATCAAGTATTATTGCTTTTGAGTTTTCTGTTTTTGGGAACGTATATAAAAATGTAATCTGGAAAATCCTGTATTTCTGTTGTAAGTAGAAAGTATTGTTTAACTGTATGTTTTCCCAGAAAATCCGATATTTTCTGTTTATAAAAGTGTCGTGGTCTTAAAACCCTAAGACCGAGTATCAGTGTATGTATGTTTTCATATCGTCAAGATTGTATATGTATTGTGTAAATTTATGATGGAGTTAATCTTTATGTGAGTCGTTATAACCATTCTTGATAATGACTAGTTCACCTATCATGGTGTTTTCAGGTGCCGACTTGTTTAAGGTAAGGTTTTTCACGCTAGACTGGCCTAGTCTAACTGTAGCGAATAACTCAGGTGTAGGGTGTCACCCCCGTATGGATCTATACAAAAACTCTCGCTCTCCCTCCAGGAGACTCTGGTTATAACTACCGGCTACGATTGTACACTCGAGAGGTGTCAACCGACATGTCTTAGTAGATCCTTAATAGGGTTTACGCGAATATTGTATTACACCGTGTATAATGTTTCCATGTACGTTTTAAGTTTGCAAAGCCCAACGAGTATGTATATGAACGTATGAGGCCCAATAGATATGTAGAATGACAACTAAGGCCGACTAAACATGTAAGTTATTTTGAGGCCTAATAAGCATGCAAAAGGACATCTAAGGCCCACTAAGCATGTGATGTATAGTCCAGGCCCAATAAGCATGTAAATGGACCATTAAGGCCCAAGAAACATGTAATATATAATCTAGGCCCAATAAGCATGTAAATGGACCACTAAGGCCCAATAAACATGTAATGTATAATCTAGGCCCAATAAGCATGTAAATGGACCACTAAGGCCCAATAAATATGAAATATAAGTATTAGGCCCAATAAACATGTAATCGATGTATTTAGTTACTATGTTATTACATTGTTTGTTTTAGCTCGATCGTTTTCCAAAATGACATAAAAAGTCCACTTTTTGTAATGATGACATTGTTGGCCCATTAAGCCGAAAATTTACAATTTAGGCACATTTTGGTAAGATTGACACTTTAGGTCCCTTAAGACCAAAAGTTTACATTTATGGGCTTATTTCAAATAAAATGACATTTTTAGCCCACTTTTGTTAAAAATTACATTTTCGGCCAAATATAATCATGTAACGCCCGTAGATCAGGGCTAGTCAATTTAGAGACGATAGGCGTCAAAAATGAATTTTTGATGAAAGATTATTTAGAATGAATAATCTAAACTAAGTTATAGTATATGTTACAAGGTTTCCGTACATATAAAGAACGCCGAAATCCGAGTTACAATGAAGAAGTTATGACCTGTCGAAGTTTCGCGACGGAACCGGCACGACACAGCGCGACGTAAAAAGTGAATTTACGTTAGAGCGATATTTAGCCTTAGCAATCTAAATGAAAGTCTTAGAATACATTAAACCATGAGCGTGCATAAAAAGAACGCCCCAATCTGACTTCGTATGAGGAAGTTATGATTTTTCGAAGTTTCGACTTAGCAGTATGCAGCCCGAATGCTCGATTTGAGACTGAACGGTTTTTAGCCGAAACAATCTAAATGAGAATTGAAGATCTCATTAATTGTAGTAAAACGATAAAAAGATAGGCAAAAACGGACGTCGGATGAAGAAGTTATGATTTTATAACGGAGTTTTCCTGTCCCGGCCTACTAAAAATAAATAATAAAAATAAATTCAAAATTAGCCGACAGAATCTAAACGAAAGTTGTAGATCGTAGTCTCACCTACGCGTGTATATAAATAATGTCGAAAACGGAGTTCGTATGAGGAAGATATGAATTTTTGAAGTTTATTTAATAATTTCGATATTTAATTTAAATAAAAATTGGCCGATATTATCCATGGGGGGAGTCAGCGACCTTATCGTCGTTACGCCCTGCGTAATGAAATTTACGCCCCGTGTAAATCGGGCTTCAGCCCCCTATAAAAGGAAGTTGAGTGCAGCCGATTCAGTTGCTCATTTCTTCCCGTTTTCTCGCGTTTTTGCATCGTTTTTCGTGCAAGAATTATCCCGAAGCCCCGGTATCATTCCCGATCCCCGAAGCAAGTCCTGAGGCCCCGAAGATCCCAAGAAGTGCAATTCCCGAGCCGAAGCTCTGCCCGCGAGGAGTCCGGTTTTTGTGAAGATCTTCCAGATCTACCGAAGAATACTATTTCTACAAGCCGTAGTGCTGTCCGATCATCTTCTGATCAAGTGAGTGTGTAGTTACTTTCTTCTAACGCATAATTATGAAGTATTTTATACGAAATACGTGTTTTGTGTATATATATTGTGGTTTATATGTGTGAGTGTGCGGTTACTCTCTTCTAAACACATAAATATAAAGCATTAGCTATGAAATACGTGCTATGTGTTATATATTAATTGTCTATATGAGATGAGCTTGGAATTGATGTTTTTATATGAGTGTTAAATGATTTAAACTATATATGTAATTTATATCTACAAATATGTTGGGTAGAACATGGGTATAAAATAGTTGATGTGTGTTGAACGAATGTGATAAGAGAAAGGTGAGGATATAATGGTGATGATAATTAGGTGATGAGAAACAGGTGATAATGATTAGGTGATGAGAAATAGGTGATGATAGAATGATGATGATAATTAGGTAATGATAAATAGGTGATGTGAGATGAGAGGAGATACCATAACCTTGACCGGCGAGGTGGCAATTTGGCGATGTAGTCATCTACCAGAGTATAGATGGCGACCACGGACTATTCTAGATGACCCCGTGGAAACACCAGCAGGCTCATAACCTGTAGGTGATGAATTACGAGTCCAGGCGATGTTGTGGCTACGTATTCATGCGATGATACTCTAACCCTTACTATGAATTACTAGTCCAGGCGATGTTGTGACTACGTATTCATGTGATGATCCTTAGGAAAAAGTCCTTAGGAACAAACATACAAGGAAATGTGATGTAAGGAGATGAGAGGTAAATATGATGTAGGAGATGACCCTTAGGATAATTCCTTAGGGAAGGTACTTAAGAAATAAATGGAGATAACGGGGATGGGTAATTGGGTTGATTGTTTGATGATTGAATATAATAATTATATTATTGTGGGTTGAAAACCCTATATGCTCACCAGGCTCCCAAGCCTGACCCACTCAGTTTAATTGTATCCCAGGTATCGATACGAAGCTGCTTTGCACTGAGAGATTAAAGGAGATGTAAATCATTAGTGTAATTGAATGTAAGTTCTGTTTATGCTTATATGTTTGTATCGGAAAATGACATCCCGAGGTTTTATTATTAAATGAAAATACATTCTCTTTGAGAAATGTTTTGATAAGTTATTATCATATCTTGTTTTGGGAACAAATTCCGCAACCGTTTTCTTTAAAAGATTACTCTGATTTTATAAAACAAAGCATAAACAAATCTGTCTTTTCTGGCCGTGAAAATGGGGATGTCACAAATAAAAATTGACATCTTCTGCCCAATTATACAAAAAGTTGACATTTTCGGCCCAATTATATAAAAGTTTACATTTTCGGCCCAATTTAATAAAATTGCCATTTTCGGCCCAATTTAATAAAATTGCCATTTTCGGCCCAAATGTTTTGATAAGTTATTATCATATCTTGTTTTGGGAACAAATTCCGCAACCGTTTTCTTTAAAAGATTACTCTGATTTTATAAAACAAAGCATAAACAAATCTGTCTTTTCTGGCCGTGAAAATGGGGATGTCACAAATAAAAATTGACATCTTCTGCCCAATTATACAAAAAGTTGACATTTTCGGCCCAATTATATAAAAGTTTACATTTTCGGCCCAATTTAATAAAATTGCCATTTTCAGCCCTTTTTAATCGAAAAAAATATCTTTGGCTCAAATTGTTTAAAATGACAATTTAATCCACAAAAGTCATAATTTTTCCAATTTGGCCCATAAAATTGTGAAGGCCCAATTTAAGCCCATTTTCTGAAAAATTTACTCTTTTGGCCCTTTTAAAACCATAAATATCATAAAGACCCATTTTTTTATATATAAAATGACTCTTTCGTTCTTGAAAAACCGTAAGTATCATAAAAGCTTCATCTTTTAGTTTACAAATATTGTCAAGATTTGATAGAGTTTTCGAGATTTATGAAGTTTCTTCACATAATCACAACATATAACTTAGAAAACACACATAAACATGCATAAATACATAGATCAATCACATAAGCAACTTGTATTCTCCCCCAAAACATAGTAAAAACCGAAAACAATGGGGTATGAACTCACCTTGCTTTGATGTTTTTAGTTTTTGGTGATGAGATGAGGAGATCTCGGCCCTAGCAAGCTTCTTGAGAAGGATTTTCGAACTTAGATGGTTCTAAGAAGCATGATTCACGAAAACATGGGTGTAAGAGGAGTGATTGAGTTTAAAGATGAAGTATATCAACTTGGGTTTGTAAGATCTTACCACAATATGAAGCTTGAAGTGATTCTCCTTGTGATTTTCCTTATAACCACGATTTTATTGAGAGAAAATGGGTGGAAGAGTGTTGGATGATTGAGAGAATAAGGGTTGAGTTTGAAATGAGAGAGAGTTTGGAGAGTGAGAGAGAGAGAGAGGTCGAGAGATAGAGTGGGAGATAAGAGAGAAGTGGGAAGTTGACTTATGAAGGGGTGATGTGAGAGTTGCATGGGTACATGCACTCTTGCATGGATGTCCAACATGTAATAGTGAGGTGTCACTCCATTTCCCTCCCATTTTCTTCTCTTTGTTTTGGGCCGAGAGAGGGGAAAAAGGAAGAAAATGAGAGAAGTTGGGCCCTTTCACCGACCAAAGAAGCCCAATGATGTAGTTTACGTCCAATTAGGGTTTAAAAAACTAGTTATGGCCCATTAGAAATAAGATGGATCATTCTAGGCACATATGACCCAAGATACCCTAATTTGATGGATGTGGGTCAAATTAGAGCCCAAATAGGGTTCCTAGGCCCAAAGTAGTCAAATTGAAAGTTTATTGGTCCATTAGGCCTAATAAGAGAATCCTAGTCTATAACAATCTTGAACCAGGATTTTTAGGGTTTTCAATCAAGAGTTTGGATTCAAATGGATGATTTCAGGTTAGCATATAGCATGATATTCACTTAGAGTACAAGTTTTACAATAGCTGATGTTCACATGGGAATAGAATCTCCTAGCTGAAAATGTTGGTTGCGACACGCCAAAGCTTAGTGACTTTCCCCCAAAATACCACACCATACAAACGAGATCAATATCATGAACAAACAGTATGCATACAGATCCTTCAACCTCACTGGACCGCCTCACCAGGCCTTTAGCCTATCTCGACCACTTACAGAACCTTCAGTATGATTGGACCGCCTCATCGGGTCTTCAGTCTATCTGGACCATTCTATGGGCCTTCGGCCTGATAGGCACCCCCTGCTAGGCCTTCAGTCTATCTAGGCCACCCTGGGTCTGTTAGCATTCAGTACATAGCAGGACTGCCTTAACCCACCCGCCATCACACAATATCACATAATTATCAAACGCTAGCTAGCACATATAATAATCATCCAGGCTTAACATATCATTAACCATAGCATCATCTTATATACTAGGATACAAATCTAACAGATCACTACACATAACATCATACGATAACCAGGATACAATCCAAAGGGCCGGCCTTGGTGCCTTCGACCCTGTTAGTATAGAGAGGAGAACTCACCTCACAAGTAGCGTTGAACAAAACAAGATCCAACTCTCAATGCATAGCTCCGAACTCAACAACATACAACCACCATGAGACTAATTACATAAAAATCCCGAAATACCCAAAATAGCCTCAAGGTCAAACTTAGTCAAAGTCAAAGTCAACAGTCCATGTTGACCCAACTCGTTGAGTGCATCCATTGACTCGTCGAGTTTCTTCAGTACTCAGAAAAACGAGAAAGGCCTAAACCAAACTCATCGAGTTGTTAGAACAACTTGTCGAGTTTCTACAGTATCTATAAAATGGGACAACCCGATTCAACTTGTCGACTTGGCTAGGCAAGTCATAGACTTCTCTTATCCTTAAAGAATTCAACCAAATTCCAAGCGAATCTAGTGCCACAAACCATAGATTTTGGTCCCTTATAATTGAAATACCACATAAAGTTACTAACTTTACGTCCATGCATGGCATCAAGAGGTTAAAACACTAAAACAAAGCTTACTAAGGGACTTAGGGCATGAAGGAGGACCAAGACATGATTAAGTTGGCGACTTTAAGTCCATGGAGGCCATAGGATGTCCATATCTTAAGTCATAGCTTCATAAGATGCTCAAATCCAAGAATGGTCCCAAAATAAGCTAGTAATGGCCATAAAATTTCAAATGAAGAGATCTAGCAAAGGGATGATCAAGATTCCGACTTTATACCTCAAAATGGCTGCAACAATAATGAAAATCTTGGATCTAAATCCTTCCTCAAATCAGTCCACTTCAAACTTCAAGTTCCTTCCAAAAGAGTACCAAAAATACACTCCAAGCTCACACACACTAAAAAAAGGGAGATGAGGCACAAACTAGGTTTTTATGAACTAAGGGAACGATAAGGGAGGACAACAATTAGTCACAAGGTCTTTAAATAAGGTGCAAAGCCCTAAAATTTAGGGTTTCTCATGCAGCCGCCAACTCGTCGAGTTCTTCCTTACCAACTCGTCGAGTTTGTCCAAGAAAATTCACGGCCCAAAAGCTCTCTACTCGTCGAGTTTAGGCCATCAACTCAACGAGTTCTAAGGGGATTTTTGCCTTTCAAGAATAAATCATATACCTGGGAGTCGGGATGTTACATCTTTCTTCTCCTTCCTTCTGATTTCTATTGCAGACTAATATGGACAAAGCAATTTTAGTCAACCATTCGATCTTACAAAGTGGTTGAAAATATCAATCTTACATGATCATCCTTCCAACCTCCATAAGAAACCTTATTACCCCATGAAATCATCCCGCTTAACACTAAACCATAAAATTGATTTTTGTTGACTTTGTATTTGACATCTTCAACGATCACAACCCAAGAATCATAATCCAACTACACCATCTTTGATCAATCAATAAGATCTTGAGTTTTTGTAAAGAGAGAAAGTGATTTTGAATGAGTTTTCTAGAGAGAGAAATTAAAAATCACTTGAATTCTAGTGAAGAAAATCAAATTATGAGTATAATCAATGAGGAATTTGATTTCAAGAATCCAAGCACTTTATTACACAAAGATCAAAGATCAAAATGAAAAATCACCAAATCTAGAATGTCATCATTGATCAATTCTTGATCCAATCAAGAACGCCCGCTCTGATACCAATTGTAGTGATGATGATTATGGTGACATGTGCGTAATTGATTAGATATAGTGAATCATCATACAAATCATGAACACATGGAGTAAAATAAATCTGGTTCAAGCTCTCATTAGTTTTTAAGAGAAAGAGTACAAATGGGTCATGCAAATTCTCTCTGTAAAACTAACACTCCAAAATGATCATTACAACTTTTTACATAATGGGGGGCACTAACTTCCTATTTATAGGAAAGACACAACCCATTTACACATATAAGAGTGTAAGTTCAAATACATCCAAGCGTGACTTTTCTAACACTTGCTCTGAATGTAAAAATATGGTGAAGTATGACAAAGTATGCAGTAGGCACGCATGAAATCTCTAACAAACACTTGCATTAGACATGATTCAAGGTTGATACTTGAAAAATGGAACAAATGGAATCATATTATATTATTTAATATTTGTTTTTAGACTAAACTGGAAATTTGGTCCCTGTAGTTAGCCAAAAAATGTGGATGAGGTCCAAAAAATTTCTGACTTGCACCAGTGGTCCAAAATTGAATCTTTTTGTGGTTTTGGTCCCTGATAAAATTAAAATAACTTGAAAGGGCTATTATAACCTTCATATTTTCGTATTACATTTCTCTAAATATATTTTAATATTTTAAAAAAAGAACTACCCCTACATTCGGTAAATCTCTCTCTCTCTCTCTCTCTCTCTCTCTCTCTTGTAGCAGTAAAAGAATCTGTATTCATGGTATTCAAGGTCATCAGGAGAAAACTAATAAATTGGGTTTTTATGATCTATAAATCCACATAAGAATCAAAACAAATATCCAAGATAATCAAACTATAAAACCCATTTGGAGAAGTCAATGGTTGTTATAGGGTTTAACTATTTGGGTTTATAAACTCACTTGACTCGCCGCCGATGTGCTCATCATTTCATTCACAAAGGTAGGTGGTGGTGGTCGTCGTTCCATTCCTGGTGCTTCCTTTATACCTGTTCAATTCGCAAATGGATTCTCGATGAACACACACAATGGATATGGATGTGAAGATGATGAAGTTGTTGGTATGAAGATGACGATGACTCAACGTGTTTGTTCCGAGAACTACGAGATAGAGGTGGGAAGAGATCAAGATCAAAGTTCCGGTAAGCTTGATAATCATAACGTCGACTCTTTGTCTAGGCTGTATTCGCATCAAACATGTACACACATAATGAAATCACAGATTTTAGGTGTAAGTAACTAAAATCAAAATCAAATAGCACCATCATGGGTTGTCTTTTAAGAATTTTTGCACATGTCTATAAAGTAATTAACATCGTTATCAGACCTTTGTTCTTGAAAATTTGTAACTGGTGGGTAAATCTCAAGAACATACTTTGCACCCTGTGAGTTTCAGAAATTTATTCATCTAGTGGGTTCATCCCAACATGATTTTGAACTCTTTGGGTTAATCCAAGTTGCAGGAAAAAGATGAGATACATGTGCATAATCCAAGTGTCAAAATTATGAAAGGGACAATCCAAATGCAAGAATCGGTTGTTTGAGAAGGGAGAAATTAGATCTTTGTTGGTGGAATCAATTATTTGAAATAAAGAAATCAAATCCTTTTGTTAATAGTGATGTAGATGGAGCTTTAATGGAATATGGGTGCAGTCGTGACTCGTTGGTGGGTTTGCCTCAAACTAAAGCTTCATACCTGAAAATGGAGATCCTATGAAATATCCTCCTATTTTCATTGTGTTGTGTGTATGTTTGTGTTTTGAGTTGCATGTATGGATAATATAAGTATGTATATATGTTTTTTTAATCTTCAGTGAAGATGAAGATGACGAAGACGATAAGAGATGATGTATGTGTGTGTGTGTGGGAGAAAGAGAGAGAGAGAGAGAGAGAGAAAGGTACATAGGTGAGGTTTTATTTTTATTTTTTAATTATAAAAATCCTAAAACAAAATATAAGAATGCAAAAAACAAATTAAAAGGGTATAATAGTCTTTTTATGTTAGACAATGATCATGACCACAAAAGAAATTTGATGTTGGACGAGTGGTGCAAGCTGAAAAGATTTTGGACTCCATCCACAGTTTTATCCTAACCACTGGGACCAAAAATACAGTTTAGTCTTGTTTCTATGGTTGTTGTGAGAAATAACAATATATATATTTATTTATTTGTGAGAAGTAGCATCTTTGAATAAATATCTATATTTTTATGTCTATTGATTTCTAAGTAAACATTTTTGTTGTAAATTATATATTTTTATTAAAAAAAACTTATTATGCTAATATATTTCAATTATTAGTTTGTAATAGCACAAGGTAATTATGAATAAATGTGAAAACCTCTTCAAGTTATGCACTTTTTAGTTAATATCTTTGTTGCTTATAATTAGTTTCGAATTCAAAAAATATTTAAATACAACAAATAAAATAAATAAACATACTATTTTTGTTAAATTATTACTAATATCATTTTAAATTAACAAATATACTGTTACAGACAAAATATTTAATTTTATATAAAAATAATTGTTCGCAAATTTATTATTAATGATTATGCTTTTTAAAATTTTATTTCGTTTTATTTTGTCAACTATATAAAACGGGTTATAACCTAGTTTACAAATCGATTTTAAAACACTTTATAATTATTAATATGAACTTTATTTCTTGAAATAGGTTCCAACTTCATGTTTGATTTTTGACAATGATGCCAAACCAAAACCCATTTTCAACTTCCATTTAGCACCCATCAATACTCAAAAAAATGGTATTTTTGGCAATTCCCTAATAAACAAGGATTCTAGCTTTATTCCATCGAATTTTGTCCTTCACTTATATATATATATATATATATATATATATATATATATATATATATATATATATATATATATATATATATATATATATATATATATATATATATATATATATATATATATATATATATATATATAGGTTCAGGTTCATTTGAGATCATTCTAATTTTGTGAGGTTCATTTGAGATCATTCTAATTTTGTGAGACCGTGAGACCAAATCTAAAAATAATTTTAAAATGCAAAATAAATGGAAAAATCCAAAAATTCTTTTTTTAAATATTATTTTCGGAACTTGAATTAACTAAAAAAAATATAAAAATATATAAAAAAATAAAAAAAATTCCGTTTCTTTTTTGAAAAATATGTGAAATATTCTAAATAGAATATTACACTGACATATTCTAAAAAATAATTTTAAAATGCAAAATAAATGGAAAAATCTAAAAATTCTTTTTTTAAATATTATTTTCGGAACTTGAATTAATTAAAAAAAATAAAAAAAAATTCTATTTTTTTGAAAAATACGTGAAATATTCTAAATAGAATATTACACTGTACATATTCTAAAAATAATTTTAAAATGCAAAATAAATGGAAAAATCAAAAAATTCTTTTTTTAAATATTATTTTCGGAAACTTGAATTAACTAAAAAAATAAAAAATGTGTCTCACGGTCTCACAAAATATAGGTGGTCTCAAATGAACCTAACTCTCTCTCTCTCTCTTTATATATATATATATATATATATATATATATATATATATATATATATATATATATATATATATATATATATATATATATATATATATTACTGATTAGACCATTTGTAGCTTTATTCCTTCGAATTTTGGAAACCCAATTGGAGTTATTAATTCGTTGGAAAAAATAGGTAGACAATTGATTTGGGGGGTCCTACTTGCAAAAATAATATAAACCGGATGGCATAGGAAAAGGTTACAGCTCCAAAATCGGTTGGAGGATTGGGTATTGGATCCATTAGATCTTTAAATTCGAAGTTGCTAACCAAGTGGATGTGGCGATTGAGAAAAAAAATAATAATAAAAAAATCCTTGGAGTGGTGTATGGAAAAATATTATAAAACGCAGAAAAATGTTAGACAAGATTAATATTCAATTTGAAGATGTAATGCGAAAAGGGGAGACAAACTACACATGGATATCTTCATTCATTAGAGACGGATAGTTTTGTGTGGCTGCCCTCCATGATAGAACTGAAAAAGCATCATTTCCAGTCCCATGGTTTAAATTGGTTCCGCTAAAAGTTTTGAGCTTTGTTTGGAGAGCGAAATAAAATCGAATTCCCTGAGCAGGAGCACTCAAGAACAGAGAAGTTGCAATGGTATCAACTATATGTGGTGATGTAAAGTGATAGAAGAAATAAGGGATCATATCCTCACCTCGTGCCCATTGGCGAGGGAATTAATACAGGCGATTCTTCAATGGTGTAGATTATCGGCGATTGAATTCCAATCAGTTTTGAGCATCATTGATTACACATCCAAATGGGGTAACCATCCCAATAAGAGAACCGCAATATTATACAGGATCATATGGAGTTTATGGAAAGCTCAAAATGATAGAATCTTTAAAATAAAATTTGAATCGAATCCGAAGAGAATAGTTGTTGCTATGAAATCCCTAACATATGTTTGTGTTAAGTATGGAGGAGGTAGTGAGAATAGACTGGAGTTCATGGAACTCATCCCCTCTTCTCTGTAATTGAGACATTGTAAAGACTCATCCCTACTAGCTACTTGCTAGTAGGGTGAATTTTATTAATATATTATATATAGTCGGTTCAAAATAAAAAGAATGTAATTTTAGCTATTTAAGAGTTTTTAAAATTTTCTTTTTTAAATATTTTTACACCTTTAAAACTTACGGCTACTTTTGTTGAAAAC
The DNA here is from genome assembly GCF_052625555.1 of Lactuca saligna. NCBI lineage: Eukaryota > Viridiplantae > Streptophyta > Magnoliopsida > Asterales > Asteraceae > Lactuca > Lactuca saligna. The sequence goes on from NC_136424.1 coordinate 33,044,590, forward strand.
TTTTAAACAAATGAAATATAGATTTTAGTTTTATGTAATTTTAGCATTTAAACAAATAAAAAATTATGTTTTCAAACCACCGTCAGATTCTTTTTTCCTTAGTTTATGTAACATCCATAAAAATTAAAGCCAATTTAAAACTTTTTAAATCATTCAAAAACCTATAATTATTAGAAACATGTTTTCAAAATTGTTTAATGTTAGACTATCCCAGAATCAAATCATAAAAACATAAGAGGTGCACGATCACACATTCGCCTTCCCGCAATCATCAAAAGTACCTGAAACAAAATCAACAACTGTAAGCTCGAAGCGTAGTGACTTCCCCCAAAATACCAATGCACTACAAATCATAGCTATAACATAGCAAGATATAAACGACATGCATAATGAGCCATCAACCTAACTAGACCGCCTCGCAGGGCCATCAGTCTATCAGGACCGCTCTTCGAGCCATCGACACGTAAAGAATGCCTCTCAGGGCCTTCAGCCATCCGGACCGCTCGTCGGGCCTTCGGTCTGACTAGTATGCCCTCGCAGGCCTACAGTCTATCCGGTCTGTGCTGGGTATGTTGGCCTTCAGCACAAAGCAGGTCCGCATCAACCTAACCCCCAATCAAACAATCATGTGCACATAAATATCATACGCTAGCATATATAACAGTCAAATCGGTCTAACCAATCACTAATCATAGCAACATCCTATAACCAAGATACCTACCTAATCGATCACTAACATAGCATTATCTTATATGCTAGATACCGACCTACCAGGTCATTAAGAGTATCACCATCCTAACTACCAGGATGCAAACCAATAAGCATATCTTGTAATAAACCCGAATACAAATCCGAAAAGGGTCGGCATTGGTGCCTTTAACCCTATTAGTATAGTGAGAACAACTCACCTTACAAGAAGCTTGGAATGATAATGTCAAGCTCCTCCAAATACAACTCCAACTCCAACACCTACATCCACCAATGATCCACTTCCATAAATTCCCAAATTACTAAAATACCCCCAGAAGTCAAACTGGTCAACCCTTGGTCAAAGTCAAAGTCAACAGTCAACAGTCAAGGTCCACAGTCCATGTTGACCAAAGTCGTCGAGTGTAGTAAACTGACTCATCGAGTCCTTCCAGAACTCGAGAAATCGTGAAAACCCTAGTTAACTCGTCGAGTTTCCAGACAACTTGTCAAGTCCATATGTGTCTAAATGTAGGGAAAACCCTAACTGACTCGTCGAGTCGTCTCACTGACTCGCTGAGTCCATGCAAAAACCCACCACGGCTAATCTTCATCTGACTCGTCGAGTTGACCATGCAACTCGTCGAGTCCCTTCGGTCCATTTCTCGTTCAGACGTTTTTAAGCTACCACAAAGCTCCAAATTACAGATCGAACCTCCTAGGGCATGGTTTCCACATAAAGTTGCAAACTTTATGTACATGCATGGTCCTAAATGCCAAAACCATGCTAAAGGAAAGTTTTAACCCAAAGAGAAGGGCCAAAGCTTGCTAAATCTGATAACTTTATGACTACAGGGACTTAGAGGAGTCCAGATCTGAAGTTACAACTTCAAATCTTGCCCAATACCCGAAATAGCCCTCCACCAACTAGAAAATGGCCCTAAGCCTTTACATGAAGAGATCTAGCTAAAGATAAGTCAAGGTAATGACTTCTTACCATCAAAATGATGCCAAGATGAAGTCGAGTCAGATCCACCAGCTTCTCTTTGCTCCAAGCTTCTTAGACTTCAAGCCTTCATCACAAAATCAACCTTCCAAGCTTCTTTACACACAAAAATGGAGAGTAGGTGAGGTTAGGGTTTTCTGAGCTCAAGAGGGATGGAAAAGGAGGCTGAGGGAGGCTAATAACCCTTTAAATAGCGTGTAAAACCCTAGAAATTAGGTTTTCATCTTCTAGCTCCTATTATTCGAGTTGGGGTCCTCTGACTCATCGTGTAGACCTCTTAAATCATGCGAGCTGACTAAAACTCTACACGAAGCGTTAGGGCCTCCAACTCGCCGAGTAAACTTCCTTAATTGCATAAAAATCTCATTCTCGAAAATCGGGGTGTTACAACTTTCCCCCACTTGAACTAGGCTTCGTCCTTGAAGCCTGCTACAGTGGACAAAATCCGGATAATGCTTTTACATTCCATCCTCTAGCTCCCAAACCACTCGGATCCCTTCCGATGTTGCCACTTGTACCTTTACCAAAAGTACCTCCTTGCTACACATAACCTTTACCTCTCGTTCCAAGATGGCCACCGACCTATCGGCGTAGTTCAGGCGTTCACCGTCCTGAAGATCACTCAATGATGCCATGACATCCTTTCCCGACACACACTTCCGCATCTGCAAGACATAAGAAGTGCTATGAATCTGACTGAGCTCCTCGTAGAGACCTAGTCGGTATGCTGCCTTGCCAATATTGGCAAATCCAAAATGGTCCGATAAATCGGAAACCCAAATTCCCTCCTTCCTGACGTGGATCACACCCTGAAAACCTGGAGTCCTTCCCAGAACACAATCATGGATCATACTTGGCTGTTGATATTTCTCTGTTGGAGAAGAGATTATATATCCATTGAAAGGAACTTATTTGATGACCGAACTTTCAATGATAACATGGAGTGTGGAAGGAAAACTAGGAGATGAACCCTTATTGTGCTTACAGGATAAAGATTCCTTCAGCTCCCAAATCTATATACAGTAACAGTCAACTGCTAACGCATAACGACAATATCCATGTCTGGGTCGATCAGCCTTGGACCGGAATATCAATATGCCAAATCCAATCAACCACCAGATTGAAATTCTTAGGGTTTGTCGGCCTACCGCATCTGCAAGACATAAGAAGTGTTATGAATCTGACTGAGCTCCTCGTGGAGACCCAGTCGGTATGTTTCCTTGCCAATATTGGCAAACCCAAAATGGCCCAATAAATCGGAAACCCAAATTCCCTCCTTTCTGATGTGGATCACACTCTGAAAACCTAGAGTCCTTCCCATAACACAATTATGGATCATACTTGGCTGCTGATAATTCTCTGTTGGAGAAGAAATTATATATCCATTCAAGGGAACTTATTTGATGACTGAACTTTCAGTGATAACATGGACTATGGAAGGCCTACCGATCAGCCTTGGACTGAAATATCAATATGTCGAATCCAATCAACCACCGGATTGAAATGCTTAGGGTTTGTAGGCCTACCGATCCTCATGGCCTTTGTGCCTACGTCTTACCGCCGTCTCATACCTGGTATCTTGGCCAACTGTCGCAACCCTACTGCTTATATCGAGTCTCCGTGCCTACGACTTACAGTTGGCCTGCACCGGGTATCTTGGCCTACTGTATCTAGAAGGACCGCCTCAACCCTCCCAACACAATGTGGTACCATAAATAATCAGGAACAAGATCTAACCCAGTTCTCAGAACCTGACAGACAAGTACGCTCTAACCCAATAACCCTCGATTCCCGTAGATGATATCATACCTTTCGCCTGTTACTCTCGATCCACCCTACAAGCAAAAGTTTTTCCCCCATTTACCTCACCGACCTCCAGAGTGCATGCCTCACACGAATACACTTGCGATCCCCAACGCAAGTTTCCACTATAAGCCATCTTGAAATGGCCATCCATGAATCCACCCTAAGTTTCTAAGTGAAACTACCACAAGTCATGCAGAGAAGACCCTCAAACAGGTCGATAGCGAACGTTTCACAATCTAAATCCATATGATACACCAAAGCCTTAATATAACCTTTGAATCTTTTCCATGCCATTACCAATCTCTGGAGTGACGAAAGAAGATGATCAACCAAGAACTTCCACATTACATTTGATGTCTAACAACAACTTGTGAACACACTGGAATACAGCGCAGACATTCCACAGATTCAATCTGACACCCGACTGGCACTTCCAACGACCCTTGACCGCTCCCTATTCAAACCAACTAATTAATGGGTCTTCCGATCTCCATCAAAGTGTCACACTGAGAGTATCGCAAAGAGCTTAAATGATCAATCCTGGCCATTTGGCCTATAGCCTATGAGTGGATTACCCTTACTAGGTCCTCAATCCATGGATGAAATGCTCCTGATCTCATACCGACCTTGTCGGTATTACATTTATTGTCCCTTCCCATGAGTCCTAGAGATACTCTCCTCCTTTCACTGCCTTGTGGGAACCTAATCGTCGTCCCACACAACACCAAACAAGCATCACAATACCGACGTCCTACCATAGGCGACTTCCTTATGGAACAAATTGTTGCCCAAGAGTCTTCAGACTCTCCCAGTGACCACCTACACTTCCTAAGGGCACTCCATAGGTGATAACCAGCAAGCACAACTAACATACAGTTCCACGGGTTATTATCACAAAACAGTGCGCTTATTACCAAAACGTAGATCCAATAAAATACATACAAAGTCCTCAATATGACTGGACCACATCACTGGGCCTTCAACCTACTGGACCACTCTTAGAACCTTCAGCACGTCTGGACCACCTTTCTAGGCCTTCAGCCTGTCTCGACCATCCTTCGGGCCTTCAACCTGACTAGTACGTGCCACGGGCACTCAGTCTAACATGACCGCCCTAATTCTGTTAAGCATAACCTTGGACTCATACTGGTGCCCACTCTCATATAGCCAGCTCTCCCCCACTTGGGGTTTCGAACTCCTGATCCAATCCGCAGACTATAATCTTGGCCTAACTCTAGACCTCATGTTGTTCGCCCACCCTCTCCGGAAACCATGGTCTGATCCCTAGCCCGCGTATCCACCACACATGCTAAATAACCCGCGCATCCGTGCTGAAAGTATTTTCGGGCCCTGACAGCTAAACAAAACCCTCAATGGCTGATGCTTCATCTAAGAATTCCTAAATCTCCCCCACTTGGGACACTAACCACTACCTATTGGTGGTGAAACCAAAACACAACTTAACTGTCCCTACTAGGTATTACCATACTTAACCATGGAATGATTAGCCCTGGAATGAATAACCTACGCAGAATAACCCTCCTGAAACTGAGCAACCGAACCTCAAGAGAAACCTGAATCCCAGATGAATGCTTCTGAATCTCCAAACCACAACTACTGACCCTGGAATGGTGATTTTTGATCCTAACTTCTCATCCTCAATGCATCCCTGGATCCTAACCATCTACAACCATTCGATACTAAATTCCCTCGATCTTCCTATGTCTTAACATCTTATGCACAAGATAATGTAAAGTTCACAATATAATCATAAACAATAAGATAAAAGGTATAAACATACCAGAAACCGCATCTGGTGCTGCCCTGGCCTCCTCTGTTGTAAGCTGGAAGGCGTGTCCCTAAGCCCTCGGAGGCTCTGGTCTACCCTGGCCCCCATCAATAATCCTTAATGTGGTTGGCGTTGGAGCCTGTGCCGGCCTGGCAGCAAGATGTGGATAGTTGGTCTTTACAAGACCAACTTGATGGCAGTAGTAGCAAATCCTTGTATCCTGAAACAGGACTGGCTGTAGGTAATCCCTCGCAAAGTACCCCTCCTTTCCGCATTTGCGTCATGCATTACCAGATCTGCAAACCCCTGAGTGACCCTTCGTATACTTGCCACAAGTGTGGCTCTGCTGTCCTCCTATCCTTGAATCAGTGGTCTTAGACCGCTTTGGCACTGGCTGTGACTCCGTCGGGACCTACCTCTGCTCCTGTAACTGTAACTCGATCTCAAGCTCACGGTGCCTAGCAGCCTCCTGTAACTCCAATAGTGTATAACAACACTTGGTAGCAACAAACTGACAGATGTCAGTCTTGAGCATGCTCGGAAGCAAACTCTGAGTAGAACATCACCCTCTCCGTGAACATACGGGTGATCTCCGTCACCGTCTCACCATCCTGTCTCAACTCCAAGAACACCTAAGCTAACCCCTCCCACTCGACCCACGGGATGTAGCGAGCGCGAAACATATCCCCGAACTGTTCCCAAGTAACCGCAACTCTCTAATGATCAGTGTAAGACCGAGTTATCAACCTCCACCAGTCCTTTGCCCCAGACCTTAGTAGGTTCAGGGCACATATGACCTTCTGGTCATTAGGACATGAGCATGTGAAAAAAAACACTCATCCACATCAGGCAGCCACCTCATGGCTATATTTGTTGGATAAGGTGTCTAAGTCCATAACTTATTTGGTATATACTTGACCCGACCGGCATGGTCCATTTGGGTTGCATCTCATCCAAACTATTATGGATAATTTTATGAGAGTTATACACATATGTTTATTAATATATTATGAGTTATAATATATTAATATGAAGTTACGTTATTTAATTAGTTTTAGTCTTAAATTAATTATGAATTAATTTAGAGATTAAAAGGAATACTAATTAAATTATGGGCTATTTGTTTTATATAGTGTGGGCTAATACTCATTTGTTAATGGGCTAGGCTTATGTGGAAGTCCATGGATGATCCATGGAGCTTTTAACCCATGGATCCTTGGAAAAGGAAAAGACATGGGTTATTAGGGTTTCACCCTAACCATGCACACTATATAAGCATGCTTATGGAGCATGAAATGAGGCCTAAGAGAAAACTAGTGAACTAGTGTGTGTGTGCATGTGTGTGGCCGATTTATACAAGGTGTATACTCTCATCAAAGTTTTCCAAGAGTTTGTGGTGTTTGTGATTCCATTTGAGGCATTCACACTATTGGTGCTTGGCCCTCAAACTCCTTAGAACCCAACTCTCCAAAAGGTATGTAATCTCTTCTAACTCTTTTATGTTGAAATGTTCCCCATGCCATGTTAGATAGGTTATAAACCTTGGAAAATTAATATTTTGCATGTATTTAGACAAACATAGATCCAAGGTTTATTAGGGTTGCATACACACTTAGGAAGTGTTAGATTGCTCAAAACCCAACAGTGGTATCAGAGCCTAGGCTTGCTTGTTTGATACTTGATGCAAAATAGTGATAAAAGTCGAAATCGTTGCTGTCTGCATGGTGGACTCGCCGAGTCCATTGGGGGGACTCGACGAGTCCAAGGAAAAATTCAACCTACTCGATGAGTCAGTTCATGCACTCGACGAGTAGGATCGAAAGAATGCAGATCCTCGACTTTTGCTACTGGAAATGGACTAGAAACATTACCCTAAATTGTTTTGGTGTTATAAAACTTATTTTAGTTGGTGTAATGGTTGTTCTAATCCATTTACAATAGCATATATCAAAATTCCATGATTTTATGTGTTCATATAATTCTTGAATTTTTGATGATCATGTTCATGTTCTTATGAATTTAGAAAATGATAGGAATTATTTGCTGAATTGTTTAGGATTAATTCTTTATCATTTATGTGTTTTAATGGAGTCCATAATTTGTCCTCAAGTTATGGATTACCAAAGGTCACTTTCATTTAACACACACTTAAAACACATAAGTTACATGAAAATGAAGAGTCTTCATTTTTATGATCTTTAATTCATAAGTTATGAAATGAAGAGTTTTGCAAAGTTACAAAACTTGCCCTCAAGTTTTGGAATTTGTAAAGTTTCACACACTTTAATAAACTTTAATTCCAAACCTTAGAGTTTTAATAGTTAAAATTCAACCCTTATACTATTTATAACATTAATGGTTAATTATTATAGACAAAATTGCAAAAATGGTCCCTGTGGTTTGCATTTTTTCAGGAAAAAAGTCCAAACCACGAGTTTTTTGGTTTTTTGGTCCTTTTGGACTGGTTTGTTTGTGAGAATGGTCCCTATACTTAACACCAGTTAAATTCCATCCGTTAACCCCCTCATGTGCCTTGCACGTGAGGGTATTTCTGTCCTTTTACTTATAGGGACAACACTTCCTTCTACCTTTTATCCCTCATTTACAATCCCAAACACCCGTCAACTCCCCACCTCCCTCCTTCTTCCTTCTGCTCCATTAAACCTGCAAAAAAAAAAAGTCGTTATCGAAAGAACCTAATCGAAGCAAAAGGAGACAAGGTCATACTTTAAAGTCGAAATGGTGTACGTAATGTGGCAGATCAGACCAAAAAATGAAGTTGTCGACGTATCATCCTTATATGGTAAGTTTCTCTGTTTTCTTAAACATTCCTATTTTTCATTTTACCCTTGATTTATACTAAAATCCGCCAAATTTTGACTTTGTTATCATGTACAATTTTGACTTGTAGCGGGTGCACCCACATGGTTTAGTATTAAGCTTCATCATGGTGGGAAGTTTACTAAGTTACCTGACATAAAGTATACTGGAGGTGAAGTGCGTTATGTTGATTATGTGGACATAGATGAGTTTTCTGTACATGAACTTGATGCCATAATGCTTGACCTAGGTTACCCAGACCCACGGATGATTGAATTGAGTGTTGAATCCCCAGTGATATACTACCATTTCAGGATACCCAATGGTGACTTTCAATTTGGTCTTAGAGCTTTAGGGAATGATCAGGATGTTATCAATCTTTCTAAATTTATTCAAAATAACAAGTTGATTGAAGTGTACACAGAACATGGGAAGACAAATCTACTCACATACTTCATGTCTCCAAATGCAAAGGGTAAAGTTGTCATTGAGGAATTACCAGAAAATGATGATCAAGGAGCTAAATATGAGGCTGAAGTTCATGTAGAATCTCCATTGAGAAATATGAACCATGTCAATGATGAACCAATTGGTGAGTACATGTCTTTGATTCTTTTTGGGAGTAAAACTGATGCATTCTCTCCAGAGTATAGAAGGGGTAGAGTTGGGAATTCAAAAAGAGAGGAAGGTTCTTGTAGCAAGAGGCTTAATTTAGAGGATATTGATGATTTAAAAGAGAAGGAAAACACTAATGAGGATGAGATGATTGATGGATGCTACAACACCCCACCCATTAATGATGATGAACAATATAATGAACTTTTTGACAACCTTATGGAAAATTTAAATGGAAGTGATGAGTATGTTGAAGAGTATGAAGGGGATGTTGAATCTGAAGAGAGTGATGAAGAGTATGAAAAGGATGAAGGTGATGATCATGATGGGAAACAATCAGAAAATGAAGATAAAGTGGATGACATAATGGATGAGGAGAACAATATAGAAGATGTTGATGTGGACATGGCAGACTTCTTTGTAAATGTTGAAAGTGATGTTGAAGGAGCATGTATTAATGATGGTCATGAACCTGAAGATATGGAAGTGATCAACAATGAGGAGTTCGAATCATTGGATGAAGGATCAGACCAAGACAGAGAAAGAAGAGCTCTCATAAGAAATTTGGGAAAAGAAAAAAGGTGCAACTTTGGGTCAGTACATATACAGTCATTCTCAGTGGGGCAAAAGTTTAAAAGTAAAAAAGAATTAAAGGAGTTAATTGATGTGCACGCACTAGAAACAAGAAGGAATCTATTCTTTAAAAAAAATGACAGTCAAAGGCTTAGGGCACAGTGCAGAGGAGTTGTACCTGTCATCAATAAAGGTCAAGTGGGGACTAAACCTACCACTTCAAAAAGCAAGGGCAAAGAAGTAAAGACACAAAAAGAAACATGTGGTTGGTATATACATGCATCTAGGTCAAACCCCGAGTCTGATTGGTTTATAAGGACCTTAAACCAAACTCATACATGCTTACAAACAAGAAAACTCAGAGCTTGTACTGCTTCTTTAATCTGCAAGAAAATCATAGATCAAGTTGAGGCAGATCCGAAGATTCCTTTGAGAGCCATACAAGATCACTTTCAAAAGACCTACCAGGTGGGTATTTCAATGGATAAGGTGTTTAGGGCAAAAGATATGGCAAGAAAGCATGTAACTGGGGACTACACAAAACAGTTTGAGTTGTTGAGGGACTATGCTCTTGAACTTCAAGCTACAAACCCAGACACAACAGTCAAAATAGATGTGTGTCCTAATGGCAACCTTGCATCCCCAACAAGGCAGTTTAGAAGGATTTATGTATGCTTGGGTCCACTGAAAAAAGGTTTCAAAGCATGTCTTAGAGAATTAGTAGGTTTGGATGGTGCCTTCATGAAAGGCCCATTCCCTGGTCAGGTTCTTACAGCAGTTGGTCTAGATTCCAACAATGGAATTTATCCCTTAGCCTATGCAATTGTTGAGTCTGAAAACACAGCTAGCTGGAAGTGATTTTTAGAAAACCTTGGGGATGACTTGGAGCTTGGGAGCAACTCAAACTATACTTTCATAAGTGACAGGCAAAAGGTAAATTAAAACTCATCAATTGATCATTTAGATTGTGTTTTTTACCAAGAAATTAATTCTAATTATTGTATGTTGAGTCATGTAGGGATTACAAATTGCAGTTGATCAATTGTTTCCCAATGTTGAGCATAGGTATTGTATTAGATATATTCATGACAATATGAGAAAGAAGTGGGGGCAAACTGAGTACAGGGACCATTTATGGAGGTGTGCATCAGCAACCACCATTCCTGAGTTTGAACATTTGATGAAAGAGTTTAGTGAGTATGATAAGGAGGCATGTCAATGGTTGAAGCAAATTCCTCCTGTACATTGGGCAAGGAGTCATTTCTCAGGTAATTGTATATGTTTGCATATGGTAAAGATTATGTGTTTCAGTTATTTATCAGCATTAATTGTATGTTATTGTAATGTGCAGGAAGAGCTGTTTCTGATGTGTTGATTTCAAACATGTGTGAAGTGTTTAATGGGAAGATAGAGAAAGGTAGGGACAAACCTGTAATTTCATGTTTAGAGTTCATTAGGGAGTATCTAATGAAGAGGATATGCAATGTCATGAAGGCAATGAAGAAGGCTAAAGGTCCACTAACACCTACAACAACAGACATCCTAGATGCAAGGAAAAAAAGTGCTTCACAATATATTGCTAGGTGGAATGGGGCAAACAAGTATCAAGTCACTGCAGCATTGCAAGATCAACATGTGGTGGATGTTAGGAACCAAACCTGTACTTGCAGAAAGTGGGAATTAATGGGAATACCTTGCAGGCATGCAATTGCAACTCTGAATGAAATGAGCAAAGACCCTGAGGCTGAGCTTGACATTTACAAGTGGGTACACAAGGTGTATTGGCTAGAGACATGGCAAAAAGCTTATTCATTTAAGGTGGAACCAATTAAAGGGAGACCCATGTGGGCTAAAAGTAATTGTCCAACAAAGCTAATCCCTCCTCCACATCACACTCAGGTGGGAAGGCCTAAGAAAAAAAGAAGACAAAGTGAGGGTGAAAGGTTAAGCAAAAGGCAGAAGGCAAGTGCAGGTGATGGAGTCAATGAGATGCAAGGAGAAAATTCCCAAGGGCCAAGAAATGATGGAGTGCAGAAGCTATCAAGGAAACATGTTAGTGTTACTTGTAGCAAATGCAAGAATAAAGGACACAACTCTAGGACCTGTAAAGGGCAAGGAGGGAATCAATCTAAGAAGTGATTGTGGTTATTTGTTGTGGTGCAATGACTATTTAGTTTCTTGTTGTTAAAAACTGTTTGTTTTTGAAAACTTTAGTTATGGTTTGATGATGTGGTTATGTATGGTGCACAGACACTTGTATGCTTAACTTGGTAATGGTTTTTGGTTCCACTCATGTGGTTAATGGAATGTTCATTTTGGTAAATTTATGACATGTATTTTGGTAATGTACTTTTGTTACATTTTGGTTCTATTTATGTGCTTATATCTGACAACTGATACACATTTTGAACACAACTGATACACATTTTGGAATTCATTACAAACATGATGAAGTCAAATTACAACAAAATTATACCATTTTTACCCTGCATCACTTGATCAACAAAAATCCCCACATTTGCCTAACCCTATCCCTTACATAGACTAAGTACTAAAGATAACAATCACAAACATAAACCAACTTGCACATAAATACATCTTCAGCTTGAAACCTTCATCCTTCAATGCATCACACCTTGCCTCCAACATGTTGTTCCTGCTCAAAAGTCCATTGCACTGTTCCTGTAACATGTTGATACTTCTTACCAGCCCATTACATCTTTCCTCCAATGTATTTATGTTTCTTAGAAGACCAGGTATGATGGTTTTACTCCTAGCACAAATAGGTGGGTCAACCCACCCGATAAACCCACAAATAGAATCCTTAGTAGGGCAAGCATAAAACCTCCTGCCGGGATTCAGTGGTGTCCAAGACGTTTTCACCAAAGCAAGCTTTCCACAAAAACAAACCACCATTGTTCGATTGCAAGTCAGGAAAGGAGAAATGGAAGATAATAGTCGTTGGGGAAGAACAGTTAAGAACGTTGGGGAAGAAGATTTGTTGGGGAAGAAGCTGGGAAAAGAAAAGAAAACGATATATAAAGGATGTTTTATTTTTCCATATGCAAAAATGGTCCCTATAAGTAAAAGGACAGAAATACCCTCATGTGCAAGGCACATGAGGGGGTTAACGGATGGAATTTAACTGGTGTTAAGTATAGGGACCATTCTCACAAACAAACCAGTCCAAAAGGACCACAAAACCAAAAAACTCGTGGTTTGGACTTTTTTCCTGAAAAAAATGCAAACCACAGGGACCATTTTTGCAATTTTGTCATTATTATATATATGTGTAAGAATAAGTCGTTTTACCGTTAGTATGCCTCATTCACGAAGCCGGTCTATAAGGTGGGTATAAGGTTGTTGCCTATAAAATGGCAACTTAATGGGTGTATACTCTCACCCACCGCTTGCTTGATCGGTGGAGGGTCGTTAGCCGAACGGGTAGAACAATGACTTTAAATCCTCATTAAAAGTATAATGAATATTATAAAGTAACTAAACTCTTTTAATTCCCAATCTTAGTTATTTTAGGAAAAATGTGAACATGGTGCTAGTCCATGGAATTCACACTTTGTACCTTACTAAGTCGTTGGTGGAGCGTGTGTGGTTAACCGGCACACTAACTAGGACTAGTAAGGATCACGAAGGGTGACTTAATGTTGTCATAGATCAATGGAGCGTGTGTGGTTAACCGGCACATTGATTAGGTGATAATATTAAGAGTACCAAGTGAGTTAGCATGGTTATTCACACCTTGTTTTGTGATCCTCGGCATCCCAGTCACAAAACTTGAAGGGCACAATCGAGATTGAAACATGCCATTGAAAAGTTCAATGAATCTCAAAAGAATCTAGGAATTTCAAATCCAATTAAACCTAATAAATCATTTCGTTTTCATGGTGGAAATTGGTGAATCGTCATTCACCTACCTTTCAAATATATTATTACTTAGATTACGGCATCCCTCTTCTAAGTGTAATATATTGTGATTGAATCCTAGCCTTAATATTACATTTGGGTGTCTTATTAAGGATCCTAAATATCTAATCTAAACTTACTTTCTTCTTTCAGATGTCTTCCACCACTAATGCTTCAGGCTCTAACCCAACTGGTTCTTTCTCTCTCATGAATCTTTGTGGGAGGGTCATCTTTGATGGTTCCAACTTCATGGATTGGATTAGGAACATCAGGATGGTTACTCGTTACGAGGACAAGGAATATGTCCTCGATAAGGAGTTAAAAGAACTTGATGAGTCTACTGCTACTCCTGAGGAGATCGCTGAATTCAGGACTCATGAGAGAGATGCTACTAAGGTGGCATGTATCATGATGGCCACGATGACAGCCGAGCTCCAAAAGTCGTATGAAGATTTCTACCCTTTTGAGATGCACCAAGACCTGATGGAAAGGTACCATCAGAGTGCTCGTCAGGAGCGGTATGAAATAATCTCCTCCATAATAACTACCCGCATGAAGGATGGTGAATCCGTCACGGGCCACATGCAAAAGATGCAAAGGTATGTGGACCGTTTGCTGAAGCTGAATGTTAACATCCCCGAGGAGTTGCCAATTGACATCGTTTTGCACTCCTTGCCTTCTTGTTATGATCATTTTCGAATGACATATCATATGAACAAGGAGGAAGTTACCCTCAGCAAGCTTCAAGGACTCTTGAAGACCGCTGAAACCGGTCTTAAGGGTAAAGCGGTTGTTACCTCTACTACTCCTACTCCAACTTCTACCCCTGTTTTAGCTATTGGGCAAGGCAAAGGGAAAAAGAGGAAGCACCCTTCGAAGGGTACCAAGGGAAAGTCTCTTGAAGGCTCCTCATCAAAGACTAAGAACGGTTCTGTCACTCCTTCTGCCATTCCCAAGGATGCTGAATGCTTTTATTGCCATGAAAAGGCACACTGGAAGAGAAACTGCCCTAAGTACTTGCAGGATCTAAAGGATGGGAAAGTGAAACCCACCTATGCAGGTATTTACACTATATTGTCTAATTACTCAACACATTCTAACTCTTGGGTGCTTGATACAGGATGTGGTATTCACATATGTTCTGATTTGCAGGGCCTAAGAAGAAGTCAGGATGTGGAGCACGGGAAGATAAACTTAATCATGAGGAATAGGAAGGCTTCACCTGTTTCCAAGATTGGAGTTTATACTTTGTTGCTTAATAATGGGTTAAAATTAGATTTGAATAAATGTGTGTACTCGTCTGAAATGGCGAGGAATATTATTTCTTTTCATGCTTTGTACAAACAAGGTTTTACCTTTTCGTTTGATAATGAATGTGGTGGTATTAATGCTTTCTTTAATAATGTGTTTTATTTTAAAGCATTACCTTGTGATGGTGTGTATGAAACTGTGTCGATTGTAGACAACTTAGGAAATAATGTGTTGTATATTGATTCTTCTACTAGCCTAGATAAAGCATCATTGTGGCATTGTCATCTTGGACATGTAAATAAGAAACGCATAGGCCAACTCCAAAAGAGTGGAGTCTTGGAATCATTTGACCTTAAATCAGATGATAGTTGTGAATCTTGTCTACTTGGAAAAATGACAAAATCACCCTTCACTGGAACTTGTGAGAGGGGTGAGGGTTTGTTGGACCTAATACATACTGATGTATGTGGGCCATTCAAAACCGCCACAAGGGATGCTAATCGGTATTATGTGACTTTTATTGATGATTTTAGTAGATATGGGTATGTCTACTTAATCAAACATAAGTCAGAAACCTTTGAAAGGTTTAAGGAATTCAAACAGGAAGTAGAAAATCAATTGGGCAGGAACATTAAGATGCTTCGATCCGATCGAGGTGGTGAGTATCTTAGTACCGAGTTCCTTGACTATCTTAAGGAGTGTGGGATTGTCTCACAATTGACTCCTCCCAGGACACCACAGCTGAATGGTGTAGCTGAGAGGCGTAATCGAACCTTGTTGGACATGGTTTGCTCTATGATGAGTCGAGTTTCGTTACCAATCTCTTTTTCGGGGTATGCCTTAGAGACTGCCGCCCATATCCTTAATCTAGTCCCTACAAAGAAGGTTACCAAAACACCTCATGAGATGTGGACTGGGAAGGTTCCCAATTTTGACCACATCAAAATTTGGGGTTGCGAAGCCTTCGTGAGGCGTGAAACTCATGATAAGCTTGAACCCCGAAGTGAAAGGTGTATTTTCATCGGCTACCCACAGAAATCCTTCGGTTACCTCTTCTACAGACCCAGTGAGAATGTGGTCTTTGTAGCACGAAGAGGGATCTTTCGCGAGAAAGAATTTATAAGCCAAGGAGACAGTGGGAGGCAGATTGATCTTGAAGAAATTCAAGAATCAATTGGTGAAGGAACCTCAGACACTAGCAATCAACCTGAGGAAGAAACTCATGTTGATCCAGCTGACGAGTCTGTACCTCCGAGGCGTTCCACACGGGTTAGGAACACACCTTCGTTTTATTATGGTTTTCATATTACTACGGAAGGTGATACGTTTATTAGTGATAGTACACTAGTAAATTTGGATGAACCTAGCAGTGTTAAGGAAGCCATGGCAGGCCCGGAGTCTGCTAAATGGAAGGAGGCTATGGACAGCAAGATACAGTCCATGTATGACAATCGAGTTTGGAACTTGGTTGACAATGTACCAGGCCGTAAAACAGTCGGGTGCAAATGGATCTTCAAAAAGAAGACAAACATGGAAGGAAAAGTGCATACTTATAAGGCTCGACTGGTTGCGAAGGGTTTTACTCAAACTCAAGGTATTGATTATGATGAAACCTTTTCGCCGGTAGCAAAGATTAAGTCTATTAGGGTTATGTTAGCCATTGCAGCATTTCATGATTATGAAATATGGCAAATGGATGTCAAAACCGCTTTCCTTAATGGAAAGTTGGCTGAGGATGTGTACATGAATCAACCAGAGGGTTTTGTCAATGCAGAGTACCCTAATAGAGTATGCAAGCTTGAGAAATCCATTTATGGATTAAAACAAGCATCTCGTAGCTGGAATCTTTGTTTTGATGAGAAGGTAAAAGAGTTTGGCTTCTTGAGAAGCGAAGATGAGTCTTGCGTGTATGTCAGAGCTAGTGGGAGTATAGTTAGCTTCTTGGTACTGTATGTGGATGACATACTACTCATAGGAAATGATATCCCAACCTTGCAGGAGGTTAAGTCCTGGCTTGGGAAGTACTTTGCTATGAAGGACCTAGGGGAGGCTACCTATATCCTAGGGATAAGGATATTAAGAGAAAGGAGTAGAAGACTAATTGGACTTAGTCAGAGTATCTACTTGGATAAGGTGTTGAAAAGGTTCAACATGGAGAATTCCAAGAAAGGAGATTTACCGATCCAAAGCAATACCAAACTGAGTAAAACTCAGAGTCCGAGTACAGAGGCAGAGATAGCTGAGATGAGCCAATTACCATATGCTTCCGCAGTTGGCTCGATCATGTATGCTATGACTTGTACCCGTCCTGATGTGGCATTTGCTTTGAGCATGGTCAGCAGGTATCAGGGGAACCCTGGCAAGGCTCATTGGACCGCGGTAAAGAACATTCTCAAGTACCTGCGGAGGACTAAGGATTGGATCCTTACCCTTGGTGGCAGTGATGACTTGAAAGTATTAGGGTATAGTGATGCTGGTTTTCAGACTGATAGGGATAATTTCCGCTCTCAGTCGGGCTGGATCTTTACCTTAAATGGAGGGGCAATTTCTTGGAAGAGTTCCAAGCAGGAGACGGTGGCTGATTCGACTTGTGAATCAGAGTATATAGCAGCGAGTGAAGCAGCGAAGGAGGCAATATGGTTAAAGAACTTCATCGGAGACCTTGGAGTTGTACCAGCTATTAAGGAACCTATAGAGATTTTCTGTGACAACAATGGTGCGGTTACCTTAGCCAAGGAACCAAGAGATCATGGCAGATCCCGACACATTGACAGAAAATATCACTTCATAAGACACAAGATTGAAGAAGGACTCCTTGTGACAAGGAGGATATCGTCGGATGAGAATCCTGCAGATCCCCTTACGAAGGGACTGACGAGGATTAAGCATTTTCAGCATGCGAGACGCATCGGGCTGAGAGACGATATTAGTTTTACAGATTAGATAGTTTTCCTGAAACTTGTAAAATGTAATCGATGTTTGATGATGAATAAAATTTGTGATTTATTTATGAGTAAAGTGTTACTATCATTGTCAATTATTTACTATTGTTTCAGTTTTGCATCTTTTGACTTCCAGAATAATTAATTTATTCAAACCTCCACAATCGATCATACGTCGGAAGTAGGTATGAATCAAGATTGTCATGAATTGGGTTTGTAGATGCCTTAAAGGTGTTTAGACATGGAAATGGTTGCTGCAACATTCATGAGTACTCATAAGTTATGAGTATTGGTATAAACCCACACTCACTTGTATCACTTCATGGAATTTATCTCGAGTGATCGTGAGACGATAACATCATATAAATCTTTAAACCTAGAGATATGAGTTGTTACCTATGAGTTGGTTGTGCATTGATTGCACGTAAACGCATCAGTAACTTGATGTTATAAAACGTGCCTTTGTGTACAATTCAATAAGTAGTAGAACAAGCATATCAGTCGAAGTTTATCTGTTCCTTCTGGAAATAGAAGCGATATCTGGGCCCCTCGATGATTTTTGTTGACCCATGTACCAGGCCTGGTCAGAACTAAACCAATGTGTTCAGTGAAGTTCTTCGTCAAACAAATCGGAAAATCGAGAAACAACTGCTAGACAATAAGCAAGACATAGTTCCATGTGTTTGTCCGGCTGATATCATGAGAACAGAGGATTATGTGATCACTTATCTAAAATGGCGCTTCATAGTTCGACAGAATCTTCATTGTTCGAGGGAGTTTTCGAGAGCTACGATTGTTGGTTGGTTCCTGAAGTTATAGGCAAATATAGTTATTAGACTTATCCAAGTGGGAGTCTGTTGGATAAGGTGTCTAAGTCCATAACTTATTTGGTATATACTTGACCCGACCGGCATGGTCCATTTGGGTTGCATCTCATCCAAACTATTATGGATAATTTTATGAGAGTTATACACATATGTTTATTAATATATTATGAGTTATAATATATTAATATTAAGTTACGTTATTTAATTAGTTTTAGTCTTAAATTAATTATGAATTAATTTAGATATTAAAAGGAATACCAATTAAATTATGGGCTATTTGTTGCTAATACTCATTTGTTAATGGGCTAGGCTTATGTGGAAGTCCATGGATGATCCATGGAGCTTTTAACCCATGGATCCTTGGAAAAGGAAAAGACATGGGTTATTAGGGTTTCACCCTAACCATGCACACTATATAAGCATGCTTATGGAGCATGAAATGAGGCCTAAGAGAAAACTAGTGAGCTAGTGTGTGTGTGCATGTGTGTGGCCGATTTATACAAGGTGTATACTCTCATCAAAGTTTTCCAAAAGTTTGTGGTGTTTGTGATTCCATTTGAGGCATTCACACTATTGGTGCTTGGCCCTCAAACTCCTTAGAACCCAACTCTCCAAAAGGTATGTAATCTCTTCTAACTCTTTTATGTTGAAATGTTCCCCATGCCATGTTAGATAGGTTATAAACCTTGGAAAATTAATATTTTGCATGTATTTAGACAAACATAGATCCAAGGTTTATTAGGGTTGCATGCACACTTAGGAAGTGTTAGATTGCTCAAAACCCAACAATATTCTGGTCCTGGATCCCCTCAAAAGTCAAGGGCTTCGTGTTGTCGAAGTCCCAGTACTGAAAAGTCCGACTGGATCCTTCCCCTGCCACCGTTACAATTGTTGTAGCTGTTGCGGTAGCGTCTTACTAATTGTTGCATAGCACTTGTCGAAGTACTCAACCATAGGAGTCTTAATAGACCTAAACATCTTTGGTAGCTGTGCCTAGAACAGAGCATTCGAACTCATTTGACCAATGACCTCAGGCACTGCCGGTCCCTCCTGCCCACAATCTCTAATCCTTATCCGGATCTAGTCGCAAAGCATCTCGTAACCACCATACTGAAAATACACCAGGAGGATATCAGATAATTCTCATAAATAACAGGGAAGCAACTCCCAACTAAACCCTAGGGGTTGTGACTTCCTCGCTATGTGTATGGGTTATGTGCTTACAGTATTACAGGCCCATACTACCTTCGACACCTACCCATATTTGTACCAAGTATCAGCACAATTCCCTAACAATATACATAAACATGGCGAGTTCTCAATCCTCACTCCTCGATGAATGCTAAATATCTCATAACTGGCCTACCATCCTTGCATAACCCACCCATCCATGAAACTTCCACCAACCCTACAGCACTCGTGTATGCTAGCGATACATAATATCGGACCCTATAGACTTTCGAATACATGATCCAATCCTAACCCATTAATCATACAAGAATGGGAAATAAGGCCAAACAAAACATTCTCAAGCTATAAGATTTTAATTATGTATGACCTTTATGCATATAGTAAGAACTATAGTAATGATATCAATTTCATATAAGGAAAAAACACCCTAGGCTACCAGGCATTAGATAATCAGGCAATTTCTATCATTCATTTCCTGAACATCCCTAGCCTAGTATTGGCTTCCTATTATAACATATCACAAAATTAAATAATTTGTAAGGTATTTTGGGGTCTATTCACGAGCTCCAACTAATCGTACACTTGCATCCTCCTTTAGTATTTTGAAAACCATTTGAAAAATCAATTTAAAATCTTGTCGTTAGTTTGAGACTCGAGAGACACAAGTGTTTCCTCCAATTCACTCATACCAAGGCTCCGATACCAACTTGTAACATCCATAAAAATTCATGCCAATTTGAAACATTTTAAATCATTCAAAAATCGATAATTATTACAACCATGTTTTCAAAATGGTTTAATGTCAGAGTACCCCAGAATAAAATCATAAAAACATAAGGAGGTGCACGATCACACCTTTGTCTTCCCGGAATCATCAGAAGTACCTGAAACAAAATCAACAACTGAAAGCCCGAAGCTTAGTGAGTTCCCCCAAAATACTAACGCCATACAAATCAAAGCTATAACAAAGAAACATATAAACAACATGCATAATGAGCCATTAGCCCGACTGGACCACCTCGCAAGGCCATTAGTCTATCTGGATGCCTCTCCGAGCCATCGGCACGTCTGGACCGCCTCTCATGGCCTTCAGCCTATTCGGACCGCTCGTCGGGCCTTCAGTCTGACTAGTATGCCTTCCCGATGCTGCAGTCTATCCGATTTGCGCTGGTATGTTGGCCTTCAGCACAAAGCAGGTTCGACTCAATCTAACCCCCAATCGAACAATCATGTGCACATAAATATCATACGCTAGCATATATAACAATCAAACCGATCACAAATCATAGTAACATCCTATATCCAGGATACCGACCTAAGGTCACTAACAAAGCATTATCTTATATGTTAGGATACCGACCTACCAGGTCACTTAGCATATCACCATCCTAACTACCAAGATGAGAATCAATAAAAAAATCATGTAATAAACCCGGATACAAATCTGAAAAGGGCCGACATTGGTGCCATTGACCCTGTTAGTATAGTGAGGACAACTCATCTTATAAATAGTTGGGAATGATAATGTCAAACTCCTCCAAATACAGCTCCAACTCCAACACCTACATCCACCAATGATCCACTTCCATAAATTCCTAAATTACTAAAATACCCCAGAAGTCAAACTGGTCAACCCTTGGTCAAAGTCAAAGTAAACGGTCAAGGTCAATAGTCCATGTTGACCCAACTCGTCGAGTGTAGTTAACTAACTCATTGAGTCCTTCCAAAACTCGAGAAATTGTGAAAACCCTAGTTGACTCGCGGAGTTTCCAGACAACTCGTCCAATCCGTGTGTGTCCAAATGTCGGGAAAACCCCAACTGACTCATCGAATCGTCTCATTGACTCGTCGAGTCCATGAAGAAACCCACCACAGCCAATCTCCATTCGACTCGTTGAGTCCCTTCAGTCTATTTCTCATTCAGATATTTTTAAGCTACCCCAAAGCTCCAAATTATAGATCTGACCTCCTAAGGCATGGTTTCCATGTAAAGTTGTAAACTTTCCATACATGCATGGTCCTAATAGCCAAAACCAAGGTAAGGGAAAGGTTTAACACAAAGAGAAGGGCCAAAGCTTTCTAAATCTGATAACTTTATGACTATAGGGACTTAGAGGAGTCCAGATTTGAAGTTATAACTTCAGATCTTGCCCAATACCCGTAATAACCCTCCATGAACTAGAAAATGGCCCTAAGCCTTTATATGAAGAGATCTAACTAAATATAAGTCAAGGTAATGACTTGTTACCTTCAAAATGATGCCAAGATGAAGTAGAGTCAGATCCACCAGCTTTCTTTGCTCCAAGCTCCTTAGACTTCAAGCCTTCTTCACAAAATCTGTAACAATTGGTAAAAATAGGAACGATCGAGCGATGCTATGTTTTGATTATTAAGCAATATGAGTTTTTATCAAGAATGGTTGAAGGAATTTAACCTCTTTTATTTAAATAAGTTATTGTGAAATATAAAACAAGTAACTATTGATAAAGTTCGTTATGATGTATGACTACGAACCATCACCGGTTTGTAAAATTGGCATATAACATCATTTAAACGCAACAAATTAATTTTTGTATCAACATGTCTCTAGTTGATAAGTAAGTTAGGTTCTATGTAAAACGTTTGCTTAATAGATGTGAAGGATCTAAATTTGACAAATATACGAACCAAAGTGACAAAACGTGTTTAACGGTATGGTTAACCGGTTAAATGTCACGAAATTATACATTGGTCAATAAATTTTATATTTAAATAAATAAAAATATAAAATGAATTATTATAAGTTATAATTAGAATGTATTTAAGTGTTTTTGAATAAAAAGAATAAAACATAAACATTAAAGTTCAAATACACAAAAACTACATTGTTATTTTATACTAAGTATACATGTATGTATTTGTACATATGTATTATTATCTAGTCAATGACTAGTAATGGGTCATGATTTAAGTGATTTCATGTAACGAATATGATTTCTAAATCAATTAAGATAAGAGAATTGGTGGAGATATGTGCCAACTTAACTAATAAGTGTTTGATGATCACTTAGGACATTTTACTAAGAATGCTTATTAATCCTTCTTATAATTTTCGAGATTAAGACATTCCCTCTCTTTAACTAGAACTCCTAACTAACTAAATAACTACTAGTTAGTTAGTTAACTAACTCTATCTCTAAGCAACCACCCAAGCAAGTGGCTAGACAAGATCACATCACTTAAACTCACATCCCATCACAAGCTAGTCTAGGTTTTGTCCCCTTATCCTCTTCCACTCTTTCCTACTTCATATCCACGAAATTTCCTCTTCATTTTACCCTCATTTGACCAGCCAATACTCCAGGGAATTACTCTCAACCTTCATCTCATTTTCAAGCACAAGAACTTCCTTCCAAAGCCATCAAAACCATGAACTAAAGGGTTGCTGTCCCTTTTGTGTTTCAGCCACCATTTCACCCATCTACACCTTCCTTTTGTTTGATATTTTTACCACCAAATACCCCTAGAATTTACTTGTTATGATACTCAAAATTATTGATTCAAAACAGTGAGTAAACTACCCTTTTTCTTGCTCTTTTGCTGTGAAATTTTCGTAACAACAACATAGCCAAAGAGTGGCTGTTTTGGAGCATCAAACCAACAACCAAAAGTTCATCTTCAACCTTCCATTCTTCAAGTATTCACATAAGGTGAGTTCATACCCATACATTTTCATATTTTCTTCAAGTTTTAAGGAGGGTAATACAGGTTAGAACACTAAACATAACTTAAATTTAAATGACAACTTTCTACAGAAAAGTTGAGTCCTGTTCACGAACTGTTTTGACCATCTTAAACTTAATATCCTTCAAAACTGTACAATATGAAAATAGTTCAAGTTTATACCTTTCTAAGGACTACTCGAACGCATTCATACGATTTTTCTACAATTTATGGTGATTTTTATAAAACTCCCTGTCATTTCAGAAGTGATTTCGGACCAGTCTGTGAAGATGTTCATTTTCACACTAGTTTGAGACCACTAAAAATCATAATAAAAATTAAGAACAAAGTAGATTCATTTTATAAACTCTCAGAGGTGATGGATTCAGTTTTGACGTACGATGATTTTTCTATGAGTTTTCTAAAAACAGGGATAGTAAAGGGTAAAACTGTCAAAAGTGGTTTATAGATTTATTAACACCTTCTAACATTTTTGAGCAATGTTTATACATTGAGGAAGTTAAAACACAATCATTTAAATATGTTTAATTACTATTTTTACAAAAGTGATAAGTACAAAAAGGTCTTTAGTATCAAACTTAAGGATTATTTCATGCAAAGTTTCTAATAAAAACGTAAGAATATGAACAACAATTACGAAACATACCAAATCATCTTTTAAAATTGATACATATATATATATATATATATATATATATATATATATATATAACCATATACATATATATGTTTTGTTTACAAACTTGTCTTCTACATCGAAAATATACATATATATGTTTTGTTTACAAACTTGTCTTCTACGTCAAAATATACATATATAGTTTACGAAACTCTACTCCATTTGTATCCTGTTGAGAAAAGGGTAAAATATTGTCAAATGCATATCTAAAGATTTCACGTCGTTTTTCATAGCTATCCCAGTCTTAGGGGATGATCATTTAAACGAACATTTTCACACGTAAATCTGTTTTATACTAAGTTTTGTGAGACATCAACTTCACGTACGTTCGAGTATGCATTTCAAGTCCTGTATTATATACCAGAATCCTTTGGAGGGGGAGCATGGTGTTTGTGTATAGATCTATACGGGCTTGACAACCCGTGCCCTGACTATTAGCTACAGTCCACCATTTGGGGTGACAAACGTCAGAACATTCCAACATCTGAAGAACGTTGTGTATAGGCATTTCTAGTCAATAGCATGGTTATAAAACTCACATGGAGTATTAAAAACACATTGATTTACGGGGTTTTTCAGACGTATTGGAAATTTTATACGTACATACATTTTCTAGAAACAAACATTGGTCTTGAAAGAAGGCTACATTTATGCTAGTAGAAAATATAGGATTTTCTAGGAACAAACAAACAAGAACAAAACATTTCATTTCATACAAACATTGTCATTTAATACTTATGAAACTCACCAGCTTAAATGCTGATCTACTCTTTCAAAACTACTTGTATGTCCCAGGGATTCAGTAATTATAGGTAACAAACAGGTTTTGAAGAAGGGACGCTACGGCGACAGTTTAAATTCATATTTTGGCATCGTATTGTGATTGGTTTTGAACATGTACCTTTTAACAATGTAAACTTTCAATTATATATATGATGGTTGTATTGTTTTCTTTACTATGTATGCATTTGTTACGTTACCACATGAAGTCATCCGCCCCTGAACGTTTCCGCCGTTCCGGTTTGGGGGTGTGACAAAATCCACCTTCCAAGCTTCTTTACACACAAAAACTGATAGTAGGCAAGATGAGGGTTTTCTAAGCTCAAGAGGGGTGGTTAGGGAGGCTGAGGGAGGCTAATGACCCTTTAAATAGGGTGTAAAACCCTAGAATTTAGAGTTTCATCTTCCAACACCTATTCGTCAAGTTGGGGTCCTCCGACTCGTCAAGTAGACCTCTTAAATCATGCGAGCTGACTAAAACTCTACACGATGAGTTAGGGCCTCCAACTCATTGAGTATACTTCTTTAATTGCATGAAATTCCTAAAGTATCAGTCTCGGAAATCGTGGTGTTACAACTCTCCCTCGCATGAACTAGGCTTCGTCCTTGAAGCCTGCTGCAGTGGACAAATCCGGATAATGGTTTTGCATTCTAGCCTCTGGCTCGCAAAACCACTCGGATCCCTTCTGATGCTGCCACTTGTACCTTTTCCAAAAGTACCTCCTTTGAGACAACCCCTTTCCATAAAACTACATCATATTTATAAACCATATTTTACATTGATAGTTTAATTACAAAAGATTGGATACAAATAGACTATTAAGATTTTTACAAAAATTTATATATATATATATATATATATATATATATATATATATATATATATATATATATATATATATATTACATAACTCACCAGGAAATTAAACACTAAATACAAAAGCTATAATATTATCTATTCTACATCTTCTACCAATACATGACTATACTGAATGTTTATCACCTACAATAGTCTAAACATTGAGAGGGATAAGCGGGTGACGCTTAGTGAGTTCAATAACAATTATAATATAACACTATGCCATATACATATCAATATGACAGAAGCAAAGAGGGACAAAGAACAACAAATGCATATCTGTATCATATGACAGGCTTTCCATATTAACCAACAATCTGATTCAATGATTTACAATCATTGAGACTTAATAATTTTCATACTTGATATACATCAATGAAGCTTCAGACCAAATGGCACAAAAAATACAATTTAGTATTATCATTTTGCTAGCATATACAGGCTTTCAGCCCTACATAGCCCTATTCCAATACCATAAGTTATACGAGTCATGTTCAACATGGTCATAGGCACAAAGCCAATACCAGAAGTTATATGAGTCATGCTCTACTTGGCCAAAGGCATAAATCCAATATAACACAGTAAAGTACATTCAATATATAACACATAACATATAATTGTCCCTATATTGAACTCACCGTGAAATAGTCGATTAATAAAATGATAATTTGGGCACCACTTCGCCTCTAAATATGACTTTCTTTGACGAAACTGAGGATTTTTGTTGAAAACCGGACCTTGCGTGGGTAGAGTTTAAACTTGAAAATATTATTTTCTTGGAAATTTTGGGGCGTCAGGACTTGCTTCGGGTATTAGGGATGATATCGGGGCTTCGGGGTGTTAGAGTAGGATAAAAGGGAGTAGAGAGTGAGAAGGAATAGATTTTCTACACAAAAATCCGAAACTCTTGCTTTTTATTTATAGTAGCTGAAACTCGAATTACGCTGGGCGTAAATTATAGGTACGTTGGGCATACTGCTCAACGGTGCACTACGCAGAGAGTAAGTGTCACACCCCAAAACCAGGAACAGCGGAAACGTTCTGGGGCGGAGGACGTCATGTACAGTATCACAACAATAAATAGTAGTAAACAAGAAACAACATCATCCATTGTATTAATAATATAATTTTAATATAAGTGTTCTGACATGTTTAATAGACACTAAAGTATGGATCAAAAGTGAAAGATGAGTCTTGAACGAGCTCCATCTTCTCTAAAACTTACATCGGTACCTGTCTACGGTTGACCTAAGGATACAAGTTATTTTGAAAGAGAGTATCAACTTTAAAGCTGGTGAGATCATAAGTATTTGAGTGTCTGTATTTGTAATAATGTATTTGTAAGAATGTATTTGTAAGACTGTATTTGTAAGTATGAATATGTAAAAGTTTTGAATATCTTAGAAACCCTATGCTTCCTACTGAAAGTAGCCTTCTACCAAGGCATCTAGTATCTGACTGTGCCTCTTGTAAGAGTGTGTATTTTCCCAAATCTTAACCAAAAATATAGTATTTACATTACCGTGCATCGTGTGAATGTTCATGAAGTGAATGTAATGGGGAAATAATAATGTACTGTAGTTTTATAATAAGTGACTACTGTTGTACTAACTAACTTAAACCATTAAATTCAAAGTAACATGTGATCGGCCTATACCCTGCTACCGACTCAATAGTAAAACGACGATGTAAGACACCGTAAGAGATGACATGTGGCACCCGTAGACTTGCAAGTCCCATTGTAGCGAGCAACAAGGTGTAGGATAGTCAATCCAGTATAGATCTATACGCAAACTCGTACGATCCCCAATTAAGGAGATTCTGGATACAAAAACGGTCATGGCAGGTAGTGCCATGTCCCGTTTACTGGCTCACAAACTGCATGAATGTATATGTAATGTATGTGCTAGCTGTATTGTGTGTTCTCTCTCTATCTAGCATGTATAGTAATGTACTGTGTGTACTAGTTGTATTGTGTGCTCTCTCTGTATCTAGCATGTATAGTAATGTACTATGTATACTAGCTGTATTGTGTGTTCTCTCTCTATCTAGCATGTATAGTAATGTACTGTGTGTACTAGTTGTATTGTGTGTTCTCTCTCTATCTAGCATGTAGTGACTCATGTATGAACTGACTCTTTGTATGATTCATTGTCCTAGTATTAGTAGTAAAACCCTAAACTATGCCTATTGTAGTTTACTAGTAATATGACTTGTATGTATGAACATGGAAGTATACCCTTGCTACCCAAGGGTATCGAATTGACTGGAAGAACCTTGATGACTATATATTTACACATGATATATAACTAATATTTAAACGACCTTCGGACGGATGACCGATGCCCTAAAGCCACATCCCAACGAGGAAAAGGAGATAAAGCGAGCTAGCCTTCCTAAGTCCTTTAAACATTACTTATATAACTATACATATCTAGGCATGCAATTGACAATATAAAAGTATAAAAGAAGTTTTGTAAAACCTTTGAAGAGTTTAAGAACTAAGAAAAGGTGACTTGATGTCAATTTGTAAAATAGTTTGAAAGCAGTTTATTTGATAACAACAATTTAAAGTATAAAGAAACCTTTGTTTTGGATACACAATTGTAACAGATTTTTGAAAAGAAACATTCAGTATTGTAAGACAGTTTGATAAAGAGTTTTTAAACTAGTAAAAATGTTTTGGAAAGCCATTTGAAGTAATCTGTTTGGTAAAACAGTTAACGTATAGTAAATCCATTTGCATGCTACTTATTAATCACATGTGATTGATATAATAACTAAACATGATTCAACTTGTATCCCCCCATAAAGCATTTATAAACATTTAAAAGGTTAATTAAGGGGTATGAACTCACCTGTTGTGAGCGGATCGGATGGAAGTGTCGGGCAAGTGATTGGTGTCAAGTGAAGACTTAGACACACACAATGAGCCTAGTTAACATATAATCAAACATATATGTATCTAATTAGTTAATTAATAACTAATTAATCAAGTTAAGACACCCTAGGTCATAGAAACACTTTGATTCAAGTGCTATAGGTACGAAAGGGTTGCACCTAAGGGTTGTATGACATGTCATTGGAGTTTATGGCCCATGAACCACCCCTTTATGGAGTTTACGGCCCATTACCATTTCCCCATGATTTTAGGGCCATAAAATCATGGTACTAAGTGCCAAATTGTGTTTTGAGGTCTTACAAGTCATGATTGGGCATCAAATGATCAAGTCCAAGCCTTAGGATAGCATTAAGGGCACAATAACACTACCTAGTAGAGTTCAAGGCCTAAGGACCCTTTCCTTAGGTGATTATGGTCGTAAACTCCTATGGGGAGTTGTTTTTATTGTTGTTTAAAGTCTTAAACACTTCTAGGAAGGATCAAGGTTGGCATCCAAGGCATAGGAAGGAGCTAAGGTCCAATTTACCACCTTGAAAGGGGTTTACGTCCCAAGATCATCCTTGGTTGTAAAATCCTTTTTTCTATGGTTTCTTGATGATTTTCAAGTGTTATAAGGGTCATACTAAGCATACAAGAAGCTATACCAAGTGAACTTACAAGATCGGAGCTCGATTGGGTGTTTAAGGTCCAAGAACACTAGTGTGTGTTCTTGGTGTTTTGAAGATCTAATGAAAATAAACAACTGAATGGATGAAATGATGTATAATGACTAGGAGATAGGTTATAACAACAAATCAAGTCAAGTAATACTTACATTCTCGGAAAATCGGGTGAAGAACAGTATGCTACTTGAGAGGGAATGGCTTTGGTTCTTTAGTTTGGAAATGAGGAAATGAAAGAATGGAGAGTAAACTCATGCCTAAGGCATGAGTTTTCGGCCCTAAGAGAGTTCACGGCCCAAAACTCTTAGTTTGGCCGTGAACACCAATTCAAGGTGTTGCTCGTTACATTGCATTCCCGATTAACTAGAAATCACTTCCTTTTATCTGTCTGATTCGTAAATAATTAATTAAAATACTCAAACGGACTTTAATTTGGCTAAAAATTAGCAGAAAAGCATTTAACTTTTAATTGAAGTGTTTGACTGTACTGTATGGAAAATTTCGGGTTGTCACAGTAAGCCTTTGTTCGCTGGGCGTACGAGGGGATTAGTCCAGACGCGTCAAGGCTACGATACATATAGATCATCTGAAGAAATAGGGAGACGTGGCCAATCTCAAACCGTGTACATAAGTATGCTGGGAGTACTCATGTACGCGAGGCGTACATAAATTTTCTAAACTTCTAAAATCCATATCTTTCACATACGAGCTCCGTTTTTGATGTTCTTTATATCCACACGTAGATGATATTATACTCTACCACTTTTGTTTACACTCCGTAGGCTAATTTTGACTTCATTTTTAAAGTTATATTTTTAAGAGGCCGACACTGAATAAATCCGTTAAAAATTCATAACTTTTTTATCTGATATCTGTTTTCGTCTGTCTTTTTACTGTCGTACTACTATTAACGATACCTTCGATTCTTGTTTAGGTTGTGTCGGCTAAAAATCATTTGATCTTTATTTCGAGTTTTTAGCTGTATACTGCTATACCGAAACTTAGAAAAATCATAACTTCTCATACGAAATCAGATTTGGACATTCTTTTTATGAAAATTCTCTGTTTAATGAATACTGCGACTTTTATTTAGATCATAAAGACTAAAAAGTAGTATATCTAAAGCTCACTTTTTACGTCATATGTTGTCGTGTCGGTTTTGTTGTGAAACTTTAAGGAGTCCTAACTTCTTCATTATAAATCAGATTTCAATGAGGTTTTCGTCTAAATGTTTCTAACGGGATTCTTTACATATTTCAATAATATAAATATACTTATTTTCAATTTTATATTTTTGTTAATTTCAATAACTGACATTTGAATGGAATCTCATAAGATTTCCCATCACTTTCTGAACGATTGTAAACATAGTTTTACTTCAATTCTAGTAAAAACTATATGTTAGAACTCAACACTTAAAATCACATAATATTTCATAATATTATTCATTTTTAAAAGTTATAAAACACGATAACTAAACGTGTATGTTACAAATGCCTCCTCCTTTTGAGGATTTCGTCCCCAAAATTACAACGATTTAAACAAATGGGGATATTTCCATCTTATCTCATTCTTATTTTCCCAAGTATAATTTGGTCCTCGATGGTGTTTCCACTTGACAAACGCCGACTCCACTTCTTTATTATGCAATTCAGTCATTCTTTCGTTTACGATCTCTTCAGGCTCTTCTACATATCTTAACTTATTATTCAGTTTCACCTCGGATAATGGGACCGTTTCATCATATATACTTAAAAATTTATGTAGATAACTCACATGAAATACATCATGAATACCTGCCAAATCTTCTGATAATTCCAAGCGGTATGCTTGTTTACCAATTCTCTCGATGATTTTGAAAGGACCAACAAATATGGGACTCAATTTTCCTTTCTTCCCAAATCGCATAATGCGTTTCCATAGGGATACCTTGAGCATTACAAAATCACCCACCTGGAATTCTATGGGTCGTCTCCTCTTTTCTGCATAGGACTTCTGTCGATCCTGGGCCGCTTTCATTCTTTCTTGTACGATTTAAATCTTGTCGGTGGTGTCTTGAATCATATCAGGGCCTCCAAGGATTTTCTATCGTATATCACGCCAACATAATGGCGTAAGACATTTACACCCATATAGTGCTTCATATGGTGGCATTTTGATTGAAGTGTGGTAACTGTTATTATACGAAAATTCAACAAGAGGTAAGTACTTGTCCCAGTTACCACCAAACTCCAAGATACATGCACGAAGCATATCTTCTACTGTTTGGATTGTTCTCTTCGTCTGACCATCTGTTTAGGGATGATAAGTTATGCTAAGAGCAACTCGAGATCCCAATTCATGTTGCATACTCGCCCAAAAGTAATAAGTAAATCGAGTATCATGATCGGAAATGATCTTTAGTGGCACACCATGTCTCACAACAATTTCATCCAAGTATACTTATGCGTATTTCTCCACTGGAGCCTTTTCACGCATGGTGAGAAAATGTGCACTCATACTCAGGCAGTCGACGATTACCTAAATGCTATCATTTTGTCTAGCAGTCTTTGGTAATTTGGAAATAAAATCCATGGACAACTCTTCCCATTTCCACATAGTAACACTAAGACTTTCTGGAGTTTCGTAAGGCTTTTGGTGCTTTGCTTTGACTTGTAAGCATACTAGACATTCTTGCACATATCTTCCAATGTCTCGCTTTAATCCAAGCCACCAATAATCAGCCCGTAAATCAAAATACATTTTACTTGTACTGGGATGTATTGATGGTTTAGATTTATGGGCTTCATTGAAAATCTTATGTCTTAATCCACCAATCTTTGGAATCCATAGTCGATTCTTAAATACCTTCAATCCTCGTGTCGTGGATCATCAAGTAAAACATCAGTATAATGTATCATCCTTTATTTCTTCACATTTTCTGGCTTTAAGGCCTCTACTTTCCATTTCTCTAGTTCATCAAGAATAGTGAACTTTAATGTAGTGTGAGTACTAGTATAACACATACTATTATGATAAACTTTTCTGCTAATAGCATTAGCAACTACATTGGCCTTTCCAGTATGATACAGGATTTTACAATCATAATCTTTGATCAGCTCCATAGCTAGTTGTTGTATCATATTTAGAGTTTGCTGACTGAATATATACTTGAGACTTTTGTGGTCGGTAAATAATTGGCATTTTGTACCAAAAAGATAATGTCTCCAAAGTTTTAGGGTTCATACCACCACAACAAGTTCAAGGTCATGGGTGGGATAATTCTTTTCATGCTCTTTCAGTTGTCTTGAGGAATAGACTATTACCTACCACGTTGCATCAACACACAATCGAGTCCCAACCTTGAAGCATTGTTATACACAGAAAAATCATTATCACCTTCTGGGAGTGATATGATCGGATCATGAGTAAAAGGATCTTTTAGAGTTGAGAAATCTTTTTCTTGGGCTTCACCCCATTCGAACTTGGTTTCCTTTCATGTAAGACTTGTGAGAGGTACAACTATACGTGAAAAATATTTAATGAATCTTTGGTAATACCCCGCGAGACCCAAGAAACTACGAATTTCGGAAGCATTATGGGGTGCTTCCCATTTTTGAATGGCTTCGATTTTGGTAGGATCTACGAATATACCATCATCAGAAATTACATGACCAAAAAATTGAACTTGGCGAAGCCAAAATTCACATTTCGAGAATTTAGCATATAGTTTCTCCTTTTAAAGAAGTTCTAATACCTCATGAATATGAATGACATGATCAGATTCAGACTTGGAATAAATTAGAATATCATCAATGAATACGATGACAGATTTATCGAGCATTGGTCTACATACCTGATTCATCATATCCATGTATATAGGAGGAGCATTCGTCAAACGGAATGGCATGACAAGGAATTCGAAATGCCCATAACGAGTACGGAAAGCAGTATTCGGTACATCCTGATCGTGTACTTTCAACTGATGATAGCCAGATCTCAAATCAATCTTCGAGAAATAGCTAACACCATGAAGTTGATCGAACAAATCGTCAATGCGAGGTAGTGGGTACTTGTTCTTGATAGTTACTTTATTTAGGTTACGGTAATCAACACACATTCACATCAAACCATCCTTATTCTTGACAAACAATACTGGAGCACCCCAAGGAGAGGTACTCGGTTGATTAAAGCCTTTGTCAAGTAATTTCTGCAGTTGGATCATCATTTCCTTCATCTCAGCTGGCACAAGACGATAAGGAGTCTTTGTAATTGGAGCAGCACCAGATACAAGATCAATTCGGAATTCTACTTGCCTATCCGGAGGTAGTCCAGGAAAATCATCGGGGAAAACATCGGGATATTCATTAACAACGGGAACATCATTTACAATTTGCTTTCCCTCTTTTGAGATATCAACTATATAGACTAGATAGATAGCACTCCCTTTTGAAGTAAATTTACGTGCTTTGAGGAAAGCAATTATTTTTAAGATTCTTTATTCACCGTAGACATAAATAGGATTTCCCTTCAATAGGAATGTGTACTATCTTTTCATAGCACAAGAGTTCTGCATGGTTCTTTGACAACCAATCCATGCCGAGAATAAAATCAAAGTTGGGCAAGGAGATAGGAATCAGGTTAGCAAGAAAATTATAGCCTTCAATTTTTATCACAAAGTACCTATAGACTTTATCAGCAAGTAATGATATACTTCCCGAAGTATCTAGATGAAATGGTTGTGCGAGTGCATATCAAGCAATTTCAAAGGAATGTGCAAATTCATGAGACACAAAAGAATCTGAGGCCTAGAATCAAATAAGATGTGAACAAGAGTTAACTAGAAATGTACCAGTCACAACAGTTGGGTCTTCGCGTGCCTCCTCTGTGGTAATCTGAAATGCACGGACATTAGCTTTTGGCACCTCCTCCTTTTTAGTTGGAGAACTCTTTGGTTATTGAACAAAAGGTTGACTTTTCATCGATTGTTGAATAAAAGCTTGACTTCCCGCCATTTGCCTAGTAAGAGTAGAGCATAAATGCTTCCTGTGGCTAGTAACACCACAAGCAAAGCAAGTAACATTCTTCATCGGGAAAACGGGCTTTATGTGGCCTATTTCTCCACATCCATGACAGATTACTGGTCCTTTTTCTAATCTGCATTCTCCTGGATGATTCTTTCCACAATTTCGACACGATGGGGATTGAAGTTAAAAAGATTATGACCTACCGCGGACACGAGGGGTATTATGAGATTGCACTTGTTTACCAGGATCAGTTCAAATAGTTTCAACTGGTGGAATAGAGGGGACAAGAACAACTTGATCAATACGTGAATGCTTCGGAACAGAAAGAGTGGCACCACGTATTGAATGAGGAACGTTTCGTCTCTCTTTTTGAAGATTCTCCGGTGGCTTTCTCTTTAACTTTATCACTATCCTTTTATGTTCTTCAAGAGTTTGCCGAATAACACTAGTGAGTTTATCCACAATTCGCTCCTCACGAGGGGATACTGGAGTATTTACTTCATCAGGTTGAGGATCTCCACCCACATCTAGTGTATGGCTATTCACATGTTGAGCCGTTGTTCTGAAAATTTGGAGTAATATAGTATTTTAAAATATTAGGATTTATCACTACCTAATACTTAACTTAAGGTTTTCCTATGGTTTGTATCTATATACTCACAATGAATATGTTCATATATTGAACTTCCGACGGTTTAAGACTAAATACCAATCTGTGGTATTTAATTCACTTAAACTACTGCTCTGATACCATGATTGAGACAACCCATTTCGATAAAACTATATTATATTTATAAACAATACTTTACATTGATAATTTAATTAAAAAAGACTAGATACAAACCGACTATTAAGATTTTTACAAAATTACATATATATATATATATATATATATATATATATATATATATATATATATATATATATATATATATATATATATAATATTACATAACTTCCCAGGAAATTAAACAATAAATACAAAATCTATAATATTATCTATTCTACATCTTCTACCAGTACATGACTATACTGGATGCTTATCACCTACAATAGTTTAAGCATTGAGGGGGATAAGCGGGTGATGCTTAGTGAGTTCAATAATAGTTACAATATAATGCTATGCCATATACATATCAATATGACAGAAGCAAAGAGGGACAAAGAACGACAAATGCATATGTGTATCATATGATAGACATTTCATATCAACCAACAATCTAATTCAGTGATTTACAATCAATGAGACTTAATAATTTCCATTCTTGATATACATCAATAAAGCTTCAGCCCAAATGGCACATAAAATACAATTTAGTATTATCATTTTGCTAGCATATACAGGCTTTCAGCCCTACATAGCCCTATGCCAATACCAGAAGTTATACAAGTCATGCTCTACATGGCCAAAGGAATAAATGCGATATAACACAGGAAAGTACATTCAATATATAACAC
The DNA here is from genome assembly GCF_052625555.1 of Lactuca saligna. Classification (NCBI taxonomy): domain Eukaryota; kingdom Viridiplantae; phylum Streptophyta; class Magnoliopsida; order Asterales; family Asteraceae; genus Lactuca; species Lactuca saligna. The sequence goes on from NC_136424.1 coordinate 33,080,087, forward strand.
ATAACATACAATTTTCCCTATATTGAACTCATCGTGAAATAGTCGATTGATAAAATGATAATTTAGGCAACACTTCGCCTCTAAATATGACTTTCTTTAACGAAACTGGGGATTTTGTTGAAAACCGGACCATGCGCGGGCAGAGTTTCAACTTGAAAATATTATTTTCTCAGAAATTTCGGGGCGTCGGGACTTGCTTCGGGTATTAGGGATGATACCGGGACTCCGGGGTGTTAGAGTAGGCTAAAAGGGAGTAGAGAGTGAGAGGGAATATATTTTCTAAACAAAAACACGGAAGTCTTGCTTTCTATTTATAGTACCTGAAACTCGAATTACGCTGGGCGTAAATTATAGGTACGCTCGGCGTACTGCTCAGCGATGCACTACGCGGGGCGTAAGCCTTCATACGCTGGGCGTACGAGGCGATTCATCCGAACGCGTCAAGGCTACGATATGTGTCCATCATGCGAAGAAGTAGGCAGACGTGGCCAATATCAAACCGTGTACACGAGTACGCTGGGCATACTCATGTACGCGGTGCGTACACATATTTTCTAAACTTCTAATCCATATCTTTTGCATACGAGCTCTGTGTTGACGTTTTTTATATCCACGCGTAGGTGAGATTATACTCTACAACTTTCGTTTAGACTCCGTCGGCTAATTTTGACTTTATTTCTACAGTTATATTTTTAACAGGTCGGGACAGGATAAATCCGTTAAAAAATCATAACTTCTTCAAACAATAATTGTTGCAAGATGAAGGTGCTAAACTTGTATATAACACCGTAAATTTTCAAACCAAAATTTTTCATTTTAACAACACATAAAACCCATATTACATTTTCTAAAAGCCCCATTTGTCTCAAATGTCATCAAAATCTACAAAATAAAAATCATTATCCAATAATCCTCATCATGGTCTCAAACAGGAGTGTACAATTAATCCAATCACTTTCCACGATCCTGAGAGGTACCTCAAACACATATCACATAACACGGTAAGAACGAAGCTTAGTGACTTCCCTAAAATACCACACACATCTCAATAGCCTCTCATGGATATGCTTGAATAAGACCCTTCGGTCAATGTGTCTTAGTGTAACCCTCCGGTCCCACAGCTCGGGTGGACCCTCCGGTCCTAACTCAGTAAGCTCAGAATAATACTAACCATAAATCACAATGACATAATGTAGGATATCACAATACTCAATATAAGCACATAAGACCCTCCGGTCTCACAACTCATATTACCATACTAGGTAAGTATAGTGAGAAGACTCACCTCGTACACGAATCTCAAACTAACCTCCGCCTAACACATAGGATAAATATCTCTAATTAATACTCTATTCATGAAGCTAAATAAACCAAGGGTTATTACCCCTCTCTCTAACTCTTGAAATGTGTAAAATACCATTTTACCACTCCATGGTCTCCACTAATTATGTTTGACCAAACACTAAAGTCAACATAAGTCAAACTCGAGTCAACAACCAATGTTCATCGAACTCGTTGAGTGAATTTATGCAGCTCGCCGAGTCCCCTTGTTTCCTCAGAAGTCTCATGAAAGTCCAGCTCAACTCATCGAGTTGACCCTCCAACTCGCCGAGTTATTGTATAATCAGGCTCATCGGGACAAACCCTAACCGACTTGTCAAGTCCACTCATTGACTCGGCTAGTCCCTTCAGTGTGTATTCTCATTCATACATTTTAAGGCAGATCTATCACTCCAAACTCTAGATCTATCCTCCCAAGATTCGATTTTCACGTAAAGCTTCGATCTTTATATTCATGCATGGCATATTTGCTCCATAATGCCAATACAAGCTCTTACTAGGGTGTTTAGCACAAAGGCTCCTCTATAGTTGGATAAAGCTAGGACCTTTGGACTCCAGGGACCTCACAAGGTCCAGATCTGAAGTCTAGACCTCCTGATAACTCATTGCACTCAAAGTCCCAACAAAAGGTGGTAAAATCCCTAAACATCCATAATCATGAGATCTAACCAATAAGATGAGAAAGTTGTAGGCTTTTTACCTTCCATAGAAGCTCTGGACGAAATAGCACTAGATCCAACAGTTTCTCCTTGTTCCTTGCTAGATAATCTTCTCTTCTCCTCAAAAGATGCACTAGAATACTCAAGGATTAACTTTATAACTCTCTTAGCTTACTACAAACATTTAGGGTTTCACACAGGGGAGTTGGGCAGCTGGTGAGGTGGAAATAAGGACATAGTTCTCTTAAATAGGTGCCAACCCCGAAGAATTAGGGTTTCATCTCATAGCGCCAACTCGGCGAGTCGGTTCTCAGACTCATCGAGTTGGTTACTAAACCCACATGGCCAATTCGTCCCTACTCGACGAGTTGAGGCACCAACTCGTCAAGTTGTCTAGCCAAATCATAAATAAACATATATAAATATTATACCTCGGAGTCAGGATGTTACATTGTATGCAAGATTTTTATGCTTTGATTTGACATTTTAAATTGAGATAAAAGTTTAGTTAATAATTTTATACTATTTTCTAAGATAAGTATTTCATAAATTTTCTAAGATAAGCTCTCTTCCTCTCTCTACGATTATCTTCTAGTTTCTGAGTATTCACATTGCGTTTATCGTTCTCCAGTGTTGTTAGAAAATCGATAGATCTGCATTAAATCCTGGGGTTTCACTCTGTTTTTTACAACCAATAGAAGCGAAGTAAAAACCTTTAAGGATAGGATTCCGATCCGTGCAGTTCTTTCAAGTTCAAGATCACACATCGACATGTCGGTTTTACTTTTCTATCTTGCGTTTAATTTCATCCAACAACATGACGATTTTCTTGTACCTTTCTTATAGTCAGATCTAATTGAGAATGATTGATCTGGTTTCTGGACAAAACTTTGCAAACATATTAATAATAATTGGATATATTATTCGCAACTAATCAACATATAATTCTCAATATTATCTGTCGGTTTCCTTGCGCGTCTATTAGTTTGATTTACAAAATTCTTAAAGGTTTTTAATTGTGATAAATCGTCAGACTAATGGACACTAATGCTAGCCTCCACTTCATGAACCAAGAGTTTGCCAAACTTGACCAATTTGATGGTCAGAACTACACCCATTGGTCCGAAAAGGTCAACTTCATGCTTCATGTTTTGAAGCTGACTTTTGTGTTGGACCCAAATCTGGCACCAATTCCTACTAATCCAATTCCCGAAGAGGGGAAAACTGTGGGTCCCAACGGTCATCACAGAACTAGAAAAATAAAGGACTACACTCCCTGTCTGATTGGCTCTATGATTTTTACGTGTCGGTCAAAGATCCAAGAGAGCTATGGAATGTGTTGGAACTCAAGTACAAGGTACATGAGGAAGGTACCAACAAATACCTTGTGTCTAAGTACCTAGAGTTTCAAATGACCGATGACAAATCAATCATGAAGCAAGTGCATGAACTCCAAGTCATGGTCAACAATTTGGACATACTCTCCATCTCTATTCCAGAACTCTTTCAGGTTGGTGCGATCATCGCAAAACTGCCACGCTCCTAGAAAGATTTTTGTAAGATAATGATGCATAAATCTGAGGACTACTCCTAGGATGATATGATGAAACACCTCCGCATTGAGGAGAAAACCCGCGTCATGGACAAGCGTGGTATAGTCGAATCGAGTGTGCATCACATGCCAGCTGGGGGTTCTAGTCACAAAGGCGAGTTTGGGGGACAAAACAAAAAGAACTTGGGAAGCAAGAAACAAAGCTTCAAGAAACCAAGTCATTAGAATCCTAACTGAAAGCCAAAGAGGGCCAAACCTTGTCACGTTTGCGGATAGATTAGGCATTATGCGAGAGAATGCAACGATAGCAAATCAGGACTGGTTGCACATGCAGTCAAGCAGGTGACTGATATGGTGGCAAGTGTGAACCTTGGAGAGATTTTCATGATCTCTTCTCTTACTCTAGAAATTTGTGCTCGAGGTTGGTTCAATGTGCATGTTTGTGGGCAAAGAGAGAGCTTCTGCACTTACCGTCTAATACCATAAGGAACGGTAGTGGTCTATGCAGATGGTCACAGAGCTGAAGTTCTAGGAAGAGGTGATATTCGTTTGAAGTTCACACTTGGTGAGTGTATAACCCTTAGAGATGTCCTTCATGTTCCTAATATCTTGAAGGGGTTGGTTTCTGCGGATAAGTTTGACAAATGTGGGTTCAAAATGGAGCTTGAGAATGGTAGGATTGTGATCACTAAGGGCAGAAGTTATGTTAGAAGGGCGAATAATAGTAAAGGAATGTATCGTCTGTTGCTTAGTGATGAGGATTATGCGAGTAGGCCTAGTGTTGAGATTGGTGGTTCTAGTGTTGCAAGTGTGTGAAGTGTTGGTAATGATGTAACTGGTGGATTGGTTGCTAATGTGAATGAAGTGAACTTTTCTGGTTATTTTTTTTGTTCAACTTCTTTATGGCATAAACTTTTAGCACACTCTAATGTTAAAAACATTGAATAAAATGCAAACTAAAGGAATGTTAAAATATGACACAAAAGATTTTGAAAAATGTAAAACATGTGTGGAATCAAAGTTCACTAAGAAACCATTTCCATCAGTTAAGAGATACACATCATTTCTTGAGTTGATTCATTCTAATATATGTGAGTTAATGGAATCCTTACTCGAGGAGGAAGAAGGTATTGTCGATATTTACATGTTTATCTACTGAGATCAAAAGATGAAGCTTTTGATGCATTTAATCTATATAAGGCTGAAATCGAAAATCAACTTGGTAGACACATCAAAATTCTTTGCTCGGAGAGAGGTGGATAATACTTCAATCACGAGTTTAACACATTTTGCAAAGAGAATGGAATCAAACATGAGAGAAATTCACCATAAACTCCCTAACAGAATGGTTTGGCTGAAAGAAAGAACTAAACCCTTTGTGAGATGGCCAACTGTATGTTGAACCAATCAGGTCAACCAAACAATCTGTAGGAGGAAGCACTATTGATTGCTTCCTATGTTCATAATAGGATCACTAGTCATATGATTTCTACAAGCCCTTATAAGTTGTGGAAAGGTAGAAAGACTAACCTATACTATTTGAAAGTGTGGGGGTGTGTTGCTTATTATCAGACTCCCGATCCTAAACGTACCAAATTGGGAGCACAAGCTAATAAGAGTATATTTATTGGTTATGCTCACAATAGAAAGGCTTACGGTTATTAGATATTGATCATGTATTGTTGTGGAATCTATAGATGTGAAATTCTTTGAGGATAAGTTTTCCATGGATGAAGAAAACTCCAGTCATACAACACCTACAAGTACTTCTCGAGAAATACTCCCACCGCCTCCTATTGTGGAGGAACCAAGGAGAAGTATTAGGGAAAGAATAGAGAAAATATTTGGAGATGATTTCTATTTTTATTTAGTCGAAGGAACTTAAAAGAAAGTGACGAGAGATATCATCTTTTCCATCAACTTAAATGATGATCCTAAGACCTTTACTGAAGTCATGATGTCTCGAGATGCTCCTTTGTGGAAGGAAGCCATCATTGATGAAATGGATTCAATTAAGGATAACGGAACTTGGGAGTTAGCTGATCTACCCAAGGGGAGAAGATCCATAGGATCCAAATAGATATTCAAGAGAAAATATCTTCCGGATGGATCCATATCCGCCTCTAAAGCAAGATTGATTGCTAAGGGCTATAGGCAGCGAGAAGGGATCGATTATTTTGATGCCCCAGTTGTTAGGATTAGTTCTATTAGAACTCTCATAGCAATATTAGATTTAAAAGGATTGTACATTCATCAAATGGATGTGAAGATAGCCTTTCTGAATGGTTATCTCAAGGAGGAGATTTACTTGGAGCAACCTGAAGGATTCGTGATATCTAGACAAGAAAACAAAGTGTGTAGACATGTTAAATCCTTGTACGGGTTGAAGCAAGCTCCCAAGCAGTAGCATGAGAGATTTGTCACCACTGTGACTACTTTTGGGTTTCAGCACAATAGTGCTGATAGGTGTATTTATTCCAATATACATCCGATTACATTGTAGTTATATGTATTTATGTTGATGATATGTTGATCATTGCCACTTACCTAGAAGGTATTCTTGAGACAAAGAAATACCTATCCTCGAACTTTAAGATGAAAGATCTTGGAGAAGTTGATACAATTCTTGGTATCAAGGTGAAAAGGACAGGTGATCAGATTTCTCTGAGTCAATCGCATTACATAGAGAAAATTTTGAGAAAGTTTCAACATTTGAACATTAAGGAATTCAACACTCCTTTGGATTCAAGTGTGAAACCAAAGGTGAATTCTAGTCGAGCAATGGCTCAACTAGAATATGCTAGTGGAGTTGGAAACATGATGTATGCTACTCGCTGCACTCGAACTGACATCGCATTCACTGTAAGCAAACTTAGTCAGTATATTGTTAATCTAGGGATGGAGCATTGGAAGGAAATGGGTAGAGTACTTGGATACCTAAAAAGGACAAGTACTTTTGAGTTGATGTATCCCTCATCTAATGGAATACTTGAAGGTTATTCTGATGCCACCTGGATTGATCACACTAGTGATTCAAAATCCACAAGTGGTTGGATTTATACTCTAGCTGGTGGCGCTATTTCTTGGGCGAGCAAGAAACAGACATGCATAGCTCATTCAATGATGGAAGCGGAGCTAATTGCCTTAGCAGCAGCAGGCAAAGAGGCACAGTGGATTCGAGATCTACTTATGGATATATGTATGTAGGATATTCCAATGACTTCATTACCCATGTACTATGACAGTGAGACCACACTGTCTAAGGTATATAATGTGGTACATAATAGGAAGTCAAGACATGTGACAACTAATTGAAAGTGGTACCATCAAGGCTGTCCATGTGAAGACAAATAGGAACTTGGCAGATCCGTTTACCAAACCTCTGACGAGAGATTTGGTTACATCTACCACGAGAGTCATGGGTCTAAAACCACAATAGAATCGTTTAGTGATGCAAACCCAACTTGACGTTAGTGCTTCTAATTCTCAAGTTTAAAGGGTAACAATGAAGTCACTAACGATAGAAGGTACTATCATTAATGATAGATCCATGTGAGGTAGGATAGTACATCGTTGCCGAGAATAAGGTTCAGTTACGACTCTTAACAAAGTTTTGGAGACATCTAAGCAATGAAGATGTTTTAAAACTTTTCCTATATGATCCAGAGGTGGCGCCGCCTCAAGTGAAGATCAGTTGTTTATCTTCTAAAGGGTCATCAAAAGGATTTATAGCGCATGGTTATATTAGCGCTCAGGGAGAACGCAAAGATGACATGTGATGTGTAGGGGTAAACCGGAGAGGTCACAAGGTTCATGGTTTAAACCTATAAGGATACAATTGAATTGGTTTATTCTTGTTTGTGATCATTAAACTAGGGTTTAATCTTCTTGACACCCAAGTGACATCATGTATCTGAGTGAAAGGAAACTTTCCAACTTGGTGGGAGATTGTTGCAAATTATAGCGGCATTGTTGGAAATTATAGCGGTAATCATGCATTTCCCATATTAGTGGGGGAAGATATAGCAACAAAATATTCCGCCATTTCGTAAATAGGGCAGCAGAATATTCTACCACCTCGTAGGTATGGTAACAGAATATTCTGGAAGGGTTAGAAAATGGCTAGCTTGGAGAGTAAATCGTTGCCTTAGGGTTTCCAAGGGTCGGCCCATGTGGGCCTATTTTTTGCCCTCTAGGGTTTCAATGTCTATAAATATAGCTCCCTAGGAGCCGTATTAGAGGCTTACGAAATTGGAAGCTCTCTTCCTCTCTCTACGATTTTCTTCCAATTTCCGAGTATTCATTTTGCATTTACCGTTTTCCAATGTTGTTGGAAAATCGATAGATCTGCATTAAATCATGGGGTTTTACTCTGTTGCTTACAGCCAATAGAAGCGAAATAAAAACCTTCAAGGACAGGAGTCCGATCCGTGGGGTTCTTTCCAGTTCAAGATCAGACATCGACAGGTCAGTTTTACTTTCCTGTCTTGCGTTTAATTTCGTCCAACAACATGATAGTCTTCTTCTACCTTTCTTATAATCAGATCTAATCGAGAATGATTGATCTAGTTTCTGGACCAAATTTGGTAAACATATTAATAATAATTGGATCTATTATTCACAACTAATCGACATATAATTATTAATATTATTTGTCGGTTTCCTTGCGCGTCTATTAGTTTAATTTACAAGAAAAACAAAGATATTTAAAGTACGTCTGGCATGGACAGAATATAGACATAATAAAAAGTATCAAATGAGACTACATTTCTAAATTTTTAATCCCATTGACTCCATTTTAGTTTTTTACATTCCTTGTCTATTATTCCTTTTATTTCTTGTTTGTTATTCTTTTTATTTTTATATACAAACTTCATAAATTCAAACTTAAAATCATTGATAAACAAATAAACTTAAATAATTTAAATTGGATTCAAAGCACTTGATCCAACCAATGAGGGATAAGGTAGTAAGGTGACCCTTTATCTTGGATTGATTGAACACTTGAGTTTGACTTTAATATAATTAAATGATAAAATCTTACGAAGTCTCTTGTTATTATTCAACAAAAAATTGACAATCACTTAAGCTCCACCTCCACTGGTAGGCAACTCTTTGTTTGTTACCCTTCAGACACATACATACATACATACATTATATATATAAAAGAAAGCTTTCTATTTCATATATCGATAGTGACATATATCAAACAAATGTCTTGCTTAAAAAATTTCGAAACACGATAACGATCCATATCCGAAAATGTCCACTTAGTAGGGCTTTTAAATCGTGATAATGTCAAATGTCTGATAAATGTCTTGTTTCAAGGGTTTAAAGAAACTTCCGTAGTTCCGTTTAAGAATTGTTTATATACCAACTGTTGTATATATTGTCACTTACCAACAACTGGATGAATGATTTATGGGGAATGCATTTCTGTTCGATAAAAGCTCACATATATTCTCTGTGATAAAATAAAATCTATTTTACGATTTTCAAATAAAGCACTATATTTTTGTTTATTTTGTCTTCACTTAAATCTAAATACACCTTAATTTTATTGTAAATTAATTAATAAACAAAATGACAAACCTTGAAACATAACTAAATAAAAATATTAGATGTATAATCTCTCATTAAAAGTCCTAAAGAAGTTATGTGTCTGAAACAACATTTAATCACGGTTGTTTAATATATGTACGAATTGCATATATTTCCTTAAATGTGAAATAGAATATTATTTATTTTAGGATTTTCAAATATATATATATATATATATATATATATATATATATATATATACTACCTTATAAAAGAAATCTTATTATTTTTATAAATAGAATTAATATAATAATAATATTTTTTAAAGACGTTTAAATTTTTAAGCTTAAAGTACAACCAACTATTAATATAATAATATTATGATATATATCTTACAAATGATAATGCTAGGGATACAAGTATTAAAAACACATTTAAATTATTATTTCATTATTTTTAGAGATTAAATTAATATTTTCATCAATTTTGACTCAACTTGTACTTCTAAAATATCTCTTCTCTGGTATCTAGTGCATTCGAAATCTGAAACACTTTTTTTCGACAAATCATTTGAAATTTAAAAGCTCATTCAAATTGGAGTTCCCTAAATTTTTGCATAAAATATAGTTGACTGGAGACTAATTCAAATCTTCATCTCCTTTTCCTCCATGGAATCCACCACCACAATATTTTTTGGTTTTGGCATTGCACTTTTTATTTTTGTGAAACCGATCGATAATGGTGTAAATGTTCTTAGAAATATAACATGTCTCCGAATGGAACTAATTGCTTGAAAGAAACTATTCACCGCCGCCGCTTTACACGGGCAAACGACTAGTGTGTGTGTGTGTGTGTATATATATATATATATATATATATATATATATATATATATATATATATAATTTTGTCATAGAATTTTTTAGAAAGCATAATGGATTTTTTTTTTTGTTGGATTAGCTTATTAGCTTATTACTTATAGCTTAGTTGTAGTGGGAATAAGCAATAAGCATGATGAGAGATGTTTATTAAAATTAGCTTATTTAGCTTAATAAGCTAGATTTTATCCAAACACTCATAGTTAGCTTATTGGTAGGCGATGAATGAATTGTCGTGTGTAAAACTGAAGTGCAACAGAAAAATAAATAATAAGATTAGGAAAAGTGGAGGTGTAAGCAATCGGAACGAAATGTATAAACAATTAGCAATACGGTATTATTACAACTTAGTTTTCAAAATAATCAAAACAATTTCAATTATCTTATGCTTTTATGGAACTTCTTTTTCCTCTTTATGATTAAGTTTTTTCTTGCCATTTCTATTTGTCATTTGATGTATAGTATCACAGCTTTCGCAAATTTAAAATTCTGATAGGATAAATATATATCACCTAGTGACTAGTGAGATCGTGATATGATGATGTACATAAACGTCTATTATTTTTAAAACCAAATAGTTTTATCAAACATTTTCATTATAAATTATGCAGGAGCATATCAATGACACAATTTAGAAGAATGTTTAGTGAAAGAATCAAATGCTCGTTTTTATCAGTCTGTTATGCTCAGGTATTTTAAATATCCAATGAATTTGGTAAAATTCATTATCATCCACGTCAAGCACAACACATCCATCTTGTATACGGCAATTAAACACCTCTCTTGTTCCATTAAATTTGTCATCCCAAATAATCACATAGTAGATAACTAGCCCAAATAAAGTTTTCATGCAACTATAATTATCATAATGCATACTGAAGAAATCTGTGTAAACCATATTTTTCATGATAAATTTTTGTCTACAAATAAACATGACACACAAAACTCCCCCAGGTAGTTTTTTGCACTAATTAAAGCTTGTAACGAGAACCTTACCATACATTTCACGAAGGGCCGATTTAAACATACAATAGGTCCATGACACAAAAAAAAATAATAAAATAAAAATAAAATAAAAAAGCCCTCTTAAAGTCATAGTTAAAATAAATAATAATTTAAAAATTGACATAATGTTGCAAAATTAACTACAATATTAAAAAAAACACAAACATGGACACATTAAAATACAATACATTTAAAAAAAATCTCTTTAACATTTTTAGATTCAAAATTAATATCGTATTCAAAGCAAGCTACACCTGCAAAATAAAATAAGAAACAAAAATAAGAAAAATTGGATCTAGATTAAAACTTCTGAATCAAGAATCTACAAAAATATTACATTGTAACAAAAATAAGAAAAATTGTATCTAGATTAAAACTTCTGAATCAAGAATCTACAAAAATATTACATTGTTCTCAACCACAACCACAACTTTTGAATCAAGAATCTACAAAAATATTACATTGTTCTCAACTACAACCACAACCAGAACCTGTACCACCAATTTTTTATCTTAACAATCTTCCTTTGATCTGGCGGATAAATAAAAAATTACATCCTATCATCCAAATCAAAAGGATGAAATAAGGAGCACATATTGGATTAAATGACCTTCAAAATCAAAATATCGTGATTTTCCATCCATAAAAATTTATGATTAGAGGTCAACTTTGAAATTTAAGATTTTTGCTATAGTTAGTTATTTCTAATGAAATTGTAATTTTTTAAAATAATTTATCTTTTTATCATTTATCGAGCATTTTTTTGTGCGACCCCTTAAAAAAGTTTCTGGTTCTGCCACTGCCTATAGATGCTGCTGCTGCACACTGTCCATTAACACTGAACCAAAACCCACAATTACCCAATTAAAATCTAAGACCAAACCTCACTCATTATGTCTAAAGATAGCTCACTATCCAACCCATAATTAACTCAAGCTCATTGGGATCGTTAAGGCCCAATACTAAATGGGCTCTCCCAAGGCCCAACTCTTAAGCTTAAGTCTAAATGGCAAGTCCAACACAAAGGCCCAAGACATACACAATATTTCTCTGATCAAAATCTCCAGTGCAACAAGCCCAAAATCCAAGCCCAACACATAAGGCCCAATGAGAGTTTTAGCCCAAAAACCCCACAACAAGGTTACGCGGGGCGTACTTCCCTTGGTACGATCAGCGTATGCACAAATCCAGATCGGACCATCGGGGACACTTGATCAGTACACGGGGTGTACTGGATTTACGCTCGGCGTACGCCCCAGTTTTGCTATTCCTACTCATTTGGTCTTAATCCGTTAAGACCTTAGCTCAAATCTCAGATTTGGACTTCCTAAAGGCTCATACTCCATAAATTCTACGACTTTATGCTTTGCATGGCTGATAAAGTCACAAACACCAAAACTCTCACTATCTATTCTCAAGAATGCTCATATCCCATGCATGGGTTGATTCAAATGTCCAAGTCTCAATTTTATGACTCTACACCACTCAAAACACTCAAAGGAGCTGATAATAAGCTTTGGAGCTCAATATCTAATAAAGCATCCAACTTTGGGACCAAAACCCTAAAATGAATTAAAATGATGCACATCAAAAGGATGAGAAAGCTTTGAGCTTTATACCTCTAACTGCAGCTCTACCCACAGATAAGCTCAGATCCAAAGCCTGCACTCCCACTCCTTCGCCTTCAAAGCTCCTTCTTTACACCATAGAAACACAAGAACACTCAATAGATCACAAATGGACACACTAGCTCAATGGACGAGAAGTTAGGGTTTGAGAGGGTTGATGTCTAGGAATAGTGGCCAGAAGTGAGGCCATCATGTCCTTTAAATAAGGACACGCCCTAAATTAGTGTTTTCACTCTGGGCCAAGTACGCCCAGCATACCCTCTGGTACGCCCAATGTACTAGGTGGCCCCGCTTCAAAATCACGCACATGAGTATGCTAAGCGTACACGCACGTACGCCCCGCGTACTCAGCTGCCATCTTTCTCGAATAAGGGACTAAACTTGCCAAATCTTCAAACTATCATAGCTTCCTCGATATAAGTCTGTTTCCAATGAACCTCATTTCCATGGAAAGGTGGCGAGAAGCCCTACGCTTCTTGTAACTCGTCGCAGCCCCGAGGCTTCCTCATGTCCGGGTTATAGCCTACGAACCCTAAATCAAAGACGATCTGAAATCGGATGTTACAATTCTCCCCCACTTGAATTAGATTTCGCCCTCGAAATCGCTCCTTATCATTACGCAGATCCCAACAATTAGTTCGAGAAGCGAAACCGATTATTCAGAACATAACTGGTCTGCGCAAGACAACCGAAATCAGACCGAACCCTCCATCTCGAAGAAGAATGAACCCTTCACTGTTGCTGAACCAACTTTGCCTCTCCAAAACTTGGAATCTGCATTAGTATGTCGCCCCGACTGACCGCCCATTTGGTATATTCTCATGTCATTCACTCATCAAATAACAGACCCGGTAAAACATCTCTAACTCTGATTACTTGTCGCGACTGATGGAACAAGTAGTTAACCATAAGTAGTTGTTGAACACTCCTACCCGACACACTAGACGACTTCGACCGAAAGAAACAGGGGTCATCTCACACTAATGATCCACCTTTGATAATGCTATCAGAACCCATCTGAAGAGTGAACCTTAATACCTGGCCCTCAACATTAAATGAAGACCTACCAACCCACATGGAAAACGAAACTCTACTCTAGGTCCAACCTCCCGTCAGACAGAATCATTTCACTACCGACCCCAGGATGATTCAGCTCCAGCCCTAAAATCAACATCCATGCCTTACCGAACTATCCATGGATAGTCAGAAACATAACTCGAGCTGCCTCTCAATACTAGACACCAAATCCAAATACAAGGTCGACTCCTGACCCAACAGTTGAATCTCCAATGTTTCCCTAGCCCATTCAGCAATAGGACTTCACAACAGCCCTATTCAACTAAGCTAACTCATCCAATCACAATGAACTCCACAATCACGAAACTCGCTTTACCCCAAGCGATTTCTACACCCGATTTGATATTGCACCTCACACACGACCTCGGTCGTTTATCACATGTTACCTCATGCGTGTCATGGTTCTTCCCAGACCAATCAACAGGTTCACCCAAGTCGAAAAAATAAATGGGAAACACATCTCTCTCAGAATGTAATCCACCCGAAATCCCCACATGCTCGTTCTCCACATAGATAGAGCCAAACTCACCTAGCAGAGTCTGGTCCGACACAGATTTGGAACCACTCGTCCCAACCCAGTACTCAACTCGTGACCCATGTTCCACGCATATACGCATGCATTACACCTCGATCCTTCCGACTTGCGAACCCCTCTCTAACTCAAGACACAACGGGTTCCAACCCTTGCTGAGACCCCACTCTCACCCCCGGTTCGGCCACTAAGTACACACAAACCCATTTGACAAGGCTACCCTGGCGTAAGAGCCCCTCTGCGTCCTACCCTGACTAGTAAGTTTGCGGCTCCCGGAAGTTATACAACACTCTCTTACTGACTCACGTATGTTAACGATCAGAAATTTTTTGCATTGTAAGTCCAATAGTTAACTCAACTAAGTATCAGACTCATTTTTGCTATCATGTAGTCTTGTTTAGAGTTCGTTCAAGGGTTCAAAACTCAGTACATTCAAGCATTGAGCATAGGAATGGATCGCGTACACCTTAAACACCAAAATCCAGCCATACACTCCATATGAGGGAGTGTACGGCCGTACACATGAGTGTACGGCCGTACACCCATGTTGTACTGTACACACCCCTCCTCAAGTATGTTATCCCTTCATTTTCAAGTCATTCTTCAATTTTCAAGTCAAGAACATCGAGTTTTTCTCTCAACTATCATCCCGTCTTTCATCTTGATCTTCAAAAGTGGTAAGTGTTCTTTCCTTGATTTGTTGTTACACTTCATCTCCTAGTTACATCCTTTGATTTCATCCATTTGAAATCATGTTTTGTATAGATCTTCAAATCTTCATCCATTTCACCAAGAACACACACTTGTTCTTGGTGATTGTGAACCCTTTTGAGCCTTCAAATCGTAAGTACTCCTTCCTTATGCTTAGTACATGTTAGAACACTAGATTAACACCTTGAAAATGCCCAGAATTCATGAACATGAGGTGTTTACGGCCGTACACCCATGTATGGTTGTACACTCCTCAAAAAACCCTTAAAGGGCCTCCAAAGTGCCTTTCTAGCATCAAGACTTGAAGAGCAATTGTCCCACAAGCATCCCTACCCTTGGAATATGATTTTGTGCACTCGTTACCATGAGTGTACAGTCGTACACTACCTGGCCGCACACTCCTCCATGTGGCTGTACACTCCCCTTTAGTGAATCACATGTGATTCCAACACTTGGTCAAAGTGTTTCCTAGTCCTGTGAGGTGTTTCTATATATTTGGTTGCTTCTAAACGCTATATTTATGTCAATATATGCCATTATATGTCATTTAGGACTCGTTAAGTCTCGGGAGTTCATTCGTGGAGCTTCTCATCCTTACACACGTATTCGTTTGATTCACCCACATCAGGTGAGTTCATACCCCATAATCAATCTTTTAAACTGTTTTTAAATGCTTTTAGGGGGGGGGGAATACAAGTTGAGCACAATTAATAATACACGATAACATAAGAGAACACATAATAAAGAGAAATAGGGAGGAAGATACAATACACAATAACATAGAGAACATACTAATATACAATAATAGAACAACCATAATAAGGTGCTATATCATGGGACAACTACAGGATCTAATTATACCACTGAATCACTAAGGCATTGTTCTAAACAAAAGGTGATATTTATATTGGGTATACATGATCATATAACTTTAGTGTGAAGTTACATGACCTAGCAACTCGTTTGTTGAAGTCGCGTTTGGTTCCCATAATCTTTTGACAGGGAGAGTGTTTAGTATGGGTACAAGCCTTCACATTATGACCTTAATAAAACAAATATGTTTTAAGGTAATTAGTACGTTAGAATGTCAATTCATAAGAAAACTGAGTACTTATATTTTCCCATTACTTTCATAAAGTGACAGTTCCACTTCAAAGTTAATGCAAACTATTTTCGAGTCAAGATAGTTATAAACTAGGGGAAAACTTACATCTTTTCAAAACGACAAACAGAACAGTCGGGTCTAGTACATTCAGTAGAAAGGGAACATAATGATAACCTTATGATTCCTTAATGTATACATCAAGAGATATATATTAATAATATTTGATAGGTAATAGGATGTGTGCTTTCTGCTTCATTTCCTGTTTCTTGTTTGGTTGTGGGCTTAGAGCGGATTCACCCAGCCTATTATCCATTCAATATTAGTGTTATATATATATATATATATATATATATATATTCCGTATACATTAAGTCATCATAAGGGGTACCAGGTATGGGTCAGGTCATAGAATACATATTCAATGCACAGTTTTCTAGTACAAAACATACTTTTCAAATAAGAACTTTGGATATACAAAACTAGAAACATACCAGTAAAAGGTTTAATCCATTCTATTAAACCCTCATTTTAAAGGACCTTAGGTAGTTAACTCTACAATACCTTAGTTTATACATCAAAGGTTATATATAATTAATACCCAATAGATAGTTAGATGTGTGCCTTCCGCCTCATTCATTGTTCCTTGTTTGGTTGTCGGCTTAGGGCGGATTCACAAAATTAACTATCTGTTCAATAATAGATTATATATAGCTAGTATAAACTAAGTGATTATAGAAGGAACTACTGTGGTTACTATAATATTATAAGAAATAAGGGTTTTCTTAAAGAATCTTTTCATAAATTATAATGGAACTATTACAGTTAACTCTGTGAGCACCAAAGGAATACACCAGGGTTATATACAACAAGGATCTAACAACCAATGAGATGTGTGTCATCCGCCACATTCCCTATTCCTTGTTTAGTTGTGAGCTTAGGGCAGATACACACAATTGATTGCTTGTTTACTCTGAGTTTTATATAACTTGTATCTATTTAGTATTCATAGAAAGGATTGTAGAGTCATTTTTACTTATCTTTCATCAAAGCAGGAAATATAGGATTTTCTGGGGGAACAGGCGAACTTTTCTAAACATAACTTACAACTTACTACACGTTTCAACTACATTTTACAATAACTTTCTACAACTTACTTACATCACTAAAATCTTATGAACTCACCAGCTTAATTGCTGATAAACTCTTTCAAATAACTTGTATTCTCAGGGAACTAGTAGACAGGTACTCGTGCTGGGAATTCAGAAGATGTAGCAGTATAGCTCCAAGTCTTGTTTTGTTATTTGCTTATGTACTCTATGTTTTGTGAACACATACATTGTAAACACTTTCTTTCTAATGAAATGGTTGTTCATTACTTTGCTTACTATGATGCATGTATTGTGATACTAAACATGACGTCATCCACCCCCGAACATTTCCGCTGTTCTGGTTTTGGGGTGTGACACCGTAGTTACACGATACTTTCTTTCTGACTCATGTATGTTACGGACCCTGTAATGATATGATACTCTCTCTCTCTCTCTCTCTGACTCATGTATGTTACGGATTCCTGTAATCATACGACACACTCTCTCTGACTCATATATGTTACGGCTCCCCGTAATCATACGATACTCTCTCTGTTACTCTCCATGGGCTCTCTCCATGGTCTCCCCTAACAGTCCTAAGTGATTACTCCCACTCGGATCTGGGTAGGTGCTCACACTTACCCAAATTATGCATCACTACTCTTAAGTTCTTGTAGACAGTGAACTTCCCTCGGCACAGTCACACTCTTGAACAATTCCTTCCTGGCGACTATTAGCTGATGATCTTACATCTAAAAATATAGTCGCTTGATGGTCCACCTTCCATCGAACATACCTAAGTCTCATTATCGAATCCTCCACGGCACAACATAGTTAGGTGCTCACACCTACCCAGATTATGCATCACTACTCTTAAGTTCCCGTAGACAGGGCACTTCCCTCAGTAGAGTCACACTCTTGAATAATTCCCGCCTGGTGACTATTAGCTGATGATCTCACTTCTGAAAATATAGTCGCTTGATGGTCCACCTGCCATCGAACATACCCAAGTCTCATAATAATCCACCAACCTAGGGAATTGAAACTCGGATACCTAGATATAGCCTTACGGAAACTCACAATGTCTTTCCACGACCACTGCTCTTCCACTCACACAACTCGAAACCTTGAAGCATTCCAACTCACAATTGGAAACACGGAAGAATCACGATGACTGAGAACACGTTAATGACCATCCCAAGCCTCATATGCTACTAGGTAGGTCCATGTGAACTATTCATGTCAACCATGTAGTTGATTGGAAAATCATCTGCTACCCCTCCCGAAGTGCAAATAACAATTCATGCGTCAAACTATTAGTTATTTGAAATTGAATCTTGACCTTGGCAACCCAACCATCTCGAAACTCATACATTGATACACCCGAAGAAACACAAACCATATTCAGATTCCTGTCTACCGACAACCTGCCGTGAAGTCACTTGTTTTCTCCCGAGAGTATGCGACATGCATCATCTCACATTGTACACGGTTTTGACCGCCACATGACTCCCATCTCATATACTCGCACCGCAGATCCTCATAGCCCAAACTTCTATTCCACATCAGAGTGAGCATCCTTCCCCACAGTATACCCAATTCTCCCCCACTCAGGGTTCGAACCATCACCCATTGACATGCCAAACTGACCACACTACAGACTGGCTCGCCAGATGTACCATTTCTGACTCGTGGAATGTACTACACATCACTCGATGATCTTCCAGATAGTGACCACATAACTTTAAGTATCCCGCATCTTAGATGAAAACCTCGGAATCCTCTCAATGTGACTGACTCTTGTCATCCTGATATCCCATATCGACACACCGCCAGATATCCCAACTGTCCCAAATTAGTCACGACTCACAATCTGGAAATAATGCACTATCACTCACTTCGTCTCTGATTCCTCAACCAACTTTCCGTCGCAGAAATTATCATAGGAGCAAGAAACCTCACTATCACAGTTGATACACAATGTAGGCGACGAGGGCTGCCGCCCCGGTATGCTCCTCTTAATCACCTGGAACTGCTGCTAAAATTATGCCTTACTCAACTAAGATATCTACTTGTCCTCATCCATCTCAGTCCCCACTGATGACTCTCTCTTTCTCTCTCTCTCTCTCTCTCTCTCTCTCTCTCTCTCTCTCTCTCTCTCTCTCTCTCTCACGGTATAAAAAATACCTTGCAACAATATATACTCTGGTAAAAATATTGCAATCATAGGCTACCCCTCTGGTTACCTCTAAACTCTGAAACCGGATTCTCGTTATCTCTTTTTGCTCCACACAAGAAGTAGAAGTAGTGATTTTCTCGTAACATAAAGTGACATTTCAATCATCGGCCAATCACTCAACCTGGATCGTAATTCTCCACAGCGTATCATCTCCTCTTTTTCCCCAAGTCCCGCGACTCCAACTGACAGCTCACCAGTTAACCTTATTGAGATCTAATCTCAAATTTCATCGCAAGGTACAATTTATTGAAGCTCAACCGACCTGGCCCTCTAGCCCCACAGATTACCACATCCAGCGAATACTCTCCTCTATCATCGCACTCATCTGACTAAAATCACTCCCTAGACTCTTCCTAGATGCTCACACTTCTCTGCCATCAGCTTCTGAAGAACTCCTCATGATGCCAGCCATCTACCTCCTGAATATCGTCATATTCACTTACTATTTGTCTCCCATCATCAAGAGTTCCACAAAGCACAAAGCAAGCCGCATTCGGGCATTTAATCACCTCCATAAACACGTAAAACCACTCAAGCATACAACTCCACTCGCTCTATCCATAATTCTAAAAGGCATTACCAAACTAAGGCAACCCTAACCCTCGAGGGTATCTCACTACTCTCTCTCAGGAGGTTCCTTAAATACATATCTAGGTATCTCTCCTACATTACTCCTCTACTCAAAGCTCTCTCTAAAAGATTCTTGCTAGGTACTTTTACTCAACACGTACACAGAGCAAATAGCAGATAATATCAAACAATAGCATTTCCTAGGCTAACACATCACAAATCAGGCAACTCTAGCCCTAAGATATGAAATACCTAGCCTGTCCTCTAACATGCATCACTAATATCTCATAAGACAAATAAGTAAGGGTATTTTGGGAAATCACCGTTCGGGAACTAGCTGATTGTACATACTACTCCAACTCATTTTCTCTTAAAACTCTTGCTCATTTTTAGAAAAACCATTTCTTTTGAAATTTTTTTCTCAAATCCTCAGTTTGAGTCCAGACACACTCAAAGGTATACTCGAAGTCCTCAAACCAAGCCTCTGATACCAACTTGTAACAACGTAAATTTTTAAACAAAATTTTCATTTTAAAATCATATAATTCTCATTAACATATTTCAAAAAAATCCCAAAGTATCAAAATATTAAAGACACATATCCACTATAAAAATCCAGGATCCTCAAGCATAACTCCATCTCGCGTGTACAATCAAGCCGATGCCTTCCCGCGATTCTAAGAAGTACCTGAAACACATATCACACTACACGGTACGCACAAATCTTAGTGAGTTCTCCAAAATACTTCACATATCTCATTAGCCTCTCATGGCCATGATTATATAAGACCCTCCGGTTAATGTGTCTCAGTGGAACCCTCCAGTCCCACAACTCGGATTGGACCCTCCGGTCCTATCTCAATAATGCACAACATAATATACAGCATAAACCACAAGAAAAATGCACAATATCACATATCTTTGTATAAGCACACAAGATCAACAGATACACATAATAATATAACAACATAAGTCACAAAGACAGTATGCACATATCATAGTATAAACAAATAAGACCCTCTGGTCAATAGTGATAACCCTCCAGTCTCACAGCTAAGGTTGGACCCTTCAGTCCTATATCCTAGTAAAGACCCTTTGGTCACACACAAATTACCACTCAGGTATGTATAGTGAGAAAACTCATCTCTGATGATGAACAACTGTTATCGATGTTGTTGCTGCACACCAGCCTCGAACACTGAACCAAAACCCACAAATTACCCAATTAAGATCTAAGACCAAACCTTACTCATTAGGTCTAAAGATATCTTACTACCCGACCCACAATTAACTCAAGCTCATCGGGCCTACCAAGGCCCAATACTAAATGGGCTCTCCTAAGGCCCAACTCTTAAACTTAAGACCAAACGGCAAATCCACATAAAGCCCCAAGACATACACAATATTTCTCTGATCAAAATCTCCAGTGCAACAAGCCCAAATTCTAGGCCCAACACATAAGGCCCAAGGAGAGTTTTAGCCTAAAAAGCCCACAGTAAGGTTACACGGGGCGTACGTCCCTTGGTACGCTAAGCATACGCACGAATCCAGATCGGGCCATCGGGGACACTTGATCAGTACGCTGGGCGTACTGGATTTACGTTCAGCGTACGCCCCAGTTTTTCCCTTCCTACTCGTTTGGTCTTAATCCGTTAAGACCTTAGCTCAAATTTCAGATCTGGACTTCCTAAAGGCTCATACTCCATAAATTTGCGACTTTATGCCTTTGCATGGCTGATACAGTCACAAACACCAAAACTCTCACCCTCTATTCTCAAGAATGCTCATATCTCATGATTGGTTTGATTCAAACGTCCAAGTCTCGATTTTTATGACTCTACACCACTCAAAACACTTAAAGGAGTTGATAATAAACTCTGGAGCTCAATATCTCATAAAGCATCCAACTTTGGGACCAAAACCCTAAAATGATTTAAATGATGCACAAATCAAAAGGGTGAGAAGCTTTGAGCTTTATACCTCTAACTAATCTCCACCCATAGATAAGATCAGATCTAAAGCCTGGACTCCCACTCCTTCGCTTTCAAAGCTCCTTCTTTACACCAAAGAAACACAATAACACTCAATAGCTCACAAATGGACACACAAGCTCAATGGACATGAAGTTAGGGTTTGAGAGGGTTGATGTATGGTAATGGTGGTCAGAAATGAAGCCATCATGTCCTTTAAATAGGGACACGCCCTAAATTAGGGTTTTCACTCTAGGCCTAGTACACCGAGTGTACCCTCTGGTACGCCCAACGTACTAGGTGGCACCGCTTCAAAATCACACACATGAGTACGATAAGCGTACACACACGTATGCCCTGCGTACTCAGCTGCTATCTTTCTCAAGTAAGGGACTAAACTTGCCAAATCTTTAAACTATCATAGCTTCCTCAATATAAGTGTAACACCCCAATTCCGGTATGATATTTATATTGTTGTTATTGTTATATTTCTTCAAGTTTTAAGGGGAGCTCGACGAGTCAGTAGTTGGACTCGTCGAGTAGGGTCGCGATTTCGAGCACGTTTAAGTTGGCGACTCGGCGAATCCGCCAGTCTGGATGAAACCCTAATTTCAAGGGTTTGCACCCTATATAAACAACTTTTGGGGGCCTCAAGTCAGCCCCCATCACCCCTCAGAGCATCTTACTCGAACCCTAGAGCTCTCTTTGCATTTTTGTGTGATTTTGGTGTGTTCTTTGAAGATTTTGAGAGATAAAGGAAGGTAGATCAAGAAGAGAAGAAGGAGATTCTAGATCCATGAGGAATTTCAGAAGAAAGTAAGGTATATCTTGGCCCTTTTCTGTTTCTATGCTTAAATCTCCTTTGTGAAGCCATTATTAAACCATTTCTTAGCTTAGTAGTAGCATAAAGGACTCATGGAGTTTATTAACCTTCAGATCTAGCTAGATTTGATTTCCAGGAGCTTAGATCTAGCACCTTTATGGATCCATTTTGCATGAAAGCTCTAGATATACTATTATAGTGTGCTTTTAACCTTAAAACCTCCATTTGATGTTATTTACACGTAAAGTTGGAAAGTTTACGTGTAAATCAAGTCCCAGGAACCCAGATCTATTAATGGCATGGATTAGTTTCAAGAAGAATCGAGTGTATAGTATTTGCATGCATACGACTTGGCGAGTCGTTCTTCTGACTCGGCGAGTCGAGTCGTGAGTCCCCTGTGTTTCCTTTTCCGAGTTATGCCAATTGGAACCAGTGAGTGAGAAGTGGACTCGGTGAGCTAGAGGGTTAGACTCATTCGTGGAAGAACTCGGCGAGTCAATTCCCTGACTTGGCGAGTCCAAGGCCATCTTCATACTTCAAGAACAGACTCGACGAGTTGTTCATACAACTCGGCGAGTCACAGCTAGAATAATCATCTGATGAAGGAGAACTCGACGAGTTGTTCATACAACTCGGCGAGTCGGATGCAGATTGTCATAGTGTTAGTAGCGAAGAGGAACTCGCCGAGTTTGCGCCAAAACTCGACGAGTAGTAGCGAGTGGAATCAAGGAAGTAAGAGTAAGGACTCGACGAGTTGGCGGCCCAACTCGACGAGTCAGGTCAATTGAATGTTGACTTTGATAGTTAGGTTGACTTAGACCAGGGGTAGGAGATTCATTTTACCCTCAGTATTATTATTAACAGTATTTGATTGATGGTGCTCATGGATATTGTAGTCGGGGTGAAATCAGAGATGCAGCAGACAGATTCCAGAGTAGTCCTTTCAGCAGCTAGGCTACGAGGTGAGTTTCCTTCCAGTAGGAACGGGTCTAAGGCCACAATGCCGGCCCATTTAGTTAGTAGTAGTTTCCGGATTTCGGTCCGATGCAGTTGTTAATGTGTTTGATGCCTTCGTGGCTCAGACAAGATTTGTGTGTTAGGTGTTATGGGCTATGGCTTGACGTAGTATGCAGTATATGAGTTTATGATCATGTGTGTTATGCTAGTTGATATGTGTTTATGCTATGCTATGCTATGCTATGCTCAGTTAGTTTCCGGACTTCGGTCCGATGCAGTTAGTTCCGGACTTCGGTCCGATGCAGGGGACAAGGACCCAGTCAGCTCCGGACATCGGTCCGATGCAGGGGACAAGGTCCCAGTCAGTTTCGGACTTCGGTCCGATGCAGTGGGCAAGGCCCAGTACGTGTTTATATGCTATTGTATGGTATGTGATAGTTTGGGGGAGCTCACTAAGCTTCGTGCTTACAATTTTAGTTTTGGTTTCAGGTACTTCCGTAAGTAAGGGGAAGAGCTCGGGATGATGGCATCGCACACACCACAGCTTCAGTCTTTATCCTGGGAGTTTGTTGATTTGTAGTTTGATTTGATACAGTCATTTCACGACATTTTATTATGAGTTGAGATATTTGACACATGGTCTTTATGATATGACAAACAGTATATGATCTTTATTACTATTTAAACAAAAATTTTGGGTCGTATTTTTGGGATGTTACAATAAGTCTGTTTCCAATGAGCCTCATATCCACGAAAGGGTGGCGAGAAGCCCTACGCTTCTTGTAACTGTCGCAGCCCCGAGGCTTCCTCATGCCCGGGTTGCAACCCACGAACCTTAAATCATGTGTAACACCGTGATTTTCAAGACAAGATTTTTCATTTAAATAATCAATTTAATATTAAAAACACTTGTTTAAAATCTTATTCACATTCGAATTACAAAACATAGTTTCATTTTCATTATAATAGAAGACCAGGATCCTCCAAAACACAACTCTTTCTTCGGTGTGTACAATCGAACCGTTGCCATCCCGCGTTACTGTAAGAACCTGAAACAACATAACATAAACAACGTAAGCACGAAGCTTAGTGAGTTCCCCAATATACACCTTACGCACGTACGCCTTTCCAGGCCCTGACCTTCCGGTCCACTGCACAATGCCTTCCGGCCCATGAGATACTCGCCTTCCGGCCCATAAGATATTTGCCTTCCGGCCCATAAGATAATTGCCTTCCGGCCCATAAGATAATTGCCTTCCGGCCCATAAGATAATTGCCTTCCGGCCCATAAAATAATTGCCTTCCGGCCCATACACATATATAACACATAATACAAATACTCTAACACATAAAGCACATATATCATATATCAACCTGCCTTCCGGCCCGTAACATACTCTAACACATAAAGCACATACATCATATATCATACCTGACCTTTCTGTCACATAATACTTTACCTTCCGGCCCATATATAAACATGTATATCACGCGTAGCAGCTAACTTTCCATTTATAGCATATAAACATAACACATAACATACTTGACCTTCCGGTCACACAATCAAACCCTTCCGGGTGAAGTATAGTGAGAAGACTCACCTCGCGGACACTGGAAGATAACAACTCCTGAAATCCCTTGCACTTGATCCTCCGAGCTACAAGCTCCCTGAAAACATCATATATCTCTTTATTAATACTTCTATCTTCCACGTTAACTGACCCTAAGAAATCACACCGGTCAACTCTGGTCAACGGCCATCTCGACTGGACTCGGTGAGTACCCTGGCGACTCGGCGAGTCTAGTCGTCCTCACAAATTCCTGAATGTTCCCTTTCTACTCGTCGAGTATCTCTCTTGACTCGACGAGGTCCTCGTGGAAGAATCGCGGGGCCACCCCGACTCTACTCGTCGAGTCTGAAGAACAAACTCGGCGAGTCCCAGTGAATCTTCAAGCTACTCGCCGAGTCTTCTCATCCGACTCGGTGAGTCCACGCCATGCAGTCGATCAACTGCTTCCAGAATTACGTATGGTCCCGAAATACACACTCATGGGACTTCTGGACCTCTAATCATCCTATTACTGGGGTATAAACTTTTGTATAACAACATAATAATCCATCAAATCACCAAATGGGTTTCATAAACCCTAAATCCGTGTACACATCAAAATAACAGGAATGATCCGAAACATTACCTGAAAACGTACTCTCTGTGTCCCCAAACCTCAGAGCTCGATCCCCTTGATCTTCCTTTGGCCAAAATCCTTCCTCTTCTTGCACTACAATTCCCTCAAAGTCACTAATGGCCTTCAAGCTTGCTCTAGATGCCACAGTCGTTTAGGGTTCTCCTCAATCGGCCAAAAGACGAACAATGACGGCATAAGATCCCTTATATACGTCCCAAACTGAACGGCTAGCGTTTTCCGCTGAACAGCGTCGACTCGCCGAGTCCATATCTGGACTCGTCGAGTCCAGTCGCGAACCCGCGACCAAATCCGTGCTCCTACTCGGCGAGTCAAGCTCCAACTCACCGAGTCCCCCCTTTAAAACTCCCCAAAATGTGATTTAATAATACTTCGAGATTTCGGGCTGTTACAATTCTCCCCCACTAGAAACAGACTTCGCCCTCGAAGTCTCACTCTGAAAATAGTGTCGGATGCTGCTCCCGCATCTCACGATCCGACTTCCCTAGTCACTACCGATCTCTTCCGAGGCTTCCACTAAACCAATACCAGAGGTACCTCCTTGTTCCTCAGAACCTTGATCTTCCGATCCCTGATGGCCACTGGCCTCTCGGCGTAACACAGGCTCGCATCCACCTAATCGTTCTCTAGTAGAACCACTGCTGACTCATCTGCTATACACCTCTTCAATGGTGACACCTAAAAGTGTCATGGATCCATCCCAATTCCGTTGGCAGCTCCAACCGGTAGGCCACCTTTCCTACCTTCGCACCTTCACACACAGACCCAACATACCGAGGCCCCCACTTACCCCACTTCCTGGATCGAAACACCCCTTCCCAGGGAGAGACTCTCAGGAATACGAAGTCGCCGACCTGAAACCCATGCTCGAAACGGCGTCTGTCAGCATAACCTTCCTGTCAACTCTAACGATCTTTAACCTCTGGTTAACCCTGCTGCATCTGCTCTGTCGACCAAAACACGATCGCTGTACTGTCCACCGCTTCCTGCAACCGATAATTACCCAAGACGCGACTCTGATCTAAATTTCAATGATCACACGACCCATAAGGGTTATGAAACTCTGAATCACCGGTTCCCCGTTCCTAAGCCCACTTTATCCATATCGGACAACTGAGGGACCCATTCTCAATTCTCAGAGCAACTCTCACGAGTTCTCCTCTTGCAATCGTATACACATGCTGCACTCGCCCCCCACGTACCTTTCTCTTCCCTTACCTAGGAAATCCGATTGACGACCTTGTCACTATTCCATGTACCGCACCCGTTCCGGATCTGCTCGCAAGGACTCTCGGGTCCATGCATTACCTTTCCTCAACGAACGAGATTCCGACATCACCTTCCATGCAACAGCTCAAAGGGCGGCATACTAATGCACTAATGATGGCTGTTAATATGGAACAACTCAACCAATGATAATTACGTACCGCGGCTTCCTCCGACAGCTAATACACATGCCCGAAACATGTCTTCGAACGTCCGCATCGTTCGCCCTCTCTAAAGTGTCCTCAGGTGTCATCATGATAAGCTCCTTTCCCATATTCCTCTTCAAGACTAAGTACCAGATCAACTTTTGGCTCCACCTCTGAGCCCCCAACGGTCACCCATATCGCGATCCAAATATTCCACTAACTTTTCTCCCCGTGACCACTATCCCGACCCAGTGACACGTAAGTCACAAAATCTTCTTTTCCTCGTGAGAGAAAATACAATCTCACCGAGGATCGTCTCAACTCTAATCTCTGGTTTCTGCTGTGCCTCTTCCTTGCGTATCGCCCCGCATCTCCCGACAGAGACGAAGACCCCCGTCTCGCCCCCGACTCAACATCCAAGCTCCAAAGACTCAATACCAGGGCTACCCAAACTCGAAACTCTTCCACCTCATACGCTGCTCGAAAATATTCCAACATAAAAATTCTCTTGTCACCCAGTGAGTACTGCAACTCCACGCAGTATCACAACACCCTCTGACTAGTGAGTACTGCGACTAAAATATCCACCACAGACTATGGAGACAATCAACATAACAAACGCCCATCTTGCAAAAATCCACTCTCTCAAATAATCTCCCTAAATGCCCATACTCGAAGACTCCTACTAAATCCGCAGATACCTAATATGCCACACGTCGATTCAATTCGGGATTCCCGAATAACTCCAAAATAAGGATATCATACCCGAATATCCCAGAATACTACCACCACCACTGATCCCCTGCACCCCATAATTAATCTATATTTTCCCCGCCTTACAACCTTGGTGCATATAATTTCTCGATTGGAATGCGAGATAACGTTGACGTACGAAATGCGCTGATAATTCTCCAATCCCTTTTTCCCGACACTCAAAATCCAAACAAGGATACGCATACCGACTCCGGAAGTTGACTGCCCAATCATTCTCTATCTTCTTGCAACAACACCAATCAACTGTCATGAATACGTTCGTTCCCCTCTTCAAGTACTTCCCGCATTAACTCACTCTGACCCCTTTACTCGATCATCGACACCTCTGGTCTCATGATTTCCTACTGCATCTCTATACTCCACTTATAACTACTCTTGGCAATTCTTTGTTTTCTACGTACTGCACCCGGTTCTCCCCCACTAGGGTTCGAACCGTCACTAGTTAGCATACCATCAACCCACGACTATCTTTCACCAGCGAAATCGTACCTGCTCCAGGAAAGTGCTATGCAACGCCCAATAGTCCCTCCCCTTATGAAGTCACACAACCCTCTATACTCTGAACCTCTGGTTAACTCTCCAAGAACTTCCCATCACGGCTGCCTCTAATCGTTCCAAAACCCATACCAATCTAATACTAAGCACCTGCACTGCTCGATAACACCTCTGGCTCGTAGACTGCACCGCAAAATCATCGTTCCTCTCATCTCAACTCATCAACTCATATCCAACGCCGGATTTGTCCCAAGGACAGGGGCTCACTCTCGACATAGACGAAACTCTCTGCACTGCAAAACTCGACTGAACTCTTCACTGCTACCACTATAACACAACCTGTCATTCTCAATTAGGTGTGGTGTGGTTCTCGACTACCTCAATCCCAACTGACTGGCTGCTCACGGTAAATCACTGTCTCGCAGCACACCCGCTACCTGATGCTTTGAGGGAAGTCATTATCGATAACTACCTGTAGGGTATACTCCTAAATCCAAAACTGAAACACCAGACCTCTCGTGTCTTGCACGCGAACATAAATAGCACTACCCACCCAGAAGGTGACCTCTCCTCTATCGATTGATTTCTCGACTCAGACCGAAATTTCCTCTCCCTTTAACTCCCTACTACAATACTCTGATAGGTACTCGTCTTTCCCTCAAGGAACGCCTCTCCATCCTCAATCATGGTCTACAGGCCTAAAACCCATAGCGTCCGATCTCTACCTCATCGATCATAACCGGATAACAAGATAGTCACCAGCATCACCCACTACGAACAATGGTACTCATCCCATGACATCCTTTCTCAATTCGCTTCGGTGTATGGTACCTGAACCATAGCATCACTCCTCAATCTGCTCCAATGTATAGCACTCGGACCACAACATCCATCTCAATCTGTTCCGATGTATGGTGCCCGGACCATAACATCACTCCACAATCTGCTCCGATGTATGGTACTCGATCCATAACATCACTCCTCGTTCCGTTCCTTAGGACCTTCAGAATGCTCCCTGTATCAAGTATGGGTCCTCTGCTTTCAGTAGTACGGGCCCATACTACCTGCCGCATCTACCCATACTTTCCACACGGACCATCCCAGAGTTCCTAAGTAGCTGGTCATCCTACTCTTTCACCAATCCCATCGCGCGTGCTCGCTCTCCAGCGAAATCCTCTACTCTACCAGCGCACTCATCTGGCTAGGTTTACTCCCTAGTCCCTTCCGCCGTTCCCCCCACTTCTTTGCTATCAGCTGCTAAAGAGTTCCTAATGACGCCAGCCATCTACCTCCTGAGTATCGTCATACTCACTTAGTAGCTGACTCCCATCATCGAGAACTCCACAAAGCACGAAGCAAGCAGCATTCGAGCATCGAAGCATACATAGGACTCCCTATCTGTGATAGCTCCACCTTCTCGGCTCATCCTCGGAAGTACCACTGTACTCTGTAGCTCTACCCCTCGTGCGTTCTAACTAGATACCCTCACTCATCACATACACACAAAAGCATAACGCACATATGAAAACAAACCCTAGACTAAGGCATCACAAATCAGGCCACTCTAGTCCTAAGATATGAAATACCTAGCCTGTCTCTAGCATGCAATAATATCTCATAAAGTGCATAATAAATATTTCATAACACAAAAGTAAGGGTATTTTGGGAAATCACCGTTTGGCTCTGGCTGATTGTACACACTGCTCTTTCTTGCTTTCTCTTCGAACTCTTATTCACTTTTAGAAAACCATTTATTTGGAAAACTTTTTCTTACTTCCTCAGTTTGAGTCCAGATTTACCCGTAGGCGCGTCCGAATCCCTCAAACCAAGGCTCTGATACCAATTGTAACACCGTGATTTTCAAGACAAGATTTTTCATTTAAATAATCAATTTAATATTAAAAACACTTGTTTAAAATCTTATTCACATTCGAATTACAAAACATAGTTTCATTTTCATTATAATAGAAGACCAGGATCCTCCAAAACACAACTCTTTCTTCGGTGTGTACAATCGAACCGTTGCCATCCCGCGTTACTGTAAGAACCTGAAACAACATAACATAAACAACGTAAGCACGAAGCTTAGTGAGTTCCCCAATATACACCTTACGCACGTACGCCTTTCCAGGCCCTGACCTTCCGGTCCACTGCACAATGCCTTCCGGCCCATGAGATACTCGCCTTCCGGCCCATAAGATATTTGCCTTCCGGCCCATAAGATAATTGCCTTCCGGCCCATAAAATAATTGCCTTCCGGCCCATACACATATATAACACATAATACAAATACTCTAACACATAAAGCACATATATCATATATCAACCTGCCTTCCGGCCCGTAACATACTCTAACACATAAAGCACATACATCATATATCATACCTGACCTTTCTGTCACATAATACTTTGCCTTCCGGCCCATATATAAACATGTATATCACGCGTAGCAGCTAACTTTCCATTTATAGCATATAAACATAACACATAACATACTTGACCTTCCGGTCACACAATCAAACCCTTCCGGGTGAAGTATAGTGAGAAGACTCACCTCGCGGACACTGGAAGATAACAACTCCTGAAATCCCTTGCACTTGATCCTCCGAGCTACAAGCTCCCTGAAAACATCATATATCTCTTTATTAATACTTCTATCTTCCACGTTAACTGACCCTAAGAAATCACACCGGTCAACTCTGGTCAACGGCCATCTCGACTGGACTCGGTGAGTACCCTGGCGACTCGGCGAGTCTAGTCGTCCTCACAAATTCCTGAATGTTCCCTTTCTACTCATCGAGTATCTCTCTTGACTCGACGAGGTCCTCGTGGAAGAATCGCGGGGCCACCCCGACTCTACTCGCCGAGTCTG
This sequence comes from Lactuca saligna, assembly GCF_052625555.1. Taxonomy (NCBI): domain Eukaryota; kingdom Viridiplantae; phylum Streptophyta; class Magnoliopsida; order Asterales; family Asteraceae; genus Lactuca; species Lactuca saligna. The sequence continues at coordinate 33,111,521 of NC_136424.1, forward strand.
AAGAACAAACTCGGCGAGTCCCAGTGAATCTTCAAGCTACTCGCCGAGTCTGCTCATCCGACTCAGCGAGTCCACGCCATGCAGTCGATCAACTGCTTCCAGAATTACGTATGGTCCCGAAATACACACTCATGGGACTTCTGGACCTCTAATCATCCTATTACTGGGGTATAAACTTTTGTATAACAACATAATAATCCATCAAATCACCAAATGGGTTTCATAAACCCTAAATCCGTGTACACATCAAAATAACAGGAATGATCCGAAACATTACCTGAAAACGTACTCTCTGTGTCCCTAAACCTCAGAGCTCGATCCCCTTGATCTTCCTTTGGCCAAAATCCTTCCTCTTCTTGCACTACAATTCCCTCAAAGTCACTAATGGCCTTCAAGCTTGCTCTAGATGCCACAGTCGTTTAGGGTTCTCCTCAATCGGCCAAAAGACGAACAATGACGGCATAAGATCCCTTATATACGTCCCAAACTGAACGGCTAGGGTTTTCCGCTGAACAGCGTCGACTCGCCGAGTCCATATCTGGACTCGTCGAGTCCAGTCGCGAACCCGCGACCAAATCCGTGCTCCTACTCGGCGAGTCAAGCTCCAACTCGCCGAGTCCCCCCTTTAAAACTCCCCAAAATGTGATTTAATAATACTTCGAGATTTCGGGCTGTTACATCATGGGTGACTTGAAACATGATGTTACAAAACTGAGGAATTGACTTCAGGCTAAAAGAATCCTTTTCGGAAATCTGAAATACAAATAAAATTAGAAATTTGATAACCAACAATTCTTGTTAACATTTACCTCATAAATCTCATATATTAAAAGTTGAAACTCTGTAAGAATCAAATCACAAACAAAAATCAAAAAATTAAAACAAAATTAGAGATTTTGAAAAATGAAATTCTAACTATACAAAAGCTTTGATTAAACAAAAATTCGAGATTGAGAAACAAAAACAAAATCAAAACCTAATCTAGCAGAATTTAAACAAAAAAAATAATAATAATAAACATAATCTTATGAGTTAGACCAAACCTTAGAGGCAGGAATCAGAACCACAACAAATAGATCACCCACAAACCGACACAATTCTAACCTCTAACACCCCGTTTTCGATTTCAACTTAAGGAGAGAAAAGAAATGAAATTCGGTGGAAGCGAGAAAGAAAAAAAAATTTGGTGTTCTCAAGTTTCATTAAAGGAAGGAAGTGGAAGGAAATGAAATGATCACTTTCCCTTCTAATTTTCCTATCGATTTGGAAGGATTTGAAGAGAAAGAACAAAATGTTTATTATTTCTTTCATTTCTCTCCGACCCAGAAACACAAAAGACAAATTTCTTTTATTGTCATTTCTTTTCTTTTCTCCCCTTATTTTCTTTTCTCTTCTTAACTGCAACTCGGGAACTAGACGTGGGAGACGTCACAACCCCTTCCCTCGCCAGAAGCTAATCGATGGGATTGATGAAGTCAGAATTCATAAACTTTTAATGCCCTCTTTTGATGAATCACAATGATGAAAGTGAAATGGAGAGTGAAAATCGGATTAAAGGGATTGAGAAGTGTGAACGCAAGATCGAAATCAAACTGAGAAGCAAATGAGAGAAATCTTGCATGTGATGTTCGATTAACGAGGTTAACTAGTAAAAGAGGATGTCAATTCACAAACCGATAACGCCGCTATGGATGTCGATTCGTGAAAGGCATATTGCATCAGTCGTTCTTGCTTCTAGATGATTAAGTTTTTTCTTTCTTAGGCTAATTTGGAATATGGCTTACTTGGGATTCAAATAAACATACTTGGGATCCACAATTAGAATCGGGCTTGATTTCACCAACAAGTTATCCCAAGGCTACAATCCAACAAAAACATCTTATATTTCTATTTTAATTCAACTATCCACATGTTTCGTTTGATTATCCGATCATTATGAAAATATGTTTAGTATGATGTTCGAAATAATATATTTGTAGATATGCCAACTTTACATAATATTTTATCAATTGTAAAATTACTTTTCGAAATATCAACAAATAGTCTTTTAGCAAATTATATATACAAAGTCTACTTCTAACTATTTTGTCAAAATAATTAATTTTCACTCTTAATAGACAATATTGTCCAAGATAATTAAACTAAAAAAAAATATCTTATTCAACAATAATATTTTTAATAATTAATGACCATTGACCAATCTTAATAGTTTGTTGAAGTGTATAGTTTAAGCAAGATATCGAATCCATTATACATCATATAAAATGGACATAGTTTAATTAAAAACATATAGGGGCTAAAAATGATAACTTTTGAGTTTTATAACAAAACAAAAAGTTAAACAAGTATTCAAAACTACAGGGGTTAAGGTTATAAATTATGATTTCCAAGTTTTATAAATTAGTAACTTTGTAAATTGTAATAAAGAAAAATAAACAGGCTAAGCTATCATAACTACTGGGGCCCAAAATATAATGTGTTTAGTGTACTTTAAAAAGTATGAGGCCTAAAATAAATTTGTTGTTTAAAAAAAAAAAAAAAAAAACCTGTATCGAGTTCCATGTACTTCGCTATCAGCGAGTTAGGCGGCAGGCGCATATAAACAAGTAACAACCTTTTTTTTTTTTTTTTTTTTTTTTTTTTGTATTTAGAAAGAATAGCGAAAATCTTTAAGAACTTCAAAGTTCAAATATGTGTCTTTTTTATTTTTTTATTTTTTATTATTTATTTGTTCTTTTTCAATTCCAGTGGGCAATCCACAAGATTTCTCGGGTTCTTTATAATGCTGAGGGTCCCATCGGTTATGATTCACTTAATCGCCCCAATCTAATTTTAAGTCATTTCAAATGTGACGGTTTTGAATGTTAATAACCACAATTTGCTTCCACTTAAAACCAATTATAACTAATTAATTTTCTTAATTACTGTTATAGCAACTTAATTGGATATATATTGATTTATTTGAGTTATCACAGTTACTTATGGTTTCCGCATAGCTAATTGTTAGTATTTATAATGTATAGAAAATGTAATCTTAAAGAAATTAAGATAAAAATTAGCATTGAGGGACTTTTTATGTATGCATGTACATATAATAAATATCATAAAGGCATATTCTACTTTTAACTCAAATAATAAATTACTAGAAATTTGATAATAAACAACACTGTTGTTTTTGCAAACATTCGTTCATATTTGTTATTTACATGTCTCGTATTTTTTTTGGTAGGCGTTATCTTACACACTAGTACCACCAGATCAAAAAACCCTTTGATTTGTAGTGATAAAGTAATATGTTTTTGTTAAGAATTTGGTACCAAAACTATCATTATTGAGGAATAACAAAAAGGTTCTCTTAATTTGACTCGTTCTTACTCACTCATTTTGATACCAAAAGATCCTAGCCAAAAAAATATGACCATTAGAAGTGTTGAGCTTTTTCTTGATGTTCTTGTTCACAGGTCCCTTTCAGTCTTGTTTGTGCTCATATATGTATACATCTTTCTCATGGAGTACTAGTTTTCTTTTTAGAATTGATAGTTGATATTGACATATTTAATTCAAGAAGTTAATTTCATTCGCTTTAAGTTTTTATCGATAATATGTTGATTTAATTTAAGATCGATTTCTCAATTACTTGATAAACATTAAGTTAAAGGTGAAAAAATATTTACTTGAAGGGATTGATAGTTGGAGAAGTTATATTCCCTTGTTTGAAGGTGATGATCTCATGATTCTTTTTTTGAGTTGTATTGAGTTGCTAGATGGATATATACATTTTATACATGGTCGTGTTTATAAGGAGAATCGGACAGATGAAGGAAAATACATTTCATTTTCCATAGTATGTTTCCCATTGTGTGCTAATTTATCATAATTGATAATTGTATCTTACAGGTAAGTTATAGAACTATTAAAGTTTACTTCTATAGTTTATACACATATATCATATCCATCATACTACACAATTTAAAGTCTATGGACCTAATATATAATTATGTAAAATGTTATCATCATACATACTTATAAAGCTAGCATTTTTTCTTTAATCTCATGCATTTGAAACCCCATAAATATTTGCCAACACCTCATGCATTTGAAACCCCCACACCCTTTCACCTTCAAAGTAATTAATCACACATAATTCCATTCCATGAAAATCACACATTCTATAAGTTCAACACCTCATGCATTTGAAACCCCCACACTCTTTCACCTTTATTATATATGTAGTTATATTAGTACATTTTTCTTACAAAATGTCGTCATTTGATTGAAGATATTATGATTCAAAAGTTTTCATATAGTTGAAGCATTCACGATCCAAATATGATGATTTGAAGAAATGGATTATGCCGCATCGATGGTAATTGTAAAATGGTTTTTTCTTTCAACCAAAACAAATGAAGATTTTCTATTTTTTCTTTATATTCAATTTCTTATTTGACCTTTGTATGTGATTTGTATGTATTACTCAATCTTGAAAGTAACTCTCTAAACATCAATGTTTCGCTTGGAATATCTTTCTCATTCTTCTTTTTCAAGAAAAACATTTTGATTGCAGGTTAGTGAAGAATTGTTATCAAGTTTATGTGGTTGAGTGGTGTTCAATAAAAAAAAAAGATTCAGAAAATGGATATAAGTTTTTTTTTTTTTTTTGAGCAATGTAGACGAATGTTAGTTTTTTCTTTTGATTTAATCGTATATTTATGTAACATTTTTATTTATAAATTCAACTAACCAATATTCTTATTTATTTGATTGTAGTTTTTCTATTTTGATTATATTTATTTTTGATTATTTATTTTTTGTTGGGTTATGATATACAACATATTTACAAAACAACATTTAAAAGATAACATAATTTTTAACAGTTGATATGTAATTATGATGACTTATCATGATATGTTCTTCATATGAAAGTAAGTTATCCATATTACTAAGACAAGAATTACATATGATATTTATGAAAATATATATTATATGTGATTTGTTTAACATATATATCAACCTATGCATGTTTAAATTTATAATTGAATATTTTTATGTTTAATAGTTGAAGAGATTAAAATGATGAATCAAAACTAATTATTTAGACGAATATAATATAATATAATATAATATAATATAATATAATAATAATAATAATAATAATAATAATAATAATAATAATAATAAATACTCATTTCCATGTACTGTATTCATTTGAAACTCACACTACAACTCAAGAATATTCTAATTTATGTGTATTTAATAGTTACAACTCAAGAGTTTTTAACTTATAATTATTAATTAGTAATCACTAATAACTTTTTATTTTCCTTACTTTTATAAGGTTGTAAAGTTTTGCTCATTAAAAACATTAATGTATTTGAAGAGATTTGTGATTTACATATGAAAAGTTAATATAAATGTTATAATAAATGTTTTAGTATTTTCATGTTATTAAAAGTTGTAGTGTTTATTTTTCATATTTTTTATTATTCGTTGTATATATATCTTTATTAATACAAATGTTATAATAGATGTTTTGTATTTTTATGTTACTAAAAGTTGTAGTTCATATTTTTGTTCATACATTTTGTTACCCGTTATATATAGATTATCATACGTTTGATATATAATTTACATAATTTTAAACAGTTTATAAAATTATCAAATAATTGTATATATCATAATAACTTAAAAATTAAAACTATAATCATCATATCATACTATATTATAAAGGAAACATTTTTTCTTTCACCACATTCATTTGAAACTCCTAACTTTTCATATTTCCGTACAATATACTTAATTTATTAACTTAAATATGCTTTTAGTTGTAAACATTATCATAAATGGAAAATTTTGTGACTTACCAATATGATATACTTAATTTGTTAACTTCAATATATAGTTAAATAAATAGCCTACATTAATATATCAAATAAGCTTAAAAATTTAGTGTAAAATTTAAGACCTAAAGTAAAATATCAAATAATGTTTAAAAAAATTAAATATATATTTTTTAACATAGTTAAAAGAAAAAAAAAAAATATAATAATAATAAAAGAACCTAAATTGATGAATCGAATTAAGTAAAAGGTGTCTGAAAACTATATTCTAACAATATATTTTTAACCTGCGTTGCGTAACGCGCGTGAATTCGTCTAGTTTCTAATAAATGAATGTTTTTTTGTCACTTGTCACTTTCTCAAATCTTTTGCCACATGTCATTATATGAAATTTTACAATTATTTAAATTGCACATATCATTATGTGGTATCTTTATTTTTTTATTAATCAATAATCAATTTTACTAATTAATTAGTCTACTATCATATATGTAAAATATTCATTCTATTTAAATGATTATTGATTTACAAATATATTTGAATTCAAATGGATGTTCTGAAGACACAATTAATGTTGTGTATTTATTTAGAAAGTTAATTAAAAAATATTTAATATTTACATCTTAATTTTCAACATCATTATTTAAAATATGTCAATAGTTTTTTTATTAGTATAGGTTAAATTACTTACTTATTCATTATATTGTTCGCATTTATGTAAAAGTATTTTTTAATTAAAAAATATTTAATATTTATACATTGATATTAAACTTTTATTTTTAATAAACTCGTATAATACACAGATCTCACACCTAGTTGTATAAAATATAATTGTACTTAAAATGCAATTAACATTACAAAATAGTAATAATGTTACAGTAATAAGTTAATTACAAAATAGTAATAATGCAATTAACATTACAAAATAGTAATAATGTTACACTATATATATATATATATACTTATAAAGAAATTTTTTTTCCAAGCACCAAAATTAATTTGAAACTCCCATGACTTTTCATTTTCTTTCTAATAATAATAATTATAATTTGGTTAATTATGTTAAATAAATATCAAACCTAAAATGTAATCATATATAAACTAATTTTCAATATTAAAATAATATCTTTACTTCTACTTATAAAGTTATGTTTTTCTAAATTTTAACATATTATATTTTATTTATTAATTTTAATATATTGTTGGATGTAAACCATTAGAATTTTAAACATACAATTTTGGAAAAATTTGTATAAAATACTTAAATTATTAATTTAAATATAACATTACATGATCAACTAAAATATAAATTTTAGTTTAACTTAAACAACCCAAAGAATATTTTGTAAATAGTTTAAAATGATAAATTGTAGTCTCTTTCTAATAATGATTATAAGTTGGTTAATAAGGTTAAATAAATATCAAACCTAAAGTGTATTCATAAATAAACTAAATTTCAATTTTAAAATAATATCTTTACTTCTACTAATAAAATTATATCTTTAACTTTTAACATATTATACTTAATTTATTAGATTTAATATGTTGCTATATGTAAACTCTTATCAGTTTAAAACTACAACCTTGGAATAGTTTGGACTTAAATATAACATTATAATGTCAACTTAAATATAAATTTCAGTTCCACTTAAAAAGCCAAAATATATTTAGTAAATAGTTAAATGTGATAAATTATAGTGATAAATGGAAAAAACTAAATTGTAATATCAGTTTAACTAAAATATTTCCTAAAAATATTTTTATAATTATTAAAAGTTTTCAAATAAATAGCTTAAAATAAATTACATCAACAATAGCTGAAAATAACTTTATATAAATGATTATATTATTATCTTTAAAATAAAAAAACCAATGTTTGATGTTTTAAATAATTATAATGATAGAAAATAAAACATTAAAAAAATAAATTTTATAAAATTAATTAACAATAACAACTATATATTATGTTAAACCATATATTATATTTTATTTTACTCATGAGTAACTCGCATGTAGAAGTCATTTAAACGATTGAGATTATGCAGTTATCAGAGATGTATATATATTATCATATAATTCAAAATAATCGATATATTATATCAATTTAGTATATGAATTATTATATCAAATTTAACAACGACGTTATTGTTATATTTAAAAAAACGTATATTTTTAAAGACTTCAACTATATAGGTGTTTCTATTCATTACAATTTCAACTCAAATATAAATTTCAGTTCTACTTAAAAAATCAAAGAATATTTTGTAAATAGTTAAAAGTGATAAATTGTAGTGATGAATGCAAAAATTAAATTGTAATCGCAATTTAACTAAAATACTTCCTAAAATTATTTTTATAATTGTTAAAAGTTTACAAATAAGTAGCTTAAAATAACCTACAATAACAATAGTTAAAAATAACTGTATATAAATGATTATATTGTTACCTTTAAAATAAAAAAGTAATGTTTAATGTTTCAAATAATTGTAATGATAGAAATTAAAACATTAAGCAAATAAATTTTAAAAATTAATTAACAATAACAACAATAATAAATAACATTAAACCATATATTATATATAATTATATTAATGTGTAACTCGCAAGTAGAAGTCATTCAAATGATTGAGATTATGAAGTTATCATAGATGTATATATATTATCATATAATTCAAAATAGTCAATATATTATATCAATTTAGTATACAAATTATTATATCAAATTTAACAAGATCGTTATTGTTATATTTAAAAAAACACATATTTGCAAAGAATTTAACTATATAGGTGTTTTTGAGCAACGTACGGGCATTTGTCTAGTAGTATACTATAAAGAAACATTTGCATTTAAAACCCCAAACTCTTCATCTTTCATTCTATTGTATATATTTACTAATTTACATATGGTATTAAATATGAAATATTTGTTATAAAATATGATCAAATAACAAGATAAATTATAGAGTAAAGAAAGACATGAGAGTAGAGAGAACTTTTATTCCAATACTTATGATGAAAATTATCAAGCTTTACAATACATAATATTCACTATTTATACTAGACAAAGAAGATGAAAGGTGATGTATGATATGAATGCTCATTATAGTGGTGCATAACTACACTCATAAAACTCATAATAATGTTTACTATAATGTTCACTAATTATGGAGAGTAATGGGGGAATATGGAGAATCCAATAGTCATTCACTAAATAATAATTCATAACACTCCCCTTTGAATGACGATTGTATCATGCCTCGTTAAAACCTTAATCGGTAAAACCTCATGGGAAAAACCCTTTATTAAGGAAAAAGAGTACATGATTAATAATAGATATTGGAAACAATTGCCTCGTTAAAAACCTTGTTAAGAAAACCCAGTGGGAAAAACATAACTAAGGAAAAGAGTACAATATGTTTCCAACTCCCTCTGATTAGCACATCACTTGATTTTCTTGAAGCACCGCATAACAATGTTTCGTACCATCTTTTCAAATTTCGATGTAGGAAGTGTTTTAGTAAACCAATCAGGAAAGTTGTTACTGGATTGAATTTTCTAGATGTTGATGTCACATTCTTTTTAAAGATCATAAGTGAAATAAACTTTGGTGATATATGCTTGGTTCTGTTTCCTTTGATAAATCCTTCCTTGAATGGAGCTATACAAGTTGTATTATCTTCATATATTATGGTTGGAACATCCCTGTTAGAAGTTAGACCACAATTCTTGCAAATGTATTGAGTTAAAGTTCTTAACCAAATACATTCATGACTTGCCTTATAAATTGCTATAATCTCTGCATGGTTAGAATAAGTAGCAACTAAAGTTTGTTTAACAAATGACAAGAAATTGTGTTACCTCCACAATTGAATAAATAACCAGTTTGGGATCGAGCTTTGTGTGGATCAGATAAATATCCAGCATCTGGATAACTAATTAACTTCACATTTTATGAATTTGATTATTATAAATTCATATCCATTGTACCTCGAAGATATCAAAGAATGTGTTTGACTCTATTCCAATAGCTTCTTGTTGGACAAGTACTATATCTTGCTAATAAGTTTACGAAAAAAGATTTATCAGGTCTTGTATTAATAGTAGATATATTAGTGCACCAATAGCATAAAGATATAGTTCTTCGGGAACAAGAAGATTTTCATGCTTTTTATGATGCTGAAATTGGTCCTTTTTGGCATCTAAGTGCCTTACCACCTTCGGGTTACTCATGGATGTGAGTTATTAATATAAAACCTTTTTAGCACCTTTTCTAGATATTAATCTACAAAAACTCCATTTTTTTGTGCTTAATTTGAAGACCCAAATAGAATTTCATCTTAGCAAGATCATTCATTTCAAAAGTTTCTTTCAAACAAGAAGTGACCTTTATCCAATTCTCTAGGAGGTCCAATTATGTTCAAATCATCTACAATAACATCAATTATGATAAATTCTTATATAGATCTTTTTATGAATACACATGAGCTTGATGGATCATTTTTATAGCACTCTTTCAACAGAAGCAATAAAACAATTGAAGCACATAAGACCAGATTGTTTCAATCTATACAAAGATTTATTTAATTTTACCAAATATACTTCACGAGAATAAGAAGTTTGTGCTCTGTGATTTTCATATAAATATCATTTTCAAGCATTGTTTTGAAAACCGGACCGGACCGGCTGGTTCGACCGGTTCACCCAGGAACCGGTCAGGTTACCGGTTTTCTCAAGCCTAAAAACCGTTTGTTTTCAAACCGGATAAAACCATCCGGTTCACCAAAAAACCAGTTCAACCAATGAAAAACCGGTTTTTATAAATTATAAGAAAAAAAAACTTAAACTTTCAAACGCCGGTTGATGGACCCAACGCATGGATCCGGCTGAACTAATTTGCATGACCTTTCTTTATATAAGCAAGTGGCTACCTTTGTTTTTACTTCCAACCGATGTGGGAAGTATAAGGATTACTTAATGTAAAACCTTTACTTCATACGTTTTATACTCCAAATAACTAATTTTTATTCTATTTATCTTTCGATGTGGGATACTATAGGATTGTCCCATTGTTTAACATAAACCTTTTCAAACCTCAAAGACTATGGATCATTAATATATATATATATATATATATATATATATATATATATATATATACACACACACACACACACCGATTTTTATGGTTTTTAGGACCGGTCCGACCGGTCGGACCAGTTGAACCATCGAACCAGTAAGACGGCCGGTTCAATGTCCGGTCCGGTTTTCAAAACCTTGTTTTCAAGTGAACCATATAAATAAGCGGTAAATACATTCATTAGACACATCTCCAATTTTGCATATGTTGTTAAACTTATAAAATAACTGAATGTAATTGCATCAACTACCAGACAATACGTTTCTTCATAATCGATTTCGGGTCTTTAGGTAAAACCTTGTGCAACAAGTATTGCTTTATATCTCACAACTTCATTTTTCTCGTTTCTTTTGCGCATAAATACTCATTCGTGTCCCACTGTTCTTACTATGTTTGGTGTACGGACTACAGGTCCAAAAACTTTTCATTGAGTATTAGAATTAAGCTCTTTATTTATTTCATCTTTCCATTTTTGGCCAATATTTCCTATTCATACATTACTCAATAGATTTAGGTTCAAGATCCTCATTTTATTTATAATCGTGCGCGGAACATGATATGAAAAGTTATCGTTGACGTCTATCTTATTTAGGTTCCATCTTATTCCTATCATGACATAATTTATTGAGATCTCATCATTTTCATTTTTTCAGGTACCTTATTTTCTTTTGTTATGTCACTGGGCCATACTAGAGCTTCATTAATCTTTTCAAGAGATTCCGTTTTCTCTTTTGGACCATCAATTGTATTTGCTTCATTTCATTTCGATGATTTTTATCTTTGGAACATGCTGATCTTCCACGCTTCAGGCGTGCCTAAGATTCATTTGTAGTTGTATTTTTTTCCTTCTGGGATATCAATTCTAACTTGAGTAAGTATAGCTGGTACATGAGACTTTGTTACCCACTTAGGGTCAGTAGATGCTTCTGCAAATTGATTTGCTACATTTTGTAAATAAATTATCTTTTTTATTTCAAGTTCACATTGACTTGAACGAGGATCTAAAACTGAAAGTGACAATTCCTTTCAAGAGATTTTATTTTCCAGCTTCTTTATTTCTCCCCCTAATGTTGGAAAATATGATTCATCAAAATAATAATCATCAAATATAGCTGTAAATAAATCTCCAATTGATGATTTTAAATATTTTACTATAGATGGAGATTCATATCCAACATAAATTTTCATTCTTCTTGAGGACCCATTTTTATGAAATGATGTGGAGAAATGGGTACATAAATTATACATCCAAACATCCTTGGATGGTAAATAATTGGTTACTCACCGCAAACCAGTTGAATAGGAAAGAACTCATGATAACTAGTTGTCATTATGCATATAATTGATGTTGCATGTAAAATTGCATGCCCCATGTCAACATAGGAAGTTTAGAATGCATTAGTAATGGTCTTGCAATTAATTAAAAGTGTTTGATTAACGACTCAACTAAACCATTTTGTGTATGAACGTATGCAACATGATGTTCAATAGTTGTCCTAATCGACATGGAATAATCGATAAAACCTTTTGATGTAAATTCTCCAACATTGTCAAGTTAAATTTTCATAATTGGGTAATCGGGAAAATGTGCCCTTAGGAAAATTATTTATGCAAGTAATCTTGCAAAAACCAAATTATGACTAGACAACAAGCACACATGTGACCATCTAGTTAACACGTCAATTAAAACCATAAAATATCTAAATGGTCTACATGGTGTTGGATGAATTAGTCCATATATATCCTCTTGAATTCTTTGTAAGAAACTAAGACTTTCATACCCAACTTTGTTCAATGATGGACTGAATATTAATTTTCCTTAAGAGCATGCAACATAATTCATTATCTTGAAAAATCTTCTGGTTTTTCAAGGAATGACCACTTGAAGTTTCATTTATTCTAGTTACCATAATTGATCCGCGATGGCCCAACCGGTCATGCCAAACTATGAAGGTAATATCATACCTTTTTTATTTTCAATAGCATGAATCATTGTAATATTTTTAATAGCATGAATCATTGTAATATTTGTATAGTACAATCCAGAGGACAATACAAGTAATTTTTACAAAAAAACTTTTCTTATCCGATATCATTTTTGTAATGTTGAGATAATTTTTATTACCATCATTAGTTGTTTCAATAGGATATTCGTTAGACCGAATATCCTTAAAACTTAATAAATTTTTTGGTGATTTTAATAAAAATAATGCATCACCAATTGTAATTATTGTCACTTGTGGTAATAATATATTCGCTCTTCCGGAGCCTTCATTCATTGTGATGTAGACGAAAATAATGCATCGCTAATTTGTAATTGGTGTCCCTTGTTGTAATATTATATTCGCTCTTCTGTAGCCTTCAATCATTTTTGCATTACCTGTTATTATATTAACATTTGTTTCTCTAATTGACAAGTAAACAAAATACTTTTCATTATTAAAAACGCTATGTGTTATTGCATTGTCTGCAAGAAATATGTCTTCATTATTTCTTTTGCGAATATCCATATTTCTTTTCAATAAATAAATAAAACATAAGAAACATTCGGCTTAGAGAAATAAATTCATATTTTATTAATTTAGGGAGATTATGACGACATCATTTCTCATGAAACGAATATGACATAAAAATTGTGACGACATCATTTCTCATGAAACGAATATGACATAAAAACATAATAAATGTCATGAAACAAAACTATACATTTATTCTGATCAATCACCATCCATATCACCACTTGTCCCTTCGGGGTAGACAAGAAAATCGACAACATCCAAATGTGTCATTTCTGGTTGATCTTCATGGATATCACTTTGAATAAAATTTGTTTCGATATTTTTCTTTATATTTTAGAGAATATTGATAAAGATCAACAAAATGATTTGGTAAGCGGCATGTACAAGACTAATGACCGGTCATTCCACATTAGTGATAAACATTTTCATTTTTTTTTTGCCTTGATCACTTTTATCATTAGGATGTGGATTTTTGATGTTTTCCAACTTCATGTGGTTACTTGTAATCTTGTTATTTTTATGATAATTATGATAACCTCCACGACCTCGGTTAAACTCTTGACTATTATGATTATATGAGTTGCATTCACTTCAGGGAATATACTAGAACCGGTCGAGATTGGTTGATAATTTTTCATCAATAACTTATTGTTTTGTTTAGCCACAAGAAGACATGAGATTAATTCATATTTATTTTAAACATTTCTCATAATATTGCTACTGCATGAGCATGTTAGTAGTATGAAAACTAGAGAAAGTTTTCTCTAGCATTGTTTTCCATAATGAAAATAGAAATCAAAATAAAGACTTGTAATGTAAGGAATTGTTAGTTAAGAAATTCCATAAAATAAGTTGCAAGCATTGTACATGTAAAATTATAAAAAATACATACCTTAAAAAGACAAGACCAATAAGGAGTTAGAGCTATATGGTAGAGTCGTGCTCATAACGTGTTATAAAATATGATCAATAAAAAGGTTAAATTATAGAGTAAGGAAAGACATGAGAGTAGACAGAACTTTTATTCCAATACTTGTGATGAAAATTATCAAACTTTACAATACATAATATTCACTATTTATACTAGACAAAGAAGATGAAAGGTGATGTATGATATGAATGTTCATTATAGTGGTGCATAACTACACTCATAAAACTCATAATAATGTTTGTTATAATGTTCACTAATTATGGAGAGTAATGAGGGAATATGAAGAATCCAATAGTCATTCACTAAATAATAATTCATAACAATATTGTCATATTAATGGCAGTTTTTTTTTTTTTTTAATTATCAATATAAACAGTTAAAATGTTAATTTTAATATCATGTTAAATCCAAAATATAAATCAAAATATCGAATAAACATAAAACTATAAGCGTATTCAAATTTTATTTTTTTAAAACATTTAAATGTTTTAAATATAAAACTAAATCGATGTGTCAAATTAACTAAAAATATCCAAATGTAATTTTTTATATTAATTGAATTTTTTTCAAACAAAGGGTTTCTAAATCAAAACCATTAACAAAAAATAATAGTTAAAAATATCATAACCTTATAAATTATATTACGTTACCTTACAAAAAAATATCAAATAAGTAATTTCTAAATTAGTTAATCATAACGTTAAAAGTAACATTAAATCGAGAATTATATTTAGTTTTATTCACATATCAGTTGCGAGTTGCGGCCAATAAATGATATAATTTTAATAAATATTATAACATATTTCAAAATTATTACAAATTTACGTAACAAATTAGTGTAAAAAATTATTATTTCATTTTCAATATGAGTAACATAATTATTTTCAATATGTATTTGCCAAATTTTAACTATATAATTTTTCCTTGCGCAATAAATGAATATTCGCCTAGTATTTTATTATATTGGCCAAGTTACTTTCATCTTGTTTCATATTAGCACAAAAAGAAGAAAAGTACAACATAACGTGTCATTTTCAACATGGGGCGCACATTGATGATACATTGAGGTTTCATATGAAAATTACATTGATTTAAGCCTAATGACTGTAGAACTAGGTGGTAACGCAATACATTTATCTGTAGAGAAATTAAGTGTACCCAAGTTATTAATATAGACAAATTGTATATTACGGAAGAATAATAATCACGTACTTGAATAATTAAAATTTAATTGTTCCATTAAATCATTATGTTAGAACTACATCATATGTCAACCATTAAACTCATAATAGTAACATGTTGACATACTTTTAGTGGTAAACCTTTTGTTGTCAGATTCGTTAGCATATTGCTCGATACATATATTATATTCCCCGGCTTGCTCTTATATGAATAAGTATTTTGTATTGAGGTAAAACTTCACTCAATTTAACTACTACTAGTAGAGAAACTTAAAAGGCAATGCTATAACACTAAATCGTTTTTAACGACCTTGAAGTGGACCTTACAATCACAAGTCATGTGATTAAATTTCATAAATAGATTCTTTGGCAAGTTGCATTATATATAACATATTCTTCCAGTATAGTTGATGTGGTCATCAACCTTATACTTATGACACTTATATGATGGCTGCCAAATTGCATTATATATAACAACATACTCTTCCAGCATAGTTGATGTAGTCCTCAACCTTATACTTTTAACTCTTATATGATATCGACCGACTGGTAACATAAAGATATATCTCAACAATGATTTCATCTTTAATTTTTGTAAAGTTGGAGTCATAAATCATATCACTTTCAAGTTATCATTTTTAAAAAATTTGTAAGTATTAATCCCATGTAAGTATCATGAAGCTTTCTTGGCAACTTTCTAGTGATCTACATTGTGATTTGATTGATAACGGCCTAGCATGCCAATAACATAAGATATGTTAGGTTAGGTTCGCACTTTTATATAGTTAAGCTTCCAACTATTGAAGCATGTATGATTAACTTTATTTGATATTGATCTACCTCTTTTTCTAGCATTGAAATAAATTGAAAATATCTCCATTAACTACGAAAGTAGCAAAAGGAAAGCATTATTGCATGTTATATCAACTTACTACACACTTGATATATTCTTTTTTAGGATAAACATGAAGTCCTTTTTATTTATCTAAATGAATTTATATGCCTATAACATACAAGGATTCAACGAGATATTTCATATTATGGTGATTATTAGTGTTTTAGGGTTTAGGCTTAATGCCTTTAGGGTTTAGAGTTTATCTATATATTCATATGTAATCTTCATTTAAGAATTAAGCAACAATATCAAATCAATCTATTACATTTACATGAATGAGGAGAGCTATAATGGTGGCATAGGATGGTGCCAAGGTGGTGCTCCGGCGTAGATTGAAAGTGATAGAGTGATGATGACGGTGGTCCAGCTAGATCGGATGCAGCAACGAAATGCAAGAATTGGAGATTAGATCTGGAGAAGGATAGAAACTTAGCTAAAAGATGAGGCAACGACGAAGACGAAAGGTTGGTATCGACGGTAGAAAAGAAGAAATAGGAGATAATTGAAAAAAAAGGAAGACAATATTTAGGAGCTTCGGTGCCGACGAGGGTTTTCGGTGAGAGAGCTCAAAAGAGAGGGAACTTTGGCTCTGATACCATGTAAATGTAATAGATTGATTTGATATTATTGCTTGATGTTGAAATGAAAATTACATACAAATACATATAAAAACTGTAACCCTAAATGCTTTGGGCTAACCCTAAAGCACTCTAACAATGATATGATAGCAAAAATTTTGATTCATGCAACATATCAACGTGATTACTCTCCAAGAGAATGTTGTCAACATATTATGTGAGAATGTCATATCAACCATGTATTAACAAAAAAGAATAAAACATTAATCTCGACTAATAGAAAAATCTTTGTTTATTACAAAGACTTTACCATAGACATGCAATATTTTATTAAGAAACTCATTAACTTTATCAAGTGGAAATTTGGGCTTCACATCGTGTAAATTGTTTTACAATGTTCTTTCGTATCATATATATGCATTATAATGTTCTTAAATTTCAACCCCTAACTTGATTAATTTCGAAAATTTTCGAAATTTCACTATTATTTTCCTTTTATATCACATGCTGATAAACGCCTAAAAGGATATATATATATATATATATATATATATATATATATATATATATATATATATATATATATATATATATATATATATATTGCAAATGAAAATTATGCAAGAGAAAAGATAATGGTGAAATTTTTAAAAATCTTGAAAATAAATCAACTTAGGAGTTATGATATATATATATATATATATATATATATATATATATATATATATATATATATATATATATATATATATATATAGAGAGAGAGAGAGAGTAAGGATCAAATTAGAATACCTAAAATGTTGAGAACGCGAGAACAATTCTGGACCAATCAATATATAAGGGCATGTTAGTAATTGTACATTTTAATTAAATTAAAATAAAATAAAATTCAATCAAATTCCCTTAAATTTAGAATCGGTTACAAAAAAAAAAACAAAGAAATATTCTATTTTTTATTTTTCTTATTAATAGAATAGAAAAACCATTTTTGCCATAATTTATTTTAAAACTGAAAAAATAAATTCTTAAAAATTCATTTTTTTTCTTTGATTTCATGTAAATTATACGTTGTGACAACAACTAAATCTGGTCATACAAAGTTAACAAATGTCAAACATGTCAACTTAACTTGTATTAGAAATTTAGGAGAATTAGGATATTCCCTAATGTTTCGAATGTACTATTGACAAACTATAATACAAAGTACCTCTCTGGATTGCCAATTATCAAATATAAACCCTAATTAGGGTAGTAACGTAACGACTCGATAATTCAGATATATATTATTTGAGAATAAATAATACTCATAACACAATATAGTGGAGTTCATAAACTTAACACTACGGGGCAAATTCATAGCAAAGGCTACAAACACAAATTTTTGGTGAATTCTCCACCAAATGCAACAAAGTCTATACCCAGCTAAACACCAAATTTATAACGAAACGAATTTGGAAATTCAACCTAACTTTCATGTAACGTATTATTATTTTGATAATAATGTTTGTTATATTAATTTGAATTTTTATAATTCAAATTAAATATTTTATACATCCTTTATACCATATTTGTTTTATAAAAACATCATCATTTTTAACAAAATTCTAAGAGTTTATTTAGGTTTGACTTTTTTTTAATAAAAAGTTAGTAGTTATGAAGTTGCACCTTCATCTTAAATGGGCAACCACTTAAACCCTAGAGTAGATTACCATTAGTCTAATCCATGTCCCCCCCCCCCCCCCAAACCACCGCCATAACCCATTCCACCCACCCCTCCACCCTCATTCCCCCTCTCTCTTTAAGTTACAGCCGATAGGCCTTTTTCTCACATTCATCTTCATCATTTTCTTCTTCTTCTCTAAGAAAGAGCTCTCATATTCCATAGCTAAATTCTTCTAAGTGGTTCTTGGGTTTTTGGTAAGTATTTCTTTCATAATCTAGTGATTCTACACACTTATAAACTAGTTTTCAATCCATTTATACACATTATCATGTGTTATTATTCATAGGATCTTCAAATCTTCAAGTGTTCTTAACTTAAATCGTTAAATCTACAGCTTATTATCCACTAAGAAAACACACATAATATGAGTTCGTACCCCTCATTTTCGATTTATCCAAGTTTTAAGGGGGAGAATACAAGTAAACTTGTATAAATATACAAGTTGTTATGCATGCTTAATTATATGTTGTGTAAAAGTGTTATATACATGAAATAATGTTATTACCTATCATTATGAACATTTAGTTGTAAAATTTTCTTTAAAATACAAAATTATGGGAAAACTAGTATAAACATGCTATATGTTCTTAAGAAAAAGTTATAAACACAAAACTATATAACTAGCGTTTTTATGAACTTAATATGACATTTCTAGCAAAATGGTTATAACCAAGTTATTGCACCATTTTTGTGGGATATATACTAAAATATGTTATTTGTAACATATGTCTTGAAACTAGTTAAAAATACCAAAGAGTCTCCGGCACATTCTCAATCAAAAGGAGCTCAACATGAGGCAACGACGGTGGGTAGAGCTACTAAATGACTACGAATGAGAAATTCGTTATCATCCGGGCAAGGCCAACGTAGTAGCTGATGCCCTAAGTCGAATAGAATACTTGGGCCGCCGAATAAAATCATTGACCATGACCATCCATTCACACTTTTCCACGCAGATCAAAGAGGTGCAACTTGAGGCCTTGAAACACAAGAATGTCGCAAGTGAAGCCTTGCAAGTAATGGATAAAAACCTTGAGGTCAAGGGTAAAGGAGCTTATTATCTCATGAATTGAACCTGGAAACTGAAATTTGGTTGGTACAGAGATGTGATCATGAATGAGGCTTAAAAGACCAAATACTCTGTTCATCCTGGTTCAGAAAAGAAGTATCTGGACCTCAAGAAACTATATTAGTGGCCAAACATGAAGGCAGAAATTGCTACCTATGTAGGTCAAGGTAGAATACCAAAATCCTTGGGTTTTCTACAGCAACCAGATATACCCTAGTGGAAGTGGGAGCGGATAACCATGGACTTCATAATTAAATTGCCCAAGAGAACTGGTGAACTCAACACCATATGGGTGATTGTCGATAGGTTAACCAAATCCGTGCACTTTCTACCAATCAAGGAGATAGACAAAATCGAGAAACTAAAACGGACTTATATTAACGAGATTGTACGACTTCATGGTGTGCCAATATCCATTATCTCTGACAGAGATAACTGGTTTACCTCATGATTTTGGCAATCACTACAAAAGTCCTTGGGAACCAGGCTTAACATGAGTACAACTTATCACCCTCAAACCGACAAGCAAAGCAAGAGAACCATTCAGACGCAGGAAGACATGTTGATAGCTTGTGTGACAGACTTTGGTAAAGCCTGGGATACCCATTTACCGCTCATTGAATTCTCATATAATAATAGTTATCACACTAGCATTAAGGTTGCTCCATTTGAAGCCCTCTATGGGCGCAAGTGCAGATCACCTCGGTGTTGGGATGAGGTGGGTGACACGCAGCTAACAAGAGGACAAGTGCCTAATAGCATACTCACCGACCCTGAGATCATATGATAAACTACAAATAAGATCGTTTAGATCCGTGAACGACTAAAGGTATCCAAGGATCAACAAAAGAGTTATGCGGATAAACGACAAAAACCCTTGGAATTCCAGGTTGGTGATCGCGTACTGTTGAAGGTCTCACCCTGGATGGAAATGATACGTATTTGAAAACCTGGGAAACTGGATCAAAGAGTCGGTCCATCAAGATCCTCGCTAGGATCGACCCGATAGCTTATAGACTTTAACAGCAGCAGGAACTCAGTAGCATACACCCCACCTTCCATGTGTCCAACTTGAAGAAGTGCTTGTCTGATGAGACTCTCATCATTCCACTTTACGAAATTGAAGTAAACGACAGTCTCCACTTCATTGAGGAACCTGTAGAAATCATGGTTAGGGAGGTTAAAAGGACGAAACAAAGCCGCGTACCAATAGTAAAACTCTGTTAGAATGCCAAGCGAGGACCTGAATTTACATGGGAACGCGAGGACTAAATGAAACAAAAATTCTCACATATTTTCACCAACCCTTAAGGACCCACTTAGAGTGCTAATTTCGGGACGAAATTCTATCTAACGGGGGGGGGTGAAATGACAACAACCAAATCAGGCCAAACAAAGTCAAAAAACATCGAACACGTCAACTTAACTTGTATTAGAAATTTAGGAGAATTAGGATATACCCTAATGTTTCTAATGTACTATCGACAAATTATAATACAAAGCTGCCAAGGACGGAAAAGGGGTTTGATGCTATATGGGTCATCGTGGATCGATTGACCAATAGTGTCCATTTATTGGCAATACGGGAGAGTTCATCGACCAATAATTTGGCCGGTGTGTATGTCCATGAGATATTCGCTTGCCACGAAGTTCCGGACTCCATTGTTTCCGATCGAGATTCTATATTTACCTTCCGTTTCTGGCAGAAGTTCCATGAGGAACTGGGCACGCGGCTGCATTTTAGCATAACATTTCATCCGCTGACCGACGGTCAGAGTGAGCGGACCATTCAGACCTTCGTGGATATGTTGAGGGAGTGTGTCATTGACTTCGGTGGGAGTTGGGATTCCCAACTACCCCTTCTAGACTTCTCCTACAATAGCAGCTATCATTCCAGCATTGGTGCCCTGCCTTTCGATCTGTTGTATGGACGGAGATGTCACACCCCGATATATTAGGGTGAGGTTAGACACAAAGTGATGGGACGGACGAAGGTAGTCTTGCAGACTACCGAGAAGATTCAACAGATTAGACAACGATTGTAGACCACTAAGAGTCAACAGAAGAGTTATGCCGACATACACCGATCTGAGTTAGAGTTCCAAGTCAGTGACATGGTACTCCTGGAGGTCTCTCCCTGGAAGGGTGTGATCCGCTTCAAGAAGAGGGGGAAATTGGGTCCCCGGTGCATTGGGTCGTTCAGGATCGTTGCGAGGGTTGGTAAGGTGGCATACAGGCTAGAGCTACCAGAGGAGCTTAAGCGGATCCACAACACTTTTCACGTGTCGCAATTGCGAAAGTGCATTATGGATCAGGAGGTAGTAGTGTTGTTGGATGATATTCACGTCGATGAGCGCCTGAATTATGTGGAGAGGCCCGTGGCCATATTAGAGAGGAAGATGAAGGTTCTACGGAGCAAGGAGATACCTTTGGTAAAGGAACAGTGGGAGCATCGAAGGGGATCTGATTGGACGTGGGAGCCCAAGCCCGCGATTCGGGAACATTACCTAGATCTATTTACCGCAGCAGACTTCAAGGACGAAGTCTAGGTCAAGTGGGGGAGAATTGTAACATCCTGAGATTTTTGCAGGCATTTTCAAACCCTCCTCTATCGTTATCTTGTCATTTATAGTCCTTGGGGTTAGAAGTGTAGAGTTAAAATAAGTTTAAGGGCCAAAGTTGCAACCTTGGCCCAAGAAGGAGTATGTTGTGCGTACATAAGAGTACGCTAAGCATACTAAGGCCCACATTAGTATGTTGGGCGTAAACCTGTGTACGATGGGCATACTAATGTTAAGATGAAACCCTAATATTTAGGGTTTGGGGGCTATATAAGCAACATTATGAGCACCTAACCTTCCCTTACCCCAACCTCCTCTGCTTAGAGTCATTTTCCCCAAACCCTAGCCATTTCCTTGAGTGTTTGAGCTTTGGAGTGTTTCTTGAGTGTTTTAAGAAGAAGGTGTTGCATCAAGGAGTTGGAGGAAAAGATCAAGCTTGTAGATCTGAAGTTGGGTTGTGCCCTAGAAGCTCCAGAAGGTAAAAAGCTTCAAAATTTATGCATATATGTATAGATCTTGCCAATTTGCTTTAAAGAACCATTTCTTGTCCCAAAAAGTCCCAAGATGGTGCATGGTGTGATTTGGAAGAAAAGAATTGTCCTTCTAGACTCTTGAAGGGGCTTTAAGTGATAAAAATGAGGTCCCAACAGTTGAATGTGTCCCATGCATGGAGTAAGAAGGTCTTAATGGATTAAGACCAAGTATTAAGAATTTTATGGAAGTCCAAAGTGATAAAGTTCGTGCTTAAGCCATTAAGCACTTAATAAGATTTTGGCAAACCACTATGTACACCCAGCGTAAATCCAGTACACCCAGCATATTGGGTCAACCACCCCGATGGTGGTCAAACATCTGGATGAGTACCCCCTGCTTACCAGAGGAGTACACCCCACGTAAGTCCTCTGTTGGACCTTTGACAATTGGGCTTCGGGTTTGGGCTGTTTATGGACTAATTGGATTTTGACCATTGCTGGACTTCATGAATAAGATGTTTTGGGCCAATTTTGATAATGGATCTTGGGATTAGGCCCAATTAGGGAGTTAGGTCCAATTTGGTATAATTAGGCCAATAATGGGCTTTACATAAGGACTTTCAAGATTTTGGATTTCGCAATGGGCCTTGGCCCAATAGAGAGAAAGGACATGATGGATTGTGTGGACTATAGTCAAGACTGTTATTTTGTGTATTGACTTAGTATCTACTGTGTTATAGCTCGAAATTTCCGGTGAGATAGCAATCAGAGATTTTCAATACTTTGGCACTACTAGCGAGGTGAGTTATCCTCACTATACTTAAGGGTCTAAGGCACCAAGGCCGGACCTTCGGATTGTTATCTGGATATGTTATGCTTGTATGACCTGCTAGATCGGCATCATAGTAGATAGGATGGTATTGTGTGGTATGATCCGTTAGATCGGTTTGTTTGTCTATAGACTGTTATGTGATTATCTATTATATGTGCACATGTTGTTTGGCGTTTAAGGCTTATCTACTTTGTGCGAAGCCAATAGACCAGGGCATTCCAACCTGTTGGTTGTGGGCCTAGGGTATTCCATCCTAAGCATGATTGGACGCATAGTATGTTGGAATTCCAACTGGATGGTTGAGGTCCTCAGGTGTAACGCCCGTAGATCCGGGCTAGTCAATTAGAGACGTTAAGCGTCAAAAATGACTTTTTGATGGAAGATTATTTTGAAGGAATAATCTTCATTAAGTTATAGTATATGTTACAAGGTTTCCGTGCATATAAAGAACGCCGAAATCCGAGTTATAACGAAGAAGTTATGACCTGTCGAAGTTTCGCGACAGAACCGACACGACACAGTGCGACGTAAAAAGTGAATTTACGTTAGAGCGATATTTAGCCTTAGCAATCTAAATGAAAGTCATAGAATACGTTAAACCATGAGCGTGCATAAAAAGAACGCCCAAATCTGACTTCGTATGAGTAAGTTATGATTTTTTGAAGTTTCGACTTAGCGGTGTGCAACCCGAATGCTCGATTTGAGACCGAGCGGTTTTTAGCCGAAACAATCTAAATGAGAATTGAAGATCTCATTAATTGTAGTAAAACGATAAAAAGATAGGCGAAAATGGACGTCGGATGAAGAAGTTATGATTTTATAACGGAGTTTTCCTGTCCCGGCCTACTAAAAATAAATAATAAAAATAAAGTCAAAATTAGCCGACGGAGTCTAAACAAAAGTTGTAGATCGTAGTCTCACCTACGCGGGGATATAAAGAGCGTTGAAAACGGAGTTCGTATGAAGAACATATGAATTTTTGAAGTTTATTTAATAATTTTGATATTAAATTTAAATAAAAATTGGCTGATATTATCCATGGGGGGAGTCACCGGCCTTATCCCCGTCACGCCCCGCGTAACCAAAAATTACGCCCCGCGTAAATCGCAGATCCAGCCCCTATAAAAGGAAGTCGAGTGCAGTCGATTCAGTTGCTCATTTCTTCCCGTTTTCTCATGTTTTTGCATCGTTTTTCGTGCAAGAAATATCCCGAAGCCCCGGTATCATTCCCGAACCCCGAAGTAAGTCCCGAGGCCCCGAAGATCCCGAGAAGTGCGATTCCCGAGCCGAAGCTCTGCCCGCGAGAAGCCGATTTTTGTGAAGATCTTCCGGATCTACCGAAGAATACTACTTCTACAAGTCGTAGTGCTGTCCGATCATCTTCTAATCAAGTGAGTGTGTGGTTACTTTCTTCTAACGCATAATCATTAAGTATTTAGTATAAAATACGTGTTATGTGTATATTTTGTTGTTATATGCGTGAATGTATATTCACTTTCTTCTCTCTCATAGATCTGATTTATTCTCTATGAAATACGTGTTATGTGGGTATGCCTCATCTGTTATGTGGAATAGGTATTGAATGAGAATGTTATACAGGTTTTAAACTATGAATAAAAATATATATTTTTATCTACTAATATGTTGGGTAGAACATGGGTATATAGTTGATGTGTGATAAACAGATGAGAGGCCCCGATGTTGTTGTTGTTGATCTAGTTATTCAACAAGTATGGATTAGACCAAGAGGTTAGTTTTAGATCCGGGAGTATGGATCAGGTAAAGAGATAAAACTTGTTATTAGTCCGGGAGTATGGATTAAGACTAAGTTAATTGTCCCTAGTCCGGGAGTATGGATTGGGTACAGTTATTGATCCGGGAGTATGGATCAGATCAGGATTAGGGTATAGTTAATTGTCCTTATTCCGGGAGTATGGATTGGGTACAATTATTGATCCGGGAGTATGGATCAGATCAGGAGGTTAGTTTTAGATCCGTGAGTATGGATCAGGTAGTTTTAGATCCGCGAGTATGGATCAGGTGAAAAAGGTTAGTTTTAGATCCGTGAGTAGGGATCAGGTAAAGAGGAAAATTTTAGATACGAGAGTTTAGATCGTGTCGTTGTGAGGATCGATGGGGTGGGATAAGAGTTGCCTTTATATGGTGAAATTGTACAAGTTTGAATGTTCTATATTTATAAATATATGATATAACATTGTGGGATGAAAACCCTATATGCTCACCAGGCTCCCAAGCCTAACCCACTCAGTTTTCTTTGTATCACAGGTATTAATACGAAGACATATTTCACAGAGAGATTTAAAGGAGATATAAATCAATTGTGTAATTAAATGTAAGTTCTATTTATGCTTATATGTCTGTATCGGAACATGACATCCCGAGGTTTTATTATTAAATGAAAATACATTCTCTATGAGAAATGTTTTGATAAGTTATTATCTTATCTTGTTTTCGGAACAAATTCCGCAACCATTTTCTTTAAAAGATTACTCTGATTTTATAAAACAAAGCATAAACAAATCGGTCTTTTCTGGCCGTAAAAATGGGGATGTCACATCAGGTAATCCAACTCGATGGTTGATTGGACTCATAGTATGTTGCTTATGATTATATGTGTATTATTGTGTGTATGAGTATTTTGGGGGGACTCGCTAACCTCTCGGACTTACATTTTTAGTTTATTTTTCCAGTTCCATCAGGGGACCGCGGCAAGGAAAAGGTGTGATCGTACCGCTCCACACTTTTTATGACTTTGTTTCTGGGAGACTCTGATATAGACTATTTTGAAAACAAATATGTAATGATTATTGGTTTTTAAATGTTTAAAAAAAAAGTTCAAAATTGACATGATTTTTATGGGTGTTACAAGTTGGTATCAGAGCCTTAGTTTGAGTGAATTGGATGAACACTCATGTGAATCTAGTCTCAAATCAAGGAAAATATTTTCAAAATGACTTTATAAACGGTTTTCAAAATAATGATGGAGGATGCAAGCGTACGATTAGCCAGAGGCAGTAAGTAGACCCCAAAATACCATACGGTTATTTGATATTATGATATGTTAGAACAACATGCTAGTATTAGGCTAGGGATCTTTAGGAATTGCATGATAGAATTGTCTGATTATATGATGTCTGCTAGCCTAGGGTTTTCCTTATATGAGATTTACATCATCATTGTAGTTGCTTGTGTATGCATCACGACTATACATAATTAAGATCTTATAGCCTGACAATGTTTGGTTTGTCCTTATGTTCTGTTCTTGTTTGATTAGGGGCTTAGGGTAGGATCAGATATTTGAAAGTCTATATGGTCCAGTGTTATGTATGGCTAGCATACACTAGTGTTGCAGGGTTGGTGGAAGTTTCGTGGATGAGTGAGTTGTATGAGGCCGTTAGGTCGATGTGAGACAGTTAGGTTTCCTCTAGGAATGAGGATTGAGCGACCACCTTGTGCATGTATATTGTTAGGGTGATGTGATGATACTTAAGAACAATATGGGTAGGTGTGTAAGGTAGTATGGGATCGTACTAATGAAAGCATAGGACCCATACGTATAGCAAGGAAGTCACAACCCCTATGGTTTAATCGGGAGTTGGTTCCCTGTTAGTTATGCAAATTATCTGACATCTTCATGTTATATTTTTCAGTATGGTGGTTACGAGGTGTTTTGTGACTGGATCTGAATCGGGATCAAGGCAGGGCGATCAGGAGGCCCTGACTGCGCCTGAGATTATTGGCCAAGAGGGGCCAGTGTTGACAGAGGAACGTGTCAGGGAGATCAACCGCGAGCAGGTGGTCGAGATTGTACGGGGTAAGATTCCAAAGTTTTTTGGGTCTATCAAGACCGCTATGATGGAGTACTTCGATGATAGATACGCAACCTGATGACGTGCCTAAGATGGCACGGAAAAGTCACGCCCAACCGAGAAAACTGGCGCCCTGGCCGAGCCAAGAGAAGCGGGCTCAGCGTCCGTTAGCGCCCCTAAGAACAGGGTGCCGCTGTGAAAGGCTCGCGCCCGCCAGAGACATTCCCGGCGTCAAGACAAAGGATACGGTCAAGTGACAAGGAAAAAGATCAAAGCATTACCGCCGGAGCCAATGGCAGTCCTCTGACAGAAAGAGGCACACAATCCTCCAATCAACGCCTCTGACCTTGTCCCCTAAAAGCGATCTTTTCCCGCACAGACAAGCAGGTTCACTAGGTATAAAAGGACGCACTCAGGAGCCCCTAAAGGTAGGCAATCTTCTTTGAGAAATTATCACCGAAAGCACTTCAAACTTCATCTAACTTAACCATCTTAGCGTTCTTCCGGCAGCCTCCTCCCAGGAAACGACTGAAGGTTGTTTTCTCTTGTGACCTTGCAGATACCTTCTAGAGCCATACCAAAGATCGAGCAGGAGCTGTGAAGGAAGGTTGCATCATTTAGCGCCATCCGTTTTATGTGACGAAGAACAAAACTAAAACCACTGTTCAAATAGAATCAATATCGTCTGACGGCAGAGATAGAGTTGAAGGAGTACAGAATAGCCCCATACTCTCCATGACACCGTTGAACGACATACCGCCGCTCACAATGATCAACAAAGAATTCATCGGGGAAGGAAGATCTGTGCTAACTATGGTACCTCCAACAAGCCAGAAGCTAGCTCAACCACTCCCTATGCCGTCGGAAGCAAACATGGGGGCCACCATTCAACCACCATCCCAACAACTGTGGCCAACTATGGGGACGGTACCATTAGCCACACCCCTTCTGATGCCGTTGACATTTCAACCAACGACGACGCAATTCTCAGTAAACCAAACGTCACCATTCTTTACCCCGACGGTACAACACCAGCTGCCTTTTTTCCCACTAACGATGGAAATAATCCAAGCACCAAACTGCCAACCGGCATTTCACATACCATCACAGAACCAGATACCAATGAGCACACATCCGATGTTCTCACCACTCGCACAAGCCATGACAGCACCACCATCGGTTTCCTACTCTACGACAGGCACATGGGGCAAACCTATAGTGACCACCAACGTGAGCCGGCTGCAACATACACCAACACAACTCCTAACTCAACCTCAACTCATGCATCTGGAATGCTCACTACAGTTCTCGTTCCAGCAGCAAGCCTTCTATGGCTCCAACCCAGGGTACTAGGCATTCTACAACCATCTTGGGGCGCAGTCGTATAACAACCCCCACCAATATAACGTGCAAGGCTTGCTAGTTATTCCCAATCAGGATTGCCTGTCGTGGAGTGTCACATCTCTGTTTTCCAGGGAACTGTTGGATTACGAAATCCCAAATACAGAAAAACTACCCAACTTGAAAACTTACAATGGTACTACCGATCTGGATAGTCATATTGATACATATGAGGGGACGATGACATCATTAAAGCTGGACGAGCGTTTCTGGTGTACATATTTCCCGACCACCCTCGATGGAAATGCAGGAACGTGGTTTAAGACGCTACGACCAGGCAGCATTTACAACTTTGGCCAACTCAAGTATTGTTTCCTCACAAACTTCATGAAAACTATGAAAGTACAAATGTGATTCCCACTCCATCATCGGATGTAAGCAAAGGGAAGGGGAAAGCGTAAGAGACTACTTCACATGGTTTACGAACGCCACATTAGATGTGTCGGGTCATGATGAGGGCCTTATAGCAGGAGCTTTCACATGGGGACTCCTGCCAAGTCCTTTGTCACAGAAACTCATGGGCAAAAAACCACAGACAAGAGTCGAGTTAAAGGAAAGGGTGGAAAGATATCTAAGACAAGAGGAAGGCGATGAAGTGAAACAAGCATATTTAAACACTATGACAGTCAAGCGCTATAACCCAATCCACGTAGAAACACAGGGGGGAAGAAGAAACTCTGGATGAGGGAAGAGACCGCTGGGTCGCTTTAGGCCATTTTCCAGAGATGACAGACGGGGCCGTTGACCAGATGTATACGTGGTTGCAGATAAGCAACAAGAAAGGCCCCAAAAGGACGGTACTGCGAATACCACAAAAAGCAAAACACATGATACCACCAATTGCTCAGTCCTTAAGAAAGAGATGGAGGAGAAAAACTCAAGGGGGATCTTGTGGAGATAGCACGCAGCCTATGCGCAAAATTCGACGCAGAAAACGCCAAAGCAGTTCGGAGAGAGAGTACTCAACCCAAAGAAATATTCATGATACGCGGCAAGAGGGGTAGACATGAAGGAACTGCCTGCCAGGAGAACCCCGTGGGCACGACATAAACGCTCACATTCTCGGCATAGGATCCCAGGTCGGAAAGCTAGATAGGTGATAACCCACTCATAATCCAAGCCTTTATTAAGGACATGGTCATACACAGAGTGTACATCAACACAGGTAGCTCAGCAGACATCATCTATGAACACTGTTTCCATCTCCTCACAGATAGGTGGAAGGATGGTCTAAGACCTACAACGCGAAGGTTGGTCGGATTCACAAGCATAGTCTATGGCCATTAGGCACCATCCAATAGTCACGAAAAGCAACGGAGGAAAACGGTTTTGGTCGATTTTGTTGTAATTCCACACTCAGCAGAACATAACATCATTTTGGGAAGGCCAACTCTGCTTAAGTTAGGAGCGATCCCATCAACAATGCACGGGATAATGAAATTCAACACTAGCGAAGGACAAAATATGATCCTGGCCACACCGCAAAGACAACTGTAATGTTTTACGGTCATGTAACCAGCCGAGATGACAAGGGAAACCAAAAAGCCATGGGGCAGATCAACAGACGAGAAAGAGGTGATCAACAAAGAAAACCCCGATCAGACGATCAACATCGACCGCAACCTCCTAGGTCACACCAGACTAGTGCTTGTCGACCTCCTCAAACGATACAAACACGTGTTTGCATGGGCGCCCACAAACATGGTTGGTGTAGACCGAAAAATCATAGAATGCAAACTCATGATTAAACCAGGTACAAAGGAAGGTAAGCAGAAAAAGAGGGTTCAAGGAGGGGACTGCAAGCGGAGCTGGCTAAACTACAAAAGGTGGGGATCTTGAGAGAAACGGTCTTCCCAACCTGGATAGCTAATCCCGTCATGGTATGAAAACATGATGGGTCATGACGCATGTGCATCGACTTCTATGACCTTAACAAAGTGTGCCCTAAGGATTGCTATCCCCTAACAGAAATTTGACCAGAAGGTAGAATCGTTACAAGGTTTCAAATTAAAGTGCTTCTTGGATGTGTATAAAGGTATCATCAAATCCTGATGAATAAGGACGAAGAGGAAATACGACTTTCTACACAGACCATGGTACATTTTGCTACAGCAAAATGATGTTTGAATTAAAAAATTTGGGGGAAACATATCAATGCTTGGTCGACTCCATGTTCTCAAACCAGATTAGAAGAAACATTGAAGTGTACGTCGATGAAATGGTTATTAAAGGCGAGGATGAGGCAAGAATGTTACAAGATGTTGAAGAGACTTTCAGAACATTGGAAAAAGCAAAGATGAAGCTGAACCCGAACAAGTGCACCTTTGGAGTGAGACAAGGCCAATTCCTAGGATATTATTACCAGGCAAGGCATCCAACCCAGCCCAACAAAGGTCGACGAATTCATGGAAACTCCATCTCCAGGCACTCTAGGGGATGTGCAAGGCCTGAATGGGAATATCACAGCGCTCAACAGATTAATCTCAAAGTGGGCCGACAAAGCTATGCCGATATTCAACACACTAAAGGGTTGTATCGAGAAAAGTAATTTCCAGTGGACAGTAGCAGCAGAGGTAGCACTCCAAAGCATCAAGGAAGCTTTACACAGACTACCCATGCTAGCCAGCCCCATTTTGGGTGAAATATTGTAGGTATACCTCTCAACTTCAACTGAAGCCATATCTTTTGTACTAGTTGTGGAAAGAGAATGGTAACAGAAGCCAGTGTACTTCGTTAGCCGCACACTACAGGGCCCTGAACTTAACTATCCCACCTTGGAAAAGCTGGTGATGGCACTCATTTATGCTGAAAGATGTTTAAGATGATTTTTTCAGGCACACCAAATAGAGGTCCTGACGAATTACCCGATCACACAAATCTTACTCAAGCCCGAAACATCACATAGACTTGAAAAGTGGGCAATTGAGTTGGGTGAACACGACAATACTTACCGGCCAAGGATGTGCATCAAGGGGCAGGCATTAGCAGATTTCCTACTCGAAATCTAAGGAGAAGGAGATGTAGCGAAAGAAGGAATTATGGCAGTAAAAGAAATCCATAGGAAAGTCGATAGTGGACGTTGTACACTGACTGAGCATCCATAAGGGAGGGCTCAGGAGATGGTCTAATCTTAACCAACCTAAAGAGAGGAGAAGTTACGTATGCCCTCTATTTCGACTTGCACACCTCAAATAATGAGGCAGAGTATGAGGCGCTACTCGCTGGCCTGCGCCTAGCCAAGCAAATGGGGGCCGAGGTCGTAGCAGTGCTGACGAACTCAAGATTGGCTACTAATCAGGTTAATGGAAGTTTTGAAACTAGAGACAAGAGAATGGAAAGATATATTAAAACAGTATGAAAACTTACTAAATCCTTCAAGGAATTCACAATCAAACAGATCCCAAGGAGCGAGAACAGGAGGGCAGACGCCCTAAGCAAACTAGCGTCGACATGCTTCGACCACTTGTCAAAGAAGGTTCTAGTCGAAGCACTTAAGGAAAGAAGTATAGAGGAATGGAAGATAAGCACACTCATGATAGTGGGACCCACGTGGATGACCCTGCTGATAGACTACTTGCAGCAAGGCATCCTTCCTGATAGCCATGACGAGGCTAGACGAATACGCATAAAGGCACCTTCGTACGCACTAATCAACGGGGAGCTGTATCGGAAGGGGTTCACAACTCCATGGCTAAGATGCGTTGATGAAGCCAAAGGAAAAGAGGCATTGCAGGAAGCACATGCAGGCCAAGCAGGCGCACATGAGGGGGTGCGAGCCTTAAGAGGGAAGGTGTTGCGGATGGGGATATACTCGCCCACCGAACACCGAGACACAATAGACTTAACAAGAGTGTGTAGGGACTGCCAAGCGTTTTCCACGGTCCATGAAAATCCACGACCATTCTATCAATGGGGAATAGACATTGTGGGACCATTCCCAGAAGCACCAGGGAGATTAAAATACATGGTTGTGGCGGTGGATTATTTTACAAAGTGGATTGAAGCGGAGCCATTGGCATGCATAACAGGAAGGCACATGATTAAGTTTGTCTGCAAGAACATCATGACCAAATTTGGTACACCTAAAACACTGATAAGTGACAACAGGCTCCAATTTGCTGAAAACACGTTCAAAGAGTGGAGTGCCAGCAAGGGGATCAATCATCGATTCATATCAGTGGCACATCCACAAGTGAATGGACAAACATAAGTATCCAACAGAACCATTGTGAACGAGATCAAGAAACGGCTAGGGAAGGCCAAAGGAAACTGGATTGAAGAGATACCAACGGTGTTATGGTCATATAGGACCAGCCCACGGACGAGCACATAGGAAACACCATTTAGTTTGACATATGGAGCGGAGGCAATGCTTCCAGCGGAGGTAATGATAGGCACGTTAAGGACAAGCCATACTGACGATGAAGCCAATTCCCAGGACCTGAGGCTGAATCTAGATACCCTTAAGGAGAGGCAAGAGAAAGCAAGCATACGCCAGGCAACATAAAAACATGCAATAGAAAAATATTCCAACCAAAGAGTCAAAGAAAAAGCATTCATAGTGGGAGAATATGTGCTAATAAATAACGAGGCAATTCGGGCCCAACCTCAAGGTAAGCTGGGACCCGTATGGGAAGGCCCATATAGGGTTGTCGAAGCAAACCAGAATAGGGAATACGCCTTGGAAACGATGGAAGGAAGACAAATACCAAGAACGTGGAATGCAAGGACTTTGAGGAAATTCTACTTCTAAAAGAAAGCCCCACAAGAGGACGATAAAGCTTGGATATTCCTCTAAGCGAGTTCTGATGGATGGCTCAAGCGCCAAAGCGTAAGAAACCAAAACCGAGACTTAAGTGCTTGAGCACCTTACAGAGGAAAGGTTCTGTTACTCGACATGTTTAAAGCCTTGTACTTAGTGTACAAATCTAAGCAATCAAAGTGTTGAAACCTATACTTAGTGTACTGAATTCTTAATTTTATGGTTGACGCACGCAATGCTCAGTGCATTAAGTCCTAAGTTCTGGCGCATTAAATTATAATGCTTAGTGAATTTAATATTAATACTGAGTGTATTAAATACTCAGTGTATTAAATTCTAGTGGATTCAGCCGTAATACTTAGCATATTAAACCTTATGATCAATACATATGAGGCTCAGCACATCGGCTTATGCAGATGCTTAGTGTGTCGAGCTATCAATGCTAGGTCGAACGCTTAGAGTGTGGTCCTGTGGCATTAATCAATCCAGCAACTAACAAAATATAGAGCAATGAACACATAACACTCATATAGCATAAACCATCAAAAGTCACGCAGGAGTAACATCACCAACAAAGTAAAAAACCACCATACATGGAAATCCAAGATATAAACATCAAGCAAAGAAACAAACACACAAAAGTTTTCACACCCCATAGGGGTAGCACACGAAATCTACACACCTCTAATCACATCATCATCGCTACCATTTTCATCACCATTTCCCTCAACATTAACATTGCCACCTCCAAGACCAACAACATCACCCATGCCTCCAGCGTTCTCAGAAACAATATCCTCAACACAGCCTTGCTCATGAACAACAGTTATGGCATCCCTATTACCCTCATCAACCAAACAAGTGTCGGCATTCAAATGACTCCCTGCACCACCTCCACACCACCACTTTCAATAACGACATCCTCATCACCAACAATAGTGTTGTTACCATGATCAACCCCCTCATTACAACCTGCCACATCTTCAGGAGTACCATCAGAATTAGAAAAAGCACAAAGATCACGAACACCCTGCATGTCCAATTCACCTAATCCCAACAATGAAGCATGATCCATACTAGCAAATGCTAAGAGAGCCTCATTCACACTAGTAATAGAGCCAGCAGCGGGGGCATCCACAAGACCTCGATGACCAACATCAGCCAGAGCCTTACGTACAGACTCCGCTCCGAAAAAAAAGGCGGCGTAACGGATGATGCTCAACACCCCCGTAAACTTCGCCTACTCGATCAGATTATCCACGACTTGTACAAGCCCCACTCGCAACAACCAGCTCAGATCACGCCGCACAACGTTCATATTTGACTGCAAATCAGCAACTACCCGATCATGATCAGTTGCATCACGTTCAAGACTTTCAAATTGAATCATTAAACCCCCATTAACCTAAGAGAGAGAGAGAGAGAGAGAGAGAATCAACTTTTTCTTCCAAACCAGACCTGATCTCTTCCGTGGCAGTTTTCTTAGAGGCAAGAAGCTGGTACTTCCGCTCCGAACGCTGAAGATCGTTGTTAAGTTCTGAAATATAACGCTCCAACTTAGTAACACGAGCCCCACAGCCGGCATGTGCCATTTCCACCTCACTGAACATCTGAATATGTCGTGCTCCGGCAACAAGATAAAACATGGATTGTGCGGCAACGTAGGTCATGTTATGGGAAAGGGCAGGACTACCCATAGCTTCCATATCAGCAACAGCGGCTGAAGGAAAGGCATGCCGAGCAAACTCCAAAGCGTTAGCACGAACAGAAAGAAGAGACTCATTGTGAAGATTCTAAGAGGGGATAAAGGGAGAAGGACCTGAAGGCTCCCCACCCAATTTCTTGATGGGAGAAACAAGGGTTGGATCCGGATCACGAAGGTCCTTTGAAGGAGAAGGATTGACAGAAGAAGAAGGAATGACCTGAGCAAGAACAAAGGGTTGTTTATGCATCCCACCAATCCCTTCAGTATGTTTGAGCGTCATCATCGGGGATTACAACAACGATCGTCGGTGATGAAGAAATCGAACTCAAACCTAGTTTGAACTCGCTTGGCAGCATTGGGCGCATCGACAACCGCCTCCCCCATGGCCAAAATGGCTTACAGCCACCGAGCATCAGCGATAACATAATCCTTGCTATCCTCGTCACCCTCGTAGGAAGTATGGTGAGCACCACCCAAAGGCATGACGGAGGAAAGAGGACGAAGTGCAAGGGGCTCTGCTTCGGCAGATGACAGAT
The DNA here is from genome assembly GCF_052625555.1 of Lactuca saligna. Lineage (NCBI taxonomy): Eukaryota > Viridiplantae > Streptophyta > Magnoliopsida > Asterales > Asteraceae > Lactuca > Lactuca saligna. Next base: position 33,147,491 of record NC_136424.1, read on the forward strand.
CTTTGCTCATCGATAGAGGAATAGACATAGCAGTAGTCAAAGCAAGCTGATCCAAGCGGTGGGGAGGAGGGAGACGATCGATTAGATCCACTTCCCGATGCTCCAGCTTACCCTTGTAGCGTTTTCGAAGCACCTTATCCATAGAAAAAGGAGACTTGTTGCCTGGAAATATTAAGACATAAAAGAAAAAGTCAGGAGGGGAAGACCTACAAATAGTAAAACCATAGCGCTAATAAACAAAGGAAAAACACAGGCACTTACCACCCACAACGAAGAAGAAAACTGCCATTTTACCGCGATGCCTCCAAGACGGGCTCATTCCTACAACGGGGAGAAGGGCCTCATATTAATCCCTTGGGAGATACCTGGACATTCTTAAGAAATCGACAATGCCCTGGTTATGGGGAAAGTGCTTGGGGTAATATCAGCAAAAGTATTAGCACGATAGCGTCCGCTACCCACCAAACCATGATTAACCCAAAATCACTTGTCTTGCCAGTTTTTGGGCGCCCGGCCATCAGGCACTAGAGTATGCCCTCCTCGATGAACAAAAAACATGTATTTATCACCGGTGCAACAAAGCGAAAGAAGTACTTAACCACGAAGTAATCAGGTAAATACTCGTTAGCCCAACAGTTCATTTCAAAAGCAACAACCTTGTTCACAGCATTTGGTGTTAGCATTTGAACACTGCAACCGTCCCTTTGAAGTACCTCCTCCTAGAAATCAGTTAAGGGGAGACGAAGGCCAACATCTAGGGTTTTTTTGGTAGATCCTGACTTTTCCGGGATGGGGGGAGAGGATAGAAGAAAGTGGTGAAGGAAACTCCAAACCATCGAGAGAAGTGAGACCATAAGTGGTTTCAAGATACGAATACTCAAAAGCAGAGGACACAATGCCTGGGAGACTCGCCATGGAAGGAAAAAAGAAAAAGAAAATGGAGTTGAAGAAGAACAAGAATAGAAAGGAAAAGGAAACGTAGATAAGAAGTTATGATGAACACTCTTATAAGAAAACGGAAAGAGCGGGATGCTCAAAATGTATGACACGATGACATAACCGCTATCCATCATGAGCGGTCATGCCACCATTAAAACTGGATCGACGAGCGAACGAGGAAACAACATACGTAAGGCTATCAAGAACAGAAGATCGTATCGAGTGGTACAACACTACGACTACTGGACTAAGGGACTTGATGATGTGCCTAAGCCGGCACGGAAGAGTCACGCCCGACCGAGAAACCTGACTCCCTGGCCGAGCCAAGAGAAGTGAGCTCAGCGCCCGTAAGAGCAGGGCGCCCTGGTGAAAGGCTCGCGCCCGCCAGAGACACTCCCGGTGTCAAGACAAAGGATACGGTGAAGTGAAAAGGAAAAGGATCAGAGCATTACCACCGAAGCCAATGGCAGTACTTTGGTAGAAAGAAGTGCACAACCCTCGAATCAGCGCCTATGACCTTATCCCCTAAGAGTGATCTTGTCCTATACGGACGAGCAGGGTCGCTAGGTATAAAAGGATGCACTCAGGAGCGCCTAAAGGTAGGAAATATTCTCAAAGCAATTCTCACCGAAAGCACTTCAAACTTCATCTAACTTGACCGTCGGATCGTTCTTCCGGGAGCCTCCTCCCGGTAAACGGTTGACAAATGTTTTCTCTTGTGACCTTGCAGATACCTGCTAGCTCCATACCATAGATCGAGCAGGAGCTGTGAAGGAAGGTCGCATCACAACCCTTGCAGAAAATGGTTTCTACTGCAGGTGCATTGGTTGTAACAGCAGTATGAGGAGGAGTAGGAGCCAGCTGGGGTTTCCAGTACAGGGAATTCGATAACACGAAACCCCAAATTTTGTTGGGACTCAGTACCCCATCAAGGCCATGAGGTGGGTTTCTGATGTGGAGGAGTGTTTCTTTACTTTCTTGTGTCCTACTAACCAGAAGGTTAGGAGTGCCCTGAACCTGCTGTGGTCTGGGGCCAATGACTGGTGGAGATTGACAACTGGGTCGTACACTGATGATCAAAGAGCTGATCTTAATTGGGACCAGTTTAGGGATATTTTCCGCGCTCGTTAGATTCCACAGGTTGAGCGAGAATGATTGGATCAGGAGTTTTTGAGTTTGAGACAGGACGGGGAATCGGTGACGGAGATCACCCGTATGTTCACAGAGAGGGCGATGTTCTGCCTAGAGTTTGCTTCCGAGCAGGCTCAGATGACACGTTATCTGAGCATGCTTAAGACTGGCATCCAATAGTTTGTGTCTACTAACGATGTGATACTCTTCTGGAGTTGCAGGAGGCCACGAGGCGGCATGAGTTGGAGATTGAGCTGTAGTTGAGGGAGTAGCGGTAGGCCCGACACAGTTGCAACCAGCGCTGAATCGGTCTAAGACTGCTGATACCATGACTGGGGGACAACCAAGTCGCACTTGTGAGAAGTGCAGAAAGGCTCATTCAGGGAAGTGCCGATAAGGGAGTGGGTGTCATCAATGTGGCAAGCAGGGCCATCTAGCCATGGATTGCATGCAACAGACTCTAACTCCCAGAGCCAGACTTTGTTATCATTGTGAATAGGTGGGCCATATGAAGGCCCAATGTCCTCTACTAGCCGCCAAGCCGGTGCAGGATCCAGCGCCGACTACATTGAGGATTGCGTATGGGAGGCTATTTAAAGCAGAGCCTCTGAAGGCTTAGGGGAGTTCCTTCCAGCTTACAGCCGAGGAGACCACGGTAGCACCGGATGTGGTTGCTGGTATGTTTCCATCCTCTAATTCTTTCATTATACCTATTTTATGCTTATATGTTGTACCTATGATTAGGTACGTTTTTAGTGAACTCCTTTCCTGCACTGGTTTTATTTGACTCAAGGGCGAGTCGTTCATTTGTATCTCAGACACTCAATAGGGAGTTCAGTGTGCCAATAGGCGAGCTAGAGTGTTTGCTGTGAGTCTCCATCGCCAACGAACACATGGTTTCTACTTCTTCGGTCTACCGAGGTTGTGAGTTGGAGATCTTTGGGGTATCCCTTCTGATAGACTTGATTCTGATTCCCATGGGGGTGGAATGCGTGATTGTGGGGATGGACTGACTTATTCGTTTCAATGCCATGATTGATTGCGAGGGTCAGCGGGAGGTAGTTTGAATCCCATGTGGGGGGAGAACTGATTCTATATGGCGAGGGCACCAGAGTGGGATTAGGGTTTTGTTCAGGTGACAGGGAGCGACAGTATATCCGACATGGGTGTGTAGATTATCTAACTTATGTGGTGGATACGCAAGTCGGGGATCAGATTGTAGTTTCAGAGGTTCCAGTAGTCAGGGAGTTTGCTGATGTGTTTCCGGAAGAGTTACCAGGGATACATCCGGAGAGGCAGGTCGAGTTTTGGATCGACCTGGTGTCGGGTGCATCCCCTATCGCCAAGGCGCCATACCAATTGGTGCCACCAGAGATGCAGGAGTTGTCATCACAGCTGCAGGAACTGTTGGGCAAGCAGTTCCCCTTGGGGAGCGCCGATACTCTTCATCAGGAAGAAAGACAGTTCACACCGGATGTGCATTGATTATAGGGAGTTAAACAAGTTGACGATAAAGAACCGTTATCTACTTCCGAGGATAGATGATCTCTTTGATCAGTTACAAGGTGCATCTTGGTTCTCCAAGATAGACTTAAGGTCTGGGTATCATCAGGTCCGGGTCAGAGAGGAAGACATGGAGAAGACCGCGTTTCAGACCCGTTATGGACATTACGAGTTCGTGGTGATTCCGTTTGGGCCCACCAATGCGCCAGTAATATTTATGGACCTGATGAATCGGGTCTACAAACCGATGCTTGATCACTCGGTCATCGTGTTTATAGATGATATCTTGGTGTATTCCAGGACCCAAGAGCAGCACGAGGAGCACCTCAGGGAGTTATTGGGAGTTCTGAGACAGGAACGGTTGTATGCCAAGTTCTCGAAGTGTGAGTTTTGGTTACGATAGGTTCAGTTCCTTGGGCATCTCGTTAACCAGGAGGGTATTTTGGTCGACCCGGCCAAAATCGAGGCAATCATGCAGTGGGAGGTGTCGAGATCTCCCACAGATATTAGGAGTTTTCTAGGATAGGCAGGGTACTACCGGAGATTCATACATAATTTCTCCAAGATTACAGTACCCCTCACTCGTATGACAAGGAACGGATGGATTTCTGGTGGGGCCCTGAGCAGCAAAGGGCGTTTGAGACCCTCCGACAGCATTTGTGCGAGGCTCCATTTTTTAATCTCCCAGAGGGAGTTGAGGATTTTGTGGTGTTCGGTGATGCATCCATCACCGGTATGGGGGCGGTACTCATGTAGAGAGGACGAGTCATACCCTACACATCGCGGCAGCCAAAGCTGCATGAGACGAGATACCCTACTCATGATCTGGAGTTGGGAGCGATGGTATTCGCTCTCAAGATTTGGAGACATTACCTCTATGGGGTCCGTTGTACCATATACATAGATCACAAGAGCCTGAGACACATCATGGATCACCCGAACCTAAACATGAGGTAGCGCAGGTGGTTGGATGTAGTCAAGGACTATGACTACGAGATCCTTTACCACCCCGGTAAAGCGAATGTGGTGGCGGACGCACTGAGCCGCAAGTTAGTTGGGTCTTTCATCCCAATGATATATATGAGGATATCGATGGATTCTCCACTTGTGAGTTTGATTAGAGATGTCTAGGTTGAGGGCATGCGACCAGAGAATTAGAAACTAGAGAGGATCAAGGGCGAGAACGCCCAATTTGTGCAGGATAGCCAGGGATTATTGATCTGATATGGTCGGATATGGGTTCCGTTGTTTGGTGGGGTCAGACAGACAGTTATGGAGGAGTGTCACAAGTATTAGTTTTCTATTCACCCGGGGGCCACCAAGATGTACAGGGACTTGAGTTTGAGTTACTGTTGGTCGTGCATGAAGCAAGAAATCACTTGGTACATCAAGAGGTGCTTGACCTGTAGGATGGTCAAAGTCGAGCATCAGAGGCCACATGGCCAACTGCACCCCCTAGAGATTCCCATGTGGAAATAGGAGCATATCACGATGAACTTCATTACCAAGCTGCCAAGGACGGCAAAGGGGTGGTTTGATGCTATATGGGTCGCCGTGGATCGATTGACCAAGAGTACCCATTTCTTGGCCATACGGCAGAGTTCATCGGCCGATAACTTGGCCGATGTGTATGTCGCGAGATAGTCGCTCGCCACAGAGTTTCGGTCTTCATTGTTTCCGACCGAGATTCTAGATTTACCTCCCGTTTCTGGCAGAAGTTCCACGAGGAATTGGGCACGCGGCTGCATTTTAGCACAAAATTTCCTCCACAGACCGATGGACAGAGTGAGCAGACCATTCATACCCTCGTGGATATGTTAAGGGCGTGTGTCATTGACTTCGGTGGGAGTTGAGATTCCTAACTACCCCTTGCAGAATTCACCTACAACAGCAGCTATCCTTCCAGCACTGGCACCCCGCCTTTCGAGCTGTTGTATGGATAGAGATGTTGCACCCCGGTATATTGGGGTGAGGTTGGACACAGGGTGATGGGACGGACGGAGGTAGTCTTGCAGACTACCGAGAAGATTTAGCATATTAGACAACGACTGCAGACTGCTAAGAGTCGAAAGAAGAGTTATGCTGACAGATGCCGATCTGAGTTAGAGTTCCAGGCCAGTGACATGGTACTCCTGATGGTGTCGCGCTGGAAGGGTGTGATCCGCTTCAAGAAGAGGGGGAAATTGGGTCCTCGATACATTGGGCCGTTCAGGATCGTTGCTAGGGTTGGTAAGGTGGTATACAGGCTAGAGCTACGGAGGAGCTTAGTCGGATCCACAACACTTTTCACGTGTTGCAATTGTGAAATTGCATTATGGATCAGGAGACAGTAGTGTCGTTGGATGATATTCAGGTCGATGAGTGTCTGAATTACGTGGAGAGTTTTTATGAACATAATATGACCTTTCTAGCAAAAATGGTTATAACCAAGTTATTGCACCATTTTTGTGGGATATAGACCAAAATACGTTATTCGGAACATATGTCTTGAAACTAGTTAAAATACCAAATATTTAGTTTTACCATATATATATATATATATATATATATATATATATATATATATATATATATATATATATTATGTAAAAGTGGGTTTTCTAATAAAAATGATCATAACTAGGTTATGATACCATTTTTGTGGTTTTGAAAAAAAAAACATGTTGTTTTAAACATATAAAGTTAACTGGATTTAGATATCATAAAAAGTAAAAATAAGTTTTACAAAGTTTATATTTCACTATTTACCGTTTTGTGACATAAAATGTCAAAAGCTAGAAAAATGGATATTTTCGTACTAAATACTTATTTATTTGTGTTTGATGTATAATAATTGTTATTTATGAATATCTAAGCATGTTAGCCTCTATAAATGTATACATATATAGGTACAAATGAAATATTATAATAAGCTATAATAGATATAGTTTATGGGATATTAATATTATTGTAACATTTTGAACAAAACGGATAATTATATATATATATATATATATATATATATATATATATATATATATATATATATTTATTTATTTATTTATTTATTTATGTTATACTATTTTGTTATCATGGAAAAGTCATAATTACACATACAAATGTTTTCATTACGATAAAACGTAACACGTTGAATTAATTTTGTGAGACAAAGTCTTCATCGTATCTACCATAGTACTTACAAAAGTCATGTATTATAACCAAAATCTATCGTAAGAGAGCGTGGTACTTATGTATAGATCTATACGGGACTAACAATCCCGCACCTAAGCTGCTTGTAACAACTAGACCGACATGCTTGGGGTGACAAATGTCTAACATTCCGATGCCTGAAGAACGTTGTAACATGTCATTTATGTTTTAGCATGGTTATAATAACTCACATGGGGAACCAACGATACATTTACTTTATAGGGAAACATACATTCAAATGGTTTTAAATAAGATTAAAACTACATATTACTATTTTAAGTATTAAAATACTTGTACATTTCGGTCTTACGGATTTTAAGACTACACCCATTTTTAAGAAAAATATTGGATTTTCTGGAAACGAACACTATCATTTACTAGGAAAGACTTACAATTCTTCATACCAACTCTTATGAAGTCACCAACTTAATTGTTGATGCTTTTCAAAACTACTCGTATTATCAGGAAATCATTAAAGCAGGTAATTACAAGCTTTTGTGGATGGGACGCTAAGGCCTCAACAAATCATTTTATCATCATATTGTAATTGACTTTGAAACATACAACTCTTACGACAATGTAACTTTTCAATTATATTTATGATGTTTGTGTTTTGCTTTGATCACTATTATGTATATTGTTGTGATACGATTCATGAAGTCATCCACCCCCAAATGTTTCCACCATCCTAGTTTGGGGGTGACATACGTCAATCGTAAATGAATAAAAAACTAAACTATCAATCATAAATGATTATATTATAATTTGACTTTGTACATTTATATGGACACAATTGTACTTAACGATTAAAATCATTTTGAGACGATGTATTCATATATGAATGCACATTTTCATTTATAAATATAAAATATTATAGTTTTTTAATGAACACAAATATAATCGTAATTGAATAAAGAACATTATAAAAAAAAAATCAATACATTTATAATCTTAAATGAATATAACACAAATTAGAGATAAAACATCAACTTTGCAAAAAATAAATAAACAAAACATATTCACAATCATATAAGAATACAATTATAATGACAAATGAAAATTTATAATTTCTTAATATAAATAAATTTCAGCTCCTTCCAAATTATTGTGGATGTGCGTTTATAAATGAAAAATTACAATGAGTTAAGCACTTGTGCATGTGCATTCATCATTCATCCTTATAATCATTTAGCCCATCCGTATTAATTCTGTCAATCTACAAGAAATCAAAGAACTTTTCTGTATTATTTTTCCACAAAGTGCTTAACTCATTAACCAATTTGTTTTCTAAATTGAATTATTAAATCAAAATGTAATAATAGAAAAATCAATTATCATTAAAGAATAAAATTAAAAAAAAAAGTTGAAAATCAATCTTACACAATCAAAAATGAATACAGTGTATCCAAGTACTTAAAATTTAGTAAAAAGTCCATCTACCATTCGTTAAATAGATGCCAAACTACCATAATATATAGTTGAAACCAAGTTAAAATCTCTCACAACTTCAATATTGATGTTAAAATCAAGCATTTGTGGTGAAATAATAAAAACAAAGCAGAATGAATGCTACAGATGCCTAAAAGAGAATGACGCAAAAGTAAGTAAAAAAAATTCAAACATCAAGAAAATAATAACACGCCTTGAAAACAATGGTGTTTCTTTTTTTTTTTTTTTTTTGAACGATTGTGTTCTGTATTCCCTTCCCATGGTATCCCGTTTTATTCTTTTCTCAAATTCTAATCAAGACTCACCAAAAATTACAGCAACCTTCTCCCTTTTCTTGCTGAATTGAATTACAGTTATTAGTTAAACTACAGCAAAACAATTCACAAATAAAAAAAGCATACTATGATACAAACAACAAACTCATATTCACAACATCGCAAAATACAAATTAGGGAGAAAGAGAGGCAGTGACGGCAACACACAAAGAAAGAAGAAGAATGACGCGACATAAGTAGGCCGTGATGAAAAAGAGCATCAGGGCGAAGATGAGGCAGCGACGACAACGCAAAGACGGTGCTCACTTCGGCCCTAAAAATCGATTCAACGCCTCGAGCCTCTTAATCTTCTCCATTCATCGAGACCTTCACAATAGCACATTTAAGAAAAATCGAGAACAATCCTTACTGATTAAAATCGATTTGCAAGTCTAGAATCTCACAATAAAAATTATGAATAATGAACGAGCAGTAGGAGATCGATTTACAAGTCTTGATAACAAGTTGCAGGTTTTGTAGATGCATTAAAGGATAAAAGATGAATGTTGTGATGATGGTTTTGGAAGTGTTTGGTGGTGACACCTTAATTGGGGTTTAAAGGTTTGAAATTTATATTTAGAGAGGGAGAGGAGGAAGGTTACATGAGTGAGAGATAGAGAGAGGGCAGAGAAAGATTCTAGTAACTTGACAAAATAGATTAAAATGTAATGATCATATTACCCTTTAGACTATTAAAAATTTACAATCTCATCCCATATTTTTTAGAAATTTACAATTTCATCACATGATTATTATAAGTTATATTAGCCTTAGATCATAATATTTGAAGAGCTCAGATCTATTCTTGTGTTTTCAACATTTTTGGTGTTCTTATTTAATTCTATTATATATATATATATATATATATATATATATATATATATATATATATATATATATATATATATATATATATATATGAAAACTATGCAAAAGAAAGATAATTGTGAAATTCCTAAAAATTTTAAAAATAAATATATCAATTTAGGAGTTGAATTTTGAAAACTTGGGATGTTACGATGGATATATGATACAAAACAACATAATATGATAACTTTTGGTACCAAAGCGTATATATATATATATATATATATATATATATATATATATATATATATATATATATATATATTATTCTATTTGCATGTTTTTTTGGTCATCTAATGATATGAATCATTAAATGGTATAAAAATAATATGATTCATAAAATATTGATGAAAAAAATATTAACGATTCATTTTTTTTTTTAACAAATCAAGTTTTGATTTACTTTTCAGTCAATTTTAGTAAATCATTAAAATAAAATATAGTGATTTTTTGGATTTTTTTTTTTCTTTTGCAAATCATAATATATTTGTATTATTTAAAGATTTATTTTGTTGATTGGACAAAAATCATACAAATATGATATATTTCTAACACTTACTGCGATTTTTTTTTTGTTTATAATATAATTTTAAAAAAATTAAAATAATAATAATAATAATGGTCATGTACCAATACGAATGATCTTTGATTTCTTTTACTGGAATCTTTTAATTCATACGTAGTTTGGATTTGGAGTAGGCCTCATTTGGAAATTTTGGATGGTTATTGTGCGATGTTTTTAAAAAACACTTCAACCAACTTTTGTTGAAAATTTTCAACAAGTCCTAAATCCAAAAAAGAAATCGAGAAATTTAACCCATCAGGTATGACCTATTTATTAATTTTTTAAAGTCTTTTGATTATTTGTTTTAAGCAATTAAAAATGCAAAAAACATTCTCATATAACTGTAACATGTAATTTTTGAGCAATAATATTCAAATAAAATACAACTGCAACAATATATAAAATTATGAATTTACACCAATAAAATGAAGTATATGCACAAATAAACCATCGTCGCGTACGTATGCAACTTTGTGGTGCATATATATCCATCGACAAGAGTGGGTCTGTCATGTGATAGTCATGTGCAAATGGATAAATTCAAAAACGAGTAACTAAGAGAGATTATTGGATAAAGTCTGTCTTAGTCTTATATCCAATCAAATATTATTAGCATACCTTCTTGGATATGTCTTGCTAAGTTTATAAGTTTTGATTATTGACATTTCACAAAGTGTAATCATAGCCATGTGGAATATTTGAGACATTAATACGTAAGCATTATATGTCAATAAATAAATAAAATATAGCATATATTTTAAACATAAATACCATTTGAGTATGTGCTTTAAAATTTAACTAAGTGTCCTTAAATTTCATAGTTGAACTTTTAATGTGTTGGAAACTTATGCATGCATGTGTAGTGCAGTGAACTTTAAATTAATATTTTTTTCATACTTTATAGAGAAACTTAAAATAATAGAGAATGTATATCAAATTACATTATATATATATATATATATATATATATATATATATATATATATATATATATATATATATATATATGATCACATGATATGCCAATAACGATTTCAATGTTCATGATAAGTATTAAGTAACATGTTTTTGTGCAATATATTCAACATTGATGGTGTAGCTCCTTTATTCCTTGTCAATTTTTGTGTTTGTTTGTATAGAAAACTCCAAACGATAGAAATGTGGGTTCATGTAGGATGGAGTGTGAATGGTCTTGTTCGTGGAGGTGTGTGATACGATTAGGAAGGGAGGAGTAATTGACTGATTCATCGAGCATTCTTTAAAATGTGGTTTTAAATTATGAAGTAGATGTTTGATGTTGGAAATTATCTTGTACACGTACTTTTTGTGTTTCTTCTAAACGTCATTATTTTTTGATTTTCATTAGTTATAGAAAAATTGGTGTAACAAGCTTGAATAACTATGTTCCGATTAAAGTTAATTATTTGGGTTAATCTTAGGGAGTGGAGATACACTCTTTAGTTTGTCCTATGTACGAAAAAAAATGTTGAGTCGGGTAACCAACTCTTTGCTACATGAGTGTCTCTTTACGGAGTTGTGGTCTAAATTCAGTTTGTTGTCGAATATTTTGATTTAGTGTCCTACAATAGAGTGGTGATTTCTTTGGCTAACAATTCTTATTTGAAGACCCGTGATAAAAAGTGGTTTGATATAGTAATTCCTACAACTTTGTGGATTATTTGGCTTATCAGAATGATTTGGTTTAAATATTTGACTTTGCTTTCATGGATCTCTAATTCTCTATAAAGTATTTTGTCTTAAAACCTCTTTTTTATATTGAAAAAATAATTTTATATAATAATGAACTATCATTTTCATGTATATTTAGTTATGGTTTGTATACTATTTATCATTATATTATATTTGTTGTTTAAAAAGAATATTATTTTGACGGTTATTAGAGGTCTAATCGATTTATGTATTCAAAAAACATCATTAAAGTCATATTTGTTGTACTAAAAACACCATCACACACATTTTTTTACACAATTTACCATTAAACTAATTTTATACATATTTAAAGTATATTTAAGATTTCATTTAAAAACTTCTTATTAACCTGTTGATTGCTTGAGAAATCAATAAATTGTAAAAAATATTTGTCAAAAACAAAAGCCTTCTAAAACAACCTCTACTTAAGCATTTGAAAATGAGTTTCTAAAATTTTAGGATTTGTAACTTTTGCCAACTATTTATAACTTATTGACCTTATTAACTTTGAAAATGATCATATTACATTTATAATCTAACCAAATATTTTTTTAACTTATTAATTTATTGTTTTTTCACAAAGCTAATCTGAACACTTTTTTGAAAAATCCTTTTAAAAAAGTCATAAATTAGTAACTCATTCTCGCCAAAAAATCCTTTTAAGTTTAAAAGGCAATCCCAAACACCCATTTAGTCTCTTTCATATTTTTTGATCATAATCAATTTGAAGGTTATCTTCTCCGCCTAACACAACTCCAAAGGAGAAAGAAAACATCATTTTACATTTTTCTTAAAACATTGCAAAGCTTACAATTTCCTCTTTTTTTCTTTTGGCGAAAAAATCACCAATAACAGCTTATGTTCAAGAGTGCAATTTATTGTTAGGAATATGACTTTGAACTAATTGAAGGTTTGAATCAGATTTTAGATTTTAATGTCGGGATTAAACGAAGGTTTGAATCTATATTGTTTCATGTTAAAGTTGGTGTTATATTATGTTCTTTGTGGTGGTGATGTGATGAACTGTGGAGATGGGTGGTTGTGATGGAAGGTGTTGGTTTTTGCTAGAGGTGGATTGTGACCATGGTTCTAAAAAACGTGTCATGATGCGCCTTAAGGCGTGTCATGGCGTGAGGCGTGGTGTAGCCATTAGGAAAACGTCCAATGCGGGTTTGTTAAACGTGGTGCTCAAATAACGTGTCAAGGCGTGCCTTATCGTGTTATGACACGAGTCTTTTTCAAGGCGCACGTTTTTTTTATCGGACCTAAAATAAATGAGTTTTTATTAACTTTTTTCTATTAGATATTAATATAATACTTCTAAAAACTTCATATATTTGATAAAATTCAATAATTATATGATTTATATTTTTAATGTATATAATATAGTCACGCCTTAAAAACGTTATTGCTCGCCAAGGCTTGTCATGACTTAACTTTTACATTGCCGCCAAGTCATGTATTACGTTATTTAGAACCTTAATTGTGACAGTGGGATACCGATTATGTCGATGGGAGTGTATAGTAGATAGTGTTGGCCGACAAAAATGAACAAAACATAGTTCAATAATAAAATGTATATAAAAGGTTTAAAGGTACACATTTACAAATGAAAAACATTAACATGTAATACCCGGCCAAAATGGTTGATTTTGAACATTTTAGATAAGTTTAATGGTAAATCATATAAAAATAACAAAGGTTCTAAATAACGTAAGACATGATTTGGCGGCAATGTCAAGCCTTAAGCTTTTCTAAGCCTTGGCGAGCCACAGCGTTTGTAAGACGTTACTTAAGGCGGTAATTTTCTATGTGATTAATATTTTATATGTGTTTTCGACTATTATTCATTTTTATACACATATATGAGTTAAGACAGCGTTTTGGTAAAGTTTTGTGGCAGATGCAAGCCTTGAAGTCATGGCGCGACGTGACATAGCTATGGTAAGCTTTTTAGAACCTTCAAAATTACTAAGGTGTTGTTTATTTTTTCTGAGGCAAAATGTCTGCAGTCTGCGGACCACATCTGTAGACCTCTGCAGTAGAAGAGGTGAACCAAATGTCTGCAGTCTGAAAAAAGAAGACTGTTTGTTTTTTTTAACATCTGCTGACTACTAAAATAAACTGATTTTTTTAAACTTCAAAGTGATTTTTGTAAATATTTTTATGACTTTGTTATAAATAATTAACGAATCTAGATCAACTTTTATGTATTATTGTATAAAAAATAAAAATAAAAATGGTATTAATTAACATACATATTTGATAAAAACCAACAACTTTGGTTGTAAAGTTATAACTAAACATTATAATTAGTGATCAAAGAACTTGATACATAAATTAATGGAAATAAACTTCGATTTGTATCGTCGAATGTTTTTTTTTTTAAGTTTTGTAGTTTTTTTTCAAATAGTTTATCATTAATAAAGTTAGAAAAAATATAAATTAAAAAAAAAAAAAACTTAAAAAAAATAAAGATATATATGTTTTTTAGGCTAGAAGATGTCTGAAGATGTTAGAAGACTTTGGTCCACATTTTTAAGTCTGCAGTCTTCAAAAAAACAAACAGTCTGCGAAGGCTAATGTCTGCGCGTGATCTGCGCGGCGCAGACAAAAGAAGCAACACAGATCTGCAGACAAAAAACAAACACTACTAAATATATATAAACGTGATAGCTTATCACTCTACCAAAATCATTTCCTTGCATATTTATTATGCAGGTAAATTGTATTGGCTAATAGTACTATAAGTCTTGGTCACTAAGTAATCTACATGGATAATTTATTCTTACATTTTTTTTATATCTAGAAAAAGTACTAAATAATTTTTTATAATGGTGACGGTTTTTATTTATTGTGACGTTTGGTGTGTTGCAATTAATTGATAAGTTAATTTAATTTTTTGATTTTTTCTAAATTGTCTGGTTTGGAAAAAAAAACTTATAAGTTAGTTTATAAACTACATTTTTTAAAAGTTATTTAAATTGCTTTCTTTTCTTTTTCAAAATTTTAAAATATACTCTTAGTTAAATGTAAAAACTTATTCTTTTAAATATCCTTATATATCATTTTATATTTTCAAACTAACTTACCAATTAGATTTTCTTTTTATAAAATATTATTTTTTATCGGATTACAACAAATAACAGACTTACTCTTAAATCATTACAACCATTTATTATTTAGTATGCATTTCTCCATTTTACTGTCACATTTAATAATATTTTTTCGTACATCCTATTATATTTGAATCTTATTTTTTTATTTTATTTCGATTAACTAATCTATCTAATAAAATACATAAAATAAATATGAATATGCTTAAAAAATATATATCATAATCTTCAAAAAGTTTAAAATAACATGTATGTGCTCTCATATAATATATATTTTTTTAGTTTTTTTGTTTAATTAAATATCTTTATAATGTAATTTTTGAAAAGATGACGTATGTTTAAAAATATAAATTATATTAACGGATTTTATATAAAATTTAAGCCGGATTTATAAATTAGTTAACTTTTTAATTATTTTTAAAGTAAATTATTACACAAAGTTTATAACAATAAGATTTTTAAAATATGCCAAAGACAAACCATTAAAGATATCCTTATTTGTTTGGCTTTTAAAAAGATTGAAATTAAATTCAAAGGTATCGTATATATTTTATTTTAAATCGATAAAATCATGTTTTACAGTTTAGAGCCAAATTCAAGGTTACATAAAATCAATATACAACTAATCAAATTCTAGAACTACTCCAACTGGAGTAATATCCAACGAATTTAATTTAAATTATATAATGAAATTAAATTAATTTAAAAATAAAATAAGATAAAAAGAGATCATGCAAACAAAACAGAACAAATTGATTGAATAGTGGTTCCACATGGGAGGCTTGTGATTGTAACTTCACTGGCAAATAATAATTGTTATAATAGTAAAATAAAATTAATTCATGGTGGACAACTAGTGTTGGAATTTCTCTACAATATGCATTAATATTATAATATAATAATTATAATAAAATCAATTAAATCCACATGATAATTTACAAAAGTGACCCCTATCTTTAATCAATCAACAATTTCTCTCCCTCCTTTCTCAGTTTCAGTTGCCGCTCCGATTCAAACCAGGGACGACTCGGTTTGCCATCTCCTTTACTTCATCGAGTCAATTGAGTGACTCAGTAACACTCCCCCCCCCCCCCCCCCCCCCAATAAATTACATTTCGTAATCCCGTAAAAATACAAAAGAAAAAAAGAGAAAAGAACTCAAAAAAGACTTCTCATCGTGGATACTGACAAATATACCTTCGTGTATTCCAAGGTGAAGTTACAAAGAAGTCCCAAAACCGGAGTTACTCAGTTCTTTGTGCATGATCGGCCGAGTTGACCCGGGGTCAAAATCAAAGTCAACTCGATTGTTTTATTCTTTATTTTTTGTTCATTTTCAGTTTATCGGAGGAGTGGTCGAGATTCCGGCCAGAAGTCAATGTTGCTCCGGATGCCAACGTGGCAGTGTCTTTGAAACTCTTCAAGATTAACGAACCGGGTTGCTGATGAATCGGACCGGGACAAGAACCGGATAATTTCTTCAAATAAATACTCATCACAAGGGATCGCGAGTGGACCGGAGTGAGAAAACCCGAATTCCTCTTCTGCTTGGGATAAAAGCTTCTTGAAAACCGGGTGATTAAGGTAAGTTGCTCGGACGACGAATCTCCGGCAGTTAGAGCCAACGCAGACGGCGACGTGGCCGGCGGGGACGTCAGAAGGTATGCATTTACGGGATGCCATTGCCGCTTTCTTCCTCCATCGTCTTAGCATTTGTCGGAGCTGAACAATGTGGCGGATTTTGCTGCAACCTGACATTTTTGAGCTTTTGTTTTTCTGTTTGTATGGTTTTCTGTGTAGTGTTGTAGAGAACAGAAGAAGAGAGGAGGAGAGAGGGGTTTCAAGTTTGGAAAGAATGGTTGGTTTTATAAGAATTGAAGTACGAAAATGCCCCTACTTTTTGTGGTTATTACAACTGTTTGACGGCTGTAAGGGCATTCTTTATGGGTACTCTTTTTTCCAAATTTTTTTCTTTTTAAAATAAGTCTCCTCTAATAAATTTATCGGGAACAATGTTATATTTCAATTTAACATTACAAAAAACGGCGTGTTGTATAAATAAATGAATAAATATAATATTTAACTGGTTTTATGAATACCGTTTATTTAACTTTGATAAAAACCTGTCAATGTATTCCAAAAGTTATTATTCCTTTTCCCTAATGAATAGTAGAAACACTATACATAAATTAACACCATTATTGTGGTTTCCACTTACTCCTTGGTCCTTCCCTTTATAACTCATTATTTTCTTAATTGAATGTAACAACACATGTAGTTAAAAGGATATAAAGTCTCACTAAGTTCGTTGAATACATTTTTATTGGATTGTTTGGTGGCTTTTGCTTTAGATAATTGAAATGGTTGAGATTTTGACTTCTTTTCGACTCTTCCATGGCTAGATTTTTCCTAAGATGGTTCGATATGGCTTTGGTTGGTTCAAGGATCGTTTCGATTGGTTCTCATTTTTATAAGACTTAACTATATTGCTGCATAGCTTGTGTTTTTCTTTGGTCATTATTCATGTTCTTTGGATTACCGTTTTGTTTCTCTCTCCTTTTTCTTTGTCTTGTAATTGTACTTTTCTTCGGGCCACTTCTTGATTATTTTCTTTTGTGATGGGTTTTGTTGTTATGAAAAAGTTGGCTAAATACATTTATTAGTTTTATTTATTGCAACCAATGTTGTATAACTCGTTACTTGGTATCTGTTCGGCCGACTACCGAGTAGCGAATACTAAGGAGTACTCGGATTCGGTAATTCATGTAAAAATACTTTTAGGGAACTTATATATATATATATATATATAATATATATATATATATATATATATATGTATATATATATATATATATATATATATATATATATATATATATATATATCAAAATCATAAGATAAAATTTGTTGAAATATATAACAAAATTAGATACATGAGAATACACAAAAACTGAAAAACACGTAATCGTCTCACTTCATGAATAATTACTGAAAATTTAAGAAATATATGTAGTAATAATCACATGTTTTTGTGCTAAATAATAAATAGTTAAATATATTATACATGTTAATCATCGAGTTGACCGGGTTTTACAACACTACTCAGTTCAGTAACGAGCCGATTGGGGAGTACTCGGGATTCTGTAACTCGCCTCTGTAAGGGGCCGAGTAGCGAGTACTCGGAGGAGTAATTGGTCAACTCGGCGAGTTTTACAACACTGATTGCAACACATAGGAACTCTTTCTTACCATCCGTGCCTAAAAATATGGATTTTGCATTTACGACATGATGAATGTGATAAAAAGTTATATATAGAGTTGGTGGAAGATCAAAGAAAAAATTAGAGGTTGTACAAATATTTTAGGAGTTGCAGTACCACAAAAAAACTCATCCAGACAATACTTTCCGTAACTAAAAGGTTTTAATTACCAATAGATTTATATTGAATTTACACTTATCACAGTTGATGACGGATTTCCAATAGATTTATGAGGATTTTCTATGAATTTGTAACGGAGTTTCAGCGGATTTATAACGGGTTTACTAATCTTTATAGAGTAAGTGTGTGTCCACATCCCTATATATGACACAATTTTCCATTCATTTAGTGGTGGTGGATTCTCTTTGGTCAAACGAGGGAGAAGACGATGTTTCAGCAGTCATCGTGACGAGAGACGATGTTGAGGTGGTTGTCGGAAGGAGAATAAAACAAGTGGTAGCTTGGATAAATGATGGCGAGAAAGAGCAATGTTTTGTTCCTTTCACACCTGAAGAAAATTTAATTTTGAAAAACTAAAACCTAATAAATATGTTTCTTGGTGTAATAATCGCATTAAATGTGTTAATGAGACAACCATATTATATAGGGATTGGCTTTAGACACCAGGAAATACTTTCCTCGGGACACATTTTGACCATATCATCTAGATCGCTATCGTTTGTTAATAGATACTACTATCTTTTTTTGTTTCTAACTTCTATAGAAATGAAAATATAATTAGTGGGGAACGTTTGGATCAACTCAAAGCCCGATAGCAACTAGAAGCGATGCGCCCATGTGTGACTGCTGATGCACACTATGTGCTGAAAACAATGCATGACAATCGACATGTACTACTGATGTATTTCTGATTGAGACAAATAGGGAGCAACAAAGTACTCTACCATTCATAAAAATAAAGTAATGGTTATGTGTTAATCCACGTAAAAGATACGAATGATGGGTACTTGGTAAATCGTACTATGGTTGTAATTTTAAATTTGCTCATAAAAATGAAAAATCAACATCTATTTATTTAAAAAAGTAGAAAAAATTGTGTGACTATTATTCATTATCATATTTACCATCAAATTTGAGATATTGTTGTAATAATAATCATTACTGATATAGTAATCATATTGTTGATCATAAAAACTAACAGTTTATTAATAAATTATACTATATAATTCACATGCTAACTAGTAGTCTGCCTCGTCAACACATCAGTCACATGCCATAATTGTTATGTAATGGTTTTTTCTCGACTCAAACAGAAGAATCATGCGATTGTGATGCATTTAATGCAAGGATGTGGAAATAGTATGCATCAAGAGAAGTTCTATTTATTTTTCTCAAAATATTATTAGGAATAGGACTTTACATGGAATATTTATATTAAGTGTATACACGCGTTACCACAAGATAAAAATATAAGATTAAATGAACAAACTTTTCTATGTAAACAATGTTTTAAGTCTTACTATCATATCCTCATAATCTTTTAAAATAACAATGTATTTTTTATTATACCTAGAAAACTACCATATATAATTAGTCGTATGTAAAATTTTGTTTGGTAGATATGTAGAAATTATATATGCTACCACCTAACAATTTCGTTACCATACTTTAGGCACGCACGAAAAACCAAATGGATATATTAGCTTACAGTAATCATACGACATTTTTAGAAGTTTTTTTTTTTTTTTTTTTTTTTTTGAAAGATTTGAATGACTTTTATCGTCACACACGTCTAGTCATCTATGCCACTTGTTTAGTTTTAATGTAAGCATTAACATTAATGTCTTTTGTTAACATGAAAATACAGCATCGTATATAATTAATATTAAAAAATATTTTTTGTTATACCTAGAAAACTTCCATTCCATATATATAATTAGTCATGTGTAAAAAAAAAAACATTTGATAGTAGATATGTAGAATTATATAGGCCACCACCTAACAATTTCGTTACCATACTTTAGGCACACACGAAAAAAACAAATGGATATATTAGCTTTAGAGTAATCATACATATTTTTAGAAGATTTTTTTTATAGACTTTAATGGCTTTTATGGTCACACACATCTAGTCATCTATGCCACTTGTTTAGTTTAAATGTAAGTATTACATATATACGATATGACGTTTATGTCATTTTGTTAGCATGAATATGCATCATCGTATATAATTAATATAAATATCGATACATAATGTAAATAAATGAACTATTTAAAAATTAATCTTTTAAATTATAAAGGGATATATACACTAAAATCCTAATATTTTCAACGATTTGACAAAAAAAGTATTAAATATTATTTTTTTTACAGTAAAACCCCAACTACCAACAATTTTTGACACACTTACCCATTTTTACCGGTTAGCCGGTAAAAAATAAAGTTTATGATTTTCTTGTCAAATCATGAATTAGGACTTTACTGCTAAAAAATAAAGTTTAAAACTTTCTTTTTAAATCATTGAAAATATTGATACTTTATTTTATATATATTCTTTTTTTTTTGTTAGAAATTTAATGGTATAATAGTATTTTAGTATAAGAATTGTTGGAACCTGTTTTGGTGTGCTAGATCCTATTCAAATCCTTAATGTTTACTTCTTATAAAGTAATTCTTTTAATCTAACAAACTGACATTGAAAAAAAATGATAATAATCAAGAAAGAAAGAAAAAACTAGGGTTGTAATGGATTTTTGCAATCCTAAGAATGGAGAACTAAGAAACCAGAAAAGATGAAACTGCTATTCTTACCGCTTATCTAAATTCACAACCATTTGATTAGGCGTGTGATGTTTGTGTTTGTATAGTTTGTCCATTCTTTTTGGTTTAAGATTTGATGGCAAACTAAGAAAAAAGTTTTACAAGTTTTCTCACCCTCTCCTACTCTCTCATTTGCATATGTTTTCCCCGATCGTGATCGTGATTGTAGCAAGGTAAATATGATGATGATGATAAGAAAAAACAGTGGTGTTGCGATGAAAATCACAATTAAAAGTTCTTGGGCTACGAATTGGGTCTCACGAGGCTCACAAAATTATTTGTTTATAGGGAAACAAAGACTATATATTAAAGTCATAATATTTTCAACAATTTAACAAGAAAATCTTAAACTTTATTTTTTTGATAGTAAGTTTTAATTCACGATTCGACAAAAAAATCTTAAACTTTATTTTTTTTTATAGTAAAATCCTAATTAGCAACTAACCGGCAAAAAAAAGGTAAATGTGTCAAAAACTATTGATAGTTAGGACTTTACTCGCAAAAAAAAAAAAGTTTATGATTTTTTGTCAAATTGTTGAAAACATTGAGATTTTAGTATATAAATTATAAATGATTACTTTTAACATTTGAATAACGATGTTGTTTCATAAAATTTAAGTATATGGTTGGTTATTTCCTTTTTAAAATCTATCCTAATAAATAAGAATGATTTTGCTAAATGTTCTCTTCTCATTTATTTTGACACTTGTCATTTTTAAAAATTTTTGAATTATTTAATATCCACTTGTCATTTTTATAGATTTTTTTCATTTTTAATCAAATTACACCTATTAAATATCATCTCATATTAATTAATTTTATTAATACACTAGGTGTGAGACCCATGTATTACATGGGTTTAGTTAAAAAAAATATAAAATTTTAACAATTTGAAAAGTTTGAATTTATAAGAAAAATGAAAAAAAAAATTGAATTATTAAAATTATTGAAACTTTAATGTATTGAATACATTACATATATAAACCCTTTCTAATAAATTATTTACATATATATTACATTACACATTAAATTTGGAATTTTAATTTAATAAAATGAAAAATCCAATAGAATGACAAGTGGAAAATAGAAAATTTAAAAATTTTAGAAAATACCAAGTGTCCAAATGAAGGAGAAGAAGACATGTGGCAAAAAAGCATTCATTTATTATAGTAGATTAATTAATATATATAATAACTTTCTATTTATGAATTCCCCTTTCTATTAATATATTAATTAATGTATAAGTATATTAATATAGATAATACATTTCATTTGTGAATTCATATTAATTAATTTTATTAGTATAGATTAATTAAGATTAAATTACATAAATGGTCCATGTGATTTACCAAATATCACAAACTCAGTTGTTACTTATTTTATTATGAACATGGTCTTTGTGGTTACCAAAACTTACATGAATGGTCTTTTTTTTCTTACACCTTTTACTTTTGCACCTTTTAATAAAGCCGTGTAATACATGGGTCACACACATAGTCCTCTTTAATAAATAATAAACTTTTTACCACATGTCATCTTCTCCTTCATTTTGGACACATGTTATTTTTTAGAATTTTTAAATTTTCTATTTTCCACTTGTCATTTAATTATATTTTTCATTTTATTAAATTGAAATTCCATATTTAATATGTAAGGTATTTATTAGAAAGGGTTTATATATGTAATGTATTCAATACATTCAAGTCTTATTAATTTTAATAATTCAAAATTTTTCTTATTTTTCTTATACATTCAAACTTTTCAAATTGTTAAAATTTCATATTTAATTTTTATTTAAATAAACTTATGTAATACATTGGTCTCACACCTAGTTTGTAATATGTTATCATATACAAAAATTCATGATTTTTTATTCTCTACAAATAGACCTCCATATTGATATAGTTTTAAGATTAAATAATTTTTTTTATATATATTTTCAGCTATCGTTATTCATAAATGAATAAAAATGAATCAGGTTTTTAGTATAGTACATTTGTTATTCACTTATGAATAAAAAATATTATTATTATTTTTTTTTTACAATTTAAATATCATTCATGTACGAATATAACATATAATAAACATATTATATTCATATTTAAATATTAGACGATACGTTCACTTGCAAATATTACATAGTATATTCATTTGTTAATATTAGATGATATTTTTCATATGTGAATATTACATAGTATTACATGGTATATCACATGTGAATATTACATAGTATATTCACTTGTGAATATTAGATGATATATTTACTTATGAATATTACACAATATATTCATATATGAATATTACATGGTGTTTTAACAAATATATATATATATATATATATATATATATATATATATATATATATATATATATAATTTTTATATGTTATTCATATATGAATACATACAGACTTGTATATTTGTTTTGTGTTGTAATAATCATACACTGATTCAGGTGAGAAAACATATTCATATGTGAATATAACGTGGTAACTTAGTTTATGTATTTCATTAAACAGTTGGAGTGCATACAAGTTAACTTTTTTGTAAATGTTAAAAACAAGATACATTGACTATTTAAATCTTACACAATAATATATTCATAGAGAATTATATGAATTTAAATAAAAAAATGATTTGATCTTTTTCTAACCTTAGTTTTAATGTTTTATTCAAGATTCTAAAAAACTCGTCATTGCGCATCACGACTCCAAGGCTTGCACTTGCCGCCAAACTTTGCCAAAACGTTACCTTAACTCATATATGTGTATAAAAATGAATAATAGTTGAAAATGCATATAAAAATATTAATTATATAGAAAATTGTGAGCTTAAGTCATGTCATACAAACGTCGTGACTTGCCAAAGCTCGGAAAAACTTGGACCATTATAAAAATATTAATTAATATTGGTCTGGACCATTATGGTTAACCTATATTAACCATTAACCGACTAAAACCATTAACCAAACCAATATTGGTGATTTTATATCATCAAATATTATTTAAGTGTAATAGGATTAAATTTGTTGACCAAAAGTGATCTTGTTGAATATTGAACAAGTTAGGATGGTGTAGGAGTGCACACTTGTTCAAGTTTTTCAAGATTTAAAGTACATTGCTATTTAGGGGCGAAGCCCCTAAACGAACGGGGGTCCGGGGGCAGCGCTCCTGGGAGCGGGGTCCCAGGGGCGGCAGCCCCTGGCTGGGATCGAGCTGCCAGGTCAGCGCGGAAATTTTTTATTTGGACTATGTTGCTATATTAAAAATTGCATCAAAAATCCAATTTTAGAAAGTTGACCCTTTATTCCATGACATCCGTTTAATGACAGTTTGTTAGTTTTATGACAGTTTCTAACTGTCTGTTGACAGTTTTCAGACAGGATTGATATATCCGTTTTTTGGTCAATATTCTGGTACATGTTGAAGAACATTTTTCATATACATTCTCAGATTTTATTCTCTGAATTTCATCCAATTGAGTGTTCGATCTGTACCATCGAAATACTTCAATTTGATAGTGAATCACGACTTTCAGAGAATCCAAGCAATCTATTCATCCATTTTTTCTAACAACCAATATTAACTATTACCCAATGATTATTGAAGTATATTAACCAATTATAACGGTTATGGTTCGATTTCAACCAATAACCGAACCAAACCGCCCCATACACACCCTAATTTCCGCCAATAAAGGAAAACGGTTTGAAAAATATTATTTTTGAATAATCTTGGAATATTTTCTAACATACTTTAAGTGTTTTCAAGTAGTTCGTATTAGAATCTTTAAGCCTTTAAGCTATAGCTACACTATGTTAAACAATAAAATGTTTACAACAACTTTTAAATTTTATTTTTTATAAAAAATATTACGAAGAAAAACCTCTATTCAAACTTAAGAGCTTTAACGAAAATGATCCAATAGATATAAAGAAGTTTTTGAGAGGTTTTAAAAACTTTAAACTTAAATGTAATTTTATACATTAGTTTACGGTTATTTTATCGAACATTTTTAAACAATTAAAAACTATATATCTCAGCTTTCAGCTAATATATAGTTTTGTAAAATCGGAGTCAAAATAGAGTAATGCAAGAAAACATAAAAGATCAAATAAAGATTGGTTTCGATCAAAATAAGTGCAAGCCGAAAGAAATGCGTACAAAACGCACCACATGCATATTATGGTATAGAGAAGGTAATAAACGAAAGAAAGAAAAGGAGAGATTATAAATATATGTAGCGGTAGTTGGACCAATACAAGATGCTTTCTTTTAGGTCTTCCATATTTTTATAAAGTTATAATAATCCTACAATTTTGTATTCTTTCATTTCTCACCATAACCCATGTGCAAGGAGTAGGATGACCCCATCTAATGAACTTTTCTCCACATATATAATATTATACTTTCTATCCAATCAAATTTCATATAGCTTTGAGCAGAAGATCCTGACACTTGTCATTAAATGAGGTTGTAACAATTACAATATTTATTTGCAATGATTCTGGAGATAAATGCTTGATTTTCCTCCAAGATTTCTTGGTAGTACATACGAATTTCAAACTTTTAATCGTAACATCAAAGGTACATTTGGGTCAATGAAATATACGATCTAATGGGGGTCAACCTAAAGTCACTAGTTTGATAACGGGGATAATCCCATAAATCATAAATGATCAAATGATAATACAAAATTATTTTAATTACAGTAACTTTATATATATATATATATATATATATATATATATATATATATATATATATATATATATATATATACTATCTTATAAAAGAAATCTCACTATTTCTAAAAATAGATTGAATATAATAATATTATTTTTTAAAACGTTCAAATTATTAATCTAATAGTACAAGTAGTCATCAATAAAATAATATTAAATTTTAACCTGTGTTTTGAATGCTTATATTTCTCAACAAATTCTATCTCCTTCCCTGAATTTCGGATAATTCAAAATTTGAAACCATCAGAAAATACATGTTGATTCAAATATCCCTCCTACAAATGGCTCTTTCTTAACAGGTTTTTATTTTAATCCTTACTTGTAATTGATTTCATCATTTTTAACTTTTTGTATTTTTATCTTATAAATATATTGTGTGAAGTCTTTATTATATCAGGTTTGTTCCTAAAAAGGTTTTTACTATGTTTCTTTAATGTGTTGGCTTTACAGGTTCAAAGAACTCAACCAAGAGTGTCAGTTAGAGCCTTGTATTATCATTAGTTTGTATATTTTGGCATCTTACTTTTGCAATGACGAACGGTTAAACACAAGATTTGACATGATTAAGGTAGTTTGTATATTTTTCATCTTGTTTAGTCTAAAAATGAAACCTTTTTCATCATTGGTCCTTATAATATCAAGTTTCATCACATGGAGTTCCTGATTACGGTGATTATTGTCCTTATTATAAGGTTCTATATAGATTTTGTTCAATATTTTAAGGTTTCGAGAACATAAATCAATATGAAACCTTGAATTACATACAATCGTTGAAAATGTTTTAATTTGTGACCAAACTTTGTTTAAAATCACAATGAACAAATTGACACCTGAGTATTTTGGCCTTCTCAAAGGCTTATTTATCGACTTTTGAATCACAACACCTGATATTCTAAAGGTTTATTTTTATAAACTATTATTTATATATTTTAGCATTTTACTTAGTAGGACATTAAATTAATAAAGAAATTAAGGAAAACGAAAAAAAAAGAGGACGATAAACAATACAAGTGGTTTGGGTATGTATAAATGGAAGTAATAACCATTTAGGGGGTGTTTGGCAAAAAAGCTTATTGCTTATTAGTTTATTAGCTTATAAGTTAATAAGTAAGTGTAGGGTAACGTATGAAAAAAATGACGTATTAGAGGTTCCCCACCGGAATAAGTTATTTTAATCCAAACACTTTTTTAACCTATAGTAATGTGGAACCTAATAAGTTGTTTTAAAAAAAGCTTAGTCAAACATCCACTTAATATGGTATGGTAATGCTCTTGAAAAATAGATGTCATTTAATATTCATTTCTCGAAGTGAACGCAAAATTGTTCTAACTCTAAAAAGATCAAATTATTCGCCCCCGCCGCTTTGTGCGGGTAGACGGCTACTATATATATATATATATATATATATATATATATATATATATATATATATATATATATATATATATATATATATATAAATTCATTATTATTTAAGAAATATTAAATTTCAAGGATGATCCTTGTGGTTTAGGATCTGTATGGATGGTCCCTAACAATTTTTTTTTAACTCGGACGGTCCCTATTAGATGTTTTTGTTGCACGTTTGGTCCCTAACACCATTAAAAAGACTATTTTTCCATTTTTAATATATATTTTTTTTATCTTTTTATTATAATTCCAGTAATTATTAATAAAAAAATTAATAATTAAATATGAGGGACCCACGCCTTTCTCGCTTCTTCATTACCATTTTACATTCATTTCCGGTAAAACTTAAAACCCATCATTTTCCCCTCCCATGTTTTTCAACTATGCCCAATTAGAAAAAGGGACGACCGAAGTCGCCATCAACTCCCCTCCTTCCACTTCCGATACCCTTTCTTTGTCCTCCGGTACCGACCAACACCCACCGATTGATTTTGAAGATGATAAATCAATTACCAGATCTCTTTTTGTAACCTTGCAAGAGAAGACAAAGTGTTTCGTTCGAAATCAAGAGTTCACGACGCACCTGCAACCATTTTCTAGTCAAGAATCTCGTCTGAAAATTAAGGCTACGTAAAACACACATACTCATGAAGGGTGTTCAATACCCACCTGGATGTTTGTTTCTCTGTAGGTATGAGACCCACCTTCCATCTCTTTCAAATTTCTCTCACCGATCACGTCTGGACCATCAACTTGAAGCATTAGGAATTACGCAATTGATCTTTATGATGCTTTTG
The DNA here is from genome assembly GCF_052625555.1 of Lactuca saligna. Lineage (NCBI taxonomy): Eukaryota > Viridiplantae > Streptophyta > Magnoliopsida > Asterales > Asteraceae > Lactuca > Lactuca saligna. Next base: position 33,175,266 of record NC_136424.1, read on the forward strand.
AAAATATATTTTATAAATAACTTCGACATTGGGTTCAAATTTGTTTTAGGTCTATTAAATTTCATTTTGGCCGACTGTGATTTTGGTTTCAGTGTTCCAAAAAATACATAAGAGATGAAGAAAGAGTAAAAGGGTTTGATTAGGTGTGGATTCGAGCTAGTGGGACCCATTTGTATATTAAACAATTTCTTTAACTAATAAATAATTTAAAAAATTTAAAATTATTTGGAAAAGAAATATCGAGGGGCAATAAAGTCTTTTTAAGTCTGATGGGACCCAAGCACACAACGAAGATATATAATACGGATTGTCCGAGTTAAAAAAAAAGTTGAGTGATCAAGCGCAAAATACCCCAAACCACAGGGTCCTCTCTTGTAATTTACCCATCAAGGAACCAAAGTAATCAATGACAAAAGAAAATGTTGTACACTTTTACTAACGATACACATGCATCAGATTATAAAAAATCCTTTCTTTTTTTAGTTTAATTATTTTAAGCCATGCTTTTTATAAAAAGAAAAATCGAATATACCGTTGTTCATGATTTTTCGTTCTCTTTACATAGACATCGATACTGATATATAAATTTTTTTTTTTTTTGTAAAAAAAAACACCTTATTTTCTGTGTTTTTTTTAAGTTAAGGTCTATTTTATATCGAAAAAATTAATAAATATATCAAAATCATATTTTTTGTAATCTTTAAACATACATTCATATTGATGTTAAAAAAAAAATGAAATTCCAGTTTAGATTCACATTGTGAATCTGCTTAGATTCATAGTGTGAATAACAGTAAGTCAGATTCATATTATAAATTCTGAAAACTAAAATATATATACAGTTCAGATTCACAACGTGAGTAAACACATTTGTTGATTTTATAAAACTAATTTATAAGTAATCAAAACGTTAAAATATTATAAAACTACATGGAAATATATTTTGATTCATATGTAAATTTCACTTAATTTGTGAATGATCAAAGTGTTAAAATAGTAAGTCATATTCATGAATGTTAAAATTAAAATATTTACAGTTTAGATTTATAGTGTGAATCTGAACTGATTGAGTTTTTAATTTTTATTTTTTTTAATTTTTTTTAATTTTTTAATTTTTTAATTATTTTTTATAATCGATGCTGATGTTTATTAGTAGAGGACAAAAAATTGATATTTTTGGTATAATTAGTTTTTTTTTTTGGATAAAATAAACTTAAAAGAACAAACTAAAGTGAGTTTTTTTTTTCTTTTTTTCGAAAAGAGCTTCGCTCAAACTCAAGAATTTGATTATGAGATTATATTTTCACCAGTAGCTGAGAAATGTCTATTTGGTTATTTGTTACTGTTGTCCCCTTCTTTGATATAAGATATCGTAAAGTGGATGTTTTAATGATTTTCATCAATATCAAACTTTCAAAGGATATATTACATGTTCTGAAAGGATTTAAACATACAAAAACCACCTTACCAAAATGTGACCATGAGTGTTTTTTTGTTATGGTTATCAAAATGATTGAATACAACTACTGAAATTGTTATAATGTAACCATTTTTTTTTTACTATAACCATGGTTTTTCATGAGATTTAGTCACAGTTTACTACTATGACCATGAATTTTAACTGTGACTAATTACATTATTTGTAGTAGTGTGCATGTTTAAATTTTACTATAACAAAGAATAAAACAAATGATCCAAAGTAGAATCTATCTACCACACGGTACCTCAAAGCAACAATCCAACCAATCAAACATGCACGAGATTAAACACTTATTTCTTGAAGAACAAGCAAGTGGAAACTCCTTCTAGGGTATAAGTTCTCATCCAAAAGATATAGGAGAGTGAAGAAAGGAAGAGTTTTCGACATTTTAATGTTCTCTCAAGGGATTTGGATGCTATTTACAACTATCAAATATCAAGAGATATACTTTCTATCCAGGCTTATACTAAATTAAGGTAGTGACCTGATTAAGATAGTTATCTTACTATAATGATCCTCTAATTTAAACATTCTCATAATTGTAAACAAATGGCTTTCTTCTAGTTTATAATTAAGTCACCATTTATTCATGAATAACAAACTAGCTCATGTATTTATATTTATTGCTCTTAAGCATGTGGATGGCACACTATATGTAAATAAGTAGGCCTATATATATTTATTAGTAGCGTTATTATATTATTGAAGCAGTAAAAGTAGTAGTTGTTATCATAGTCGGATTTGAAGCGGGGGAAACTGGACATGTACAAGGCCCAACTTTTTAGGAGCCCAAAATCAACGTCGTCGATCAGTCCACCGCTATTAAGAGTTGATAAATCAATTTGTTATCAAGAATGTTGGTGGAGCTTCATGGGTCGCCAGTTAGCTGTTACAATATGTCATTACTCATTAAAATACTATGATTTGCTATGTTTATTGCTATAAACTTTATCATCAATATATATATATATATATATATATATATATATATATATATATATATATATATATATATATAGGCTTAGGTTATTTTGTTTTTACTAAGTATTGTATGCCAGAATGCACAAATCTGGACCAATGGATGAAATTAATCAATGAACATGATTTGAGGGTGTATGATATTACAATGGGGTAACATGTAGCATATAATCACACAATTTTAAGTAAAAGGGTATTTTGGACAATTAACTACATTTATAAAAGGAAATTTTCGGATTTTTAGGGATGATTAATTCTCCTATAATTTAAAAAAAATCTAAATTTTTTAATTAATTCAATTTCAGTTTTTTACTGATTTTATTCTGTCAGAATATTATTTATTAGAATGATGCTCTTTCAGAATTTTATTCTAATAGAATATTATTTTGTTAGAATGATGGTCTTTCAGAATTTTATTCTAATAGAATATTATTGAAGAAAAACAAAATTCTTGAATCAATTCTAATATATTCTTATACATCCAAACTTAATACAAATTCATACATATTCTTACATTCTAATATAATTATACATATTCTAAAAAAATATCAAGGTCTTCAACGCCTTCTTCCATCCATTCCTATCACAAATACAACAAAAACTAACACTTGTTAAAAACATGTTACTTACAATTATCTATAACTTAATATATTCTGGTAGAATACATAGAATATGATATAATACATATTGTACATTCTGGCAGAATACATCGATTTTATTCTGATAGAGTAAATTCTAATAGAATATATAGGATACATTCAAAGGTATTGTATTTATAGCTAGTAATTCTGATAGAATGCATACCACAAGGTTAAATTCTTTAAATACTCTTTCAGGCATTTCAACAAACACTTGTTAGACATTATCATCAAACAAGCCAAAAACCATATTTGATTTACATGCAATAGTTTACATATAAACATAATTTCCAGCAACATGATTTAGAATGCATACCACAAGGTTCAAAGAGTAAATTAATTTGTGTTGATGAAAAATAAAAAGGCACAAACAACCTAGAATTGTATTCCATAACCGAAAGAAAAACAAAATATATGGCAGACCCATTAAAGCATAGAAACGTGGTTTTCATATAAGATTTGAAAACATTATTTTGTAAGAAAGAAGAGCATCCACATAAAAGAAATTGAAACTCATCAACTTGAACACATGAATAAAGAATGTTACTTACATTATAAGGCCCTGATACAAGAGCTGGAACCATACAAACTAACATCTTTTTCTATGCTTCCTTCTAACTGAAAGTGACTCATTAAGCAAGAAAGAACAAATTTTGGAATAAGTAACTGAAGTTCACTGAGACATTTTAACAAACAGTTGGTGTGCAAACCGGAATATTTTCAATTCCACCAACAGTTCACTAAGACAGCAAGTTGGTCCTTCTTTCAGGAATTTAGTCGAGCACCTTATGTGCATAGCTCGTTCTTCTTGAACACGTTAGGTTTTCCCTTACTTAACAATCCAATTCAGCGAACAACAGAAATAGATAATTTGAATCACAAGTTAACGATCCATAATTAATGAGAATTGAAGAGTTGTTACCGGATAAATAAGGGCATACGAAGTTTGCTCGATTTGGAAAAGCTCTAAAGAACCGATCATCGTAGGAACTGTAACAATGATGCAGAAACATACACTGACTTCTTGTGACTCCAAAATTGCCTTGATGTTGAAGCTATCTTCGATTGGAGATGGAGCCACCGAGAATAACATCTTCTTAATCAATGGAATGGGGAAACAGATTTCCAGCAAGAGGTTTGACTATCTCTTTTGATCAGATGATCTTCATTCGTCCATAAGAAAATTGGAGGAGGCATATTACGTATGATATAAAAGGCTAGGGTTAAATAGTTGGTCAAACAGATTTTTATGGCAATTTCCATAAATTAAGGATTTTATTTTAATTAGCATGCTAAAGTTACATAATTACCCTTATTACAATTTTTAATTATTTAATTATTCCTAAATTCCTATTGGTGCACACAGGCACACAATAGTTGTCAAAAACATTTGAACCTATCTCTCTCTCTCTCTCTCTCTCTCTCTTTATATATATATATATATATATATATATATATATATATATATATATATGGCCTAGGGTATATGTGTTTGTTATTTACCTAATATTAGGTATAGAACCATAAAAAACTACATAGTTTTAACAAAATGAAATCAAATCTCTTTACCATCTTTCTTGTATTCTCTATTAGACTAGATGATAGGCTTTATACATATATTTATGGAGTTTTAAATATTTAATTTTGCACCACAAACCATGTATAAAAATACATTATCAACTACCTATAAATCTTCATATTCAAATTTAATATAGAAAACTATAATGAAAGATTGAAATTGTTATTAAAAACCCAATAAATTTCTTCCCATAACACATCAAAAAGAACCATGCAGGTATATATATATATGGTAGGTGACAAACACTGTTATGAAGCCTACTAGAGGTCTAATATAAACAACACATTCGAAATATATAGATGTTGGAGATAAATTATGAAATAAGAAATAATATGAGCTCAAAAACAATAGGAAAAAGTTAACAATAAAAAAAATTTGTTTTTTAATCAAAATGAAGTCAATTTTGATGATTTTATACCTAATATTACATACCTGACAACCACATATTTAGTTTTCCCATATATATATATATATATATATATATATATATATATATATATATATATATATATATATATATATATATATATATATATATATATAGGTTCCGTTGAGATTAAAAATAAAATAGAGATCTTAAGATTCAACCTCAGCCACGTATTTCACATCTGCCATTCTAACCCTCCAGCGTACCGATGCGGCAGGCCTGGTATAATCATAAATGATTATACAGCGCCGCCCATTCCTTTTTCCTCTGCCACCGTCCCCACGACCATAACCGCCACCGCCACTACCACTACCACCACCCTTGACACCAGCTGACCCCACCATTGCCACCTCCGTTAGTTATACTACCACCACCTCTGTCACTACCACCTTTTCTGCCACCAACTGTCATAATCATTTATGATTACTCAATCTGTGAATAGATATATAGGTATAATCATATATGATTAGACATATATGTATAAACATGTATAATCCTATATGATTATACATCTCTTCCATATAATCATTTATAATTAGGCATACCCCGTTGCTCCTGATCGCTGGAGCATTAGAGCATCAAATGTTAAATATGTGACTAAGGTTAAATCTCAAGATCTGAATTTTTTTTTTAAATCTTAAGTGAATCGTCCCATATATATATATATATATACATATATATATATATATATATATATATATATATATATATATATATATATATATATATGGCTAGGTTATAATGTGGATGGACAACTATTGTGCGGACGTGTGGACAATGCTATTCTATGAGAATTACTAAGAGAATAAGTTTTTTTAGTAATGTGAAAACGTTTAACCTCACACAAATATCGTCATTTTCATGCATTCTCACTAATTCTTATTCAATTTTGCTCTCATACATCGTTTTTCACTAATTTTCATTCATACAGAATATGACTCAATAAACATTCTGACAACATTCTGATAGAATCAGTGTGACATCCCCAATTTCACGGCCAGAAAAGACCGGTTTTGTTTATGCTTTGTTTGAAAATCAGAGTAATATTTTTACATAAAAGTGTTGCGAAATATGTTCCCAAAACAAGATATGATAAGAATTTATCTAAGCATTTCTTTAAAGAAATGTATTTTCATTATATAACAAAATCTCGAGATGTCATGTTCCCTTACAAACCAAAAGCATAAACAGTATAAAATAGACCTTACAACAGTTATTTATAACTACTGATCTATAATCCAAAATCTCATGAGAAAACTGAGTGGGTCATGCTTGGGAGCTTGGTGAGCATATAGGGTTTTCAACCCACAATAATATAATAATTATATTCAATCATCAAACAATCAACCCAATTACCCATCCCTATTATCTTCTTTATTTATTAAGGTTTTACCCTAAGAATCGACTATCCTTCCTTCATTCGTTCCTAAGGATTGACCTAAAGGAATTGACACAAAGTCCATTACTACATGAGGTTCATATACACAGTACTAAATCTATAACTACCAAGGTTCATCTACATAATACTAAATCCATAGCTACCATCGTTCATTTACACAGTACTAAATCCATAACTACCAAGGTTCATCTACACTGTACTAAATCCATAGCTACCATCGTTTTATTATGATGCATTAAATCTATAGTTGCTAGGGTTTTTAGATTACACCAGTGAAAATCAAGTCCACAACACCTACAAGTTGCGAGCTTGCTAGTGTTCCACTAGATTGTCTAGAATCGTCCGTGGTTGTCATCCCTACTCTGCTAAATGACGGGGCCATCGTTTGGGTAAATGTTTCACTCATTTTTCACCGGTCACCATCATCTCATGATCTATATCATCTTTTGTCTCATCCTCAAAGTAATCTTTCATCACACACCAACTATTTCATCTACCCATGTTCTACTCAACATATTTGTAGATATAAATTACATATATAGTTTAAATCATATACAAACCTGTATAAAACATTTATCCAACATCCATCTCAAATAAACAAACAATATACAAGCACATAACACATATTTCATAGCAAATACTTCATATCTATGTGTTAGAAGAAAGTAACTACACACTCACTTGATAAGAAGATGCTCGGACAACACTACGACTCTTTATAGTAATATTCTCCGATGGAACTGGGATATCTTCTCAAAACCGAGCATCACACGGGAAGAGTTTCAGCTCGAAACTCTTTTCTTCTCGGTATCTTCGGGGCTTCGGGACTCGCTTTGGGTGTCGGGATGATACCGGAGCTTCAGAGGTATTTTTTGCACGTAAAACGAGGTAAAACAGGAGAGAGAAAAGAAATTTGGCAACCAAACTCGGCTGCCTTCATGTTCTATTTATAGTGCTGAAGTCTGCCGCGAACGCAGGGCGTTCCCCAAAGGAACGTAGGGCGTTTCCCGAACGCTGGGCGTTCCCCGAACGCTGGGCGTTCCCTTTGAACGCAGTGCGTAGGAGCGGGGTTCCGATCCTATCCCTTTTCCGATGAGTCAGCATCGACGTGGCCACTCCGGAGCCAAGGATTGAGCGCAGGGCGTTCCGCAATTGAACGCAGGGCGTTCCCCCTTTGGGATGCGTGCCTCGAACTTCAAAAATTCATAACTCTCGCATACGATCTCCGTTTTTGACATTCTTTATATCCAGACGTAGGTGAGATTATGCTCTACAACTCTCGTTTAGACTCCGTCGGCTAATTTTGATTTTATTTTTATTATATTATTTTTAGTAGGCCGGGACAGAAAAACTCCGTTAGAAATTCATAACTTCTTCATCCGATGTCCGTTTTCATCTGTCTTTTTACTGTTGCACTACTATCGACGAGATCTTTGATTCTCGTTTAAATTATTTCAGCTAGAAATCACTCGTCTCAAATCCGAACTTCGAGCTTCATACTGCTTTGTCGAAACTTCGAAAAATCATAACTTCCTCATAGGAAGTCAGATTTAGACGTTCTTTTTATACACACTATCGATTTAACGTATTCTACGACTTTCGTTTAGATCACTAAGGCTAAATAACGCTCTAACGTAAATTCACTATTTACGTCGTGGTGTGTCGTGTCGGTTCTATCGCGAAACTTCGACAGATCATAACTTCTTCGTTATAACTCGGATTTCGGCATTCTTTATATGCTCAGAAACCTTGTGACATATACTACAACTTGGTTATGATTATTTATTCTAAACTCTCTTCTATCAAAAAGTCATTTTTGACACTTATCGTCTCTAAGTTATCTACAACTTCTGCATGCATACGATGTCCAACGATTTGATTTTTTGAGTTGATTTTTTTTTTCTAATAAAGTTACATACATATTAGAATATCTGATTGTATCTAATTCTTTATAAAATACTTTAGATCTAATTTTATACAGAACACAAAAACTGACTTAAATGCATAGTCAAAGAGTTGCTTAGTTACTTAGGATGACACCAAAAATCAGACAAACAATATAAAAACCAAATCTTTGAATGAATAAAAGTGATATAAGGATACATATACATACTATTATAGTGTTGGTCAATAGGGACCATGGTATAATTCAAAGGGCCCATGTGCATGTTGGGGACACTTTCAGTATTAGGGTGCATGCATCCCCCAAACATCACTTATGAATGAAACTTGATACCCCACTTGCCAGGATTTAAGGATCATTGCAATTTCTACACATTGTTGAATGGTTCCTTTCTGCAATTATAGATATATTCTGATACGCCAAACTGAAACCATAGTTATATTAATTAAACGGATCATTCATTTTAATTAAACGTAGTATGTTGGGTCATTGACATTGCGGTCAAATTCATATTTGGAGCTAATTTAGAATCTAATAAATAGACACTTTTTTAAGAATTATTTACTCTACGTCTGGACCCTTTTTTTTTTTTTTTTTTTTTTTTTTTTTTTTTTTTTTTTGTAAACGGCCAAATGAAATTATATGTAAACAAAAACTAGCACAAGGCTAGAAAAGGGAACCTATTACAAATTGTTTAGAGGGTTTTTTAACCAATTAAGTGAATTAACCCAACTAACAATGACCACAAACTATTTCTATTACAATACCAAAGAAAAAAAATTCTCTAATGGAATAAAAAATACTATATTTTCTAATATTTCCTCCATCAAAAACTTTATCATCTTTGAACTTTCATAAGTATCTAACTGGAACACACACAACAACATCAATAAGGATCCTCTTTTAAGCGCTGCATCGAAAATTGTCAATGAACTAGAACAAATTACCCACCAAATACCTAACGAAGTTCATTTCTAATCATTTAAAAATTGCATTCCAGGTTATAGCCATCACTTCACATCTAACGAACAAATGATCAAGTTGTTCCGTCTCCAAAGTACAAATTACGCATAAGAGTGATGGAATGTCTAGACCTCGCAAACTATGGTTCGAGGTAGTAGGTAGTTTATCCAATAACACACGTCAGATTAAAATATTTACCTTTTTTGGAATGAAACGATTCTAATGAGTATGAGTATCAATCACCGAAAGAACTTTATCCTCAATCTATCTTCTAGTTTCTCCCACATAAAAAGTTCCAGAACTACAAATATACCACCACCATCTATCTTGGTCACTATTAATCTTAACAACATGCAACAAATCATACATATTAGAGAATTCCAAAGCTTTCTATCCTGTTCTAATTGTCCAACACTAAAACCACTTTCTTCCTTCATTTGTTCACTGATCAGAAATAACACAATCTTTTTTGGATTCTAACTCAAACAATCTAGGAAATTTATTAGAATGAAATTGATCACTAATCCACACTTCAGTCCAAAATCTAGCCGCAACATCATCTTCCACTCCTTTTCATTTAGTTTAGCAAACAAAACAATAATGAAGATCTGGAAAACTCTAGCCACCACTATCACCATAAATAGCTTTTATGAGACGAACCCAAATCAAGTTACTATTATTTAAGAAGGGCCACCTTCATTTTTGAACTAAAGAAATATTAAATTCGTAAGGATACCAATATGCAATCAACCACCATGTTTTCCACCCAAAATCAAATCTCATTTCACCCAAGCCATCTTTCTTTTTTCTTCGCTACCACTCCCAAAAAAATTTACCCGAATGGATTCAAACTCTTTTGCTAACTTTAATTGGCATAAAAGATCAACATATAATACAAACCCAAGGAGCCTAAAGTTGATTTGACCAACACAGACCTTCCACCGATAGATAAAGTAGCTGTTTTCCACTTAGATAATTTATATGTAATTTTTCTTGTATTGGTTTTTTAACGTCCCAAAAATAAGACTTACAAATTTTATTTTTTTGATTTAATAAAACATTAATCTAAACATTATCATACAACCCCAAAAAGATAAAAGTATGTCAATAGATCAAAACATATCATATTAATTCTCAAACTGCGGAAAAATGTGATGTGTGCTCTGCAATCATCCCAGACAACTCTTTCGATCCAAAACTACCTAAAACACAAACTAAAAACCGTAAGCCTAAAACTTAGTGAGTTCCCTAAAATACCACATATCATACATACTTTAAACAATAATGGTCCCCGCCCACACTCACATAACGGGCCCCACCCACTGAGCATAACGGGCCCCGCCCAAACTCGCATAACGGGTCTCGCCCAATGAGTATAACGAGCCTCACCCAAACTTGCATAACGGGCCTATCTACATACAAATCTTATAAGAATAACAGATAATATCATATAGAATAACAATCGGGCCCATGCAGTAAGTATACAAGCACATACACATACAAGAGTCACACAAACATCTAGTATTATGTAACGCCCACACGTTCGAGCTAGTTAATTTAGAGACAATAAGCATCAAAAATTAACTTTTTTATAGAAGACTATTTAGAGTAAATGATCTTAACCAAGTTATATTATATTTCACAAGGGTTCCTAAAGAACGCCGAAATCCAAGTTATAATGAAGAAGTTATGACTTATCGAAGTTTTACGGTTAAACCAACACGACACCGCGTAACGTAAAAATTGAATTTTTGATAAATTACTTTTTAGTCTTAGCGATCTAAACCAAATCCGGAGCATACATTAAACCAAAACCTGCATAAAAAGAACGTCCAAATCTGACTTCATATGAGAAAGTTATAATTTTTACTAAGATTTAGCATAGCAGTGCACAACCCGGAATTCGAATATTTGATCGAACGATTTTTAGCCGACACAACCTAAATGAGAATTGAAGATCTCATTAATAGGAGCTCAACAATAAAAAGACAGTCGAAAACAAATCCGTGAATTTTACACGATCGTTAAACAATGTAATCTTCTCATACTGTTAAACTTAAAATCGGTCGAGAATTAGCCAATGACGTCAAAATGAGAGTTTAGATCTTGTCAATACCTATGCATGGATATAAAGAACGTCGAAAACGAAGCTCGTATGCGAAAGTTACGAAATTTAGAAGTCAGAAGGGTGCTGCTGCGAAAGGGGTGACGTGACTTAATTTGGACCATTACCTTCTCCCCACGCCTTACCACCAGAAGGTGACACGTTGCACCAATTCGATGAGTTAGAGGCTCAAACTCGACGTGTAGGTCCACAATTCATCCTACAAATAGCATGCGAGCGTGCCTTCATTTCTCACACCAAAAACTCATTCTCTCTCTCTCTCTCACACATACACACACACTCTCTCTCTCTCTAACTTCTCTCTAAGCCTCCCAAAGCCCTAGTAACTTCTAAGTTCTAGAGGAAAACCCCCGATCACCTGAAGGATCTAAGAAAAAGAGTTTTCGGCTTGAAAGTTGTCCCCCCCCCCCCCCCCCCCCCCCGACAGAGCCTGGTTTCAAGCCAAACCTCCCGGTAAGTGAGATATACTTACCCTACTTTAAGTATATGTTTAAATCTAATATCATTATGATGAAATTATAAATAATGTATATTATAAAATACAACATATAAAGTGTTATTATAATATCTTTTAACTAGCCGCCGTACGGGGAATCTGATTTGAAGGGCCGCATAGGGTTGTTGGATTTGAGAAGTGTTATAATGCCAAAATGGTCATGCCCTCCGGTGTTTGATGTCTGGCCCCTATTTGTACATAGTGGTTGTAAAGGATTGTTTAACAATTATAAAATAATAACGCTCGTAAATAGTTACGATAAATATTAGACTAAAATCTAGTGGTAATAATAGTAGGTTTCATCGAAGGAAATCATATTGTTAAGAAACGAAGCGCTTTCCAAGTTGGAATCACCACTTTAACAAGTGAGTGCATAGTTACTTTCATCTTACGCATAGATATGAAGTATTTAATATAAATTACTTGCTATGTACATAATATGTGTTCTTGAAATCTAAGATGTATGAACCTGATGGGGTTTGAACATTACAACAATCCTATGGTGTACATGCAATCCTAATTTCTTTGGATCTAAGTTTTTCTCGATTAAACATGCAAATACAAACTCCAAAGAAATAACCCTAAGACTAGCATACAATTTCGAAATTGACACATAAATTAGGGTTTAGATGTTACCTCTCGTGTTATGTAGCAACAACAAGTTAACCTTAAATATCCTTGACCTTTGAAAGCTTAGTGCCCAAGTGTTTCACCTCTAATCGAGTTACAAATAGTCAATGCAAAGGATGGCGAATGAGAGAGTTGAAATCAGCCACTTTAGGGTTCATACACATCGGGGCCGAAATTCCTTATGGAGGGGTTTTTAAATAGCTGTGTAGGCTGCTAGGGTTTCTGGAGGAAACCCTAATTGTTGCTTAAGGCCTAAGCAGCCCATGAACTCCTTCCTTAGAGCCCTTGGATGAAATTCCTCATGGTCTTACTCACAAATTTCATCCACTCTACTATATGGAGTCCATCAACCAAATTATGCAACTATCAATGATTTCAACAATAGTCCCTTAATTATTAATTTGTTCCTTTAATCCCAAAATTAATATCTAATTAATTTCTGATTAATTACTAATTAATAATATGATTTTCAAATAATATATTAATCTTATAATATATTAATAAAATCATTCTGAGTACCAATTTATTATTCATATACTAAATCGTACTCTCTCTCCTCTAGTTATCCTATCCAGTTGCAAGAGTGAAGGGAACCCAAAATGACCATGCTCATAATCAAATCAAGTACATACCAAATATAGTTATGGGCTTGAACACCTAATCCAAAAGTCTCCCACTTGGATAAGTCTAATAATTATTATTGCAAGTATGACTTCAAAATCCGATTAGCAATCATAGCTTTTAGAAGCCACTATCAAACTTTGATCTTATCAGTAACGCGTCCTTTAGATAAGGGATCAAATATTCCTCCGTTTACTAGATATTCTATGGACATGAGAAATGGATGATAATCATTCTTTCTGTCCATGTGTTGTTTCTTGATTTCCGATTTATGACGGCTGAAAACAGACTACAATGGAACATATCAACTTAGTCCAGGCTTGTCCAAGCGCTTAGGGTATCATCACTAAATCATCGAGGGTCCCACAAATATTGATTTTAACCCACTTTGGGTAAAAGGAACGGATAAACTTCGACTGATATGCTTGTATTATTTACTCATCAAATCACACACAACAATATGTTTTATAACATCAAGTTACTGATGCGTTTACGTATTATCAGTGTGAAGTGAAATACAAGAACAAACTAATCCAATATGGTCTCAAAACATTTGAATATAAATAAAACACTTATTATTTAATCTCCATATGGATTAGACCTTATTCATTGTATAATGTTTCGAACAATCAACTTAATACTTGAATTAAAACAATTGTCATCCCATACTCCAAGCATGCACATTATGTTTATCTATGGTCCTTTCTTTGTGAAATAGATTATTTGAACACACTTCCAATGATGCTCATTTCATAATTCCCTAATCCTTATTATAAGTGTGTAAATACCAAATTCTTGCCACTACGAGAATCTTGTTAGATCTAAACTTACATGCAATGTTCATTTTATAATGTCAAGGCACCAAAGTCACAGAGACTTTGCTAATGATATTACAAAACATTCCACTGGAGACTTGTTACTGAACAATTCCATGGAAATAAAGTCTCACATTCAAAGTACATTCCTTGAACAACCTTCTTGCATAAAAGTTTCTAACTTACATATAGATTGTTAATATCAATCTCCCATTATGGAAACATTTCCATAATTTCCATATGACAATGCATTCTTAATAAATTCCTCTCTATTCATAATTCTATCAATACGGTCCATCCATTACTATACTTCCAACTGTCCCCAAGCAACCAATCTTCGGTAAACCTTAGATTGTCCTCGACAGTCATTTAACAACTTTAGTTATATCAAGTTATGGTCCTTTTTCCCTCTTAATGCACTAGTCATTTGGAAAATCGGAACGGACGAATATTATGGCATTTGCAATCAATCCTATACCCGAAGCATATGGGATATGATTCATAATGTCTTACATAAAGACATGATACTAGACCAGTCTCTTGCTATATGATGTGTGCAAATAGCTACACCTAATTTTATATTTATAACCTAACTATATTAACTAACTAAATTGCACCTAGACAGTGTACTTAGTCAAATTATAGAATAGTCGGGTACGTCGGGTGTCGATAACAGGGAACGGTTTTGACTAATTATTCTATCTACTACTAAATTAACTTAATTATTAACAAAGAAATGGAATTTATCTAATTTTTCAAGTTTAGATGAACTTAACTCTTTAACACAAATTCAATTAGTTACTAAAAATATCCCCATTTAAATTGAATCCACTTCTTCTTTCTGGTTAGCTAACAATTATGGATTATCAAAGTTGGTTATCTAATTTTGTATTATATTAGTAATTTAAGTCTAAATTTACCAATATTTAACTTATTCATGTAAAACTATGCATAGTCACACACAATCAAACACATAACTAGTTTGATTATGAATAAGCTATGTAAGATTTATTAGGCAAACATAATTATGATCATAACTTATGCTCTCTAACACAACCAAATTTAATCACTTCAGTTACTGACCTAAGATTTGGTCGATCCTATCTCTCGCAATTTAGTGTTCACTAAATCACTAGGTGTCAAGCTTATGTAATTTAATTATCACTAAGCTACACAGAACATGAACTCAGGTAAATAAAGAATCAAATATTAGCATGCTAGGTATTAGCAATCAAACACAAGCTCAATACCAACTAATCAAATCCATGATAAATTAACCAAACCATAAGTCGAAGTTTCATCTAGCTAAACAGGAGTAACTAAATTCAGCTACTCATACTGAAAATCAAACTAAAACAATCAAAGTAATAAACATGATTAAAGTACCAAACAATTGACCTAATTATGAACTCTCTTCTCTTTTTGTGTTGAAACCCTATTCCAAACCTTTTTCTCCTCTGAAAATCATTTCCTAGAACTTCTTATTATCAGCCAAAAGTCTCCCAAGTCGTAATTGACAAGGATATATATATATATATATATATATATATATATATATATATATATATATATATATATATATATATATATATATATATATATATTCTGATTTTTCCAAGTTCACGTCGTGAGAAATAATGTCTCACGTCGTGAGTATGAGATATACGTGTTCGACAAGGACTCTTCCTTCCGGTGCCTATCTTCTAGAATGCTCCAACTCACGTCGTAAATCTAGACACCTCATAACGTGAATATAGCAGATTTCATGGGTTTCTTCTTCTTTCATTCTCCAAGCCTCCAAAGTTCTATGTTTTGACAATTTTAGTCCCTTTCTTCGAAAATGCTTCTATTTTGTTGTAGAATATAAATTAAGCTTATAAGTACCATTATTCTATGATAATAACCAAAATATAATAAAAATGTAAATAAATATTCCCTAAAAACATGTATAAGTATGGCAATATCACTATAATATTTCCATATATAGAATTTCTTATGTTGAAACATTTCAACATGACATTTATGACCAAGTCTACTAAAATTTCAATCTAAAACCTTTTAGATTCGAAATGAAGTATAAATTCCCTCTCCCTTAAGTCTTACTATATAGCGAAACACCTTTTCAAATTCTACACCTTTGCAAATTAAAATTTTGTTTCCTATAAATAACACTGCTAACTTACAACACCTTTCATAATAATCATGCTCCTAATAGCATAACAATTATGTTCTTATCAGGATAACAGTTATGCTCCCAGTAGCTTTGACACGTATCCAAAAATTAGTTGAACTTCTAGAAAACAATACTTACTGACTTTCTTACCAAAGTTCAGATTTCTGATACAAGGTGCTTCGATAAGTCTTCATCTAGACTTCTCAAGCTTATACACCATTCATTAGATAGCTTATGTGTGTGTCTAAACCCTTTCAGAACTTATAGCGACAAGCCCCAAATGTTCAAAGTATTTGCCATTTCTTACAATTCAAACTATGAAAAAGGATGTCGTAATCATACTCGAATTTGAGAACGAAATTACCACACCTGCTAACTCTAATCCTTCAAAATCCAATAGTGAAAGCTTTTTCTCATAATCATTTTCATGAAGTAGAGAGAAACTTCTTACAACTTAGATTTTATGGTGTATACGTTCCTATCCATGTGAATTTGTCATTTCCAACCATCATCATAAAGACAAGGCTCATGACAAAATTCAAACTCATATGAACTGAACTTTCTTATTCTCAATTTCTTGCCATCTGGTAGCACAAGGTCCTACCATTGCTTCCAAGTTATTGACAAGATCACCCATATTGATCAATCCACATTCACTGATTAAGTTGTTTTGCCTTATACAATCAAATGAGAACTCATAAAACTCACATGCATAGTGAACTTAAATGGAATGGCACAAAAACAAGAATATATCAACACAACAAGTTGCAAACCTAAAGTTGTGTTCTAGTGATAAACAATAGGTTTATTCTTGATTAGTTCTTGAAACTATTAAAAACCATTAAGACTCCCACTGACATCTTAACATATAAGATTCTATGTCAAGCAACATT
The DNA here is from genome assembly GCF_052625555.1 of Lactuca saligna. Taxonomy (NCBI): domain Eukaryota; kingdom Viridiplantae; phylum Streptophyta; class Magnoliopsida; order Asterales; family Asteraceae; genus Lactuca; species Lactuca saligna. Next base: position 33,192,386 of record NC_136424.1, read on the forward strand.
CCTTGACAAACAAATTCGGATTCTTATCAAGGTAACGTTTCATGTAATTGGTCTTAGTTGGTCTTTGTTATTAGCCAAAACATCACAACTACCCATTCCAAATGTGCAAGAGTAAGATAACTTTTCTACTCCACATTTCATAAGGAGTCATAAATCTACTTAGAACATGTTACTTAAGGTACAACTTGGAGTAACTAGAGTATAACTCTAAAACTTGTTTTGGAACAAAGTATGACTCGTCTTCTTGATTTAACCATTTCAACAATACCCGATTCCTCTTCTTAGTCATATAAATGTACTAAGATGTCCTTAGAGGATAAATTATGACATGGTTCCATAATTTAAAATTTCAAAATTAAAACAACTTAATCAAATTTTAAATTGTAAAATCATGAGGTGCATTTTTGAAACTTTTCAAAATACTTGGGTTTTAACCATTTAAATTTCCAAAACTAAAACTTTTAATTTCAAATTTAAACTATAAAACCAAAAGGATGTAATTTAAAACTTCTTCAAAATTACTAGGTCAAATATTTGAATCAAAATAATCTTATATTATCCAAATTTAACCAAATCCATCAATTTTGATAAGGATATCTCATACCAATTAGAAAAATTGAATTTAGGCATTAAAAAACGAGTTATGGTAATTATCCAAATCAAATTCTGATAAAAAAATCGAAAAATTCGGCACCAGACGAGTCGACTCGTCGAGTTGACAACTAAAGTCGTCGAGTTCATGCAACTCTTCGAGTCTATTCATCAACTCATCGAGTCTTCCTGTCAGACTGTAAAAGTTTCCGATTTCTTGTTCTTTTAGCAGTCTACTCTTGCATCAATTCAATTAAAAAAAATCTTAGTCTCTGATACCACTGATGGGTTTTGAGCATTACAATAATCCTATGGTGTACTTGCAACCCTAATTGCTTTGGATCTAGGTTTTTCTCTATTAAACATGAAAATACAAAACGCCAAAGCAATAACCCTAATACTAGCATACAATTTCGAAATTGACCCATAAATTAGGGTTTAGATGTTACCTCTCTTGTTATATAGCTACAAGTTCACCTTGAATATCCTTGACCTTTGAAATCTTAGTTTCTTAAGTGTTGCACCTCTAATGGAGTTACAAATAGTCAATGAAAAGGATGGAGAAGGAGAGAGATGAAATTGGGCACTCTAGGGTTTCTAAAGCATTGGGGCCAAAATTCCTTATGGAGAGGTCTTTAAATAGTTGTGTGGGCTACTATGGTTTTTGGAGGAAACTCTAATTCTTGCTTAAGGCCTAAGCAACTCATAGACTCCTTCCTTAGAGCCCTTGGACGAAATTCCTTATGGTCTTACCCATAAATTTCATCCGTTCCACTATATGGAGTCCATCAGCCCAATTATGCAACTAATAATGATTTGCACAATAGTCCCTCAATTATTAATCAGTTCCTTTAATCAAAAAATTAATATCTAATTGATTTATCATAAAGTACTATTTAATAATATGGTTTCCAAATAATATATTAATCTTATAATATATTAATAAAATCATAATGAGTCGACTATCTCGACTGCTAAGTCGGTTGAGAAGATGATCAAGAGTAGAGCCGCCAACAAGATCCAAGTCAGCGAGAAGAGAAAGTTTGAAGGATCTTCATGGTTCAATGAGAAGAGAAAATTTGCGAAGTATGGTTCGAAGAAGGAGGAGGTGAAGCAAGATGGTGCGATAAGTGCAAGAAGAAACACTTTGGAAAATGTAACGAAGAGGTGACATGTTTCAAGTGTGGAAAGTCTGGGAATTAGGGTGTGTTGCGGTTGTAATGAAGAAGGGCACTTCCAGTAAGACTTCCCAAAGAGGGAAGGAGCTACAAAGCCGAACGTACCATCGAAGCCAAAGACAAGAGCATTTAAAATGATCCTTGATGAAGTAGGTGACGATGCAAGCAATTAGAACTAAGGATCTACATATCTAAAGATCGTGATATAGCGTATCCACATAGATAATATCATGAGGTATTGCCTAATATAAGATGCATAGTGTAGGATGAACTTGAGCATATATGTAATCGTTTCAAGAAATAATATAAACGTTAGTTATGTTATCCGGTGTGTTAAATGACTATGTTAAATTTGATGGGTTTTGAGCATTCTAACACTTCCTAAGTGTACATGCAACCCTAATAACCTTGGATCTATGTTTGTCTAATTATCATGCAAAGTTGAATTCCAAGGTTATATTCCTATCTAGCATACATGGGGAACAATTTTAACTTAAAGTATAGATAGAATAACTTACCTTGTTGTTGTTTGTGTTCCTTGAAACCTTGTGAGCCTAGCACCCCAAGTGTGATGCCTCAAATGCTTCACACAACACCAAATGCTCTTGGAAGAACTTATGAGAGAACACACACTTCTCAAAAATCGGCCAAGCCCTCTTGTTTCTTAGTGTAACCGATTTTAGGTGGAGAACATGTTTCTTATATAGTGTTGACACATCTAGGGTTAAACCCTAATGTGTCATGACTCTTCATTTCCATGACCCATGGGTTTGTAACTCCCATGGAGCATCCTATGGGTGGAACCCAACTTGATAATCCATGGAGCCTCTTAGCCCACTATACAAGATATGGATGATTTACATAATCAACCCATATATTTAATTAGTTATCTTTTGATCACATAATTAATTCTAAATTAATTCTTGATCAAACTAATCAAATAATATTATTAATATATTAGAACTTATAATATATTAATAATCTCCAAGTGTTATTTCTCTCATTTAGTCTATCCAATTGCACGGTGCCATGCAACCCAAATGGACCATGCCGGGTCGGGTCAAGTACATACCAGAAATAGTTATGGACTTAGACACCTTATCCAATAGTCTCCCACTTTGATAAGTCTAATAACTATTACTGCAAGTATGACTTCAGGAACCGATCGGCAATCGTAGCTCTTTACAAGGTTTCTCGGAACTGAGAAGATGATGGTACGCCATTTAAGATAAGTGATCATATAATCCTCTGTTCTAGATATCAGTCGGACAAATACACGGAACAATGTCTTACTTATTGTCCAACAGTTTGTTTCCCGATTTCCGATTTGTTTGACAAAGAACTTCATTGAACACATCAATTTAGTTCTGACCGGGCCCGGCACATTGGTCAAAACAAAATCATTGAGGGCCCAGATATCAGCTTCTAATCCAAGAAGGAACAGATAAACTTCGACTCATATGTTTGTTCTACCACTCATTGAATTACACACAAGAGCGCGATTTATAACATCGAGTTACCAATGCGTTTTTCGTACAATCAATGCATAACCAACTTGTAAGTAACAAATCATATCTCTAGGTTTGAAGACTTATACGATATTACCGTCTCACGATCACTCGAGATAGAATTCCATGAAGTGATTCCAGTGAGCGTGGGTTGAGTCCAATGCTCAGAACTTATGAGCACTCATGATTGTTGTAGCCTTGTCCAAGACCTCTACAACCAAACATGACAGTCTTGATTCATACCTACTTCCGACATATGACCGACTGTGGAGGTTTGAATAATATGTTATACCAAACAAAAATTATTCTGGAAGTCAAAACATGCAAAAGAAATATAGTAAATGATCGACAAGAGATAGCAACACTTTACTCATAAATAAAACACTTTTATTCATCATCAGATGTCAATTACACTTTACAAATTTCGAGGTTATCTAACTACTAAATCTAATATCATCCTTCAGCCCTATGCTCCGAGCATGCTGGAGATGCTTAACCCGAGTCAGTCCCTTCGTGAGGGGATCTGCCGGATTCTCATCTAATGATACCCTCTTTGCCACGAGGAGTCCTTCTTCGATCCGATGTCTGATGAAATGGTATTTTCTGTCGATGTGTCTGGATCTCCCGTGATCCCTTGGTTCCTTGGCTAAGGCAACAACACTTTCACTATCACAGAAAATTTCCATTGGCTCTTTAATAGCTGGTACAACTCCAAGGTCTCCTATGAAGTTCCTCAGCCATAACGCCTCCTTTGCCGCCTCGCTAGCTGCAATATACTCTGATTCACAAGTTGAATCTGCCACTGTCTCTTGCTTGGAACTCTTCCAAGAAATTGCTCCTCCATTTAGGGTAAAGACCCAGCCCGACTGAGAGCGGAAATTATCCCTATCAGTCTGGAAGCTAGCATCACTATACCCTACAACTCTCAAGTCATCACTCCCACCGAGGGTAAGGACCCAGTCCTTAGTCCTTCGTAGGTACTTGAGAATATTCTTTACTGCAGTCCAGTGTGCCTTGCCAGGGTTCCCCTGAAACCTGCTAACCATGCTCAGGGCAAAAGCTACATCAGGTCGGGTACACGTCATAGCATACATGATCGATCCTACAGCCGAAGCATAAGGTACTCGACTCATTTGTGCTATCTGAGCCTCAGTGCTAGGGCTTTGTGTCTTACTCAGTTTGGCGTTACTCTGGATGGGCAACTCTCCTTTCTTGGAGTCTTGCATTCTGAATCTCTTCAGCACCTTATCCAAGTAGGTACTTTGACTAAGTCCAATTAGTCTTTTACTCCGATCTCTCAAGATCCTTATCCCTAAAATATAGGCAGCTTCACCAAGATCCTTCATAGCGAAACACTTTCGAAGCCAGGACTTTACTTCCTGCAGGGTTGGAATGTCGTTTCCTATGAGTAGTATGTCATCCACATACAATACCAAGAAGCTAACTATACTCCCACTAGCCTTGACATACACACAAGATTCATCTTCACTCCTAGAAAAGCCAAATTCCTTGACCTTTTCATCAAAGCAAAGATTCCATCTGCGAGGTGCTTGCTTTAACCCATAAATGGATTTCTCAAGCTTACACACTCTATTGGGGTACTTGTTGCTGACAAAACCCTCTGGCTAACTCATGTAAACATCTTCAGCCAACTTTCCATTAAGGAAAGCGGTTTTGACATCCATTTGCCAAATTTCATAGTCATGAAATGCGGCCATGGCTAACAGAACCCGAACAGACTTAATCTTGGCTACCGGAGAAAAGGTCTCATCATAATCCACTCCAGGAATCTGAGAGAAGCCCTTTGCAACCAGTCTAGCCTTATAAGTGTGTACTTTACCATCCATGTCGGTCTTCTTCTTGAAGACCCATTTGCACCCTATAGTCTTTCGACCTGGTACATTCTCAACCAAGTTCCAAACTTGATTGTCATACGTGGATTGTATCTCGCTATCCATAGCCTCTTTCCATTTAGCAGACTCGGGGCCTGTCATGGCTTCCTCGTAGCTGTTAGGGTCATCTTGACTTACTAGTGTTCCATCACTAATAAGTGTCTCACCTTCTACAGTAATATGGAATCCATAGTAATGCTCAGGTGCACTCCTAACTCTCGTGGAACGCCTCAGAGGTACAGATTCGTCAATTGGCTCAACAGGAGTTTCCTCCTCAAGTTGAGGGCTAGAGTTTGAAGTTCCATCACCACTTGACTCTTGAATTTCTTCAAGATCAATTTGCCTCCCACTGTCTCCTTGGCTTATAAACTCTCTTTCTCGAAAGACTCCTCTTCTTGCTACAAAGACCACATTGTCACTAGGTCTGTAGAAGAGGTAACCAAAGGATTGCTGTGGGTAGCCGATGAAAATACACCTCTCGCTTCGAGGTTCGAGCTTATCATGAGTCTCGCATCTCACGAAAGCCTCGCAACCCCAAATCTTGATGTGGTCTAGTTTAGGTACTTTACCAGTCCACATCTCGTGAGGAGTTTTGGCAACTTTCTTTGTAGGGACTAGATTAAGGATATGGGCGGCAGTCTCTAAGGCATACCCCCAGAATGAGATTGGTAGCGAAGCTCGACTCATCATGGAACGAACCATGTCCAACAAGGTTCGATTACGCCTCTCAGCCACACCATTCAACTGCGGTGTCCTGGGAGGTGTCAATTGTGAGACAATCCCACATTCCCTTAGATAGTCGAGGAACTCTGAACTAAGATACTCACCACCCCGATTGGATCGAAGCATCTTAATGTTCCTGCCCAATTGATTCTCGACTTCCTGTTTAAATTCCTTAAACTTCTCGAAAGTCTCTGACTTATGCTCTATTAAGTAGACATATCCATATCTACTGTAATCATCAGTAAAAGTCAAATAATAACGATTAGCATCCCTTGTGGCATGTTTGACTGGTCCACACACATCCGTGTGTATAAGGTCCAACAAACCTTCACCCCTTTCACACGAGCCTGTGAAGGGTGACTTTGTCATTTTTCCAAGTAAGCATGATTCGCAACTATCATTTGACTTTAGGTCAAACGACTCCAAGACTCCATCCTTTTGGAGTTGGCCTATGCGTTTCTTGCTTATATGTCCAAGACGACAATGCCATAATGATGCTTTATCCAAGTTATTATTATTAGTAGAATCAATACACAAAACATTATTTCCTAAGTTATCTACAACAGACACAGCTTCATACACACCATCACAAGGTAATGCTTTAAAATAAAGAACATTATTAAAGAAAGCATCAATAGAACCAACTTCATTATTAAACGAAAAGGTAAACCCTTGTTTGTACAAAGCATGAAAGGAAATAATATATCTTGCCATTCCTGGCGAGTAACAACACTTATTCAAATCTAAACTAAACTTACTACTTAGCGATAAAGTATAAACTTTAATCTTGGTGACAGGTGAAGCTTTCCTGTTCCCCATGATCAAGTTTATTCTTCCTTGCTCCACATCCTCACTTCTTCTTAGTCCCTGCAAGTCACAAACAATATGAATACCACAACCGGTATCAAGGACCCAAGATTTCGGATGGGGTGAGTTATTAGAAATGATAGTGTATATACCTGCATGGTTGGGTTTAACTTTCCCATCCTTCACATCCTGCTGGTACTTTGGGAAGTTCCGTTTCCAATGAGCTTTTTCATGGCAATAGAAGCATTCAGCCTCTTTTGGGTCAGAAGAAGGAGTAATGAAACCTTTCTTGGTTCCACTTGAAGAAGAGCCATCAAGGGTCCAAGCCTTGGTACCCTTCAAAGATCTCTTTCTCTTCCTCCCTCGACTTTTCCCGATTGCCAAAACCGGAGTTGAGTTTGGAGTAGGAGTGATAGCAACTGACTTCCCCTTAAGACCTGTTTCTGCAGTCTTGAGAAGTCCCTGAAGTTTGCTGAGAGTGACCTCTTCCTTATTCATGTGATATGTCATGCGGAATTGATCATAGCACGATGGTAAGGAGCGCAAAATTATATCTATTGCTAGCTCCTCAGGGAGGTTCACATTAAGTTTCAGCAATCGATCCACATACCTTTGCATTTTCTGCATGTGGCTCGTAACGGAATCCCCGTCCTTCATCATGGTTGTTATCATGGATCAGATGATTTCGTACCTCTCTTGTCGTGCACTTTGATGGTATCTTTCCATCAAATCTTGGTGCATTTCATAAGGGTAGAAATCCTCATAGGACTTTTGGAATTTTGCTGTCATTATGGCCATCATGATGCATGCTACTTTCGTAGCAACCCTTTCATGTGCCTGAAAGTCAGCGATCTCCTGAGGAGTTGCAGTGGTCTCATCAATCTCCTTAACCTCCTTGTCAAGGACATATTCTTTGTCCTCGTAGCGGGTAATCATCCTGATGTTTCTGATCCATTCATTGAAGTTGGATCCATCAAAGGTGACTTTCCCACACAAACTCATAAGAGTAAAGGAGCCATTAGGATTCGAGCCAGAAGCATTATTTGAAGACATATGAAAGAGGAGAACAAGTTTAGTATAGATTTAAGAGAGTCCTTAATAAAACACCCAAATGTAATATTAAGGCTAGGATCCAATCACAATATAATATAACTTAGAAGAGGTATGTCGTAATCTAAGCTATACCATATTTGAAAGGTAGGTGAATGACGATTCACCAATTTCCACCACGAAAACCGAAATATTAGATATTAGGTTTTATTGGTTTTTAGAAATTCCTAGATTCTTTGAGATTCAATGAACTTTTCAAAGGCATGTTTCAATCTCGAGAGTGCCCTCCAAGTTTTGTGATTGGGATACCGAGGATCACAAAACGAGGTGTGAAGTAACCATGCAAATCACTTGGTACTCTTAAAGTTTATCACTCAATCGATGTGCCGGTAAACCACACACGATCCACCGATACTATAATAAACCTTAAGTCACCCTTTACCTACCTTGTTAAGTCCAAGTTAGTGTGCCGGTTAACCACACACGCTCCACCAACGACTTAGACAAAGTGTAAAGTGTAATTTCATGGATTAGCACCTTATTCACATTTTCCTAAAGTAACTAAGATTGGGAATTTAATAAAACATTTAGTTACTTTACAATATACATCATACTTTGAATGAGAGTTTATAAGTCCTTGTCTTACCCGTTCGGCTAACGACCCTCCACCAGTCAAGCAAGCGGTGGGTGAGAGTAGACACCCATTAAGTCACTATTTTATAGGCAACAACCTTATACCCACCTTATAGACCGGCTTCGTGAATGAGGCGTACTAGCGGTAAGACGACTTTATTCTTTTACATATATATATATATATATATATATATATATATATATATATATATATATATATATATAATTATTAAATCATCATAATATAAGTATACGGGTTGAATTTTAACTTTTAAAATTCTAGGGGTTGGAACTTAAAGTTTTAACTTAACTTTACTTGTTCCAAAACTTGAGGGCAAGTTTTGTAACTTTCAAAACTTTTCATTTCTTGTAACTTATGAGTTTAATAGAGTAATAAAATGAAGACTCTTCATTTTTCTAACTCTTGTGTTTGTTTTAATGGTTTTAATTCAAGTGTGACTCTTGGTTTTCCATAACTTGAGGACAAGTTATGGACTCCATTAAAACACATTATGATCAAGAATTAATCTACAACATAGGTTACAAATAATTCCTATGATCATCTAAAACATCATAAGAACAAGAACATGAATATGAACTTATTCATAAATCAAAAATTACACTTAAAACTTTGTAATTTTGATAACTAGTTGTTGTAAATGAATTATCAAATACATTACACCATCTAAAACAAGTTTTTCAAGTACCAAAAAGTTTAGGGTAATGTTTCTAATTCATTTCCAGCAACTAAATCGAAATTCTGCAATCAGTCGACCCTACTCGCCGAGTGCATGAACTTACTCGCCGAGTTGGTTGAAGATACACATGAACTCGACGAGTCCCTCTTATGGACTCGACGAGTCCATTTGTGGACAACAAAATTTTCGACTTTTTTCAACTTTTAAGCACAAATAAAAAACAAACAAGCCTAGGCTCTGATACCACTGATGGGTTTTGAGCATTCTAACACTTCCTAAGTGTACATGCAACCCTAATAACCTTGGATCTATGTTTGTCTAATTATCATGCAAAGTTGAATTCCAAGGTTATATTCCTATCTAGCATACATGGGGAACAATTTTAACTTAAAGTATAGATAGAATAACTTACCTTGTTGTTGTATGTGTTCCTTGAAACCTTGTGAGCCTAGCACCCCAAGTGTGATGCCTCAAATGCTTCACACAACACCAAATGCTCTTGGAAGAACTTATGAGAGAACACACACTTCTCAAAAATCGACCAAGCCCTCTTGTTTCTTAGTGTAACCGATTTTAGGTGGAGAACATGTTTCTTATATAGTGTTGACACATCTAAGGTTAAACCCTAATGTGTCATGACTCTTCATTTCCATGACCCATGGGTTTGTAACTCCCATGGAGCATCCATGGAGCATCCTATGGGTGGAACCCAACTTGATAATCCATGGAGCCTCTTAGCCCACTATACAAGATATGGATGATTTACATAATCAACCCATATATTTAATTAGTTATCTTTTGATCACATAATTAATTCTAAATTAATTCTTGATCAAACTAATCAAATAATATTATTAATATATTAGAACTTATAATATATTAATAATCTCCAAGTGTTATTTCTCTCATTTAGTCTATCCAATTGCACGGTGCCATGCAACCTAAATGGACCATGCCGGGTCGGGTCAAGTACATACCAGAAATAGTTATGGACTTAGACACCTTATCCAACAAAATTCTTGTATGGTGACTTGGAGAACTACAAGACAATACTTGGGATGAGTATGATTAGGTGTGAATAGTAGTAGAAGCCTATACTACCGAAAGTAGAGGACTCACACTTGGATCAGAGAAAGTCACAAGGTTACAAAGGCACTAGTAACTGATTCTGTTTGATTCATTTCTGTCGTTATCATTGTTTCGGTATTGACTAAGAATATGATTGTTATTCTGAACCTAGTGGTAATATCAAATCGATTCCGAATAAGATGAGTATGTTATGTGGTTCAGAGAACCAAGTTCAATGTAACATCCGACTTAAGCCAGAAGATCAAAGTAAAAGATAATCAGAGCGATCAATAGAAGTATCACAATCGTTGTTAAAGTAAGAAGCTTGTAGCTAGAAGTGTTGCATGCTAGAAGGTGATTATATTACATTAGAACATGAAATAAAGTATATTCCATTATGGAATTTGGCTTTAAAAGACCTGAGTCTAAGCATTGCATCATACGATGAGAGGACATTAGAACATGACCTATAGGTCTATTATAGTAATCGAAGGAAAGAACTTATCTTAAGCCTATTAAGAAGAATGAATTTCCATTGAGAATCGAGATTATAACTCGAAGGTTACAATGGAAAGTCCAACATAGGATAAAGAGCAAGTGCAAGATTAAGTACCGCCAACAGTCAAGAGTTAGATACTCATTCAAAGGAACATAAAATTTATGATTATTACCAAGGATGAAGAGATAATGTATGAAGTCATTATACACACCATGTTTCGTTGATGATTCCGGGACGTAATCATCCTAAGGGGGAGATAATTATAACCCCCGCAGATTCGGGCTAGTCAATTTAGAGACAATAAGCATCAAAATTTGACTTTTTTATAGAAGATTATTTTGAGTAAATGATCTTAACCAAGTTATATTATATGTCACTAGGGTTCCGTACATATAAAGAATGCCGAAATCTGAGTTTAACGAAGAAGTTATGACTTGTCGAAGTTTTACGGCTAAACTGACACGACACCGCGTAATGTAAAAAGTGAATTTTTGGTAAATTACCTTTTAGCCTTAGCGATCTAAACGAAAGTCATAGTATACATTAAAAGGAGAATGTACATAAAAAGAACGTCCAAATCTAACTTCGTATGAGAAAGTTATGATTTTTCTAAGATTTAGCATAATAGTGCATAACCCGAAATTCGAAGATTAGATCGACTGATTTTTAGCCGATACAACCTAAACGAAAATTGAAGATCTCATTAATAGGAGTTCAATAATAAAAAGACAATCGAAAACGGGGACCGTATGTAGAAGTTATGAATTTTACACGGTCGTTAAACAATGTAATCTTCTCATACCGTTAAATTTAAAATCAGTCAAGAATTAACCAATGGAGTCCAAAGGGGAGTTGTTGATCTTGTCATTACCTATGCGTGGATATAAAAAACGTTAAAAACGGAGCTCGTTTGCGAAATTTATGGAATTTAGAATTCGAAAAGGTGATGTTGTGAAAGGGGTGACGTGACTTAATCTGGACCATTGCTTTCTCCCCACGCCTTGCCGCCAGAAGGTGACATGTGGCACCAACTCGAAGAGTTGGAGGCTGAAACTTGACGAGTGGGTCCACAATTTAGCCTATAAATAGCAAGCGAGGGTGCCTTCAGTTCTCACACTAAAAACCTATTCTCTCTCTCTCTCTCTCTCTCTCTCTCTCTCCCTCTCTAACTTTTCTCTTAGCCTCCCAAAGCCCTAGTAAATTCTAAGTGCTAACCCCCAAGAGCCCGAAGGATCCAAGAAAAAGAGTTTTGGCTTGGAAGTTCTACCCCCTACAGAGCCCGATTTCTATCCAAACCTCTCGGTAAGTGAGATACTTACCCTACTTTAAGTATAGGTTATGTTTAAATTTAATATCATTATTATGAACTTATAAATTATATATATATATATATATATATATATATATATATATATATATATATATATATTAAAATATAACATATTAAGTGATATTATAATATCTTTTAACTACTCACAGTACGGGGAATCTGATTTGAAGGGCCGCATAGGGTTGTTGGATTTCAGAAGTGTTATAATGCCAAAATGGTCCTGCCCTCCGGTGTTTCATGTATGACCCCTATCTGTACATAATGGTTGAAAAGTATTGTTTAACAATTATAAAATAATAACGCCCGTAAATAGTCGCGATAAATATTAGACTAAAACCTAGTGGTAATAATACTTGGTTTCATCGAAGGATGAGATGAATGATGAAAGATGATATAAATTACGTGCATAGTTACTTTCATCTTACACCTAGATATAAAGTATTTAATATAAATTATGTGCTATGTGTACATAATATCTGTGTTCTTTATATCTATGCTGGATGAATCGAATATACATGTTTTATTTGATGTAAACTATATACGTATTTTATACCTATAATTATAATGGGTAAAGATGGGTAGATGAAAGATGAGATGAGATGAGAGACGAAAGATGAGATGAATGATGGAAGATGATATAGATTATGAGAGGTGTAAGATGATGAGAAGCCTTGAACCAAGTGTTGGTGCAGTCATCTAGCAGAGTATAGATAATAACCACAGACTATTCTAGACAGTCCAGTGGGACACTAGCATGCTAGCAACTAGTAGGTGTTGTGAACAACGTGTTCACCAGATGTACTCTAAATATCCTGGCAGCTGCACCTAAAGGATAATATTGGCAACGGTGCCTAAACTTTGAACCACATGTTCACTAGTTGTAATCTAAAAACCATGGCAGCAATGGACTTAGTATCTTATGAATCGACATTGGTAGCTATGGACTTAGTACCCAAAGGATAGTATTAGCAGTTGTGCCTAACAGATTAACATCGGCAACGATGGATTTCGTGCCTATTCCTTAGGAAGATCCTTAGGAATGAACGAATGAAGACTAGTTGATTCTTAGGATAAATACTTAAGAATAAAGAAGATAATGAGGATGGGTAATCAGGTTGATTTCTTGATTATTAAACATAATAATTATATTATTGTGGGCTGAAACCCTATGTACTCATCAGGTTTCCCAACCTGACACACTTAGTTTATTTGTATCACAGGTATCTATTCGAAGTTATATTACACTAGAGATAAAAGAATATATCAATCACTAGTGTAAACGAACGTAAGGTCTGTTTATGATTATGTTTTTGTATTGAAGATGACATCCGAATGTTTTAAAATGAATAAAAACCATGTCTTTGGAAAGGCTTTGATAATATATTTATCTTGTTTTCTGAGTACAAATTCCGCAACATTTACTTTAAAAAGGATACTCTGATTTTCAAATAAGCATTAACAAAATTTTTAAAATGACCATGAATTTAGGATGTCACATATTCTTGCATAACAGATCATGGTCCAATATTGGTGCCTTAGACCTGCTAAACCCAGTGAGGAAACTCACCTCACGCTGCTGAATCTCACAAATAAATCTTTGGCGATAGGCCCGCTAAAACCCCACGCTATCAATCACAAAATAACATCCAATTAATAATTGGATCCCGACTCACACAAGGAGTCCAATCTAAAGTAGAAGACCTATTTACCTTTTCCCTAAATTATCCGAAGGCCAAAGCCCAATCCAAATGTCCAAAAAAGCCCGAATTCCAATATAATCATCCCAATCCCAAGTATGACCCTAATTCCAAATTGGGCCCAAACCCATTCAAGGGCCTTCAACCAAAGGTCCAATAAAATTTCCTTAGCCCAAAATAATATTTTGATGACCCAATAAGGCCTTAATCATCTAGAGTCCAAACATGGCCCAACACCGTGAGTCCAACATTTTGAATCCCATCTGTTGAGTATGCGGGGCGTACTCAGCTTGTACGCTAAGCGTACTCGCTTTGGGGCTTGTACGCACGACGTACCAACTTGTACGCCCAACATACTCCCAACTTGGCCAACTTTCTTCATTCAACACTTATTCGGTTAAGACTTCGACCTAAATCTTAGATCTAACTTCCCTAAGCTGATTTATCACGTAAAGTTGCCAACTTTATGTGCAAGCTTGGCTTAATGGGGCTCTAGAGCTCAAAAGAGCTTAATACATGACTTAACACATGCATGAGAGAAAAACCACCATAAAGTTTTCACGTTTTTGCTTAAGAAACCCTTAATTTGCCTAGACCTACTTGGATAAGCTCCATCAACAACCTTAGCTCACAAAAGCAACCAAAAGGAACCAAAATAGCCAAAAGCAAGCCAAGTAATAGATCTATGAAATAAGATGACAAGCTTTGAACATTATACCTCAAAAACCACGAAATAAAAGTGGTATAGCTAGATCTCTAAGCTCCCTTCTACAGAATGAGTATTCTACCTTCTTCTTATACCACTTCAAGATTCACAAAACCCTCCAATGATCAAAACAATTGCTCAAAAGTACCACACAAAGACAAGGGATGAACTAGGGTTTTCAAAGGGTGGAGGCTGGTCTAAAATGTCTACGAGGTAAGTTAATGATGCTTAAATAGGGCACAAACCTCAATACTCCATCTAATCTTTGATTTTTGGTGAATCATCATTGATTATAATGGAACAAACAGCTTTTGTTCTCATCCACCTCAATACTCCATCTAATCTTTGATTTTTGGGGAATATTGCATAAATCTTTTTTCTCCATTAGACACAATTTAGTTCTAATTCCACTTTAAAAGAGGTCTTGAATCTTTCGTGCCCTCTATTGAAAACATATCCAAAGATATATAATACAAGGTGGGCAACCCTAGACTATTTAGGACATATTTACACAAAGCTACCTTCACAAATTCTGGTCCGGTGGGTGAAGGCTCATGATATGAAAAGCTTGATTCAGATCAGTGGAAGTATAAGTAGTTTCTGATGTGGCATAAGCTTGTTGCTGTGGCACAGGTGGTATGGATCCAAGCAATCCGGGTGGATTAGGCGGTGTATATATAGGTGATCTTTGAGTAGTAGGGTAAGGGTAAGGTGGGGTATGCGGAGGTGGCCACTGGAATTGTCCATAAGGAGCAGCCCAAGGTTGTGGTGACGGAGAGAATGAGTGTTGTCCATTCCATGGTGAATGTGGTTGTTGCCAGCCACGACCATTGTCAAGTTAACCACCGCCCCGTCTACCTCTGCTGCGACCTCTATTTCCTCGACCGCGGCCACATCCACGATTTGTTTGAAAATCAGATGAGTGGTACGAGGGCCTAGGGGACTGAGTGTGAGCAATGAGGGCAGAAGAGTCTGCAACAACTGCTTGGGTTGCATTTTTTTTCCTTGCGTTTTTCCTCCAAAATCAACCCCGAACGAGCTTCATAAAAATCTGGAAGAGGCTTTGTTTATTGAATCATCATAGCAATGCCATCGTAAGCTTCTGTGAGACCTGCAATCAATAATAAAACAAGGAGTTGGTTTGAAACAGGTGAACCAACATTAGATAATTGATCTGATAGCATCTTCAAGGCTTGGCAGTAGGCAGAGCAATTTGGAAAATTGGCAAGCTTTGTTGTAACCAATTTGTGTTCAAGGTAGAGAGCATGTTCATTTTGATTGTCTTGAAAATGCTTTAAAGAGATTTCCATGCGTGGGCAGCGGAAGAATTTGATTTGAGAATGGTGTGAAGAAGATCATTTGAAATAGTGCTGTAAATCCACTATAGAACTATGGCATCAAGACACTGCCACCGATCTTTATCGATGGGTTTGGGAGGATCTTTCCCGTCGGCTGCAGCAGGAGTAGGAAAGTTGGTGGTAGGTTGAAGGTGATCAAGAACTTGGAAAGCACGACAATGTATTTTAAACAATTCTGCCCAGGAAGTATATTCGCCACTCTTCATCTCTAGGGTAAGAGGTATCAAGTTTCTGATGTTAGTGATCATCAGAGCTGGATGAAGTTTTTCTGCCACAGGAGAAGAGAGGGAGAGAATCGCAAGTTAAGAAGAGAGGGGAGGGAAGGATGACGGCAACGACAGGGTAGGTCAGAGATGTCGCTCTGATACCATAAAAGAGGTCTTGAATCTTCCGTGCCCTCTATTGAAATCAGATCCAAAAATATATAATACAAGTTGGGCAACACTAGACTATTTAGGACATATTTACACAAAGCTACCTTCACAAATACAAAAATAATGTCGGCTACCCTATAATTATTTTAATATCATAACAGACTAATACACTTCTTTCCTCCATAATAGATGGTTCACTTTTTCCATCACCAACCATTTTATCAATTTAAATATCACATAATGTGATAAGGTTAAATATATAAACACCAAAAATAACAAACGAGTAATAAAGATTAGCCATTGTAATTGAAATGCTAGAATAACATAACGTTAATATGTTGCCAAGATACATTGATGATAAAACTATTCATAACATTATCTTGTCTATAAGGCTGGTCTCTTCTCACCCAATACTGCTTTTCATCTTTCTTTGATGTCACCTGTAACCTAAATCCCAACATAAATACTGAATGCAACAAATCATTGAAATCATAATCCCAAAAAAAATCACAGAAATCGAATGTACTTCTTGCTGTGACACATTTCTTTTGTCCAACAGGAACACCCCTTATCATTTGATCCCCCACCATCGAATCAGCACAAATGTATAAAAAATTTTCGAATTAAATATTAACTCATTTTCTTTCCAATTTTCTATATGTAATAATAGAAATGTAGTATAATCATCATACCTTGAGAGTACAATCTTTGACCACAAATCCACAATAGGTTCTTGTCATGTTGATGTTGCACCCTAAATGATAAAGCAACCACCATAAGGATAAGAAAAAATTTAGAACGATTTCAAGTGCAAAATCATAGGAAAAATAAGTAAATAATATACAAAGAAAACATAAACCTATTCTAAATTGATAGAATATAGAGCCACTGTTTAACCACAAAAATGTTATATTGTTCAATACATATCGATATAAGGCAAACAGGCAACAAGCTGCGCCGTTATCCCTTTCTGAATGACACACATGTATAAATCCTTGGAAAATGTAATTAGATCAAAATAAAAAAAAGTTGACGATGAATTCATATACTAAAGGCAAACTTGAACATGATATATCAAAAAAATAAAGATGTTAGTCCACCCTATAATGAATTAAAAAAACTCAAAGTATCATGCTATAATACACATATGTGGAAGTATGTTGCCCGTTCTGGCATCTAACTCAATAAGAAATGCTTCAAAGGCTTTGAAGTAGATCCGGTACAGTTCCATCGAATTTAAATCATAAAATGGAGATAAACAGTTACGAAAACACACCTTAACACCCCACATAACCGGATATGTTTGTCTTGTTTCGGCTAAGATAAAAAAAATCTAAAACACAATAAATGAGTAAAAACTAATACTTAAATGAAATAAACATCATGAGTACTCAAAAATACTAAGATCATCTCCAACACACTTCCATTTTTTCTCAAAAAATGGAGTAAAAAATAAGATAAATATTGTTTCATCTCCAACCCTATTTTATTTTTATCCCATTTTTACCCTCCACAATATATTTCATTCTTCTAACTTATATAAATTGTCAAACACATATCATCTATTAATTTGGTTTTAACAAATATATAATCTATATTTTTTTCATTACAATAATATTAAATAAATAAGATTATATTTATAATACTTAATTATAAGCTTTTGTAAAATAGTTATTGTGTTTTAAAATTTCAAATATGTATTTAAATTTTAATGTGAATTTGTTTTACAAAAAACAAACTTTATATTTATAATTAATTAATATAATTTAATATATAACACAATATTATAAGTATTAAATATTACATTTAAATAATGATTAGTAGATATGAAACCAACAACTTAAAGTTTATCCCCATTTTGGAAGAAACGAATAGTATAACACCAAATATGGTGTTATACTATTTATTTCCCCAAAATGGGAAAATAAATGGAGTAAGGTTGAAGAGAAATGGGGGAAATAATGGAAAATAACAGTGAGTTGGAGATGTTCTAAATTGAGCAATAAAGCAAATGAGAATTGAAACTAATTCTAATAGTAAAACACAGAACTTCCTGAAATCTACGTGGTTAAAGCATAATACTTACAATCAATGTTAGTATAAACCGGTTATGGAAAAATATGTGTGCTATTTTTGCATTTCAATGAGATACAAAGACCATTTACAGAAAATTGATGATATTAACTCTTTTATCTTCATCTTATATGCATAAAAAAATTGCCAAAACATGCAACACAACTTGTCATTTGCGAACATGTACAATGGTCTTTTTAGTTGGTGTGGAGCAAGTAGTGGGAGTGTGCTCCGTAAAGTTCTAACCTAACTACATAGGAGTATAAGAAAATGCTTGGAACATCAATAAAGAAAAACAAAAAAAAGGATACAAAATCAACCTTAATAGACAGTTATGCTGATGATGGTAGAGAGATAGATTTAAAAGGTGTATGCAGGGAAAAATGCAAATCGAGAGCAGGAGTTGTGTGGCAAAGGTCGATGCATCTTTGAGACATTCTAAGAGCTAACGAGGTGAGCCAGATGAAAATATTCAATCAATTTTGAAGCTTTTTCTTGTGTAATCGAGGAGGTGAATTAGCAGATCGTGAGAAAACATGAAGCAAGAGGCATGTCGATAGGGAAGTCGATAGAGAATAAAGTAAAAGGATGGTTCCCATCATGGAAGACACAGTAGATAGTGGTGATGGTCGTCGGCGGATGAAAGTGGTGGAAGAGAGATTTTTGTTTGAAGGAACAAATGGAAGAAGATGCGAGACGGTGGGGAAAACGGGCAGAGCAAAAAAGGCGAAACAGACAGCAATTGAACGGAATTTGACTAAAATCAATCTGTAGTGGCCGGATGGAACAAGCCAAGGACTAAAAGTGCCAACTTTCAAAAATATTATGGTAAACTTCAGAATTACAAAAAATCTGCTTTTCATAAGCCACATAGAATTAGTGTCTATAATATATATATATATATATATATATATATATATATATATATATATATATATATATATATATATAATGTTACCATGAATAACAATAAATAATATATTTATTATTTCATATAATAAACAACCATAAAAATTTCAAAATAAAGATGCTCTAATGAATTAATGGCAAACTGATTAGCCCAATAAAGAATACTTCATACATTACATATTTTTGTTTGTTTTTCTTTTTAATAACACACCTTTTCATTTGGTTTGGCTGTAATGATAATTGAACTATACTACTCTTGAAAGATTTCGTTCTTGTTTCGTTGTAGATTAATGTCTAAATTTCATAGAACAAAGAAACATAATAATTTTCGAAAGATTTTAGAGAATATTTTGCTCAGGAACCACATTCTTTAATGGAATATATTATTCGTTTCCGCGTGTTTTTTCAAATAGGTATTAGCAGTGAAATTTTAACTAATGAATATTACCCCCCCCCCCCCCCCCCCCCCCTACACACACACACACACATATATATATATATATATATATATATATATATATATATATATATATATATATATATATATATATATATATATATATATATATATATATATATATATATATATATATATATATATATATATATAGAGGTTTAGGTTCATTTGAGACCATTCTAATTTTGTGAGACCGTGAGACCAAATCTAAAAATAATTTTAAAATGCAAAATAAATGAAAAAATCCAAAAATTCTTTTTTTAAATATTATTTTCGGAACTTGAATTAACTAAAAAAATATAAAAAAAATTCCGTTTTTTTTTTTTTTTGAAAAATACGTGAAATATTCTAAATAAAATATTACACTGACATATTCTAAAAAATAATTTTAAAATGCAAAATAAATGGAAAAATCTAAAAATTCTTTTTTTAAATATTATTTTCGGAACTTGAATTAACTAAAAAAATAAAAAAAAATTCTATTTTTTTTGAAAAATACGTGAAATATTTTAAATAGAATATTATACTGTACATATTCTAAAAATAATTTTAAAATGCAAAATAAATAGAAAAATCAAAAAAATTCTTTTTTTAAATATTATTTTCGGAACATGAATTAACTAAAAAAAATAAAAATAAAATAAAAAAAAATAAAAAAATGCGTCTCACGGTCTCACAAAATATAGGTGGTCTCAAATGAACCTAACCCTATATATATATATATATATATATATATATATATATATATATATATATATATATATATATATATATATATATATATATATATATAAAATTTAGGTTGGGCGTTAACTACTACATTACAAAAATAAAATGTATTAAATTCATTTTTATTTTTAAAGTTTATTTTTTTTATAAAATTACTCTTTTAAAAAAATCCAATATTCAAAATTCATAATATTTTGTCCTCTGAAAGATAAAAAGATAATTTACATATGTGAATAACCATAATTTACAATAAGCTTATAATATAGATCAATTTATTAAGTCTACATGATGATCATTAACATGAAATGATGAATATAATGTTAAATATTTATATGTATATTTTCTAATCTAGGCGATCAAATTTGTACATGTGAATCTTAGTAACTCAGATGATTAGTAGTTACGAATTAATTTATTGAAATCAACAAGTGAATTTACTCAAGATTACATGTGAATGATGAAAAATTATTGAAAAAGTCAAGTGAATGATGAATTTCATAAGATTTAATATGTGTAAAAGGTAGATACAATCAAGATCCATAATGCTAACCTCAACGGGTTAAAACTAAAAAATAATCATTTAGATTCATATTTGAATATGAACGAACTGATTTTTTTTTATGTACATTAGATACGGTTTATATTCATATTTGAAGATGAATGAAGCCAAACTAAACATATTGTAAATGGATATAGATTTGTATTTATAAAGGACATAAAGATTATGAACTTGATATATTTATTTTTTTTCTTAATATCTTGAAAAGAAAAAAAATACAAAGTAAGTTTTATTTTTCTATAATTTGTGCGTGCATGTCCAACCACTAGATATACATTTTTGATTTTAATTGTTGATATTTTACATTCCTACACTCGTTAGTGGTTCTTTAATTCATTGATTTTTTTTGGTTTAGCATTGATGTGGTTGGATCTAGGAAAAGATTTAATTGTATTTAAACAATAAATTTGTATTCATATTTTGCGACATACCAAGACTTAGACTAGTTTTCATCTATAAGAGTGGTAAGACCTAGTATCGAACTCAATAGGAACATGGATGTACCGATAATTAAAAATTCAATTAATAAAGCAAATAAAAAAGAGAATTTGATTATTAAACTAAGTAAAAGATCAACATATCATAAATATACTTTAGACAATAATAATAAAGATACTTTCAATAATAATAGTAAAAATATTTTTGTTGAGATTTCGAATCCCTAATGATTACAATTGATTACAATGAATATGTTATGATTGATTCAAATGAAATGCAATAGATATTAGTAGTTATTCACCCATTCATAAAGTGATTAGATCAATTTCTAACATCCTTAAATCATATATTGCTAAGTTATCTACCAACAATGATAGTTTTCTTAGATTCATTATATTAATTCGTATGATGAAAGTGTTAATTGGTATGATTATGTCCCATCGTTAGTGGTAACCTTTCAAATCGTCTACAAAAATACTGCAGTCATCGACTTTAAATCGACTAACCTAAGGAAACCATCATCTAGTCACAATTGTGTACGTCAATAGTGTCGTTATGATTCGTACAACACAGTCCAAAACAAATCTAAATTATGAAGCTCGCTTATATAGACGTAAAAGCATCAATATTAATATTCATGGATCTTTAGTTTATGATCCTTTTAATGAATCAAAATATAATGAAATAAGTTCATTTACATTCTAAACAAAAATATTAGGAACTTGGCCAATAATCGAGACAAAGGAACAACAAAAATCAAAGGAGTGATAAACATAATATAAAGCAAAGTGACACGACTCCACTCAGATCCATTACTCCTCTTTTGCTCCGAATCTTTTATATATGTCTGGTTTCTGTCTTCTATATGTGATGTTCTATGCTTTAGACAAAATTACGGTTCTATTTATAGTCTTCTATAACTGACTTAATTTGCGACGCCATCAGGTTGTCGTTGCGCAAATCCTTAAATTTGGTATTTATCTTCAAAATCATCTTATTTCTTTTATCGCTAATCTCCTGCTATATTTGTCACTTGATACTTTCACGAATATATGCTCAAAAAGGTTTTTTTCAACTTTTGTTTTATCAATGTGCATCCTTTTTTAAGGCAAAACACAAATATAAAGCAATTAAGTACCTTTTTGTCCTATTTTTATCGCTAAAACATTGATAAAAATATATGCAATATCAATAAAAATATGCATAATGTACGACACATCAAAATACCCCATATTATTTTTTGCTAATCCCTAAATAAATCATTAATGACTTATGCAAGAAAATCAATTTAAATAACAATTAAGATCAATTATTACGTTATTGATGCATAAAAACAATAATTGTCCATTATGTTCAGCAAATAAGAATATATATGTGGACTTCTCATGTAATGTTCCGATTTTCAACCCAAAATTATTATTTTTATTTATTCAAATATATAGAGTATAATTATAACTATATTAAGCGGAAACATGTTGCGAATGCACGTGTATATAGTGGAACGTTGCCCTCCTCAAGAATCAATGAAGTTGCTGAAAACATTTATAATCAACTGGGTAAGTACGAAACTTATTGAGTTCTCCAAAATATCATATACCATGATACATATATCGCTCCCCGCCTAATAAGCATATAAATGAGCGCCACTCAATGAACATATAAAGAGGCTTCACCCAAAATATATAATAGGCCCTACCCAATATACCTACCGGGCCCCACCCAATGATGTGCCTTGCCCGACATACATAACCATTTTACACATATAGAAACTACATTTTTATGATCTACTAACACCGGCACACAAACAATATACTTTCTATTATACTAACTTCGAGTACACTAACATCGAGCACCCGGAGACTAGACTATCAACTATACTCTACTAGCTCTTATAACCTAGCACACATGGATATGTATTGTAATACACTGTATAATGAGGTAACTCATCTGGACAGTTATTTAGAGGATTGATAGTTATCTGGGCGATTCCACTAGCGATCCAACTGGGGGTAATGCACCTAAGTAGTATTAACATATAATATTATAACTTATTAATCTATATGACGATTTGGTAATGAAAGCTAGATCTTTTACTAATCCCAATGAATATCGAGATTTCTATCAAATAATGATCAGTAAGGAAAGACAGTTAGGAGGCATGACCATTTCGGCGTATAACCATTCTGAAATCCAACAACCAAGCCAACGTGACCATTCTAGACACCTCTCATGTAAGTATATCAATCAGTATTATAACTAGAATTACAGATAAATCTTATATATACATTTGTAACAATGACTATGAATATCAATATAAGTTACACTTTAAGCATAGTAAATGCAACTTAACTTACAAGAATTTCCAGCGAAATCAAGATTTGTGCTGGAAAGAATTCGATACCGAACACTTATATTTCTCCGAGCTCTCGGATGCTCAGAGTCTCACTTTAGTGGACTTCCTCACCTCGAAAAAGCTCTAAAGGTCAGATTTGAGAGAGAGATGTATGGTGTAACATTCTGATGTTGAGGAATTTGTAATTTTAACCCTAAGTATGAAGACTATTTCACTTTAGCCCTTGTTTTAGAGAAGTGTTGTAAAATGGCCTATAGTTGCATTTTTGTAAATATTGGGCTTGAGGCACGTACGTTGGGCATGTATATCGTATGCTGGGCGTACGTGGCAAGATCCTAAACCTTAATTTGTATGGTTTGGACCCTATTTAAACATCTTTATGGCCTCCAAGTGTTTTCTCTCATCAACCTCCATCAATTCACTCGACCTTAGCAAACCTTGGTTCCTTGTTTTAGCATTCTTGACCTTTAGTGTGCATTTTGGTGACCTTGAAGGAGAAGGGAAGGATTGGAATCACCTTGGAAGCTTAAAGAAGCTTTGGATATGGAATCCACGTCTATCTAGCAACCTCCACGAGGTATAAATTTCTGAACTTGGCTTGCATTCCTTTAGATCTCGTTACTTTTGAGCCTTGAAGCATTTTGGTCCCAAATCTTGACATTTATAAGTATGGCATAATCTAACCTTATAAGCTACCCTTTTAGACGTTTTGAGATGTCTAGAAGCATAAAATTATGATCTTGGTTCTTGGTTCTTCCTTATGCATGTGCTAGGATGTCCTAATGGATTAAGAAGTTAGGGTTTGTTGGTATTAAGCACTTTTAGCCATGCAAAGTCATCAAGTTGAAAAATTTATGACTTGTAGCAATATATTTGGCTTGGATCTGGATTTATACGTAAGGACTTGATAGATTAAGCTCTTAATAAGAAGTTGAGGTGGCTAGGTGCATATGTTGGGCATAACAAATTGTATGTTGTGCGTAAGCGGTCAAAACCTTGACTTCTTGGTCTAGTTGAGTACGCCCAGAGTAGTCAACTGAGTTGACTCGGCTAGTTGTTAACTTTGACCTTGACCAGGGTTTGACCAAAAGGTATTATGGGTTTCTTGATAATAATTGAAGTACAACCATGATTTCATTAATAGGTGATGAGTAGAGCCGGTATTCAGAGCAAAGATTTATTCAGCTACTTCTTCAGACTGAGGCGAGTTTCCCTTATTGTACTTGTGTGTTGAAGACACCAATGACGACCCACTAGATTATGTATCTTGGTATAGAGGATGTTCATATATTATAGTGATCCGTTAGATCATTATCCTGGTAAATAGGATGTAGTATGTGGTAGTGATTTGTAGATCTGCTTATTTGTATGATGACTGATTATATGTTTATCTATTTGTTGATGTTTTTATATGTTATATATATATATATATATATATATATATATATATATATATATATATATATATATATATATATATGTCGACATAGTATCGTTGGGTGGAGGTAGTATTGGTTTGTGTGGTAGACATCCAACCCGAGAGCAAGCCAGGCATAAGCTGTGGGCTTGAAGGGGAAGCCAGACTTATGTTGTGGGGTCGGGCGCAAGCCATATATGAGTTGTGGGCCTGAAAGGCAAGCCAGACTAATACTATGGGCTCAGGGGTAATCCAGTGTGTTAGCCGTGGACCTATTATATATGTTGTTATATGTTGTGTGTGTTGGTACTTTGGGGGAACTCACTAAGCTTTCACTTACAGTTTCAGTTTATTGTTTTGTGTACTTCGAAGGATCGTGGGAAATCAAAGGCATGACCGTACACATCTTCCTTTTTGATATGATGTTTATGATAGCACATCATGCTAGTGATTAATTAGGGATCTTCAGGAATTACATGATAGAATTGCCTGATGTATGTTACCTGATAGCCTATGGTTACTTCTTGTATGGAATTGACATCATTACTATAGTTTCTTAGTGTATGCGTTATAGTTGTACATAACTAAGATTTTATAGCCTGAGAATGTTTTTTTAGCCTTATTTCTTCTTATTGCCTGATGGAGGGCTTAAGGTAGAATCAAGTATTCGACTGTCTGTAGGATTCAGTTTTATGTATGATTAGCATACGTGAGCACTGCAGGGTTGGTGGAAGTTTCATGGATGAGTATATATGTGAGCAGTCAGCCAGATGAGGAATGTTTATCCAATCTCGAGAGAGTGAGGATAGGATGTATGTGTGTCCTAGTTGTATTTGTGTTGGGCGGTTGTAATGATCCTTGAGACAAATACGGGTAGGTGTGAAAGGTAGTATAGGCCCGTACTACTGAAAGCATAAGACCCGTACGTGTAGCAAGGACGTCACAAACCCCAAGGGTTTAGTCTCATCTCGGGATTGTAGCAATGTGTATTATGGATTTTATGATGTGACATGGATTAATTTGAGAATGGTGGAGATGAGAGGATCAAGATCTGGAGTGGGTGGCCAGGATAGGCTTGGTTTAACTGATGATCAAATTCGAGAGATCATCATCACTGAGGTGGATGCTGCTGTCTGGAGGTCCATGGAGGAGATGTTTGGGTCTAGCAAGACCGCTATGATTGAGCTCTTTGTTGATTGATATGCTGCTATTTCTGAGGCTCTTGTTGCTGAAACTACCGTGACTGTTTCCACGATGAGGATTCGAGGAAAGAGGTCCATGCGACGTCCCTCTTCATACAAGGCCACCAATACTCTTTCCTCAAATCCAAATACATTTTTGTAGCCCCGGGATGGATCGAAAATTTCGATCTATGAGCTTCCTCCATCAATGTAGTACGCGTACCGCCCACAAACGGTACCCAAATCCGGCCCTGAAAAGTCATAAGCCCTCGACTATCCGACACAAACTCAGAAACCAAACCAACGACCCGTTCTCTCTTCTGCATCTCCAGATGCACAGCCTCGGCCTGTGCCCCACGAATGGCGTCCAGAACTGGAGCTATCACGGTCAATCTCAAACATACATTTCGCAGTGGAGTACTCTCCGCCCTGCGACTCAATGCGTCGGCTACCACATTAGCCTTGCCCGGGTGGTACAAGATCTCACAATCATAATCCTTGACCACATCTAACCACCTCCTCTGCTGCATATTTAGGTTAGGCTGATCCATCAAGTACTTCAAGCTCTTATGGTCCGTGTATATCGTACAACGAACCCCATACAAGTAGTGTCGCCAAATCTTGAGAGCGAACACCACTGCCCCCAACTCTAAATCATGTGTGGGATATCTCGTCTCATGAGGCTTCAACTGCCTCGATGCATATGCTATCACATGTCCCTTCTGCATCAGCACCGCTCCCAGCCCTAAAATCGATGCGTCACAGAATACCACAAAATCTTCCATCCCTTCCGGAAGATCTAATACCGGAGCTTCGCACAACCTTTGGCGAAGCGTCTCAAAGGAGGTCTGCTGCTCGGGACCCCATAAAAATGTAACACCCTTCCGGGTCAATCTGGTGAGTGGCACTGCGATCTTGGAGAAATCCTTGATAAACCTCCGATAGTACCCTGCCAACCCAAGGAAGCTCCTGATCTCGGAGGGTGACTTTGGCACCTCCCATCTCATCACCGCGTCAACCTTGGCCGGATCGACCAATATCCCTTTCTGATTAACGAGGTGCCCCAGAAACTGGACCTCCCGCAACCAGAAATCGCACTTGGAAAACTTTGCATAAAGTTTCTCCGATCTCAAAACTCCAAGAACTTCCCTCAAATGCTCCTCATGCTGCTCTCTAGATCTCGAATATACCAGAATATCATCGATAAATACAATCATCGACCGATCCAACATCGGCTTGCATACCCTGTTCATGAGGTCCATGAACATAGCCGGGGCATTGGTGAGCCCAAAAGGCATCACCACAAACTTATAATGCCCATAACGCGTCCTGAATGCTGTCTTCTGGACGTCCTCGTCCCGCACTCTCACCTGATGATAGCCCGACCTCAAATCGATCTTGGAGAACCAAGATGCTCCCTGTAACTGATCGAATAAATCGTCGATCCTTGACAACGGGTAACGGTTCTTGACCGTCAGCTTATTCAATTCTCGGTAATCAATACACATTCGATGCGAGCCGTCCTTCTTCTTCACAAACAGAATGGGTGCTCCCCACGGCGAGCTACTCGGCCGAATAAACCCCTTCCCCAGCAGCTCCTGAAGCTGCGAGGATAACTCTTGCATCTCTGGAGGTGCAAGACGATAAGGCACCTTAGCGATAGGCGTGGCTCCCGGAACCAAATCGATACTGAACTCCACTTGCCTCACGGGAGGCACACCCGGTAATTCTTCGGGAAAAACATCTGGAAACTCACGCACCACCTGAACTTCATCCACTGAACTCGGTCTCTCGGAGATCACTCGCGTATCCATCACATAAGCCACAAAACCCTTACAGCCCTGCTGTAAACACTGCCTCGCCCTAGCGGCCGAACAAAAGGCTGATCCAGAACGTGTACCCTCTCCGTATACCGAAAGAACTCCCCCACTAGGATCTCGTATGGTCACCAGCTGACGCTCGCAGTCGATAACCGCGCCGAATCGGCTCAACCAGTCCATGCCCACTATGACACAGACATCACCCATCGCAATAGGAACCAGATCGATCGGAAACTCAACCCCAAAAATCTCTAACACACATCCTCGGAGGACCTCCGTGGCACAAATCACTCTGTCGGCAGCTATGGAAACCCGCAGAGGCCGACTCAATGCCTCACGACTAACACTGATATGCTGACTGAAGGCCAAAGATACGAAAGACCGACTCGCACCCGAGTCAAATAACACTAAAGCAAGCACAAATTTCACAAGGAAGGTACCTATGCATAACATAATATAAGCATAATATCTCAACATCAAAAATAAATATATAGAAGGAAACGTACCAGCCACAACGTCGGGTGCAGCGCGGACCTCTTCCGCAGTCAGCTGAAAGGCTCTCCCCCGAGCTCTCGGTGCCTCGGCCTTCACGGGCCGACTCTCTGTAGCTCTGATGGCGGCGGGAGTAGATCCCTGAGATGCTCCACGCAGCAGCGGACACTCCGCCTTCCGGTGTCCGGTCTGGTTGCAGTGAAAACACACTGCAAACCTCTTGGGGCAGTCCTTGGCCATATACCCCTCCTTGCCACATTTGTAGGAAGATCCTACTCGACAGACTCCATCGTGACCCTTGCCGCACTTCCCGCAAGTGCGGCCCTTCTGGCTCCCGGGTTTGGGATCAGCGAGCTTGGCCCGCTTGGCTGTCGGCTGGAGCTGTGCCGGCAACCGATCCCTCCCCAGAGACTCCGCCTCCTCCCTGGCCTGAGTCTCAAGCTCAATCTCCCTCTTCCGGGCATTTTCCTGAAGCTCAGCAAATGTCTGATACGAGGAGTTCTCGGCGAACTCCCGAATATCCCGTCTCAAAATGCTCAGGTAGCGGCTCATACGTGCCTGCTCAGTGGACACGTGCTCAGGGCAGAACATCGCCCTCTCATGAAACATCCTCGTGATCGCTGTAACTGACTCAGTACCCTACTTGAGGGTCAGAAACTCCTGTGCCAAACGCTCCCTCTCCACCTGGGGAACGTACTCATCTCAGAACATGGTAGTGAACCTCTCCCAGGTCACTGCCGAAAGCTCAGCAGACGTGAAATGCGCCGTCACAAACTTCCACCAGTCCTTCGCTCCCAAGCAAAGCTGGTTCAGCGCGAACCGAACCTTGAGATGCTCAGGAGATGAGCAAGTGAAGAAGCACCCCTCCATATCAGATATCCACCTCATAGCTGCCACCGGATCCTGTGTACCATCAAACTCTGGTGGTTTGGTGTTGCTGAATTCCCGAAACAGTGACGCATCACCTCCCTGGGGTCTCGCCGCAGTGATCGCTGCGGTAGCCGCTGCAACAGCAGCCTCAGAAAGAGCGGCATAACGATCGTCAAACGTCTCAATCAGCGCGGTCTTAATAGACCCGAACACCTTTGGTATCTCAGCTCTGATGACCGCAACCACCTCCTCATGAATGATCTGTCGAATCTTGTCATCACTAGCTCCAGCACCCTCCGGCATATGACGTGTCCTCACCAAGATCAACCTCTAAAATACAACATGCGATAAATTAGAATTCACTCGAACATTCTTACACTCGACAATCCACCCCTCCTTGATTCTTGGTATCCCAAGATTCTTATTTGGACTGTGTACTGCCCCGGTGCTTTCAGTAGTACGGGCCCAATACTACTGTCCACACCGTCTCAGTACACACCCCAAGCCTTCCTCTTCAGATCCCAATTCCCAAGTACTCTATCACGCGTAGACCACTCTCTAATAGATCTCTCATAAACCCCTTGCTGCTACCTACTCACTCTCAGCATCTCATAGCAGCTCACCCCTCCCTAGGCTAAGGCATCACAAATCAGGTCACTCTAGTCCTATTAGCAATACCTAGCCTACTCTAGCATGCAGATACATCATATCAATATTAATATCACGTAATATAAAGGTATTTTGGGAATTCACCGTTCGGGCGCTGA
The DNA here is from genome assembly GCF_052625555.1 of Lactuca saligna. Taxonomy (NCBI): domain Eukaryota; kingdom Viridiplantae; phylum Streptophyta; class Magnoliopsida; order Asterales; family Asteraceae; genus Lactuca; species Lactuca saligna. Next base: position 33,222,563 of record NC_136424.1, read on the forward strand.
CTGATCGTACGTACGTTTCTTCCTGGAATTTGTTTCTTTTCCAAGAAAATCTTTTACTCTTAGAAAAGTTAGGTTTCCTTTTGAAAATATCTTTCCAATTCCTCAGTTTGAGTTCAAATACTCCCGAAGGTGTACCCGAATCCCTCAAACCAAAGCTCTGATACCAAATTGTAACACCGTAAATTTCAAAACAAAATTTTCAATTTTCTTATAACACATAATTCGATTAATATTCATCAAACAACCATATTAATTACCCAATATAGGTTAATACAAAATCCCAAGATCACAATGTAAAAACTCCGAGTGTGTGTGTACGGATCAAGCTGGCGCCTTCCCGCGGTCGTCACTAGTACCTGAAACAATAACATCAAACACTGTAAGCACAAGGCTTAGTGAGTTCCCCAAAATACTACATATAACACATATTAGCCACTCGAGGCTATAACTCTGTGGGTCCGTGCACCCAAACTCTGTGAACCCTCAGGTTCTAGCTCTGATAAACATGCACTACATAAATCACATAGAAATAATGCAGTACAACACATAACATACATAGCATACAAATACTCTATCACATAACTCTGGTTACATACTCAAGGTAATATAGTATAGTGAGAAGACTCACCTCGCGTATCTCGGTATCTCACGAATCCTGGAAATCCCTCGTGCTCGATCCTCCGAGCTCTAATCCTCCTATAACATTATATGTTTCTAATTAACACTTTATATCTCTTAGGTTGACTATCCATAAGAAGTCAATCACAGGTCAACTCTGGTCAACGGTTAACGGTCAACGGTCAACTCTGACCGGACTCGGCGAGTACCATGGCGACTCGGCGAGTCTAGAAGTTTTCACCAACCCTCTGAAATCCCCTTACTACACGTCGAGTATTCCCCCCTTTACTCGACGAGTTTCACCTGAATGAATCGCGGGGCCACCCCGACTCAACTCGCCGAGTCTCAAGGACAACTCGGCGAGTCCAAGTTTGACTCAGTCCACTCGTCATCCCTCTCCAACTCACCCTGACTCACTGAGTCTACCCATGACTCGATTGGACCACTCGCTGAGCAGTCCCAAGGCAATCTTCAAGCTACTCGTCGAGTCGGATGAACAGACTCGATGAGTCCATGCCATGCAACCACTCCAACTTGCTTCTATGGTCTGATCTGCTTCCAAAAACTATAGATCTGGCCTCCCTCGACTGATTCATCATTTAAAGCTCCTATCTTGGTGCTCATAACATACCCTATAGCTCATAAATGGAGTTTTTGACCTAAAGCATGAGGATTCCAATCCAAAGCCTCCATTGATTCCCAAAAAGCTTGGGTAAAGGGACACTCTGGACCTCTAAGGGTCCAGATCTATGGTTCCAACCTCATAAGGGACCAAGAGGACACTAAATCTTGCCATAAAAGGGTTCAACAAACCCTAAATCTAGATAAACAACAACAAACAAGAAGGTAACTCGGATTTATTACCACAAAAGTGATGCTCTGGACTCCAAACCCACAGAAGTGGCTCCTCTTGCTTTCCCTTGGCTAGCTCTTCTCCTTCCTTGCAACAATGGCACCTCCAAGGTCAATAATGGCCTCCTACTTAGCTCCAAATGCTCACACTCGATTAGGGTTTCAATCAAGGGGTTGGTGAGCACAAATGACGGCCATTAGGCCCTTTAAATAAGTCTCAAACCCGAGAAATTAGGGTTTCATTACACAGCGCTGACTCGCCGAGTCCATATCCTGGACTCGTCGAGTCCAGGCGCGATCCCGCGTCCAGATCCGTGTCCATACTCGGCGAGTCTGAGCTCCAACTCGCCGAGTCCCCCCACAAATCAACAAAATACAATAAACAATATACCTGATAAAATCCGGCTGTTACAGTTATTCTACCCTCATTGAACTTCAAGATGCCATGAGGAGGCGGTAGATTGACATTGAGATTCATACAAAAGAGTTGAGGTGGGCTCATGTTCCGTTACAGCCTATAGTGAAGTGTTTCAAGCCTAATGATTCGAGATTTGGGGGATAGAGGGGCCGCACTTGTGGAAAGTGCGGCAGGGCTCATTAGGGTGCTTGTCAATCATCATCTAAATGCCACATATGTGGCAATGAGGGGTATTATGCCAATGATTATCGTCAGCATGTCCCAATACCTAGTACCCGAATTTGTTATCACTGTGAGCAGGCTGGCCTTGTGAATGCCAACTGTCTCGTGCTCGCTGCGAGACCAGCACAGTCTCCAGCGCTGGATACATTAAGGATTACTGATAGACACCAGGGTAGGGAGGAGTGTCTAACGGATCGAGGTTGTGCCTTCCAGCTCACTGCAGAAGAGTCCATGACGGTGCCAGACATCATTACTGGTACTATCTTAGTGAATTCGTTTCTAGATTATTATTGTTAAGTATCATGTGAAAACTTCTTGTGAGCTACTCAAGGGAAGGAAATCGGACATCTCCCATTTTCCTATGTTTGGATGTGTTTGTTACATCTTGAATCAGAGAGATCAATGCTCAAAGTTTGAAGCTAAAGTTGATGAACGAGTGTTTCTAGGTTATTCTAGTGTATCGAAGGCTTTCAGGGTATTCAATCTTCCAAGGAAAGCTGTTAAGGAAACAACTCATGTCGTCTTCGATGAAGACTCATTCATTCATGATAGAGTTAATCACCCTTCATCAATTATGAATGAACTTACTTACAGTCCTTCAAACCCTATTCCTGAATTTCTTTCAAATGACGATGGACATGTCGTTTCAGACGTTGATCAATTCATCAGCTTACAACCTATTTCTAGAGATCAGACTGTCATCCCTGAAGAAGCTGAACCATCTAATCAGGAAAACTCTGCTCAAAGTAACACATATGAAAGTACAAATCCTATAATTCTTCGAGATCATCCTAAATCTCAAGTCATTGGAGATGTAACCTCTGTAATTCTCATTATATCAGAGTCAACAACAGCTTCTGCATGTTTATAAACTTTGCGTCAATGATTGAACCAAAGAATGTTACTGATGTATTGAAAGAAGCTAATTGGATAAAAGCTATGCAAGATGAGTTGAATGATTTTTAATGTTATCGTGTGTGGACTCTTGTTCCCAAGCCTCAAGGAAAGACTATGATTGGCACTTATTTGGTTTTCAGGAACAAAATGGATGAAATTAGGATTGATATAAGAAACAAAGCTAGACTTGTGGCTCAAGGTTTTTGTCAGATGGAAAGGATAGAGTATGATGAAATGGAGGCAGTACAAGTGTTTTGGGGAATGATATGGGTGCTAGCCAGAAGGTAGAGTTTGAAGCAGCAACCCCACTCAATATTGTGATAAATGAGGAATGGTAGGGTAGCATGGAACAACATAGACATGATGAATCCCTTGATCAACCTAGGGAACAAGTATCTGGTGATGCTGATGTCGTGAAAGACAACTTAAAGAATAATTTGTTGAATGAAATTATGATGAATGATATAGGAGATGAAAAGAAGATAACAAGGCTGGAGATTCGTTGTGATAGAAGAGCAAGATGGTTATACATTTCTCATTACATTGATAAAGTCTTGCGATCGTTTTATTGTCATCAGTCCAAACATGTTGGTACTTTTTTGGCGGTTCCAGGAAATTGGGAGAAATCTTATTGGGAAGTGGTAAAGTGGATCTTAAAACACTTGAAGGGAACACTTGATGTTTTTCTGGTGTGTGGAGCCAATGCACGACATACAGACTTGTTTAGATCGATAGACTCGGACCACGAAAATGATCTGGTGATAAGTAGACAATTGGCGGTTTGTCTTATTCTGGGTTTTCTTTTGCATGTGGAAAAAAACTATCATATTCTATGATAGTTTATGCATTCAAAAGTTTGCTGCCAAGGAAAATACATAATACATGATGACAAGGTCGTTTCCCAGGGAGAAGTTTAAGCTCTGCTTGGACTTGGTTGATGTTCGTAGGAGGTAATCCCGTTTAGGGTTTGACAGCAAAAAGGGAGAGGAAGTTCTAGCTTAATGTGGAGTTTAGAGGATGTTCAAGTCAAGGTGGAGATTGTTAAATGTGACTTGAGCATTTGGAGCCTTCACATTGAACATTTGATTTTAATAGAGAACATGTGCTCATGGAGCATGTGACAATAGAATAAATCATCTAAGAAAAGAATGGATCTCCTGAAAAAGGAACGAGCAAAGTTATAAAGGAAACGATCTTTTGAAAGGGGGTACGGAGCAACATTGAGCAACATGGAGCAGCATGTTGTGCCATCCAAGATGAAGTTGCACCATCATGACGTGAGTTGCGCCAAATGGAATGGATGTTGCGCCATATTGGAGAAGTTGTGCGAAGAGGAAAGGATGTTGCACCATGTGAAGAAGTTGTGTCATCTTTGGGTGCATGGAGTGCCACACTGAAGGAAGTTGCGCCAAGAGGAAGGATCTTGCACCACAACTGAAGATGTTGTGCCACAAGTGATGAAGTTGCGCCGCGAGGGAAGATGTTGCACTACGTTGGTTCCTAGATAAGCTATGATATCCCTGATAAGTCACGAAGTCCTTTATGACATTCAAAAATTGATGATAGGTCACATCCACCAACGTAGTGCAACATCTTCCCTCGCGGCGCAACTTCATCACTTGTGGTAATAAAATTTTTTTGGTAGGAAGATAAGAATTTATTTTTCGACTTATTTTTTTGGCGAACAAAACAAATGAATCACTAAACGAATCAATAATAACATGATTCACCAAAAAAAATCCCGAAAAAACATTTCGATGATTCATTTTTATAATGATTTTGTTGATATTCACTAAAATTGTCATAAAAGTGATTTTTTTTTCTTGATTTACCTAAAAATGAATCATAAATGTGTTTTTTTTTGGAATTTTTTTCATGTGAATCATCTTATTTTTTAATCATCTAATGATTAATTTCATTTTTTTGTTAAGAAAATATGCATATAAAAAATTTCTTACATTCCTACTCAATACTACCTTTTTATTTGATCTTGACTATATATATATATATATATATATATATATATATATATATATATATATATATATATATATATATATATATATATATATATATATATATATATATATATTTCAAGATCGATGCTTCACTAATAATCACACTCTCCTCCGTCTGATTATTTTTATTTTTGTAGAAGCTTATCAAGTCAGTTTCTCCTTTCGTATTTTATTGTCGTATTCCATTCTTCTTCCCTATATTTGAAATTCTTCTGTTGGACATCATTACAGCGTCGTTTTTCCCTCTTATCTCCTTTCTCTTTAGCTTTTTTTCAGATAAATTATCCTTTGATACACTTTTTGCAGTTTCTATCGCAATCAATTTCATCTTTCGTTAGGTTATTAGGATGTGCCGTTTTGTATATAGGTTGATTGTTGGCCGACATCAAGGGCTTTCATATGTTACTATTAGGTTGGAAGAGCAAAAACCGAACCAAAAACCAAAAAACCGAAAAAGACCGACATAATCGAAACCGAAAAACCAAAACCAAAGCAATAACCGACGGTTTAGGTTTGAATTTTACAAAAACCGAAAATAATGGTTTGGTTCGGTTTTGACGTATAAAACCGCCCATAAAAACCGAACTGACTCACATATATATATATATATATATATATATATATATATATATATATATATATATATATATATATATATATATATATTATGATTTAACTTTTAGTTTTAGATTTTGGACTTTATCTCTTTAATACTTTATGTTTATTTTCAACAAACTGTTAATGGTATTAAACTTTGATCTTTTGAACTCTTTTATGTTTTTATAATACTAGAATTCGTACTCTTTATTTTAGTATATTTAAAGAAGATACAATACTATTTATCGAAACGTATTTTCACTAGGTTTGAACCCAAAAACTAGAAAAAAAAACAAGAGCTCATAAACCCACGATTTAAAACCGAAAACCCATAAACCCAATCCGGAAAACCGAAAAACCGACCCATGCAAAAACCGAACCTATATGGTTTTGAAAACCGAAAAACCGACTTTCTACGGTTTGGTTTGGTTTTAACCAAAAACCGACCCAAACCAACCCATGCTCATCGCTACTATTAGGATTGGGGTAAAAACGTCTACTTCAATACTAATCTGCGTATTTATTTTTTTCTTTCTTGAGTTATTATATTCTGGGCTAGGTCACAATTAGGTTATGTTTGGCATGCAACAACTAGTTTATTTTTCGAGTTTTTTTTATGTTGTTCTGTTTGACAATCCAGATAGTAGCTTATAAGCTAGCTTAAAATCTAGTTTTTTAAAAAGCTACTTACACTAGTGTTTTTAAAAGTTTCTTAAAAAAAAATCAAATATACCCCTTAATTAGTTATAGCAAAACATATTCTTTTAAATTACCCTTTTGTATTATTTTATATTTTTTAGCTAGTTTGTCGGCTACTTTTTCCAAACGTCATTTTTACCGGCTAGTTTTTCATCTTTCAACTAGCTTTTTATATAACAATTAGCTTTTAAGCTATCGGTTAGTTTTTCAGCTAACACGCCTAACATAGTCTTAGGCTATGGGTAAAAACTTCTACTTCAATAATCAATACTAATATGCATATTTACTTGTTTCTTTCTTGCGTTATTATGTTGATATGCATATTTACTTATTTCTTTCTTGCGTTATTATGTTGAGTTGTTTTGGAATAAGATTGCTATTGTATGGATGATTAACATAGATAGAGAGGCTAACCAACTTTATTTCGGGTGAAAGCATACTTCACACGTACAATTGTCGTATGACATTTAGCTTTGCACATGTTGCTTTCTATTCGGATCTACCTTTTTTTGTTCATGCCAAAATAAGCAATCAATATATGTCTCTGAAAATTTATCATAAATAATCAAAATAATTCCATTTTGTGATCATCCTTTCACATGTAGGGGTAAAAACGTCTAATAGCGGTAAAATTAAACATAAAATTCATTTGCTTCAGCTGGTTCTCTTACTTTTCTGGAACGCTTTTGTTCGACTCCTACGTATATCTAATGATCAATATTTTTTCTTTTATCTTCAAAAACACGTATTAATGCTTGATTATACTCGAACTTACATTTGTAGCCCTTGGTTTATTCTCCATACTTTACCATCTACCCATCTTCCAACTTTCTTTTACTAAATCATTTTGTAGAAGTTATATATTTAGCCCCTCAAATTCTATAAATAAGCATGTATTTTACTTTTTATTAGTTTAATTTACCTTTTAGTTGCTTATCATGACAACTTTCCTCCTAGATGTATTTTGTTATGTACAAAATATTTACAATAAAGGTCATTTTTTATTATTCGCATAGAGCTTTCGAAATCAACAAATTGACCCTTCACTAGGACATTTTTTTTCTAGGAAATAATTAATTTGTAATTGTTATGTAAAAGTATTGGTCCTCAATCTTAACCTAGAAACATAATAATGATAAACATCTTATCTATAGCCATGACATGTATAGAATTCATTGAATAAATTAAAAGTCTAAAACTTTCACTAAAACACAACTTATTTGTCAAAGAACGTAACCCAAAACTTGGCTGAAAATTGGCCAGTTGGACGATACCATATAGACCGTTTGTCAAAAATGACTAAACTAGTGTGTCGTTGGAGTCGGATCGTTGGGGACATAGAATACAACATTAGGATGTCTTAGGGTGATGTGACGTCTTGGCTAGGCCTTTCTATGGTTTCTTGTGGAATGGTGATAAACTTGGATATACTTTGATGCAAATATTAAGTGCAAAATAAATAGTAACTTATCAACAATAACATAACAATGAAGACTAAGTAAATAATGACGATAATAAGAACATTTAGATATGATAGTGAATCACACTACTAGAAAAACAGCCTTTTACGACGCTCATTACGCGTCGCAAAAGGCTCAGACGACGCGCAAATGCGCGTCAAGGAAGGCCCTGTCATAAAGAGAGACGACGCGCATTTACGACGCTCATTTACGACGCGCAATTACGACGCACGTTTACGACACGCAATGCGTGTCAAGGAAGGCCCTGTCATAAAGGAAGACGACGCGCATTCGCTTGTCGTGACCTTACGACGCGCGTGTTAATGACACGCAATGCGTATCAAGAAAGCCCCTGTCAATAAAGGCCATGTCATAAATTAAGATGACACACATTTTTGCGTATCATAAATTTAAATGTTTAAAAAAAATTATATATTTTTTAATTTTTAAATTAAATTTGCATTTAATTTCTCCTAATAGAAATAAAATACCATATACAAAAAATACAATCCATTGCATAATATAAAATAAAATTTCATACTCAAAAAATAAAATAAATTGCACAAATTATAATGTCATACAAAGAATCATTCAAATGTTAAACAAAAATAATACATTGCTAACATGGGTTATACATTCTTATAAAACTAACAAATAATCATACAACTCTATTTCTTACTGGAAAGGAATGCCAAACATGATTACAAGTCTCCCTTAATCTTGATTACTCACCTGCTTAAGTAGAATGTTGTTGTTGAGAAGGTTACCTAGCAACAGAGAAAAACACAACACCTCTCCCATAATCACAACATCATTTACAGAAATAGGGTTATCAATTACTTTCATTAAGACTTTCATTCAATCACAAAAATATTAAATAAAAGGGTGAAAAAAATAACTTACTTTTGATAAGTTGATCTCCCTTAGAGCAAACACAGCTAAAGCATTGAACAAGACCCTATTTCAAAATTTTATAAATACATAAATCATGATATCTGATACTGGAATACACACTTTGAGACATGAATTAATACGAGTAGATTAACCTGGATACATAGGAAGTAAAGATGGAAGGTGCCAGAACTCCGGGGGCATTGGGTTGGTTCCTTCCCACTCGCACACACCAAGCCAGAACTCCACTTAATCCAGCACCAAAATAAGCCTGCATTCAGAAAGCTGCAGGGGTGAGTCACAATTCAAGAATCTGTTAAAATTTGAGGAATAACAAGTTCAAACAAAACAATATTAGAAAACAGTGTTAAATGTGAATCATAACAATGTAATAATTATCAAGGTACTGGAATACTTGAAATCTAGATTATTTACCTTTTGATTGTAAATCTAAAGATTCCTCATGCACAGATTATGTTCTTTTCAACTCTTGCACAGTGGTAAATTTCAATTTAGCTGGTTTGTCTGTTCTTTTCACCTGATCTTTTCATCTCTAGGCATCGTATCTATTTATTCGTTGCAGACTAGTGAGCTTCCATCATTATGTTCTTGAAATCTTGATTGTTAAACTTCTAATTTTGAATCTGAGTTTTTATTACAATGTTACTATTGTAGCACTTACTTAATGCACACATATTTACTATGATTAGGTTCTTGTCAACTCATACATGATGTTAAATTGCAACTGAGATATCCATTAAATCCACGTAAAATGACTATTTCGCCCAAATTTTTGTATTTTTACTAATTCTTTTGTACATTAACTCACAACAATGAACTTTGAATCAAATGATCCAGACTTCCATTTTACTTCTCATGAACTGTATCATATTTTTATTAGGAATCAAGTTTATTGATGTTAAATAAACTCTCTTAACATTTCTTTCCTATCTTGTAGTTGTTACTAGTTTGCTTTATAACATTAATGGTAAAGTAAGACTGTTATCTCCTGACATTGATGATAAAATAAACTTCTTAATTCCAGGTTCAAGTATTCCAGCACTTTGCTTTATAACATTAAATGGTAAAGTAAGAAATAACCTTTATGTTGTTCGAGGAAAACAATATTTGCCTCCATCCGAGATTTGTCATGCAACTGACTACAAAAGAGAAAACCCATAATTTATTTCACAATACATAAAAAATAAAAAGATTTAACGCTCTAAAAGGTAATTAAAAAATCCATTTAACAACCTGATAGTAGGTCGCTTTGCTTCAAGGACACCGGAAATCAGTTTTTTACCACCAGTGACAGGAGCTAGCCTTGATGCCATTTTATGGAAGAATCTTATCTGTAAAAAGAATAATATATGATTTTTTTATTGAGAAATAAATTTTTTTTTACAAAAAATACAACTATCAGATTAATTAATTTGCTTGTTGGGATACCAAGCATCGGTGAGAGTCCGGGTTTCCAGCATCCAATCGGTGTAGTTGCTTTAGGGCCCTTTTACTTTTAATTAATAAAATATTAAAACAAATATGAAAAAACATAAAAAAAGAAATTAAAAGGGCAAAACAATCATTTTAAATCTTTCAGGGACCAAAACCAATTTTGTAGTTTTGTCAACAAAAGAATAGTAATTTTTATCATTTAAAACTTCAATTCATAAACACTTAACCACTATTCAGCATCACTTCTAGGTAGAAGGGTAAAATGGTCGTTTACTCAATAAATAACCAGTCTATATGTTCGTTTATCACTTTCAAGAGACAGATATCATTTATCCATCTAGAAATTTAACATAAAAAATTAAAAAAAAGAAAAAAAAGGAAGAAAGCTCTTACCTGTTATGCAAAGGACCATACCATTAATCAACAACCATCCCTCATGGCCATTCCTTGAGAAGAATTGATAGATGTAATGTGGTGATATTGCCTTGAAAATAGAAGGGTAATGATATATGATATTGTAAATTCCAATAAGAGGAGTAGTCAATGTCCATGCACCCATGATAGGTGAGAAGAGAAAGCTCACTCTTGTAATTCCAAATTTTTGAACCAAAAACAGAACAACAAGAACTAATGCAGACAGGCTTCCACCAGAGCTGAAAAGTAAAAAAAAAAAACATAAAAAAAATATGACAAGATCTTTATAAATGTAGTTGAATAAACAAAACTCAGAGGAATGATGCACAATATCACACTATAATTCCATTATTTATATAAAGCAAAGTCAGTCTAAGGCTTTTCAAAGCAAAATTAATGTTGCACTTATAAACATGAAGCACTCAATACTTGGTTTAGTGATGACATTATTGGAAAAAGAAGTACCTGAGCCTCCACTTGTTTGACCTGCATCCCATCTGTATGCAAAAAGCTAAACTTTATTTATATTCAACACAAACTATAATTCCATGTAAAAAGAATTCATTTAATTATGTGACAATCTGGCTTCAAGATGTTTTTGAGCAACAAAAGTTTGACCTAATTTACCTGGTGATTGGTTCCTCACGAAGTAGGTAGGAAAGAGATTGATACAATTTCTTGAGTATGACCAAAGACACACACTAAAAACATACACTTAAGGGATAATGCATGCCCTGAATCTACATAACAAATTAGTGTAAATGTTGTATGTGAAAAGGGGTTTGCTTAACCATTTCATAAGGGATTACTCAATTATCATCTTAAGATTATGCGTTTTACTAAAATTTAAAAATAGTTATAGATTAGATGGTCTAACCTTTTCAAAGACACAAATGATTGTGCTTCCACCAAATGAGAAATATCCAAACTGTATATACATAAATAAATAGGAAGACGTGTGAATCTGAATTAGAAAGTGAACTAGGGTAGAAATGGAAATTTACATATATAGTTAAATAAAATATCGATATTCATTCACTTAATACAAACTGGGAGGAACATCTTCTGCACAAAAAGAGCAAAGATGAGCCTCGCTTGTAATAAATGAAGCAAAATGGTGTGTTACATGAAACGTACCTTGTTTTTTGCCAGCTACAAGGTAAAAAAATGAATTTACCCCCACTAGCATAATGAAAAACTCTTGTATTGTATATACAATTTCGGCTTTTGTGAGTCCTATTTATTTAATTGCTGAATATGTAGCCGAAACTGCTGAAGCCTCGGCAATCAAAGCTGCGGGTAGTCGAGCCTGAAGGCAAGCACCAATGTCAAATGGACGCAATTCAGATCCATCGAATAGGAGATTGACACCTGGCAAGACAGTTTCTCCATTGTCCTTATCATCTGGGTCACCCTTTTCTTCTCAGCCTACCCAATCCCATCTTCTCCCCAAATCACTCGAAACCGTAACCCCTAATTCACTTATTCAACAGTGGGATTAATTTTGTATTTACGGGAAAATAGAGAGGAAGAAGATTAATACGAAAGTAAAATAAGCGCAATGTTGGGCCCCATTTCATCTGTTTGTATTTGTGGTTCACCATCTTCAGATATGAATCCCATTTCATCTATTGTTGTCATAGAAACAAATCATTAAAAACATCAACAAAGATATATGAAATATTATAAAACCAATTGAATTCTTCTGGAATTAGGGTACTAATATTCTGATCATAGGAAAATAGTTCATCAATTTGACCAAATCAAGGTAGCCTCAATTTCGTGCTTCATATTTCATAAACCATCTCAGTAAGAAGAAAGTGATAATATGCAATTAAAAATGAAACAAGAACCAAAAAAAGTTAAAAACAAAGAATGAAAGGGAGACGAAGGAGACAGTTCCAAATCTATTAGGTATAAACAGTTCTTTTTTTGTTGATTGGTTTAATTGAGGCAATCCATCAAACACTTGGTATGCATTTTAAATAAAGAGAAACCATGAGACAGCTATTATCACTTACATACTTCCAACTTACAACCCACTCCATCAAAAACAATCATGTTAGAATTCTTCATTGATGTTACATATGTTTAGGTTTGATTATGAACAGGATCACAGATGAATCGGTTTACCTGAGCTTTGTTGAGAAACTGTCTCTAATTGGGAACCATTGATGCCTGATCCTTGTTTGTCTTGATCCACATTCTCGCTTCCATGCTGTAAATCATCTATCTTCTAGACTATGGTCTCGTCAGATTCATCATTTTCTAAGTAAACAATTCCATCTCGTTCTCCTTGCTTCCCTTTACCAACATCCTCACTTACTAGCGGTAAATCCTCTGTGACCTTATCTCCACCTGCGTCTGGTTCACCGCCCTAATTTATCGCGTTGTTCACATCACCTACTACATAATTCTCCAACACGACTTCCACCTTGATCATTGATTCGGAAGAAACAGCAGGAGATGTAGTTGATACGCCATCAATTTTATCAGATTTTTTCCACCTTATAGCCGTCTTCAGAGGAGGCATGTCTGATTTGTATATGACCCAACTTCAATGACTTGTTTGACGGGATGAGGGTTAGGGTTCTTGTAGCTATTAAAGGGGATTAAAGTACCGATCGATCAACACACACACACACACACACACACACACACAGAGAGAGAGAGAGAGAGATAAAGGAGGCATGTCTGATTTGGTAACTTTTTTGAAGATGACTATTGTTTAGGGCTATCAGTAGCACCGTCGACTCTGCTACCACACTGTAATAAACAAATCGCCTTAGAAGGCCCTTCATCATCTTGCACTGCCCTTACTTCCTCCAGTGACAATTTCGAACTCGACGGGGAGAGGCAATTAGTCGACTCAACTCGCTGATGATGAAGGTTGCCGATGAGGAATGGAAATCATTTTGAATTATAGGGTTTGTAAACGTGGGGAGTCGTTGTAGATGAAGTAGGGTAGAGGTGAAGAGGAGTGAGCGGGGTACTTCAAAATTTTGGGGGATTTTCCCCCTTTAGCTATTATATTAATGAAGGATCAGACTCTCGTTCTTACAACACAGAACGAAGCCATCATAAAACCATGTTTCTGGTGGTGGCGGCTGCTAGGTTTTACAGAGAGAAGGAGGGGAGAAAATGAAGGTCATTGGTAAGTGGAGAGGAATGAATGAGCGGGTCCTCCAAAATTTTGGGGATTTTTGTCGATCGATCGTTTCCCTCCTAAAAGGCGTGTTTCATTAAAAATTTATAAAGCGACATACTTACATGACGAACATTTTATAAAAGGCGCCCTCCGCATTTCCTTTTTTTTCTTTTCTAACACTAATTTTAGGGCACGCACAAATGCGTGTCTTCTATCCTTCAAATTTTGCAAAACTGACACTATTTTTTAGGGCACCCACAAATGCGTGCCCTCTATCGGCGAGTGTCATTGTTTGCGCATCATTAAAGGCCAGTTTTCTAGTAGTGTCATGTTCATTTGGAAAAAGGTTTAGAGAAACAACATATTGATTTCTATATTTATAAACAAAACAATATGCCATGCATAAGAAATGTTGTTACTAGCATGATGGTGAAAGATACATTACTAAGGATATAAATAAAATACATTTATATTAACAAGTAGGTAACACACATGCAACTCACAAACAAAGATAAGGTCAACTTGTTCTGGAACAAACTACTTTTGTGATCTCTTCTTCTTAGGGCATGGGTTCAAACTTATATATACTATACCGAGACAAATTGTTGATACTTTTCTGTGAAGTGACCCTCTCAGCTCCGCATGGAGTCAACACAAGATTATGAGAAGTGCAGATATGATGAATGATCCCCATAAAAGACATATATGAAGTGAGAATTGATGATGACCCTCATAGACATGGATGTTGGAAATAGTGTCTAGAATAGCAACAGTTGGTAATATTCCTATTAATACTAAGGTTATTTTAGGTTATACGTAACGACAGATTTTAGCACCAAATGATATGAGAGTTTTGATGGGTTATAGTTTGTTAATTAATTAAGGGTTTAATTAATTTAATTAGAAACTCGTAGACTTCATAAATTCAAGAGTAAAGATTTGAAATTCAGATCTTTAGGATAGTTACCAAACCTATGGATAAATACTTAGTGACCAAGTAATTATCCCATAAAAAGTTTCTAAACCTCCTATATAAATAGAGGAGCCCTATGAATGAATTTTAGATTACTCAAAACCTAGAAAATTTGTTCTCTTCCTAACAACTGAAAATCCCGAAAACTCTTTTGTCGTGACGCGATAGTTCTTCGATGCGCTGCAGTTTACAGTTAGAATCCTAATTGTTTAGGGTTTGGTGTTCTACAGTTTGGAGTTTGTCAATGGTTGATAATCTACTTCTTGGGTGAAACTAAGAAAGAAGAGTTATGTTTTGGATGCTTAGGAATTCTCTCTCTCTCTCTCTCTCTCTCTCTCTCTCTTTATATATATATATATATATATATATATATATATATATATATATCAATATCCAAGAAGGTTTTAAAGGAGTAAAAGGGTATGTTTTCTAGATTCCTCTTAATTATTTGTTGTGATTGATTAGGCTGAACATATATCTGTGTTTTGGTTTATAAGGTTAATTTAATATATATTTTTTTTGATGTTCGCCTTTCTGGCCTTTACATCTCTCATAACTCAACAGTCGTATTAGAGCCACTCAACTTTATAATTATTAATTTGATCTAATAGTTAAAATCCAAGTTCAAAATAACTGCTTATTTTAAGTTGTATGGATCTAATACATTGAGTATCGACTTGACCTATGTGCTATGTTTTGGTTGTGCTTTTGGAATTTTTTTTACCTTTATGTAATTTACTTTTTTATTTTGTAATATGTAATTTTTATTTATATTGTAATAGTTTAGTTTCAAAAATTGTATTATAATAGAAAAAACTTAATTTTACTAAAGACCAAAGATCAAGAGAAGGATCAAGGAGTTTGGACTCTCATGACGCTTTTTCTGTCATCAAGAATTGTTGGTTGTTCAAGTGGTAACTTTGAATTGTCATTTTGTCAATTATATGACTTTTCTTTCCTTTGATAGATCATACGAGAGACGCATATGATCGATGTTGGTGGTATCTTAACTTGAACTGTGATTGTGTTTGTATCTTTTATGGTTATTTATATTTTGTGTGGTTGTTTTATAAAATTAGAATCGCAAACTATTAAAAGTTACCAAATAAAAAGCTTTAATTAAAGTTTATAAAATTGGCTAAAACATGAATGGTTTAAACAAGTAATAAATAATAAATTGTTTAAGTTCTTTTTACTAAACAAGCCAAACAAAATCCATTTTTACAAAAATATAAATCACATGCTACCCATGAATGAACATACTTTATGTTACAATTTGCTAGCGTAGGCTAGTTCCTATAGCCAACGCGTTAGTCTGATTATGTTCGAGGTTACATGTTATTCCCTACAATTCAAGTGTAACTTGGGTCAGTGAATATTTGTTTATTGCATGTTTCATGATCCTCGGTAACCCACTAACTAATGTTGGATGAGCATGAGAGAGGTTAAATGTGAACATAAGCCAATAAATCTCGACAGCTCTAGGACTTTCAAAGAGAGTGAAATTGGAAAATAGTTTGTCTACCTAAATAGCTTCTTGGTGTGATTAAACAAAACATTTCCATGTCTTGGAGTGAAATATGGATCCTAGAGTTACTTAAATAATTTTGATATAGATGGGTAATTATTTTTCTAAGGATTAATAAAACAAACTAGAATGGAATTATATAATATTAAATGATGTCTACAAATGAAAATCGTACATTGTAATTCTACTGTTATAAATCTTCTAAAATGATAAGTTGATTAGGCTGACCAAATATTAAATTACTTTGTAGTTTGAGAATAGTTTTCAAGAACAAAGAGAAAAGCTATGCCTAGATAAAGCTCTTCCTAAGGTTCCTCCAACTATTATATCTTTAGTTATTGAAAGGAGTATGTGCCAAGTGTATTTTATACATTGACATGATATAAGAAACATGGAATTCCATTAAGCTAGGAGTTGACTATGATTATCATGATCAACTAGCTGACATGTACATATAATCACTTCACTCTGATTTTGATATGAATGACTTGAAATATCCATCATGGAGTTACATGACATGTTAAGAACTTCTATAACTAACATAGCCAAGTAAAGAAACTCCAACTATAATGCTCCCGCATTTACTATCATGAGTGGAACTGTCAAGAAGAAGAACGCCAGTATCCGATTGGCAAATGATGGTTAAATTTGGTGTACGATTTCCAACCCTAATGCCAAGGACAAAAAGAAGGTTAACTCTTAGACATTTTTTTTCACAACTAGCCTTTTTCTAGGAAATTTTGTACTCTTGTAAACATCATCTATTGTGATACATGTAATTCTTATTTGATATCATGCACTATGCTAAATCACTAACAACAAACTTAATAAAGATTCACAAGTGAATCTCAAAACTCTATACAAAATGTTTCAAATAGTCAACTAAGGGTCGAAAACCGTAAGAATCCCAGTTCAAGTTTATGATGGACTAGGATTTTCTTATTGGGACTAATGGACCAATAAGCATTCAATTTGACTATTTTGGGCTTAGAACCCTTAAATGGGCTCTAAATGGACCCACATTTACAAAACTTAATATTTTGGATCGTGTGGGCCTAAAATGGTTTAGTTTATCTCTAATGGGCCTCGTTGGGTCATAAATGACTCCACTTACCCTAATGGGCCTTAAACCTTTTTAATTAGGCTTAATGGGCCGTGAACTCCCATAAAAGGGGCTAATGGGCCGAGAGCTAATTAGTTGGGCCACATAGGGCCATAACCAAGAATGTAAGGCCCAAGTCACCCTTCCTTCTTCTCTTCTTAGCCTTTCTCGGCCCAACTATGTAAAAATAGAGATTTGCATCAAAAGAGGTGGTGACACCTCATTTTTATTTTGAGGACAACCAAGTTAATTACATAACATGCATCTAAGCAAGACTTTAGCCATGGAGTAATAACCTAATTGAAAACCCCTCATCTCTCTTCTTATTATCTTCGGCCGAGACCTCACACACACCACCATGTTCATATTACTTCAAACACTTACAAGAAATCTCTCAAGAACTCCTTCATCTTCCTTTGAATTTTTGAAAATTAGAGTGTGTTTCAAGAGGTTCTTCATAAAAGTTCACCACAATTAGTAAGTTTTAGTTAGATCTTCATGGTTTTAACTCCAAGGTACACCTTAAATCTCTTCTTAACCCACATTATTTCATAATCCATACTCTAGAACTTCATAGAACTCAAGATTAACTCAAGGGAAGCTTGGTAGGGCTGAAACCTCACTCTTTTCTTCACCAAACCGAGAACAACCAAGAAATGTGAGTTCATACCCCTTGATTTTCGTTTTACTATGTTTTAGGGGAGGATACAATTTGAAATGTGCTAGATCTATGTATTTGTGCATGGTTATGTGTGTTTTCTTGATTTAAATTGTGATTATGTGATAAAACATTATAGATCACAAAAACCCTAACAAAATATTATGATTTAAATTGGGCTTAAAGTGTAAATTTTTTTGTTTTTGTGGACTAAAATGTCATTTTATACAAATTGGAGTCAAGAATGTAAATTTTTGGATATAAGGACTGAAAATGTCACTTTCCTCGAATTTGGGCCAAGATTGTTATTTTTAAAAAATTCGGCTGAAATTGTCATTTTTATCAAAAATGGGCTGAAAGTGTAATTTTTATAGGAATGGATTGAAAATAGCAAAATTTGTATATTTGGGCCAAAAATGTTTATTTAGATGTATTTGGGTCAAAAATTTTAAATTAGATTTAATTGGGCCGAAATTGTAAATATTTATAAATATTGGGCCGAAAATAAAATTTCAACCAAAATGGGCCCCAAAATGGTCATTATATTTGAATTAAGCCCGTAAATTGAAGACTTTTAGTCTTAAGGGATCTAAAGTGTCAAATTTTCCAAAAATGTGACTAAAATGTATATTTTCGGTCTAGCAGGAAAAAAGTGTCACTATTACAAAAATTAGATATTTTTGGTTGTCTAGGTAATACCTCGAGCTAAAACAAACAACGAAATAACAATGAATGGACGAAATACATCGATAACAATTTTTATTGGGCCTAATAATCTCGTTACATAGCTAATGGGCCTTAGGGGCCCATTTAAGTATATATTCGAACTAATATTTTCCATTACATGTTTATTGGGCCTTACGGCCCATTTCCATGTTAATTTGGGCCTGAACTATGGATCACATGTTTATTGGGCCTTAGTGGTCTATTTACATGCCTATTGGGCCTAAATTACCCTTTTACATGTTTATTGGGCCTTAGTGGTCCATTTACATGCTAATTGGACTTGGACTGAAAATCACATGCTTAGTGGATCTTAACTATCCCTCTACATATCCATTGAACTTCATATATTCATATACATACTTTTGGAATTGAAAACTTAAAACATACATGTAAACATTATACTTGATGCAATACATTACTCGTGAACAAGTTGAGAATCTAGTGAGACTTATCGGTTGACACCTTTGAGTGTATGATCATAGCATGTAGTTATAATCAGAGTCTCCTGGAAGGAGAGCAGGAGTTTGTGTATAGATCTATACGATGCGACCTCCTACACCTTAGTTGTTCGCTACAGCTAGACTAGGCCAGTCTAGGGCGACAAACCTTACCTACATCAAAATCGACGTCTGAAAACGCCAAGACAAGAGAATTAGTCATTATCAAGCATAGTTGTAATGGCTCACTTAAAGACTAACTCCAGCAAAGATTTTGATATATTTATACCAATCTTGACGATATTAAAAACATACATACATCGATACTCGGTCTTGGGATTTTATGATTACGATACTTTTATAAGCAGAAAATATCAAATTTTCTAGGTTAAATACAATTATACATTATTTTACTTACAACATAAGACACATGATTTTCTGGGCTGCATTTCATATACATTTCTAAAAACAGAATACACACATGCATTAATACTTGATTTTGACACATTACTTTCAAACTACTTATAGAAAATATCGGATTTTCTGGTGTTTTACGAACTATTCAAAACTTTTCATTCAAACATGTTTATGAACTCACCAACATTATATATGTTGACATTTTCAAAATGACTTGTATTCTCAGGAAATCGTTGAGTGGAAGGTGAGCAGAGAATGGGAAATTTATTGTATTTTGTTAACATCATACTTTTAACGATTTGTTCATGTAACTTAAAATATTGTACTTAATGTAAACAATGACATTTGTATTATTTTATGCATGGTAATGATGATGTTATGTTTCATTTATATTCATTGTGATGAGATTTCAAGACGAAGTCACGCACAAGCCCCTGGACGTTTCCACCGTCTGGTTTGGGGGTGTGATATATTTTATGAAAGAAAAATTTGGTTCCAAAGCAAGAAAAGAAGTTAGAAAGCATAAGTATCAAATATATCTTAAAGAACTGAAAGCTACATGTCAAATAATATGACACAGTCAGATATAAACATTTATAATACCATTGGAATATTACTTACAACCCTTGAGTGTTGAACTCATGGTGAGCTGCTCATATTTGTAAAAATGTGCATTAATTAAAGGGAAGTAAGAGAATAAAATATAGAGAAATTTTTTTTGATCATAGATACCGAGCCCTTACTTCTATCCATATGATCAAATGTCAACTTGTTTTCCCTAAGTGTTTAATCTATGGTCTTATGATTGAAATTGTTTATACAATTATTTATGAGATGATTATGACTTATTTAAATATAGAATATTATTTATGTTTTCTATTTAAAAGAAAGTAGTGAAATCTATGAAACTAGTATAGTAACAATAGTTCAACATTGATGCAAATACATACAAAAGTTTAGATAAAATGTATTTACCGAAACAAATTCTTAGACATATGAATGATAAATTCATTAAAATATATCCAGTTAGATAAGATTTTGGAAGTCATATGACCTCAACTCCTATGATAAATGTTGGTTCTTGTTTGATACGATAGATTCCAAAAGTACCATTTAATAGTGAGAATATATGTTGGAGTTAGTTCACACTAATGGACCATTCGGATTAACCATAAAACATGGTAAGACTAACTTCATTACCTTTAAAGGGTATGAACATGTTTAACTAATTAAAAATAAGTCTGGAACCTCTAAGGTGTTTAGAGGTTTTATAAAACAAAGGTAAGAATCAACAAGGCAACATGATTAATTAGATAATCAGAATGAATAAGGATAGTGAGGATCTTAGTCAAAAGTATAACAATCCTCTAAGGAATTATGAAACAGTTTCACAACTATCTCCACTCAGATGACTACTACAAAAAGTGTAGTTGAATAGAGAAAACAAAGTTCTTGTTCTTGTTCTTGATCTAACTAAGAAGATTTATAAGACACTCTCTAATATATATATATATATATATATATATATATATATATATATATATATATATATATATATATATATATATATATATATATATATATATATATATATATATATATAACGCGGTTAACTCCTCACTTGAACATATGGAAGAAGAGTATTATGAGGCTTACACTCTTCGTGAAGTGCTCGACAAACTAAAACCTAAAATAGAGATGTGTTACTTTGTTGGATATTCCATAAGTCTTTTGGGTATTTATTTTACAAACCCCATAAGAACAAAATGTCTATTGCTTGAAGGGAAATCTTCCAAGAAAGGATGTTGATATCCAAAAGCACTAGCGAGGCCACATTACGCTTGATGAGATTCAACAGTCAAACAACGAAGAACCAAAAGTTAGCACTAGTACTCAATTAGGTATTGAAGCATGAGTTGAGAAATCTAACATACCTCCATTTCCTCCTCAAAGGTTTGATAGAGGAAGTCATATGCATAGTCATATGGATTCTATATTACTGTCACACCCCAAAACCGAAATGATGGAAACGTTCAGGGGTGGAGGACGACATATGTAGTATCATAACAATTGCATCATCGTAATCAAAGTAAACACAACCTTTACATTAAGATATGAATATTTACATCTATTTTTTTCATTGTTTGTGTTCATCAAAAGTGTAACAAAATATATAAAAGACGAGTCTCTAAACGCTCCGTCTTCTCAAAATGCTATGGAAATACCTATCTACTGATTTCCTGAGAATACATGCAGTTTTGAAAGAGTATCAGCATAAAGCTGGTGAGTTCATAAGAATGTTTTTCTAGTGAAATCCATTCATTGAATTTTGTAAAATGTATGCATGTTTCCCAAGAAAATCCAATATTTTCTAACATGTTTGTTCGTTACTGTATGTATAGTATGTTCTGTTTGAAAACCCTGGCTACCACCAGTATGTATAGTATGTTCCGTTTGAAAACCCTGGCTACCACCAATATGTATAGTATGTTCTGTTTGAAATTCCTGGCTACCACTAGTATGTATAGTATGTTCTGTTTAAAAACCCTAGCTACCACCAGTAGGTATAGTATATTGTGTTTGAAAACCCTAGCTACCACCAGTATGTATAGTATGTTCTGTTTGAAAACCCTGACTACCACCAATATGTACCGTAGTTTTATTATTCATAAAAAAAAACAAGTGTTGTACCCATGGAATCCTCCAGTGTAATGTATAGTAGTTCTATTAATTAAAATAAAACTAATGAAGAATGAAATCCCATAAACAAAGGTTAGTTTTTGCTATTGTGAGTTCGTATAACCATGCTTTATATGACTAATGACCTCAGTGACGTTTCTTCAGGTGTTGTACGATATGATATTTGTCACGCCATGTATGCCTACCTAATTGTAGCTAGCAGTTTAGGTCTGGGACTGTCAGTCCCGAATAGATCTATTCATAAATCTCACGCTCTCCCTCCAGGAGACTCTGGTTATACTAAATGTTGATGATTTTACCAGTAAACAGAAGGTTACAATTGAAGAGATGTCTCACAATCATGCATTAACTAGTTTACGTGTAGTTATATATTGCTTTCTCGTAATTGAAACTGTTGTATACTTGGTAGAGTATTAATAATTATACTTAAATAATTATTTGGTGTTATACTCTTGTTATCTGAACGAAGTAATGAATATCATAAACTAAAGTCGTCATAGTTTATATGATTGACCATGTATGAAATCTGGATCAGTAAAGTTGTGTAATGTTTTCCCCCAAACTATACCCATTATAGTTTGATTGTGATGTTATGTATTTGGTTCGTGACTTGTTCTGAAAACTATGAAATTATGATTTGAAAGTGTCCCTTATGCTCCGCATAGTACAAAAGGGATAAAATATCTATATGTTTTATGAAAATCGTTGAACTGTATCAATTACATAAGTTTGAAGCTTGTTGAAATCCTTTTGTTTTAATTCACAAAATCATTTATGTTTGGCTTGTATTCCCCCCTTGAGAACGATTAAAACCATAAAATCGTAGGGGTATGAACTCACAGTTAGATGTGTGCAAGCTTCAAATCGATGAACTGGAAATGAAGACCCTCAAGTTGTTGTATGTGGCACTTAACGGAATCCTAATAACAATTAAATACATATGTGTATCTAAATTAGCGATTTTTTAAGATAAAGTGTTAGAAAAACATTTGCTTTCGGTTAAGGAATGTTACCGGGACTTGATTAAATCGAGGAAACAGGTTTTTCACCATTTTGGGAGTGTTTACATTCGTGAAAAGGGTTTACGACCGTGAAGGGAGTTTATGGCTGTGAACTATCCTTTGAAGGGTTTACGCCCTTGAAGTGAGTACGGCCGTGAACTGATTTACGGTCAATGAAGATTTGCAGATTTGAAGGGTGTACGACCATACACCGAAGAACAAGGATGTTGGATTCGATGAAGAACTTATTTAGATGCTCCAAATCGACTCCCAATGACGATTTTTTTGATGATTTTCGGAAGAATAGGGGTGTTTTTGATGTTTACGGTCAAGATTTTAGAGAGAGAAGGAGAGAGTTTTCGGCCAAGAAGGTTAAAATGAAGGTGGGGGTGCCACATTTATAGGTTGGGGGTATGGTCGGTGGTGTGGTCCACTTGGCACTAATCGTACATGGGTTTACGGCCATATACGAGTTTACGGCCGTAAACTTGTTCTGGTCGCAAACATGTAGTTTTTCGATAAAAATTCGAGTTTTCGCGTGATTTCTGGTTCTGGCTCGTAGATAATTTAATTTATATAAAACGTAATAATTTTCCAAATTGAGGAATTTGATGGAAATTCTAATAAAATTCAAATTTTATTAATGGAAATCGGTTCAATGATAACAGAAAAAGTATCGGGTTGTCACATCATCCCCCTGTTAGAGGGAATTTCGTCCCGAAATTTAAACATTAAATACAAATCATGGACTCAAAAATAGATGTGGATGTTTTTGTTTAATCTGATCTTTGCGCTCCCAAGTGAATTCAGGTCCCCGCTTGGCATTCCAGCGAACCTTCACTATCGGTATGCGACTTTGTTTCGTTCGTTTGATCTTCCGATCCATGATTTTGACTGGTTCTTCCATGAAGTTAAGGTTCTCATTAATCTCGATCTCATCAAGAGGGATCACAAGGGTCTTGTCGGATAAACACTTTTTAAGGTTCGATACGTGGATGACAGGATGAATATTGTTAAGCTATTGTGGTAAACGAAGTTTGTATGCTACGGGACCGATCCTAGCAAGGATCTCGAATGGTCCTATGTAACTCGGATTCAACTTTCCACGCTTTCCAAAGCATATAATGCCTTTCTAGGGTGAGACCTTCAGTAGAACATGGTCACCAACCTGGAACTCCAAGGGTTTTCGTCTCTTATCGGCATAGCTCTTTTGTCTATCTCTCGAAGCCTTTAGTCGTTCCCGGATTTGTACGATCTTTTCTATGGTTTCATGGATGATTTTTGGGCCTGTGAGAGTGTTGTCGGCAACTTGCCCCTTGGCTAGCTACGTGTCGCCCACCTTAGCCCAGCACAGAGGGGATTTGCATTTACGGCCATAAAGGGGTTCAAACGGCGCAACCTTGATACTGGTATGATAACTGTTTTGTAGGAGAATTCGACCAAGGGAAAATAGGTGTCCCACGACTTGCCAAAGTCTATGACACATGCTCTCAACATGTCTTCCAATGTCTGAATTTTCCTCTCACTCTGCCCAACTGTCTATGGATGGTAAGTTGTGCCCATATCCAGTTTAGTTCCAAGAGCTTTCTGCAGTGACTGCCAAAATCTTGAGGTAAATCTGCTATCCCGATCGAAGATAATAGACACAGGCACACCATGTAGTCGAACTATCTCTTGGATGTAGATTCGTGTAAGTCTTTCCATCTTGAAAGTTTCTTTGATTGACAGGAAGTGGGCGAATTTGGTCAATTGGTCGACAATTACCCATATGGTATCGTACCCACTCGGATATTTGGGTAATTTGGTGATAAAATCCATTGTAATTCATTTCCACTTCCACTCAAGTATTTCCGGCTGCTGAAGCAAACCTGAGGGCTTTTGATATTCCACCTTCTCCTTGGCACAAGTCAGGCACTTTCCCACGAAGGTAGCGATCTCTGCTTTCATATTTGGCCACCAATATAACTTCTTGAGATCCAGATACATCTTATCCGAACCTAGGTGAACGGATTATCTAGTCTTGTGAGCTTCGTTCATGATAACCTCCCTGTAACCACCGAACTTTGGGGTCCAGATCCAGTCCATGAAATGATAGAATCTGTCTCCCTTGATCTCTAAGTTTTTCTCCATTCCCCTCAAGGCTTCTTTCGACATGTTCTTTGGTTTTAAGTTTTCCAGCTAAGCCTCTCTGATTTGAGCGGATAAATGTGAACGGATGGTCATTTTCAGTGCCTTCACTCTACGACCTGAGTACTCTTTCCGACTAAGGGAATTTGCTACCACATTGGCCTTGCCGGGAAGGTAGCGTATTTCGCACTCATAATCACTAAGTAGCTCTACCCATTGCCGTTGCCTCATGTTCAACTCTTTCTAATCGAAGATGTGCTGTAGGCTTTTATGGTCGGTGAAGATAGTGCACTTGGTTCCATAGCGATAATGTCTCCATATCTTTAATTCAAAGACCATTGCTCACAACTCCAAGTCGTGAGTTGTATATTTTACTTCATGTGATTTCAGCTGTCTCGAGACATACGCAATCACCTTTCCTCGTTGCATGAGCACATAGCCTAATAGACAACGAACTCCTCATTCCCTTCAGGCAGAGATAGGATAGGTGCGGTGCACAAGGCATGCTTCAATGTTTGAAACATAGTGCCTTGCTTTTCTCCCCAACAAAAGGGTATACCTTTCTGGGTCAGGGTAGTTAAAGGCTTTGGAATTTTGGAGAAATTCTGGATAAACCTGCGATAGTAGCCAACGAGGCCCAAGAATTGATGGATTTTTGTGGGCATCTTCGGTGCTAACCATTTCTCAATCGCTTTGATCTTGGAGGGGTGTACGTGTATGCCTTCCTCGCTAACCACCTGACCAAGGATAGTTACCTTGCAAGTCCATAACTTGCACTTAGAGAATTTCGAATATAGATTCTCCGCCCTTAGAATTTCTTGCACTAGCCTCAAGTGTTGACTATGATCTTCCTCTCTTCGGGAATATACAAGTTTATCATCAATGAATACTATCACAAACTTGTCTAGGAAAGGGCAGCACACTCGATTCATGAAATCCATGAATATCGCCAGTGTGTTGGTTAGACCAAAGGGCATTACTACAAACTCGTAGTGACCATATCGAGTCCGAAATGTTGTCTTAGGAACATCACCCTCATGGACTCATAGCTGATGGTAACCTGATCTTAGGTCTATTTTCGAGAAGTAGCTGACTCCTTGAAGTTGATCAAAGAGGTCATCGATTCGGGAAAGGATAACAGTTCTTGATGGTAAGCTTGTTCAATTTGCGATAATCAATGTACATCCGAAAAGATCCATCCTTCTTTTTCACAAATAAAATCGGGGCTCCTCGGGGTGAGGAACTTGGTCTGATGAACCCCTTGTTAAGAAGTTCATTAAGCTGGTTGGATAACTCTTTTCGCCGACGCTAGACGGTATGGGGATTTAGCTACGGGGGTAGCTCCGAGGATCAAGTCGATTCGAAACTCGAGTTGGCGTTCGGGAGGGATTCTGGGAAGATCTTCAGGGAAGACATCCGGAAATTTGCAGACTTCAGGGAAGCTCTCGAGGTCTTTAACTTCCTGCTTCTCATTAACGACATGATCTAGGAATGCATGGCACTCCTTTCTCAGATATTTCTGGGCTTTGATGCATGAAATGATATGGAGGTTTGAGTTAAGTTTATCGCCATAAATAATGAGGTCCTCGCCAGATGGCAAATTTAAGCGAATGGCTTTTTCATAACAGAAGATATCAGCATGATTGGGGATCAACCAACCCATGCCAATGATGACATCAAAGTTTTTTATGGAAACTGACATGAGGTCGAGAAAAAAAGAATGGTCATTTAGGGTAAGGGTGCAGCCGATGAATATGTCGTTAGTACTCTCTTTCTTACCGTTAGGCATCTCAACGGTGAATGTTTTGGTTAAGGGCTAGGATTATGTTTGAGAAGATGCTTGAATGCATGACTAAAAAAACTTCTCTCCGCACTAGAATCGAAAAGAATGCATGCATAAGAATTGTCAAGGAGGAGCGTACCCGTAACAGTGGTGGGATCAGCAACTGCCTCTTCTTGGCCCAGTGCTAACACTCTCCCCGTGTTTCCAACTGCTATTGCCTTAGGGAAATTTCTCTTGTAGTGCCCGACCTCCCCACAGCCATAGCAGGCTTGACCAACACCCGCTCCAGGAGCCTGATTGGTTGGTTGGGCTGGTGTTTTGCAAACTTGATTTGTGTGCCCCTTCTTACCACAACGGTTGCACAACATTTCACGACATGTATCTTGATGATGATAGTTAGACTTTTTGCACCGAGTAAGGGTACCAGCATATCTACTTGTAGGTGCTTGAGCAGTAGGAACACCGACAGGAGTGGTAGCAGCACGAACAGCCACTACTTGTTGTTTCTTGGAGGGCCCTGCAAAGACTGGCCGTTTCACTTGTTCCAAAACTTCTTCTTCCCACCACTTGCCTTTGGTGATCTGGGAGCGGCTGCCACTTCATTAAGATCAACCCCATGATCTATCAAGGTCTACACTAGACACTTGGCGCAGTCGAACGTGAGAGGTTTAGCAGCCAAAATGTTTCCTTGAGTCGGGTGCGTCAATCCCCAAATGTACCTCTCTATCTTCTTGCTTTCCGAGGTGACCATTCCCGGACAGAGAAAAGCTAGATCGCAGAATCTAGTTGTGTAAGTAGCAATTTCAGAACCTTTCATCTTTAAATTTCAGAGCTCATGCTCTAACTTCTGCATTTCTCCCCTTGGGCAGTACTCAGCAAGCATGAGTTCTTTTAAACTCTCTCAACCCATGGCGTTAGCTACGGGCAGAGTTACGGATTTCACTCAGCCATTCCACCAGGTCAATGCTCTATCGGTGAAGGTTCAAGCGGTGAACTTCACTTTGTTTGCTTAGGAGAATGCATAGATTTCGAAGACCGATTTGATCTTTTCAATCCATCGGGTTAGGGCAATGACACCTCCATTGCCGTCGAAAGATGTGGGTTTCGCATTCATGAAACCTTTGTAGGAACACTCCTTCTGGTGTCCTTGACTACCATCAATATTAAGGGGATGGGTACTATTTCCCGACCCGCTAGGGCTGCCAGAATTAATCTGCGACATTGCGACAACCACATCGGCCGTGACTACTGCTTGGAACATGGTTGGGTTAAATTGAGGAGGTGGTGGTGGTGTTGGATCTGTTGAAGGAATGTTGCTCTTTCTAGTGGGTGTTTTCTTCGGAGGCATCTTGTTCTAAAAAATAATCAGGAAGAAGAGGATGGTAAGTCCCCTAGATTTTTGAATCAGGAGATATGAAACAAGATATATCTCATCCTGAAAGTTAAAGTGTTCTACTAAGCGATAAACAAGGAAATGTTACTATTACAAGTAAACTACTGCTAGGAAGATATGAGTAGCAACACTTGGAATGAATCTCTACACTATATTCAGTTCTAGCTAAGATACACCTATAGTATTTTAATTCGTATGTTCTGTTCTATTGATATCTTGTCGTATATACTTGGTAAGTTTTTGGCTTGTTGCAACACCACAGTCACTCCCAAACACATGTTGGTCATGTCTCAAATAAATATAGTTCATCAAGTTATATTGATCCTAGACATGATTACATAACTATCAAGGTTTAACCACAGTGTCCAACATCCAAATACTTTTGTTTTGTTCTACTCATGATATTGTTTCCGGTACGTATATATACTTGTATACTTCTTATAAAATACTTGTATTTTAAAAGTATAATTTTATTTCAGATCTCTTCGGCCCCTTAGCTTTTATAGTTGTATATCATGTAAGGTTCGGTATACTTAGTTCACTATAAACAATAGCTCTGATACCAATCTGTCACACCACGAAACCGAAATGACAGAAACGTTCGAGGGTGGAGGACGTCATATGTAGTATCATCACAATTGCATCATAGTAATCAAAGTAAACACAACCTTTACATTAAGATATGAATATTTACATCTGATTGTTTCATAGTTTGTGTTCATCAAAAGTGTAACAAAATATAAAAAAGACGTGTATCTAAACGCTCCGTTTTCTCATAATGTTGTGGAAGTACATGTCTACTAATTTCCTGAGAATACAAGCGTTTTTGAAAGAGTATCAGCATAAAGCTCGTGAGTTCATAAGAATGTTTTTGTCGTGAAAACCATTCATTGAATTTTGTAAAATGTATGCATGTTTCCCAAGAAAATCCAATATTTTCTAACATTTTTGTTCATTACTATATGTATAGTGTGTTCTATTTGAAAACCCTGGCTACCACCAGTATGTATAGTATGTTTCATTTAAAAACCATGGCTACCACTTATGTTCTGTTTGAAAACCCTAGCTACCACCAGTATATATAGTATGTTCTGCTTGAAAACCCTGGCCACCACCAGTAGGTATAGTATGTTCTGTTTGAAAACTCTGGCTACCACCAGTATATATAATATGTTCTGTTTGAAAACCCTGGTCACCACCAATAGGTATAGTATGTTCTGTTTGAAAACCATGGCTACCACCCGTATGTATAGTATGTTCTGTTTGAAAACTCTGGCTACCACTAGTTTGTATAGTATGTTCTATTTGAAAACTCCGGCTACCACCATTATGTACCGTAGTTTTATTATTCATAATAAAACCAATGTTGTACCCATGGAATCCTCCAGTGTAATGTATAGTAGTTCTATTAATTAAAATAAAAATAATGAAAAATGAAATCCCATAAACAAAGGTTAGTTTAAACTATTGTGAGTTCGTATAACCATGCTTGATATGACTGATGACCTCAGCGATGTTTCTTCAGGCATCGTACGGTATGATATTTGTCACCCCAGGCATGCCTGCCTAACTGTAGCTAGCAGTTTAGGTGTAAGATTGTCAGTCCCGAATAGATCTATTTAGAAATATCATGTTCTCCCTCCAAGAGACTCTGGTTATACTACATGTCGAGGATTTTACCATTACCTAGAAGGGTACAATTTAAGAGATGTCTCACAATCATGTATTAACTAGTTTACATGTAGTTCTGTATTGTTTTCTCGTAATTGAAACCGTTGTATACTTGGTAGAGTATTAATAGTTATACTTAAATAATTATTTGTATTATACTCTTATTATCTGAACGAAGTAAGGAATATCATAAGCTAAAGCCGTTATAGTTTATATGATTGACCATGTATGGAATTTGGATCAGTAAAGTTGTGTAATGTTTTTCCCCAAACTATACCCATTATAGTTTGACTGTGATGTTATGTACTTGGTTCGTGACTTGCTCTGAAAACTATGAAATTATGATTTGAAAGTGTTTCTTATGCTCCGCATAGTACAAAAGGGATAAAATATCTATATGTTTTATGAAATTCGTTGAACTGTATCAATTGCATAAGTTTTAAGCTTGTTGAAATCCTTTTGTTTTAATTCACAAAATCATTTATGTTTGGCTTGTATTCCCCCCTTGAAAACGATTAAAACCATAAAATCGTAGGGGTATGAACTCACAGTTAGATGTGTGCAAGTGTCGAATCGATGAACTGGAAATGAAGACCCTCGAGTTGTTGTACATGGTACTTAAAGGAATCCTAATAACAATTAAATACATACGTGTACCTAAATTCGTGATTTTTGTTAGATAAAGTGCTAGAAAAACAATTTCTTTCGGTTAAGGAATGTTACCGGGACTTGATTGAATCGAAGAAACGGGTTTTTCACAATTTTGGGAGTGTTTACGACCGTGAAAGGGGTTTACGGCCGTGAAGGGAGTTTACGGTCGTGAACTGTTTACGGCCTTGAAGTTAGTACGGTCGTGAACTGGTTTACGGTTAATGAAGATTTGCATTTTTGAAGGGTGTACGGTCGTACACTCAAGAACAAGGATACTGGATTCGATGAAAAATGTGTTCTAGATGCTCCAAATCGACTCCCAATGATTTTTTGATGATTTTCGGAAGAATATGGGTGTTTTTGTGTTTACGGTCAAGAGTTTAGAGAGAGAAGGAGAGAGTTTTCGACCAAGGTTAAAATGAAGGTGTGGTTCCCGTATTTATAGGTTGGGGGTATGGTCGGTGGTGGGGTCCACCTGGCACTAACCGTACATGGGTTTAGGGTTGTATACGGGTTTACAGCCGTAAACACGTTCTGGCCGTAAGAATGTTGTTTTTCGAGAAAAATTTGAGTTTTCGCGTGATTTCTGGTTCCGACTCGTATATAATTTTATTTATATAAAACGTAATAATTTTCCAAACTCAGGAATTTGACGGAAATTCTAATAAAATTCAAAATTTATTAACGGAAATCGGTTAAATGATAACAAAAAAAGTTTCGAGTTGTCACAATTACTGAGGTAAATGAGTCAAATTTTAGATGACGATTACCGTCTACCAGTTATCAGAAGTTATGACAAGACCTATAGGCTTCAAAATACAAGGATGATATGGAGAGGGATATTTTGTCCATGAATGTTTGAAGCTTGGTTTAGGTGACACTTGTCCTTAAAACTATTAGGAGTAAGTGTATCTCCAAAAAGAATACAAACATGGATAAGAATACACACATCTCTAACCATGATGGTTTATGATGGGTATGTAAGCTTAAGAAGTCCAATTATGAACTGTAACAAGCATCTTGTCGTTGGAATCTTTGTTATACTGAGAAACTCAAAGAATTAGAAATTAAAGAAACGAAGATGAGCTATATATATATATATATATATATATATATATATATATATATATATATATATATATATATATATGTATGTGTGTGTGTATGTGTGCATGTCAAAGCTAGTGAGAGCGTTGTTGTCACCCTTGTATTGTATATGGATGATGTATAGTTCATAGGAAACTATGTCCTGACTTTCCATAGTGTAAAAGCTTGGCATGCATATTATTTCTTTGTGAAACATATTGTTACATCCCCTATTTTCCATAACAAAAAAAAAAAAAAATTCTTAACGCTTTCGAAAACAATGTTATGTTTGTTTGCGTAAAATCCTAGTATATTAAAATAATTTGAGTACAAATGATTGTATCTAAATAATAAAAACCTAAGGATGTAATAATCAATACACCACATAAATTATAGCCTGAAGACCTGACAATCCTTAATACTATTAGATGTCTTCTCTTTAATCACTTAGCATCTTATTCAAGTTCAAGCAACCACTACATATGATGCATATAAATTTAATGGGTTAGGTTTGGAAACTTAGTGAGGTACATAGAGTTTTCAATCCGACAATGTTATTATGATAATAATCCATAATCAAGAAACTTGCAAAACCAATTGTTACCAAACACTATAGATATATAATCCAACAAAGATATTTATAAAACAAAATTCTATTTTATACCCCATCTAGACAATTCTCATGAATCCTAATCAATGATCATTTGGAAGAATCATCTTACCTGACGAATCATTTAGAAAACAGATTGACTACACAACTAGGGGATTCCTTGGTCAATGTAAATCATAAACGACAACCATGAGCAGGGATGGAGAATGATTCATTAGCACCTATTGGTAATGAGTCTTCTAGTGTTTCACCAGACTGTATAGAATAATTAGTGGTCGTCATCTTACTCTGAAAGATGACTTGTATGGAAGGTGCGCTCGAGATAAAGACATGGAAACAGAACTCGCAACTCTGTTCCAATCTCTCACACACTCTATAACTAAGACTACCCAATATCCAACTTATCAAATAACTACATCCATTGTATGATTACTACCCATTTAAGTCAACTTATTTTGATTTCAATGATCCTTGTAAGTCATAGTTTATATCCAACCCATTTTATAATACAAATAGTTAATTCTAAATGCAATATCATGCGACATAGGGTATAAGTAAGCACTTAGTCAACTTACTTTGAAGTAAGCATCCTTTATAAGTATTAATTTATCACTATACAAGACTGTAATGCATGTAATTAACTTCCAAAACTTTTTTCTTGTTTATGAAATACTTTCCATCCTACAGGTATTTATATTCAGCACGGGATTCAACTGGTGAGTATTCGCTACACCTTAAATCTTTTAACTAATAATATTTGTAACAAGATCGTCACATGCCATAACCCAAGTACTTTTAGCACTTATATAATCATATTTGGCTCGCACAGAGTGTTATGTAGTATTATATATATATATATATATATATATATATATATATATATATATATATATATATATATATATATATATATATATATATATATATAAACACGTATTTCAAGTAAAAATCATTTAATTCACATATAAAGTATAGTATCATTATATGAATATAGAATATAAATAACAAACTTTCAGCATATATTTAATTCATTAAGTATTCAAAAATAATATTGAATCGTGCTCATGAAAGAAACTAAGCATTCAGCTGATTATAGGTGGAAGATTAGCGGAAAAGTTAGCTCCTCGACCAACACTTCAACTTTCCCCTTTTAAACGAACTAAATGCAAATTTTGTATATAAAAAAATATTATTTATTTACCAAATTTAAACCATACAACCTAACTATAAATACCTACCATTTATACACATTTCGCACTAGAAACACACAAACCTGTTTCTATTTTCTCATATTCTCTTCCAATGGAACCAACTCAAAATACCCCACCCAATCCAGACACCCAACAACCTCAACACTCAAAATGATCCATATGTATATCTTGGTTAGATGAATATGTTAACCTGCCCGATTCAGTAACAACCTCTATTCAACTACCTTCCATACCCCCCCCCCCCCCCCCCCCCCCAAAAAAAAAAAAAAAAAAAAAACCTACCGATAATAAAGACAACAACAATTTAATCAACACCAACTCTAAGCCTCTCAACAATTTGAATCCTAACCTTCCTAACCTCAATAATTTCAAACACAGCCATTTCAATTCCCATTTTATTCATCCCAATCTATAAAACTCGACAATGACAATAACAAAAGGGTCCAATAAACATAACGATCATCTAGAAGAATGCAAAAGAAAGGAAATAGTAAAAAAATTTAAAAAAAAAAAAAGAAAAAAGAAGAAGAAGAAGAGGAGGAAGCTTTAGTGAAAACTTGGATTTTCATATTGCAAGACGTAAACCGGCAGCGCAAACAAGACAAAGTTTTTGGAATCATGTTGGAAACCACTTTAACTAGGTATTAGGAAGGCAAACATATCAGATGTATGACACGGTAAATGGAAAATGTTGTGACCTAAAAGCGGCTTGCACCAAATTTAATGGTATGTTTGAAAATCTAAAAAATATGCACAAAAGCGTTAGTAACGGTTTTAATATTTTATCAATTGCATGCTACTAATACGAGCTTTCCAACGGCAGTAAAGCATTCGACCGTCAAAAAGAGTGGAATATTTGTTGTAAGGATCCAAAATAGGTCCTTAATCTAGAGACGTCACATTCGGAATCTACCACGATTTTTGGATGTGAGTTTTGGCCTTGACATCAATGATATTTTCGATGGCACCGAGAGGGAGAGTCCACAGGAAGTGCAACTTCGTAGACCATCAGGAATGGATAAAGGGAAAAATGCATCATCTTCATCCGGAAAAGCGAGTACCGAAGAAATACTTTCGAAAAAAAAATAGACAACACTTTACTTTTTCTCGAAAAAAATATATAAAAAAAAACAGATGAACCCGTCGCCAAAAAATAACACTTACTGATTTTCAAATTCTAAACACAATGCCCCAACAGATCCCAACCCGAAAAAATCAAGCAACATTTTTAAAAATTTAACAAGTCTGTCAAAAATATGGCAAACACGTTCTAAAGTTTTAAATATTTATGTTTTATTTTCTAAGTTTTTTTTTAGTAATCTAGGTTTTAAATTTCTATGTTTTTATGTTTTTTAGTAATTTAGGTTTTAAATTCCTATGTTTTTATGCTTCTTTAGTAATTAGGTTTTAAATTTATATGTTTTTAAATAATGTTATGGATTATTAAGTAATGTAATTAGTATTTAATGAATGTAAAATATTTATTTATGTTTTTATTTAATCTAATGTCGAAAAAAGTAAATAATATAGAACGGTACCATTTCCAACGGATAGTAATATACTAATAAATATATAGTAGATACGATGAAACTTAGATATATGACTAACACGTTTCTAGTAAAGATATAATAACCATACCCTTTAATTGATAATTAAAAGATTTTGTTATTGAAAGACCAAAAAAAAAAAAATTATCGTAGAATGATCCATGAATCCATAGAAAAGGATTGAGCGCAAAAAACAAGGAATGGACATACCCACTGTTTTCTTGGGTACACAAAAAGAGACTTCCAAGTTGTACTCGTGCAATTAATTTCCATGTATATATGAGAATCAAATATCCGTCAATTTTTTTCTATGCATCTTAGGCTGGCAGGTGCACTGCAAACCGCACAATGTTGCTTATTTGGCATCTTAGGCTGCACGGTGTGGTGCAGTTTGAGACCGTACTTGGCCACATCAGCAGGGAACACTGCCTCCTGGGTGCGGTTTCGTGCGGTTCAAACCGCAGTGCGGCAAAAAATGGCGGCGGCTTGTGATTGGTTGCAGATAATTTGACTGTTTTTTGATTGGGTGGGGAGAAATTAAAGTTTTTATTTTAATTTTTTTTTTTTTTTAAAATGAAGTGTGACACCACTCCTTGGGTGTGGCAGGAAACCGCACTTTTGTGGTAAAAATGACGTGTCGCTTACGTGGCAACGAAGGGAGTGCGGTTCCGGTGACACGACACCCTCCAGCCTTAGTGTGCAGCGAACACAACAATGATCCCCACCATTAGATTGTGGTGAAGATACCACAGGAAGTAAAATGCACTACACCCTATACTTCATTTTTTTAATCATGGAGCCTTCAACGGTTATTTTCCTTTTTTAAACACTATAAATATAACAATTCCCTTCTCAATTTACAGCACAAAAAAACACTAAAACACTCTATATACAACTTTCTTGTTTGTTTAAAACTGTTTTCATCATCGTCGTCGTCCACTTCATTAGATACATTGTCGTTGCGAGAAACAGAGTTTATTGGAGGCGTTATGCGAACAACATTGACATCTCTATCAGAAAATGAAGCCGAAATTTAGCAAACAAAATTTAGAAATCCTCCTTTACGGAGAAATCATGAAGCCGAACACAACCAACTTGTCAATCAGTACTTCGTTGACGATGCAGTGTATGCCGTAAAATTCAGACGTCGGTTTCAGATGAGCAAAGAATTACTTTGATGTATTGTCGATGACATCAAAGATCGGTTTTCATATTTTGAGCAACGAGTTAATGGTAGAGGTCAGTTAGGTTTTTCCTCAATTCAGAAATGTATTCTTGCGATTCGTCAACTAGCATTTGACATGAGACCGTACTCATGGGATGAATATTTGAGGATGTCAGAGCAAAAAGTGAGGGAATGTATATATAACTTTGCTAGAACTTGATTATTTTGTATTGTGAGCACTATTTACGCAAGGCTACAATAAGTGATATCCACAAACTATATACAACACACGAAAAAAAAAACATGGATTCCTTGGAATACTTGGTAGTATTGATTTTATGCATTGGGGTGGTAAATGTTCCCGAATGGCAAAAAATAATTTTAGAAGCAGTGGTGTCGCACGGTCTTTAGATATGACATGCATTTTTTGGTCCAACGATTTCCAACAACGACATCAACATTCTAGACCAATCACCGATTTTCAACGACATCTACATTGGGAACACATATGATGTGCTGTTTCAGGCAAATGAGACATCGTACAAGCATGGAGATTACCTTACTGATGGGATATATCCCAAGTTAGCTAAATTTTCGAAATCATTTTCATGTCCAAATGATGAAAAGCTAATAAAGTTTAAGTCGACCCAAGAATCTGCTAGGAAGGATATTGAGGGAACATTTGGTGTTCTAAAGAGATGTTGGAAAATACACGTAGCACTGGCATAATCTATAGAGCGAAAACGAATAAGTAGTCTTATGTATGTTGTATTATATTGGATAATATAGTTCTAGAAGATGAGGGGAAAACGATTTTCCACTACAATAAAAACGAGGATTTACCAAATGTGGAAGGAGTTGGTATTAATATGCAGACGTACATGGAGAATAAAGTTGAGGTATATGACTAAGTCAAACACCACAATCTTCGTGCAGATTTGGTGAAACACATCTTCAGTGCTCAAGTGAATCCCGATGTGGATGATTTTGATGAAGACGAGTTGTTCGACCCTACCAATGACGAGTCAGAAATGTTTGAAAGAGATTCAGGGGAGGATATCACAACGTGGCTAGTGACGATGATTAGATCATTTTTTTTTTGAATATATTTTTAATTTATGTTTTCAACGTAGGGTGTAATTTTTTTAATTAATGAAGTATTTTATTTTTATTAATTAAAAATTATTAAATCATATTTTATTAATTTAAAAAAATATGGTAATATATGGTATGACACCCATCAGTTTTGTAAGATGAGTGGAAAAGTAATGTGGGATTACGTGATAATATTGTGGTGAGTGTGGTATAACACTTTTAGACTTAGGTGTTTATGATAGTTTTCGTTCACTGAATTGATTGATTTATTTATTTATTTAATTATGGTTATATGGCAAAATATATATTTTGAATTAACTTTTTTGTGTTTGATAAAAGGCTTTACAAGTGTAAATTACTAATAAGTTCATGAAAAAAAGAGGCAAAAAAAGTAAATGAGAGAATTTATTAAGGGTCATATAAATATTTTATCTCAAAAAAAATCGTAAGTTGTCTAAAAAAGTCTGAATTGAGCTAATTTTTAGAAACTCATTTTTAAAGGCATTAAAATTTGTTTTCAAAATCAAATATTTCTATTAACTTATTCTTGTTTTTTCAGAAAACCAATAATTAATAAGTTGATTTAAAAAAAAAAAAAACTATCTAAAACTCCTATTTACTACTTACTAAGTCAATAGATGAAGACAAGTGTCAAAATAAAAAAATATAAAAAGATTATGTGAGATAATTACCAAATTACTCATGTCATTATTTTACATAAGTAGAAAGATCAGTATGTTCAAAATATAGGAACATATTTAATTTATCCTAACACACACACACACACACACACATATATATATATATATAATATATATATATATATATATCTATATATATATATATATATATATATATATATATATATATATATATATATATATATATATATATATATATATAGAGAGAGAGAGAGAGAGAGTTGGCAAAAGATCAACTTGAATTTATACGCGAAGAGATACCTAGCCAACTTGCATTCATAATTCCTAGGAAACAGAACAATCACCTCGCCTCTTTGGAATATAATAACTAAGTTTCACATCTAGAAATTTCCACTGTCTAGGATCTTGGATTGAAGATTTATGGGGCAATTTTTATGGGTAGAAAATTTATCTTTCCATTTTTAATATCTTGAACATATACCAACATTCCAGATAGCCCAAAATTTTGGATTTAGTCAATATATTGAGATTGTCATCATGTTTTTTGTTATCTTTTATACAGGACTTGAAGACTTGATCAAAAAGGGATGGACCAGGTCAAAAGGCATTTGGTCAAAGTGAATTAAACATTGAAGTCCCTCTGGAACACCAGGTCAAGCATGAATCAAGGAGTACCCCGAGATATTAGGGAGTCAGTTATAAAATCCTTATATAAATAAGACTAGATGATCATTCTAAATACATTATCACAATATGCCTTCCAATCTCTCTTGCTCACTAAACACTCTTATAGGAAAATTACAAAACACTACGATTAACTAGCATTTTTAATTTGTTTTCAATTAATTAAAGTTCTAAGGTAGGTGATATTATCACTACTTGAGGTTTTATGCCAAAGATCCAAATGGATTAATTAGTTTCCTCGTAACTCTCTGTGTTCTTGAAATTATTCTCGTTTACTTAATTACTAACATTTGATTGATTAAAAGATTCTTATATATGATCGATTACAAGATTCTTACATGTTCGTCTGATCCTTTACTATGATCTGTAATTGCAATCTTACAAAAATACCAAAATATTCTGCAATATCTTGGCATCCTTTTGAATATCTTAAGACTTATCCATGAATTCGTCAATTTAACAACTTTAACATTACTTTTGTCCTACTCCTTACAAATATACTATTTTTACATTTCGAAACAAATCAATGTTCTCAAATAATTTTCTGAATACTATTGTTTTATTTCGAGGATCTTGGGCTTGATCAAGATCTTTAGCATATTTCAAAATCTTGAGCATTTCACAGTTTTACATTTTATTCTAAACATCACACCACACTTAATAATCTGGTTGAAAATTAGGTTATCAACTTTTGACCAAAGCACACACGCACATACATACATACATACACACACGCGCGCACACACACAAACACACACACACACACACACACACACATATATATATATATATATATATATATATATATATATATATATATAACATCATGTTTTTAGGCTAGAAGATTTGGGCATTTTGGTAAAAATAAAAAGTTTCTTTATTTTAAAATAAAACAAATTAAAATGAAATAAATAAATAGAAGGAAGTAGTTTATTTTGATTAATAACCATCATAAACATTATTGTTAAGTCAACAGTAAATTATGATATAGTTTAGGCGTAAAAAGAAAATGTTTAAGGTTTAGTGGCTAAAAGTTTCGATTTGTAGAAACTTTTGTTTGACAAGAGAATTTGACAAAATAAGTATCACTAACTAGGTTTGCTAAATTTATGGTGGAGAAGGACCAATAGGAGACAAAATATAATTTTTATTGACTTTCTAGCAAAGTTACGGACCAAATTGAAATGAATTTTGAGTGAGGGACCAAAGCTATCAATTTGAAAATTTTAAGGGAAGCACCCTGTTCCCCTGGAAAGACCCCATGATTTTTTCACAGATCTTCTCCTTTTAACATCATTTTCTACAGTATTTTTCACTCATTCATCCCCCCCCCCTCCCCCCCGCTTTTCTTCTCTACTCGCCCCCAATATACCTCCCGTCTCCATAATTGATTTTTCCACAAGAATTCTTGGTGTTTTGATGATAAGCACTTCTACATGAATCATTACACATCTCTGCAACATTTTGCATTAAAAAGGTTGTATTTTTCCTCTTTTTTCCCTAAATTCAAATTACAGTTTTGATGAGATGATAAGTCTAAATATCATGCTTATGATGTTCTTAAGAAATTATTGTTATAATTTCTTTCCTTAACACATCTCCAAGCTCCAACCAATAAATGATTGTGAGATTTGTGAGACTGGAGTTGTTTTGATGAGTTCTCTTAACCTTTAACGGTGAAATCCGAGTTGATGCTTAAATTGATTGATTATTTTGAAATTACTGATGTAGTTTAACTCGTTGATCTATCTATAAACTCCAACTAACAAATAATTGGGAGATATATGAGTTTGAATGTGATTTTGTGGGCTTCTAAAACGTTAAATCTTCAAATCCAAATTTTAAGATTCAAGCAATGATATGAGCTTGAGTTTATGGTTAGAGGGTACATTCTCTTCAATCAATGATCCATTTGTCAACCTTTGGTTTATGGTGACGTTCCATGATGTTTGAATCAAGTTCTAGTTCTAACGGTGAGAATTTGGGTATCTTCCTTTTAGTATTCATTAACTCAAATCACTGATTTCAAGCAATCATACGAGCTTGAGTTTGTGATTTGATTGCTTATGCTCTTTCTAATGGTGGGAATTTGGGTATCTTCTTTTTAGGAGTCATTGATTCAAATTATCATTTTCAAGCAATGATACAAGCTTGAGTTTGTGATTGGATTGCTTGTGCTCTTTCAAATCCATGACCCATTTGTGAATCCATGGTTTCAGACGATG
The DNA here is from genome assembly GCF_052625555.1 of Lactuca saligna. NCBI lineage: Eukaryota > Viridiplantae > Streptophyta > Magnoliopsida > Asterales > Asteraceae > Lactuca > Lactuca saligna. The sequence goes on from NC_136424.1 coordinate 33,263,704, forward strand.
GTATGAGTTTGATGTTATGCTTAGATTATGTATTCCATGCTAATCCATGATCCATTTACAATTCGTGCCTTATTATGAGATTATGAAACTTATACTAAAACCTTACTTTAATTTGGGATTTAAATTTTTTTGAATATGAAACTATGTTCCAATCTTGAATTCTCACTTTGAATGTATTCCCTTGTCTAGTTTAGGTATCCAATAATTATTTGAGATATTGGGAAGCATTATTCTCATCTAGTTCCATTAGTTGGTGTTCGAAGGGTTTGTGAAATTTCTAACGATGTGGAACTTTGAATTTAGTTATATTCCAAGCTCTAGTTTCTTATAACATCCTTATTCCCTAGTGAAGTGGTGTTGGTGTGCTTATTGTAAGTATAGAGTCAAAGGAATTGTCCTTTTAAAGCAACTCCTTCAACTTTTAAGTTTTTACCCTTTTTGACGATTAAAATGATTTTTATACAAATGTGGATATTTTAAGGTTATTCCAAGGATATGAACCACAGTGATCATTTTTATTTACTTTTGAAGTGTTACAACTTATGCTGGATGTCCTTTAATCATTTGAATTGTTTTGGAAGTTTTATATAAAGTTGGTTGGCTAAATGAGAAATAAAGCCCGTAGTTATGTTTATTCCATTTTTATAATTGTGATCTTTTTGTGTTGATTCTAGATCACTCTTTTGGTCCCTTTTGGCATCCTAAATTCACATTTTCGGGGATGTCCTTTTGAATTAATTACATTTTTAGAGATATTGATTTATTTATGTGTATATGTGTGTGTGTGTGTGGGGGGGGGGGGGGGGGGGATACTATTATTGGTACAGTTTCCCTTTTGATTTTTATTGTGAAATATCAGGAGTAAATGTCCCTTATTTTTTATTTTTGTGTTTTGCAAACTGTTTAACATATATATAATTGCTAGTTGCCTATATGGGGACTATTTGTGTATTCATGAAATTATGTTTTTTCAAAAATGCTTTGGATTGATATAAAGCTAAAATGCTTATATTGAGAAAAGATATTTTTGGAATCCTACTTGTTGCGTACATACATATCATGTTAGGATGGGTGTGACTTTGTAGTTTTGGGTACCCAAATGAATAGTTATTGTTTCTTGTTGTTTGTTTGTGAGTTGATTACTAGATACTCATCACATGCATAAGTAGAGGCTCCCTACCCCTCGTGTGGCCTAGGTTGGATTGCCCTAGTGCCTTGTTTGTGGGTGTAAGGGCGACTTGGCTTTTTCATCTACCATGCGTTCTTCAAACATAGTGATCAATATTTTGTTATCAGATGCGATTACAAAAGTTGTCTTTCGATCATGAGTTCGTCGCATCCGACGATTGTTGTGAGCAGGACTTTGAGATTGACATAGGTTAGGATATTTGCATGCATTGCATTATCCATTTGGATTATATATATATATATATATATATATATATATATATATATATATATATATATATATATATATATATATATATATATATATAGGGAAAAGTGAATATACCTTTAAGGGTATATAAGCTTAGGTACCCAAATTCACTATATCACGTCGTTTTGTATCATATAATACATTCTAATTGTTCAATATTCTTATAATTTAGCTTGTAAATTGATTTACTTCCAAGATTTTTATAAATTACACATTTATCTTCCTGTTACATAATTTTCATTTTTACCTACAATATATATAGCCTAGTAGGTGATCGGTAAAATGATGTGATATAAGAGGAAGATAATAGTGAAATTTCGAAAATCTTGAAAGTAAATCAAGTTAGGGTTGAAGTTTAAGAACATTATAATGAATATATCAAACAAAACGACGTATTATTGTTTGTTTGGGTACCTAAGCTTATGTACCCTTAAGGGTATATTCACATTTCCCATATATATATATATATATATATATATATATATATATATATATATATATATATATATATATATATATATATATATATATATATATATATATATATATATATATATATATATATATATATATATATATATATATATACACAAAACTTCAAAAATGGTCCCTGTGATTTTCGAAAATATCAAGTTTAGTCCCTAAGTTCAAAAACCTCACAAATGGTCTCTGTGGTTTCAAAACTTTTAACAAATGGTCCTTTTCGCTAACACCGTTAGCTTTTGGCCGTTAAGTGAAGGGTATTTCTGTCTTTTTACTACCACAGGGACCATTTATGAAGTTTTGACTGTTTTTTTTTAAAAAGAAAAATATATATAATTATTTAATATAAAGTGGGCCACCCACCCATCCCTCTCTCTCTCTAAACAACCAAGAAACCACCATAAACCACCACCCAAAACCACCCTCTTCTGATAAAAAAATGTCACCCCAAACCCCATCTCACATCTCCCTCTCATCTGTTTCTGCCCAGAAAAAGGAAGGAAGAGGTGGCATCCACCTTGCTGCCACCAAATTGCCACCACCCCACCCTTCACTACTACCACCTGAGAGCACATCCCCAACCCTTTGTTGTTCCTGTTTCGATCACAGCTCTCTCCCTCATCCCATTTGTTTTCTCTGGAAATTTTAAACAAGAAAGAAGAAGCAGAAGGCCACCGAAGCAGCTTCCTACTGCCCAACGCCACCTGGTGCTGCTGCTTTAAAAATCACATGCCACCTCACTTTCTCACCGGAAAAACCACCCCTAAGCTACTTAGTGACCTTCTCCATACTCCCTTCATTGAATACAGTTGAAGGAAGCAAGAACATGGCATCAGAAGACCACCGGAGTGGCCTCTTGCCACCCCCATCGCTGTTCCAAATCACCGCCATCAGCAAAGATGTGTTCGTAGGGTAACTATAAAGAGTAAAATCATTTGTGCATTGATTTTGTTATCATTTGCTCGATCGATCCAAATCCTCCCTATACTAATTAAATCAATCAGAAGCCCCATCATCGATGAACTCATATCAAACGGTGAAATTCCCAAATCTTAGCTTTTTTAACCTCCGTCCCATTTCTTATTTCATTCCTTCACCATGGTTCTTTAATGGCTTATTCGACACCAACAACCCATTTGAAAACAACAAAACTCGAATCAAACCTATGAAAGGGAAGGGGGTATCATCGGATATTACAGTAGCAACCATTTTTTTTATCAAACTTAATAGCCCCACCCCACCACAAATCACATTCTTTACATAGCTGATGCCAAAAAAACTGAAAGTGAATTTCTTGGGAAAAGAAAACATAGATCCAAGGTACATGCACATGAAGTTGAGGTGATGATTCATCAGTCAGGGAAGGGGTTATGGTTCTTAGTCGCCAACATAAGAACTCAAGGAATTGGTATGATATCATGGGAGATGATTTTGATCATCTAACTGGTTAAGGTCTCAAGAGTATTCTTCCAGATTCCAAGAGTTGGGAAATCGTTGAGATTGGCTAGTAATGGAAGTTTAGTTTTGGTAAGCGTAGGTTATAGACGGTTCATGCTATTTGATGTTTGATGGGTTGTGAATCCATCAGACTTATAGGATTAAAGAGCTTCGTCGAATCCAAGTGGGGGAGAATCGATCAGAAATTTCAGGAGTTAGATAGGGTGTGGGATTAGGGAAAGTTTTGCATCCTGGTCAGGAAAAGAGACGACCCAATTGATCGTTTTGATTGAGGTTGTGTAAGTGAGAGTTCAGGGAACTCCCAAAAGTTGATCGACATCTTATTGTTATGCATAGAAGGTTTGTGGATGGATCCATATCAAGGGTTTTGTTAGAGCCTCGCTACCTATTCTTGTCTGATGAGGGTTTTAGAATTCGAAGTATTACCTGAACACCTAGTCGGATGCATGTTTAAACTCAGGTGTGTGGGGTTGTGATGGTTAAGGTGTGGTAAGGCCATGGGTGGTAACCTTGGTTGGTTTGAAGTGTTTTAAGACTGCAATGGGATCGTAGCAACCATCGGTTGTGGTAGCGAATCGATGAGGTGGTCACGAGTTTAAAGGAGGATCATTTCACGCTTTAGGCATGACAGACGGGATTGTCAAGGTACATTTCCATGTTTTAGATAGAGGATCATTATGTTCCTAGGTGGAGTCGGGCATGCGTAGCTCTAGATGGGTGGGACTCGTGGGTGAGGCTGCTCCGTGGTATAGTTTTGGGTGGGACCCGTGGGTGAGGCCCGTGTGATTACGGTAATGCGGGTGGGACCTAGAAGAGACTGTTGGGTCAAGGTATTGGATCTTGGGTTTCAGGATTGAGTGTGTGGTATGTAAGAGGTGTAGAGGAATGTTGGGGCTAGGTAGCCTTGTCATTTGAACTCTTAGGAACCTGGTGGCTGGACCAGGTGCGAGAGTGGCAGTCTCAGAGATGATTTAGGAATCTCTATACCCCAGATTAGTGAGGGTTTTCTGTGAATCAGAGGGTTTTTGGTGAAATGCAAGTGTAGATCTTTTTGTCTCGAATTATGAGTTGGGTACCGAGATGGTTCTTGGTGGGAATTTGTGTTGGGAATCGCGGACATTTATGTGCAAGGCCTTCTTTTCTATAGGATATGAGTTAAGGAATATGAATGGAAAGATTCAATTTTGTTGGCAGATCAAACTCTTGTGTTTTGATTTGGTTATATATATATGTGCGGTCAGGCAAGTATGGTGTTTTGGATTTTCGGATGGATTTCATTATATGATTGGTCATGGATTTCTTCAGATGGTTTAGACCTGGGTGGGTCAGTTCTTAAGGTTGTGGAGAGACCACATCATGCATGGAACTAGGAAGTGGTAGGTCATTGGTGGCCGATTGTGATATAAAACTTCAGTTAGTCTTGTAGCATTCTCTTTTAGCAATGGATTTGGTTGCATCAGTTTTTCGGGTTGCTATGATCGATTGGAGCCATTAGTGGAAAGATAGCTTGGGTAATTATTTTCGAATAAGGCTTTCGTTCGGAAGCCGCATGTGTGTTATTTGACTCAGCAATCGTGCTGGAACCCAGTGTTTCAGTTAGTGACAGACAATTTGGGACAAAGGAGGTCCCGGTTTCTTTTGGAAAGAAGCTAAGTGCATCGAGGGAAGTTAAGGCGGTATTAGATATTTGGGATTCATATGTGGAGTCGCTTGTTAATCAGAAAATATGGTAAGACATTTTGTCACACCCCCAAACCAAGGATGGCAGAAACGTCTGGGGGTGGAGGACTTCATGTACAGTATCACAACAACGTGTATAATAGTGCTCAAAGTAAAAACAACCACCATATATATAATTGCAAAAGTTACACCAAAGTATATGTTTATATGTTTCAAAAGCAATTACATTATGATGACAAAATAAATTGTTGACGGTTTAACGCCCCATCCTCAAAGCGATGAAGTTTTCCTGTTTCACTGATCTCCTGAGAATACAAGTAGTTTTAAAAGTGTCAACAATTAAGTTGGTGAGTTCATAAGAGTTTTGTTTGAAGTAGTAACCATTTTCCTTGTAAAATCGATATAGTTTGATTTCCAGAAAATCCAATATTTTCTTAGTTAAGTGTGAATAGAAATATTCCTATATGATGCATTAATGAACCCTAGAATGACCCGTAGAGTTTTTCTATAATCGTCCAACGTATATAAGTTATATAAGGTTTAAATTAGATAAAACGTTGAATATAGTGGGTCTGCCCTAGGTCCACAACCAAACAAGGAACAGGAGATGAGGCAGGCATCACTAATTCTAGGCCAATCGAGACAAAATTCTTATAGGACTCAAACATGTACGCTCAGCGATTATAGTTGAAGTCTAACAGTTCTAGATGCAATATAGTTTTAATATCATAATAACTAACTTAAGTGAACCTAGTACTTTGTATCGGTACCCCCTTTCTTTATAGAGACCCGGCACTTTGTATTTGTACCCCTTTTTGTATAGAGACCCGGCACTTTGTATATGTACCCCTTTTTGTATAGAGACCCGACACTTTGTATTTGTACCCCTTTTTGTATAGAGACCCGGCACTTTGTATTTGTACCCCTTTTTGTATAAGTGTGTTGAGTGATGTATCATAAACTATACCTATTATAGTTCATCTAAAATGTATATAATATGTATGAATTCTTTTATGGAAATGTATTAGTGTTGTGAATTTATCAAACTATACTTTTATAGTTACATAATACGTGTTCTAAATGAATGAATAATATTAATATGAATGACTTAGTTTCAGTTCATAATGATAAACTAGCAAGGAAACACATTCAAATATTAGAACTTATGATTATACACTTTGCTCAACATAATACAAAGTGTTATGATATTTACATGCTGTTGGCAAAATTTAGCAATTCTGCCCTGTTTTGGAAAAATCATACGAAGTCGAAAACTAGATCCGTAAATTCTGAGAGTTCACAAAATGTGTCTAGTTTGCTCATAATTTTTATCACAATTTTTAATGACCTCTAACTTGGGTGAAAAAGTCCATAATCACAGACTGGTCCGGATTGTTGTTTGAAATGATAGGCAGTTTTGTAAAAATCACCATAAATTGTAGAAAAATCGTATGGAGATGTGCAAGTAGTCATTTTAAAGCTACAAACTTGAACTATTTGCACCTTGTACATTTTTGAAAACAAAAATGTTTAAGATGCCCAAAACAGTCTGTGAATGGAGTTGAACTTTTCTGATGAAGGCTGTTAGAAATATTTAGTTATGTTCTTGATGTTTTAACTTGTATTCCCCCCCTGAAAACTTGAGAAAATATGAAAATGTAGGGGTATGGACTCACCTTAAGTGATTTCAGTAGGTAAGTGTTGAAGAAGAGAAGTGTTCAACCCAAGAACACTTGAAGAATCACTTGAAGATTCGAAGATCTAACACAATTATGAGAGAGTTTGTTTAAGATATCCATGATTTGAGTGGAAATAAGTGAGATAATCATAAAGAGAATGGATTTTGCTTACCAAATGTGGAGGAAAAACTCAAGAGCAGCCCTTGAATCTCGAATTTCTAGAGAGAGAAAGTGAGAGAGGAAAGAGTTTGATCTTCTTGTGAAATGAGAGCAAATGAGAGAAGTGAGGAGAGAGGATGAATATTCAGCTCTCAAAAATGTGGGAAAGAGTGATAATTGAGTGGAAAGGACATTGATATGACCTAGGTAAGGTGGGGAGGTGTGGCTGGTCATAGAGTGGGTGTGGGAGTGGTTGCTTGTGTTATAAGGTAAAGCAAAGTCAACACTCCACCTCTTTGTACTTTACCCACTTGCTTTCATTATTTAAATAAAGATTTTTATGAAAATATGATTAAATTGTGAATATTTAGGGTTTATTATGTTAAAATATGATTTTGGGTGAAATTCCCACGTTAAAATAATTAAAAACGGGCCTTAAACGCAAAACTACGCGAAAACCGGGAGAAAATGAGTTCCCAGCGAGACCTCTCGGTCCTAGGCCGAGGTTCGGTCCCTAAGCCGAGACTCGGTCCATGCTGAGGATTGTAGCCGGAAACGAACAGAGGGAAACAAAGGGGCGAGGAGGTGAGAAACGAGAAGGCGCGAACCGGAAGTGAGAGGCGAAGGCGAGGGTTCGGTCCGGCGATGAAAGGCGAGAAGTCAGAACCGAACGGACTGTAGTGAACAGTAGTGAACAGTACCTTCGGTTCGGTTCTTCCAGGGCGAGGTTCGGTTCGGTTCCTCTTGAGCAGGGTTCGGTTTCGGTTAGTGGTGAACAGTACCTTCGGGTTCGGTTCGGCTCAGGAGGGTTCGATTCGGCTCAGGAGGGTTCGGTTCGGCTCAGGAGGGTTCGGTTCGGCTCCTCTTGCTCTCAGTCCCTAAGAGGACCTTCGGGTCCTAAGAAGCTTCTCTCTTGGTTTCGGTTCCTAAAGCCTATTTTTCTCGTTTTCGCCTCGTTTTGAGCCGTTTTTGACCCGGTTAAGGGTCGGAATGACCCGAATGATTTCAAAAAGTTACGGGAAACTTTTGAGAGAGATTTGGGAGAGATTTCTCATACAGAGAGATATTTGAGAGAGATTTCACATGCTTAGAGGGATTTGGGAGAGATTTGACATTCTTGGAGGGATTTCTCATACAGAGAGATATTTGAGAGAGATTTCACATACTTGGAGAGATTTGAGAGAGATTTGACATTCTTGGAGAGATTTCTCATACAGAGAGATATTTGAGAGAGATTTCACATGCTTAGAGGGATTTGGGAGAGATTTGACATTCTTGGAGGGATTTCTCATACCGAGAGATATTTGAGAGAGATTTCACATACTTGGAGAGATTTGGGAGAGATTTGACATAGAGAGAGATAGAGTGAAAACGATTGAGAGAGGTTCCGTGTGGGACAGTTGTAAGTGTCCGGCATCGCAATGCATGGTTCGTAAACCCTGTTAAGCCTCGTTTAAGGATCTTACACACTCCCGATGAGTAAGCATCATTGTTTTATCGGTTTGGCTCGCCACGTACTACAGTTTTTAGGTTAAAGAGATCTAGTTGTAACTACTTTTCGATTTATGTTTTCTTATCAGAATAGCGAGTTGTTTAGTAAATACTGAACGTAAGTCCAAGTACACAAGGGTTAGTTGAGCTGATCGGTTTGACTTGTTGACTTTATTTGACTTTGAATTGACCAGAATTTGACGGTTGTCACACATTTACAGCTTGGATTGGATAATCTCAGAGTTAATGATTTGACCCTGTTGTGTAGCTCTCGTCTGAGTCTAAACATTACAGGGATGAGTCCTCTACTCAAAGGATTATCTAATTCTTCTATCAAGTATAAGTGTTCTGCAGCGTAATATGGTCAATGAAATTGTTCCTTATGGAAGCATCAAGATAATCAAGGGTTGGAAGCGTTTTGTTTGGTCTTGAATTCAATGAGGTTTTGGCATGGTAGCAAATCAGCATGGGCAATATGTTGGGGAGTCAGACCAATATGAGACTTTAGAATTCGAGTTTCACTTAAGGTAGAAATGGTTTTCTGCAAGGGTTTAATGATTCATTCATCGGTTCTGGAGAGTTTTGTTGAGTTTGGGTTCAGTAGCCTTGGGAAGGCCGTTGTATGATTGGAATTTTGGTTGTGATGTTCAGGCTATCTGGCATGCCAAGGGATAGTAGAAATGATTTTGAGGACATAATCTAATTTAAGTGGTGAGAGTTGTAACACCCAAAATCTTGAGGAGCAATTGTAAGGAATAAATCCCATTTTGAGGACTGGACACAGCGTGTTAGAGGAACTAACACAGTGTGTATAGTTGAGGAAAAGCATGTTTCTTATTAAGTTCAACATAGTGTTTTAGTTCCTGAACACGACGTGTTGGAAGTTGGGCAGGAAACCCTAATTTTTAGGATGTTGCACCCTATATAATCTCTTTAAGCCCTAAGGGTTGGTCTCCTTACTTTCCTCCATTGACACTTAAACCCTATTTCGTCCCTTAAGCTTTCTTAGTGGTGTTCTTGAGCCTCGAGTGGATTCTTGAGATTCTTTTACTTATTTCTAAAGGAAGCTTTGAAGATTGAAGGTGCTTAGCTTGGAAAGAAGATCATGGATCCAAAATCTCCCCACTTCTTGTAGTCTCTTTGAGGTATCAAGTTTGCATCTTGGCTTGTGTATGATTAAATCTCTTAAGGATATTTTATTATGACTTTGGTCTCCTTTTTGGGTCTTTGGATGAGTTGATTTCTTTAAGGGCTTGTTCTTTCGGATCTGGGTTTACTTTAGTATCCTTGAGCCTAAAGGTGCAAGATTTATGTGAAGAATGGTGTCATTCATGCTTCAAGTCCCCATATTAAGTCCCTTTTTAGCTTAAGAGTGTCACTTAGACATATATGGATGTAAAGTTCGCAGTTTTACATGATGATCCAGCTCAAGGAGGTCAGATCTATGTTTTGGGGACATTTCTTTAAGAATTAAGTGCTTATTGGTTAAGCTATTGAAGCTCAAGCAAACGTGGCATGTTTTCAAACCACCACAACATGTTGGTTAGGGAATTCCCGATTATCTGGATAATGGAAGAACACGGCGTGTCCAAGAGGCAACATGGCGTGTTGGGTCAGCATGGACTGTTGATCTTGACCTGGACTTTTGATGTTGACTAGGTTTGACCATTGGGTACTAAGGGTTTGGGCCTAATTTGGAAAATTAGGCCATAAGTGGACCTTGGATGATTATTTAGTTTGTGGGCCTTTGACTGTGAGTTTGGGCCTTAGTTTGGGACTAGTCTAGGTGAGGGGTAAATGGTCTTCCTACCCCATATATATATATATATATATATATATATATATATATATATATATATATATATATATATATATATATATATATATATATAGATTATTGGATTTGGTTTGGAACCCAATTGTTAATTGTGTTTTATTTCTTTGATAGCTCGGGGTTTCTCGTGGATCAGTAGTCAAAGATTTATAAATGGGTTCAACTATTGAGGTGAGTATCCTCCCTGGATTTAGCGGGTCAAAGGCACCAATGCCTGCCCATTATTTGTTACGCTTAGTATGCTTTGTCTTCGTGACTCCTGCATGTGTTATGTGTTATGCTTACTGAGTGGAGCTCGATGTTGTACGGGCCCCAATAAGTATATTGTATAGTGCTTATTCTTATGTGTTTTATGATTATCGGGTATGACCCAATGCTAGGCAGGGCCTGGTGACCATTATGTATGCTATGTATCTTTGTGATGATTTCATATGTTATGTATTGATATGTATATATGTTATATGTTTGTATGTATTATATGTATTATGGGCGGGGCCCGACGACTTACAGATCTGTATACCGAGCGGGGCCCGATGTCGGGCGGGGTCCGATGCCGGATGGGGTCCGATGTTGGGTGGGGTCCGTTATGTGTTTATTCCTGTATGTATGGTATGTGGTAGATTGAGAACTCATTAAACTTTGTGCTTACGGTTTTCAGTTTATGTTTCAGGTACTTTGGTTTTCAAATGGAAGATTTCGGGATGATTGTAGAGCACATATAAAAACTGTATTTTACTAGATTTAAAAGCTGAGTCAACCAAATAATCAAATTTAAAAGTTAAGTTAGCCAAGTAGTAATCGAAATCCTGATAATTGGTCTCTTCAAGTGGTTGTTTCTTGATGATTCCAGTGAATCCTCCGAACACAAGTATAGTTTATTTTCTTGTTGGTATCTTTTCCAGGGCTTACATTGATGATTCTGGTTAAATTCGGGAAGTTAACAACGACATATGATCCATGTTCCTTAAAATTTTCCCGATCATATGCCATAAAAACTTCCTCTTCCGTATCGTACGTCCCTAGCCACAACCTCTTAGTTTTATTCTCTAGATTTCGTGAATGTATCCCAACCAAGAATTTTCCTGATCGTTGTTGCAGTTACACCCATTGCCGAAAAAATTGCTGAATTTTCTAGTGCTTCTGATTGGTGGTGTTGTAGTATAGTGAATTATTTTTGGAATGATGAGTTTAATCACCGATTCTTTGGCATCAAACTCCCAAAACCGTAATTTAATGACACATCGTTCATACTTGACTCCTTCGATCCTTAGTTAGGTTTCTTTAATTTCATATTAGCTATTAAATTAGGAAAAATAAAATTTACCGTTCTACTACTAAGATGACTTCCAAATCAATCAAGATCATAAAGAAATAAACAAAAAAGTCATCATCGATTGAAGTAATGATTTTGCAATCTTGACGATGACACTGACCTCGATCCCAACGATTGTGCTGCTTTTAAACATAGTTCTTGAATATGATATGTGTAAATTTTTGAGGAATGACCTGTTGTTTTGATTGCAGAAAAAAAAACTATATTATGGGATTTACCCACTAATATATTTGAAGGACAATACAACGATTGTGTTTTTCTGGATTTTGTATACATATTCCGATTGAACTTTTTCGAAAATAATGCTATTGGGATTTGATTGTGTGGAATGTTGAAGGAGACAATGGAGGAGGTTTGCTAGTGGTTTAAATGGGGTGGTATGGAGACTATTTAACTAAACACTCTAAAGAATTAAAAAATAAATAAGATAAAACTTATAAAAACAGTTTCATGTGGCATCTCTACCTGTTAATTTAGGTAACATGAACTAAAAAGACAAGACGTTCATGACTTTATTCCATCATAAAGTTATTAAAATAGTTTACGCACTAAAAAAACCGACCCAAGAAAATCCCTATGACATTTATGTCATTTCCTCAATAATAAAGTATTATTATATATAAAAATCGATTAAAATATAGTTGTGCAAAAAAAAATGGAATATCATTTCTTATATAAAAAAATATAACTTGAATTTATTGCATAGAAGTTGTGTGTGAGAAATGTATTTACATTCGTAAACTTGGGTGTCTTTTTGGAGAAGGACGTGCAGACGTTTTGACATTATTAGTTTTCTAAAAATCAAACAGTGTGAAGAATGAACAAATGTAAATATCTTCTCGTCTGCAGACATAAATGCTCAAAATTGTTTTTTCAGAAAAATAAACATCACCTAAATCTCAATATTCGTTTGAATTGACGTATATTCTTTCTCCATATATATGTAAAGTATTTATCGAATGTTTGTAAATTTTCTTATCAGAAGAGTTGTTTCATATTAAATATTATCATTTTCACAAACTATATAATTTTTTTAACGAATTTAAATTGAAAAACAAGTAAGATGCTAACAAAATATCATTATAGAAAAGTGCAAACTAAAATTTGATTTTAAAACCACCTAAATGAATAATTTTTTGTTTTTCTACCTTGCAATCTAAAAACAATACCCAATCCACAACACTATCAAATAAAGTCAATCTTCTATGGATAATCGTCCTGAAAATAATAGAATTTCTGAAATTCCACAAGGTCCAAAAGATATCCACAAATTATATAATTATTATAAAAAATGATAAATATACAAAATTAGTTATGTTATGATCGTATATATCAATATTCTTTGTGATTATTAAAAAGATCTTACTAGAATAGTTTCAAATAGACTGATGGTATGTAAAGACAACTCTAACTTTATAACCATGACATGTCCTATAAAATGCACTTCCTACTTTAGAAACAACTTTTGCACTAGATTTCGTATAGATAAGCTTAATTAACAATTACCAACTAGGCACCCCATGTTCTTGACGGAATAATACTATATAAATCATTAACACTTTTGATTAGATACTATATAAATGATTAACACTTTTGATTAGACTCTATAATCTCCTTCATAATTCATGTTAAGGGTATATTCACTTTTCCCATATATATATATATATATATATATATATATATATATATATATATATATATATATATATATATATATATATATATATATATATATATATATATATATATATATATAGATCCGGTAAAAAAAAATTTTCAACTTATTTTTTTGGTGAACAAAACAAATGAATCAATAATAAGATGATTCACCAAAAAAAATCCCGAAAAAAACATTTCGATGATTCATTTTTATGATGATTTTGTTAATATTCACTAAAATTGTTATAAAAATGAATTTTTTTTGATTTACCTAAAAATGAATCATAAAAATGTTTTTTTTCGGAATTTTTTCTTGTGAATCATCTTACTTTTGAATCATCTAATGATTCATTATATTTTTTGCTAAAAAAATATGCATATAAAAAATTTCTTACCTTCCTACCAAAATTTTCCTTCTTATTTGATCTTGACTATATATATATATATATATATATATATATATATATATATATATATATATATATATATATATATATATATACTAGTTGTAAAACTTATGTATTATATTAGTTTATTTAAAAAGAAATAAACAAGCATAAAGACTTAACAATTTAGAAATTTTAAATGTATAAAAAAAGTAAAATATTAATTATTAAGATTGAAGTGTTTATTTATCTTTTAAATTTAAATAAATAAAAAATTAAAATAATTTGAATCAATTTAGAAATTTAAAAATTATAAGGAAAATTATACTAATGAATTTGATATACATCTATTATTACATTTATCACATTTAAGTATCATATGAAATTTAAAAAATTGGAAAAAACAACAAAATGACATAGGGATATAATTTAATTTTAATTTCACTATAAAATAAAATATGACATAATGTATAAAAAGATGATAAGTGGCAAAATTATTTTAATTTATTAGGGAGGATATATATATATATATATATATATATATATATATATATATATATATATATATATATATATATATATATATATATATAAAAGGTGAGGATTAAAAAAATAGAAGGTGAAAATTTGATTTTATTTATCGAGGACAAATCTTTGCCGCTCGAGTGAGGATTAAAAAATAGATTAAGACTTCGAGGATAAATCTTTGTCGCATGGTTGAAAAATAAAAGGTGAACATTTTTTTTTTTTTTTGAGATTTTGAAATTTTCCAGCAAAGATTAAATGTTTGAAGGTAAAATGGGTAAGAGTGAAAAAAAAAAAACCCATTGCCTTCATCTACCCCCCCCCCCCCCCCCCCCCCCCCAACACCCTCCTCTTTTTTTTCTACCAACTTCTTTTTTTTTGCAAAAACGTCTAAAGTTTTTAAAATTTTATACTCTACAAAATAAGCAAAATCATGAAAATTTAAAACACACACATACACACACACATACATATATATATATATATATATATATATATATATATATATATATATATATATATATATATATATATATATATATATATATATATATATATATATATATATATATATATATATATATATATATATATATAAAAGCCAAAAACAACTCTCCAAAAATCATAAAACTTTAAGGGATACTTTTGCACAATATACTAGTGATTTTGTAAAAAGAATTTTTTTAAAAATAAGTTTTTTACGTATTTATTTTTAATTTGAAGAAATATTAATTTTTCAAAAAAGTATTGAACATAATATATGATGATTCAAAATATTTATAATTCAAAAAAAAAAAAAACTTTAGGACCGTATAAAGGCACATAAAAACAAGTTAGGCAATTAGGGATGGCAAAAAAACCCGAACCCGACGGGGAAACCCGAAACCCGATCATTTCGGGTCGGGTAACGGGTCGTTATCGGGTTTTTTTATCGAGTTCGGGGCAGGGAGTGGGTTATCCTCGCCCCGACCCGCCCCGCCCCGATTATATATATATATATATATATATATATATATATATATATATAAAAAATATGTTCAAAATTTTTTGTTGTTAATTGTACACGGTCAAATATAAAATACTTATCGTGGACAATTTTTTTAGTTATTAACAATCTGGTGTTAACGATCATTTTTATGTGTTTTGACGTATTAAACAAAACTTAAATCAAATAATTTTTTATATAACGTCCAGTTTATTTTATTAAAGTGATGCATCATGTTTTTAATTTAAAAGAGTTGCTAGAACATGTATATTTTATAAGACATTAGGGTACCCTAAAGGAGAATAAAGATTTCGTTATCAGTTGTTGTAAACCCGATAAGATACCCGAAACCCGACGGGGAAACCCGAAACCCAATGGGGCGCCCCGATAAGATACCCGAAAGTTATCGGAGCGGGTTTGGGAATCCATGCCCCTCCCCGAACCCGCCCCATTGCCATTCCTATAGGCAATGGGTTCGCCTAGTGAGTTACCTATAGTTGATTTATTTTGAGTAGGGGATAACAATCTAACTTACTTGAACCAAACCTTCGAAAAACCATCAAAAACACATAAAACACTTGGGTGTAATAACCCAACCAAAAGAAGGTCTTATATGCTCAAATATATATAACTTTAACAATTTATTCATAAAAAGGACACAAAGGTGCTACAAATATATATATAAAAAAAAGGTAAACCATTTCATAAGTCCAAATCACAAATTGGTGGTGTAAAAATCGTGGACTCATGGTTAGTTCCACCAAGGAACCACTACTAATTATTACCCTACAACTCAAATGTTATGCAATTTGGGGAACTACCACCCTACGCCACATAAGGGGTAGCTAGCTTAGATGTGCACATGAGGATTATTTAGAAATCTACCCAGAAATGATAAACATGATGAAGAATTAATATTTTGGTACTCAGTATTGTTAAATAGATTAAAGGTTATTTATATATTTCTTGTATATTATTAGGACCTTTGTGTAATATGTATATTGTATATATTGTACTAATATATGTAACCCTAATCAATGGGTATTCACACCAATTAACATGGTATTAGATATGTTCATTGTTTCACTATTGATAGCTTTGTTTCTAATGAGTTTGATCATTTTGGTTTCATTGTGAAGGATATTAAAACAAGTGTCTCGCTTCAATGCTGGAACAGTAATCATCCATCATGACATGTTTCCTATTTTTTTCCTCATTCGTTGCGTTTGTCACTGTGTCTGCTCACGTTGTTATCTCTTGTGACACTTGGCATCATTGTATTGGTCATCCATGACCTTCTATATTTAAGTTTTTATAGTCTCGTAATTTTATTTCATGTTCCAATAAAGACAACTCTCTACCAAGCTTGTTAGTTAGGAAAACATTATCGCTTACCTTTTCAGTCCTCCACTACTAAAACGACTCATCTGTTTAAGCTCATATATTCTTATATGTGGACTTCTCCTGTTTTCGATATTAGTGGTTTTAGATATTTTTTTCTATGTTAGGATAATTTTTCTCATTTGTATGGGGTTTTCCATTACGCCTTAAATCTTATGTTTTTTTAGATTATAAAAACTTATGTTCCTATATTATTATTCAATTTAAAACCGATATACAACTTTTTTAATGTGATGATAGTTGTGAATTTAATAATCACCCTCTTTTATATTTTTTTTAAACTCATGACATTAAAATCCGTTTCTCATGTCCATATACATCACAAAAAACGGAAAAGTAGAACACACCATTCACTCTATCAATAACATTGTTTGTACCACTCTTTTTCAACCTACTCTCCCTCCCAAGTTTTGGGTGTAAGCTCTTATATCCACGACTCAGACCTTCAATCTTCTCCCAAACACCACACTTAAAATCAAAACTCCTTTTGAGATTCCATTTGGGTTATCTACATCCTACTCTGATCTTCACAAGTTTGGTTGTCTTTGTTATCCAAATACCTCCACAGAAGCTTGTTCCTCGCTCTTAAGCTTGTATCTATCTTGTTCTATGCACTGACCATCGTGGCTACCGTTGTTTAGGCCTCGTAACTCAAATGGAGTAGAAGCGATATAGGAGTGATAGTTGTTGTTGGAAGAAAACTCAGCCAGGGGAAGGTAGGAGTCCCAACTCCCACCAAAATTGATCATACATGCTCGCAACATATCCTCGAGTGTCTAGATGGTCCTCTCGCTCTGGTTGTTGGTATGCGGATCATAAGCAATGCTAAAGGGAAACCATGTACTCAATTCCTCGTGGAACCTCTACTAATATCGAGAAGTGAACCGAACATCTCTATCATATAAAATGGAAACCAAAACACCATGCCAAGCGATAATCTCGCATATATAAACATCTGCCAATTTCTCGGTTTAGGAGCTCTCTACCTTCATACACGGCCACCAGTAACTAAGTCACATATCCTGATACATCTTGGTGGCTCCAAGGAGTATAAAAAATCTAGACTTATGTGCCTTCTCCAATACAGTCTATCTTACCGCGCCAAAATCTGGTACACAAACCTAACTGCATTGGGTCAATAATCCACGACTATCGGTAGAAAACTTGTCGATCTCACCCCTGGTTCGCTCCTGCTTCCAATTCTCCTACTTGATCTCGACCTGAGCCTCCCTAATCAAATCTAGAAGTGGCGAATCAATCAAAATCCTTATATGTAAGCTCCCAATAGAAGAACTAGAAAACTTGCGCCTCAAAGCATCAACAACCATATTTGCTTTCCCCGACTAGTACAGAATCTCGCAGTCATAATCTTTGACCATGTCAAACCACATATGTTGTATCATGTTCACATTCGGTTGATCCATGAGATATCTCAAACTCTTGTGATCCATGTATATGGTACACCAGACCCCATACAGATAATGCCGCCCCTAACTCTAGATCATACGTCGGATACCAAACCTCATGCAGCTTCAACTGCCTAGAAGCATAAGAAATCCCCCCCCCCCTCTTTACAAGAGTATTTTCCCCAAACTGGTGATGGATGCATCACAACACACAAAATAATCCTCAACATCGCTAAGAATAGTGAACATTGGGGCCTCACATAACTTCTGTCTCATTGTCTTGAATGCAGCCTCCTACTCAAGCCCCGAATAAAAATCCACGCCCTTCCTCATCATACGAGGGAGGGTACAACAACCTTGGTTAAGTCCTGAATAAATCTATGATAATACCCTGCTAAACCTAAAAAACTCCTTATCTCCGAAGGAGACTTCGGGACCTCCCACTACATAACAAGCTTAATCTTGGTTGAGTTGAACAAAATCTCGTTCTGGTTAATAAGGTGTCCTAAGAACTGGACATCTCATAGCCAAAACTCACACTTTGAGAACTTGGATTACAACCTTTCCCGCCTTAGAACCCCCAAAAGCTCTCGAAGGTGCTCCCCATGTTGTTCCCTGGTCTTGGAATAGACTAGGATATCATCGATGAAAAGAATAGTTGATCGATCGAGCATCGGCATGCACACTCGATTCATCAAATCCATAAATGTCGCAGGCGAATTGGTGAGCCCAAATGGCATCACTACAAACTCGTAATGACCATAATGAGTCCAAAATGATATCTTATCCACATCTTCCTCTCTAACCCTCACCTGGTAATACCCTTACCTCAAATCAATCTTGGACAACCATGATGCACCTTACAGGTGATTGAAGAGTTCATCAATCTGTGGAAGTGGGTAACGGTTCTTTACCATTAACTTGTTCAACATGAGGTGGGACCCATCCTTCTTCCTTACAAATAAGATTGGTGCTCCCCATGGCGAACTACTTGGTATGATAAATTGCTTGCCTAACACTTCCTAAAGCTGAAAGGATAACTCCTTTATCTCTAGTGGTGCTAATCGGTACGACGCCTTAGCAATTGGGGCCACACCACGGACCAAATCTATTATGAACTCAACATGCCTCTCAGGAGGCACATTGGGTAATTCCTCTAGAAACACATATGGAAATCCTTGACTATAGGCACATCTAAAACCGAGACCTCCTTCTATACCCAAGTGCCAACCACATACGCAAGGTGACCCCTATACCCATGTTAAAGATATTTTTGAGCCCTGGAAGTAGAACAAAAGGCTAGTCCAACCTAGGTACCCTCGATAGAAATGATAAGTTCTATCCCACTTGGTTTTCAAACTACAACCCGTTGCCCCTCACAATCAATCATCATACCAAACCTACTCAGCCAATATACATCCCCCATGGGGATAAGGATCATATCAATCTTTTAAGACACCCCGAAAATCTCCAAAACAAAACCCCAAAAAACGATCAATGCAAACTCACAACGGGTACTCCTAAAAGACATATCAAAACTCATATTAAAGGACTGAGACACAAATGACCAGCTCACACCCGAGTCAAAAAGCACAGGAGCAGACAGGGAATTCACTAAAAAGGTACTAAGCATAATCAAACACAAGCATACCATAAAATAATTTGACCGAATTATAAATGAAAACATACATGTAAGGATGTTTGGTGTCACCCTGGCCTCCTCTTCTATGAGCTAGAAATCATGACCTTGATCCCTTGGGGGATCCTCCCATCCTTGGCGTCCATCTATGAAAGTGGGTAATGGTTCTTCACCAGCCTGGCAGTAAGCAAAGGACATTGTGCCTTTACATGGCCAACCTGATCATAATGGTAACAAATCCTGGTGCCCTGTACCAAGTCTTTTTGGCAACAATACATCATATAGTGCCCCTCATTGCCACATTTTTGGCATCCAGAAGAAGATCGAAAAACTCCCTCATGAACCTTGTTGCACTTTCCACAAGTATGACCCCTCTAACCTCCTACTTGTGAATCAATGGGGTTGAACTGCTTCGTTTTAGACTGGGACTGAATCGGAGCATACCTCTACTCCCTCATCAGAGTCTCAATATCAATATCTCACCTCCTCGCGACATCCTAAAGCTCGACGATGGTATTGTATCGTTGGGTAGATATAAAATCCCGAATCTGGATCTTGAGCGTGTTCAAGTATCATTACATTTGAGCCTACTCTGATGAAGCATACTCAGGACAGAAGAGATCCCTCTCGGTAAATATATTGGTGATCTTTGTCATCGTATCTATCGTTTGTCTCAAAGAGAGATACTAATGAGCCAACATCTCTCTCTCCACCAAGGGAACATACATATTGTGGAACATCTCTGCTCCCATGACACTGCAACCTTCTCCTCAGGAGAATAAGTACCGGTTGTTAGCCTCCACCAATCCCTCACCCTTCGCCAAAGAAGGCTCAGGGCGCACATGACCTTCTAGTCATCCAGCCATGAATATATGAAGACGTAGCTCTCCACATAAAGATAATAACCTCATTGCCATAATCGAGTCCTTGACCCCTACAGCTACCTCAGTAGTGATCAACTCATGAATGTCATCATCTGACAATCCTGGCCTATCCTGGCCACCAGCTCTAAAACCAGATCCTGTCGTGAATACCATACTAAAACTTAACCAAAAATATATGAGAAATGCCAAAATTATACTATTACAACTATCACAAAGATGTTAAACCCTAGGGGTTTGTAACTTCCTTGCTACATATACGGGTCTTGTGCTACCAATAGTATGGGCCCATACTACCTTCCACACCTACACATATTTTTCTCAATGTATCATCACAAACTTCCCTTAAACAAACCCACAACTAGGATACACATTCATCCTATATTCACTCTCGAGAGAGTGGCTAACCATTCCTCAATTGTCCTGTTGCACCCATACTCACTCATTAAACTTCCACCAACCCTGCAGCTACTCGTGCATGCTAATCATACATAACGATGGATCCCATAGATAGGCAAATACACGATTCTACCCTAAGCCCACAACCAAACAAGGAATACGAAATAAAGCTAAACCAAACATTCTCAAGCTATAGAATCTTAGTTATCTACAACTATGATGCACAGGCTAAGAAACTACAATAATGATATCAATTTCATCTAACATATAAGAAGTTCTAATAGGTTACCAGGCATCATACATCATCCATTTCTATCATGCAATTCCTGAAGATCCTTGGCATATCACCCGCATGCAGTTCTATCATAAACAAATAACGACATGGGTAACTTGGGGTATACTTTCTTGCTCCGGCTAAGCATACACATCTCATCTTCCTTACTTACTTTTGAAAACAATTTTTTGAAAACAACTTTTGGAAGCAATTTTGAAAACTCTTACATATCTTTAGTTTAGATCTAGATTCACATGAATGATCATCCAATTTTCTCAAACAAGGGCTCTAATAACAACTTGTAACATCCCAAAATCACAATAAAAAATTTCATTTTTAACTAAAGAGAACCCAAGATCAAGTAAAAATGTTCCAAAATCAATGTATCATAACATCTCCAAAATATATCACCAAATTATGTGTATGATCACGCCTTTGTTTTCCCCCGATCATCTGAATTACCTGAAACATAAAACTTAAACTGTAAGCCAAGGCTTAGTGAGTTCCCCCAAAGTACCACACACCAACAATATAGATAACAACATGCATATATGGGCCCTAAGCCTGATTAAACCACCTCGTACGGCCTACAGCCTATCTGGACCGTTCTCAAGGCCTTCGTCCTGACTGGACCACCTTGTATGCCTTCAGTCTATCCAAACGACCCTGGGTATCTTTCCCTTCAACACAAAGCAAGACCGCCCCAACCCAACAAAACATAACAAGTCATACTCAATGAGCACAGGTAATCATACAAATCTACCAATCTAACACAAACTCAGAATAACATTAATCCAATATACTAGGATACATAATCCAGTGGGTCAGCATGGGTGTCTTCGACCCACAAGTACAATGAGGAAAACTCACCTTACAATCCGAAAGGATAGCTAAACAAATCATAGCTCTAATTACTGACTCCATAGGTCACCTATACAACAAACAATGACCTAGTCTAAAACTACTTCTCAAAATACCCCTAGGTCAAACTTGGTCAAAATCCTAGTCAAATTCAGGTCAAAAAGTCAGAGATTCCTTATGGGATGTGTAAGCCATGTGTACTCCCCTCTATGCCCAGCGTAGAGGGTGCCCTTCCAAAACATGGTTCCGAACCCTGGTACATGCAACACACCTCCATGTATGTTCGGCGTATCAGAGCTAAATCCCAACTTTTCCATTGAGTTCTTATTTCCTTAAGACAAAGCAACAAACTTCAGATCCAAGTTAAAAGGGATGTCCTATTGGATAAAGTCTCTAACTCTATCTAATTTCATGCATACAAGAGGGTAAAAACTCAAACCCTTGATCCAAAAGTCATCCAAAGTCCCAATACTCTTGCAAGGCTCAATGAGAGATTAATAAAGGATTTATTAAGATATTATGAGAATAATATATTAATTAGAAATCATATTATTTAGTTAGTATTTGATCAAAAATTAATTTGGAATTAAAGGAACTGATTAAAAGAAACAACAACTATTTTGCAAATCATTGATAGTTGCAAAACTAGGCTGTTGGACTCTTCTTGGAAGGAATGGACGAAATCTATATGGGGGGCCTATAGAATTTGTCTAAGGCTTCTAGAACTCTAGGTCCATGGACTGCTTAAGGCCTAAGAAAGAAAGTAGGGTTTCTAGCTGAAAACCCTAGCAACCTTAGTTATTTAAAGACCCCTACATATAGGGTTTTCAGCTAATGCTTAGAGCAAAGAAACCCTAGCTGATTTCTCATCCTCTTACTATAAGTGTTTGTGATCCATTAGAGGTGCAACATTTGGAGCATTAAGCTTTCGAAAGTCAAGATCAAGCAATGAATTCTGGTTATTGCTATATAACAAGAAAGGTAATTTTCTTAACCCTTCTAATATATGAATTTCGAATTATATATGCTAGATCTAAGGCTACTGCTTTGGAATGTCTTCTGCATGTTTAATTAGTGAAAAACATAGATCCAAAGCAATTAGGGTTACATTAACACATAGGATGTTGTTATGCTCAAAACCCATCAGTGGTATTAGAGCCTAGAATGTTTTTGAATTGAATTTGATACATTGATGAACTATCCAAAAAAGAAAGCAAACATGTTTCACAATCTGTTTGCACAAATCGACGAGTTCAATGAGGAACTCGATGAATTCATTGCCTGACTCGAAGAATTGACTCGTCAGATGCCTAGTTTTTTGATTTTTAGATCTTGTTTGGATTAAAATTACCATAATTTGTCCTTCTTCTTTTGCAGATTTCTACCTCAAACAACACTCCCAGTTCCTCCAACAACACTTTCTCGCTCTTGAGTATCTGTGCCAAGGTGACATTTGATGGGTCCAATTTTAATGATTGGATTCGCAACATCCGAATGGCCTTAAGGTTCAAGGACAAGGAATATGTCCTTGAAAAAGAGTTGAACGAGATCAATGAGTCCAAATCTACTCCCAATGAGATAGTTGAGTATAAGGCCCACTGCAAGGACGCGACCAAAGTGTCATGTATTATGGTGGTCGCTATGACTCTTGAGCGACAACGGTACTATGAGGACTATTGGCCTTACGATATGTGTCAGGACTTGATGGAGAAGTATCATTAACGAGCACGTCAAGAGAGGTATGAGATAGTCCCGTCATTCATCCTAAGATGAAGGATGAAGAGTTCATCACGAACCACCTGCAATGTATACAGAGATATGTGGATCATTTACTCAACCTAAATGTGAATTTTGATAAAGAGTTAGCCATTGACATAATCCTACACTTTTTACCTCCTTGCTATTTTCAGTTCAAAATGACTTATCATTTGAGCAAAAAGGAAGTCACATTGAGCAAGCTTGAAGGCTTGTTGAGAACTGCTAAAAGTGGATTAAAAGGAAAGTATATTAAATCCACTCCTCCAACTATTGTTGCTCCGGTCATGGAGATTGGACACGGAAATGGGAAAAAGAGGAAAGCTCCCTCTAAGCAAAGCTGGAAGGGAAATTCTCATGATGGGTCTTCTTCTAGTGGACCCAAAGCAAAGTCCGATTCTGCTCCCCCTACCTCCGATACAAAAGATACAATGTGTTTTTATTGCTAAGTGTGACATCCCCAAAATCACGGCCAGAAAAGACCGGTTTCATTTATGCTTTTAAAATAATTTCAGAGTAAATCCTTTTGATTTAAAAGAGTTGTGGAATTTGTTCCCAAAAACAAAATATGATAAAATAATATTTACCAAAGCATTTCATAAATAAATGTATTTTCATTATATAATAAAAACTTGGGATGTCATGTTCCAATACAGACCAAAAAGCATAAATGACATATTACAAGCCATACAACATTTATATACATATACATGCTTGTAAATTAAATAACTTGATGATTCATCCATCTTATGCTCTCACGCCACTACCTGTAATATAAATAAACTGAGTGGGTCAGGCTTGGGAGCCTGGTGAGCATATAGGATTTTAAACCCACAATAAATAATTATATTTAAGTCAACAATCAGCAATAACCGGATTACCCATTCCCGTTATCCTCACTTTACGTCCCTAAAACAACAACTATCACAAGGAACCTAATCTAGGATTTTCATCGGGACGGACATTACTGCAAAGGGGTTTCCTCAACAGTAGATGTCCTAAAGACAACCATGAGTGGGATAGAGTACACTGGTGAACACATTGTTGATAACACCTACAAGTTATGAACCTGCTAGCGTTCCACATGACTGTCTAGAAACAGTCTGTGGTCGTTATCCATACTCTGCTAGATGACTAGATTAACAACAACATCGAGACCTCTCATTTGTTTATCACACATCAACTATCTACCCATGTTCTACCCAACATATTAGTAGACAAAAATATATATTTTGTATACATAGTTTAAAACCTGTATAGCATTCTCATTCAATACATATTCCAAAAAACAGATGAGACACATACATATAACACGTATTTCATAAAGAACAAATCATATCTATGAGATAGAAGAAAGTGAATATACATTCAGACATATAACAACAAAATATACACATAACACGTATTTTATATAAAAATACTTCATAATTATGCGTTAGAAGAAAGTAACTACACACTCACTTGATCAGAAGATGATCGGACAGCGCTACGGCTCTTCAAATAATCTTTTGCGACGAAACCGGGATGTTTTCCTCCAAAAACGGGCTTCATGCGGGCAAGGCTTCGTCTCGGGAATCTTACTTCTCGGGACCTTCGGGGCTTCAGGACTCACTTCAGGTCTCGTGGATGATACTGAGGCTTTGTGATATTTCTTGCACGAAAAACGATGCAAAACGGGAGAGAGAGAAGAGAAAATGAGCAAAGAAATAAGGCAGCCTCGCACCCCTTTATATAGGGCCTGAACCCTTGCATTACGCTGGGTGTAATGCTCAGCTACACTGGGCGTAACCCGGATAAGTCTGGTAACACCCCCCTTCGTATAATATCGGACACTTATATTTAAATTTAATATTTTAATTATTTAATAAACTTCATAAAATTCATATCTTCCTCATACGAACTCTGTTTTCGACGTTCTTTATATCCACTCGTAGGTGAGACTACGCTCTACAACTTTCGTTTAGACTCTGTCGGCTAATTTTGATTTTCTTTTTATTATTTATTTTTTGTAGGCCTGGACAGGAAAACTATGTTATAAATTCATAACTTCTTCACTTGACGTCCGTTTTCGTTTGTCTTTTTGTTGTTGCACTACTAATAATGAGATCTTCGATTCTCGTTTAGATTGCTTCGACTAGAAATCACTCGATCTCGTAATCGAACTTCGGGTTGCATACTGCTAAGCTGAAACTTAGAAAAATCATAACTTCGTCATATAAAGTCAGATCTGGGCATTCTTTTTATTCACGCTCTCGGTTTAACGAACTCTACGACCTTCGTTCAGATCACTAAGGGGAAATTTCACTCTATCATAAATTTACTATTTACGTGGCGTTGTGTCGTACCAGTTCTGTCGCGAAACTTCGACAGGTCATAACTTCTTCGTTATAACTCGGATTTCGGCATTCTTTATATATTCGGAAACCTCGTCACAACCACTACATCTTCATGTATCGATATCGGGATTATATAATATTTCATTTTAACTCATATTTTTATTCTTAATTTATTAAGCCACACAATTAAGCAATTACGCTTAAAACACATAATACTTAAATAATACATTCTTATTATTTCAAAATGGTTTACAAAGGTTAACCTAGAATATTACATTGTTATTAATGACAAGCCCAAAAACACGGGCGTTACACTAAGACAAGGGGAATTGGAAGAGAAGCTGCCATAAGTACCTGCATGACATTAAGGATGTCAAGATCAAGCCTACCTCGGCAGGTATTTACACTATTTTGTGTAAAAACTCATCGCATTCTAATTCTTGGGTCCTTGATAGAGGATGTGGTTTTCACATTTTCTCTTACTTGCAGTGACTAAGAAAAAGTAGGAATGTGGAGCTTGGGAAGATGAACCTGATGATGGACAATAAGAGATCGTCACATGTTACCAAGATTGGTGTTTATTCTTTAAATCTTAGTAGTGAATTATGTTTAGACTTGAATAATTGTTGCTACTCATCAGAAATGATGAGGAATATTATTGATTTTCCTTGTTTGTGCAGATAAGGCTTTAGATTTTCATTTAATAATGAAATTGGTTCCATTAATGCTTATTATAATGGTTCCAGCAAGGCCCATGTCGAACTAGTCCAAAAAGGAGCCCAATCCCGAAGCCCAAATCATCAAAAGCCAAACTAAAGGCATACGTTGGGCGTACTTCCGTTTTGCATTGACCACCATCGGGGTGGTGGACTCAGTATGTTGGGCATACAGAAATTACACGGGGCATACATAAGGTTTCACCAAAACCCTAATAAGTTCTTAATGGCTTAAGCACTTAAGCCCAAACTCCAGATCCATCGACCAGATGTTCCTTAGAACCATAATGTCTTGAACTTTAAGACGTTGGACGTCCAGAAAGTTCTTAATACATTATCTTAATCCGTTAATACTTTTCTACTACATGCATAGGATACTTTTAGCCGTTGGGACACCATTTTTATCACTTAGGATCCTTTCTAGATTCTGGAAAGGCAGCTTATTTCGTTCAAAACATATCATGCACCAACTTGGGACTTTTCGGACTAGAAATGGTTTTATAAAGCTAGCATGGAAAGATGTAAATCATACAAGCATAAAGGTTGGATCTTTTTACTTCATGGAGCTTCTAGAGCACAATGAAACCTCAAATCTACAAGCTTGTCTTCCTTCTCCAACTTCTTGATGCAAAACCTACCTCTTCAACAAAACTAAACACACTCCTTTAGCTCACACACTCAAGAAAAGGGTTAGGGTTTAGAGAAAAC
Source organism: Lactuca saligna (assembly GCF_052625555.1). Taxonomy (NCBI): domain Eukaryota; kingdom Viridiplantae; phylum Streptophyta; class Magnoliopsida; order Asterales; family Asteraceae; genus Lactuca; species Lactuca saligna. The sequence continues at coordinate 33,291,190 of NC_136424.1, forward strand.
AACTCAAAGTTATGGAGGCTAATATGATGGAGGGTTTTGAGCTCACAAGGACGTTTATATAGCACCCAAACCCTAAATTTTAGGGTTTCCATCTAACGTGAGTACGGTTAGCGTAAACAAGTGTACGCCTAGTGTACTAGGGCATGCCTAGTATGCTCAACTTACCTTATGTACGCTTAGCGTACTCTTCCTGATCCAAAAGTTTCAACTTTAGCCCTTAGGCTTCTCATGGCTCGACTCTTCCAACCCCATGGAATACAATTGAAGCCATGGCGGGACATGATTCTGCTAAATGGAAATAGTCAATGGACAGCGAGATCCAGTCCATGTATGACAATCATGTTTGGAACTTGGTTGACAATTTACCAGGTCGTAAGACCGTTGGGTGCAAATGGATCTTCAAGAAGAAGATCGGCATGGATGGAAAGGTGCACATGTTCAAGGCACGGCTGGTTGCGAAGGGCTTTACTCAAACCCCATGAGTTGACTATGATGAGACCTTCTCACCTGTGGCTAAGATCAAATCTATTAGGGTTATGCTTGCTATAGTTGCATTTCATGATTATGAAATATGGCAGATGTATGCCAATATTGCTTTCCTTAATGGGAAGTTGACTGAAGATGTTTACATGAGGTAGCCAGAGGGTTTTGTATATGCTAAGAACCCTAATAGAGTGTGTAAGCTTGAGAAATCAATCTATGGATTGAAGCAAGCTTCTCGCAGATGGAATATTTGCTTCCATGAGAAAGTCAAATAGTTAGCTTTCTAGTATTGTATGTTGATGACATATTGCTTATAGGAAACGACATTCCAACCTTGCAGGAAGCTAAGTCCTAGCATGGAAAATGTTTTTCTATAAAGGATCTAGGAGAGGATGCTTATATTCTAAGGATAAGGATCCTGAGAAATAGGAATATAAGACTAATTGGACTCAGTAAAAGTACTTACTTGGATAAAATGTTGAAGCATTTTAGCATGGAGAATTCCAAGAAATGAGAGTTACCTATCCTGAGCAATACCAAGTTGAGTAAAACTCAAAGTCCGAGTACCGATGCCGAGATAGCATAAATGAGTCAGATTCCATATGCTTTCGTTGTTGGATCAATCATGTATGTTATGACATCTATTGTCCTTGATGTGGCTTTTGCTTTGACCATGGTTAGTCAATATCAAGAAAACCCGGGTAAAGCTCATTGGATAGCGGTAAAGAACATTCTTAAGTATCTACGACAAACAAAGGACTGGGTCCTTGTTCTTGGAGGCAGTGATGACTTAAGAGTTACTAGTTATAGTGATGCCAATTTTCAGACAGACTGAGACACCTTCTGTTCTCATTCAGGCTGGGTGTTTACACTTAATGGAGGAGCTGTAACTTGGAAAACTTCCAAGCAGGGGAATGTGGTTGATTCAACATGTGAGTCGGAGTATATAGCTATGAGTGAAGCGTCAAAGGAGGCTATATGGTTGAAGAACTTCATTGGAGACCTTGGAGTTGTGCCAACCATAAAGGAGCCCATGGAGATTTTCTGTGATAATGAAGGAGTGGTTACCTTAACCAAGGAACCAAGGGATCATGGCACATCCAAACATATCGACAGAAAATATCACTTCATTAGACATCGTGTAGAAGAATGACTCATCGTGGTCAAGTGGGTATTGTTAGAAGAGAATCATGCAGATCCCCTCACAAAGGGTATAAGTGGGATTAAGCATGTTCAACATGCGAGGAGAATTGGTCTGAAGGATGATATTAGTTTTAGTGATTAGATAGATATTTTAGAAACTTGTATAAATATAAATGTAATGAACATTTGATGATTAATTAATGGAGATTTATTTATAAGTAATTTTTTACTATCTTTTCTCGATTGTTTATCTTGTGTTTCACTTTGCTTGTTTTACTTCCCAAATAATTGGATTTTTCAAATTATCCACATTCGATCATACTTTGGAAGTAAGTAGTGAATTAAGACTGTCATGAATTGGCTCGTAGATTGTCTAAGTGTTTAGACATAGCAATGGTTTGTTGCAACGTTGATAAGTACTCCTAAAATGGGGATTTAAGTATTGGATTAAACCCAGGATCATTTGAATTAAAGTAAATTACACGAATGGTCCCTATGGTTTAGGGTAATTTGCGTGTTTGGTCCCTAACTTATTTTTTTAACTCGCAAGGTCCCTACTGTTTGTTTTTGTTACGTGTTTGGTCCCTATCTTAGTTAAAAAGATTATTTTACCCTTGGTTTTTTAATTTATTTAGATAAACACACCCACAATTCCACCCCTCTCACCTTACCTTACTTATCCAACTATTTTTTCCTATTTAAATAATAGTATTTTTAGGTAATACATGGACCAAACACGTAACAAAAACACAAAGTAGGGATCTTCCGAGTTAAAAAAATAAGTTAGGGACCAAACGTGTAAATTACCTCAAACCATAGGGACCATTCATGTAATTTACTCTTTGAATTACTTCATGAAATTTATCATGAGTAATTATGAGATGATAATATCATATAGTATTTAAACCGAGATATATTAGTTGTTGTCTACGAGTTGGTTGTGCATGATAATGTGTAAACGCATCAGTAACTTTGTAAGGGTCGAAGTCTTGTAAATAGTCGAATAGTGTTTAGTCTATTTCGTATGTAATATATTTGCTAAGTTACTTTCATGCGAAGATTAATTGTCTTAGACTTAGTATTCTTTTTGTACTCTCCATTTCCTATAAATAGGAACTTAGCTTAGATTTCAAGATACAAGTTTTTCCAACTTCATTATCTATTTTTGTAATCGAGCTTACTGAGAGTAATACAAACTTCAAAGTCTTATTTACTTTCTGAGTTCATTACATTGATTGTTCTTGTTCTTAATCGATTTCTCAAATACAATTCAACTATAATTGGTATCAGAGCGGGTGTTCTTGATTGGATCAAGAATTGATCCTTGATGGCTAGCTTGATTGGGTGATTCTTCATGTTCTTATTGATCTTCGTGATTAGAGAGTGTTGTGTGTTCTAGAAGTCAAATTTTTCCTTGATTTGATCCATAATTTGACTTTCTCTCTCTAGAATACTTGTTAGTGTCTCTTTCTCTCTCTAGAAAACATCAATTTTTAGTGATCATGGTGAATTTTCCTTACAATTCTTGGATTGTGATCGTTGAAGATATCAAATACAAAGTCAATAAAGATCAATATTGTGGGTTGGTGTTAAACAATTTGATTTTATGAGAAACTATGGTTTCTTATGGAGGATTGAAGGATGATCATGGAAGCTTGAAATTTCAACCACTTTGTGAGATCAAATGGTTGGCTGATATTACATGGTCCATATCAACTCGTAGTAGTGATAAGATTGGAGAAGAAAAATATTTGTTCAAAAAGAAATATGTTTCTCTTATTGAAGATCCAAATGATCTTCGTGCTCTTAAGTTTGTTGAAGTTCTTGACAATGGAGTTCAATGTGATGTTCTTGATGTTCAAGAAAAAGGAGTTCAAGTTGATTCTCATGATGAAATTTTTTTTGCTCGATTAGAGTTCAAACCGATGATATTTTGTTTTCTTGTGATTCGTTTGAAGGAATGATTCCTTATCAGAAGCCGGTGATCCAAGAAATTCACAACTATCAAACTCCAAAAGTGTAACATCCCAAAAATTATGGATGAAAATTTTCATTTTTAATTAAGTGATTTGCAAACGTTAGTAACAAAATATCATTCGACCATATCATTTAATAAAACATGTCTCGCATTTGTAAACAAGAACGTAAATCATTATAATATTAGAGTGCAAATCCCAGAATGTCTCATAGTGCTGAAAAACAAGAGTGTGTGTGTGTGATATGCCGCTACCGTGCCAGCTCCTTCCCTTTGGCTGAAGAGGTACCTGAAACAACAACTAAAAACCGTAAGCACGAAGCTTAGTGAGTTCCCCCAACGTACCGCATACCAAATAACCATATAACATAAAAATATTGTCAGGCATATATGGGTGTCCGACCTACCCCTTCGGTCCTCTCGACTGGATAATGACTAGCATATCTGGGTGGTGGTCTCCCCTTCGGTCCTTTCGATCGGATATTGACTAGCATATTTGGGTGCTAGTCTCCCATTCGGTCCTTTCGACCGGATACTGAGTAGCATATTTAGGTGCTAGTCTCCCCTTCGGTCCTTTCGACCGGATACTGACTAGCATATCTGGGTGCTAGTCTCCCTTTCGGTCCTTTCGACCAAATACTGACTAGCATATTTGGGTGCTGGTCTCCCCTTCGGTCCTTTCGACTGGATACTGGGGACTATTTCACCCCCTACCACTACCACATAACATGTATCACATAATCTATTTAGCATGGCTGGGCATGACTGCCCCTTCGGCCCTATCGATCGGTAACCTGGGGACTATCTCCCCTACTATCACTAGTACATAGCATCATATCGTACAAACACATAAACATAACACAGGTAGTGGCAACCCTAGATGAATATCACAGAGACAATCATCTACTCATACAATTCCTACTAGTGGGCCGGCATTGTGGCCTTAGACCCACCGCTACTGGAAGGTAACTCACCTCAAAGTAGCTGCTGAAAGTCTGCTTGTTGAGCACCTGACTGCTGAACCGGAACTCCCCAGCTACAATTTTCATAAACACTAAGTCAGATACTGATAACTAATCTTAGGGTAAAATGACTATTTTACCCCCCGGTCAAATTCAACATCCTAATGAAAGTCAACTTCCTGGTTGACCGTACTCGCCGAGTCCCTTCCATCTGTTCTAGTTCTACACTCGTTTCTACTCGTCGAGCTTAGCGAAGACTCGACGCGTTCTTCCTCGATGCATACATACTAAGTCCAAGTTTATCTGACTCGCCGAGTTGAAGAACAACTCGTCGAGTCTAAGGCAATCTTCATCGGACTCGCCGAGTTGCTCATCCAAATCGCCGAGTCCACGTCTATCTTCATAGGACTCGCCGAGTCCATCGTTCTACTCGCCGAGTTCATTCAGTCCTTTTTCTATACAGACCTGATTTGAGCCATGCAGCGGCTCCAAACCACATATCTTGGCTTCTAGGGCATGCTTATCACGTAAAGTTGCAAACTTTACGTCCATGCATAGCTTTAGAAGCTTCAAATGTCCAAACTAGGCTCTTAATGGGGTTCTAAGCTCAAGAGGGACCTTAATCACCAATATGACCAAAACTTAACACTTTAAGAAGGTAATTAGAGTCCAGATCTGAAGTATAACCCAACCATAGGGTTTCTCTTCAAGAATTTGGGGTTTTAGGGCTTAAAAGCAACAATTTATGGACAAACAAGATCTAATAGATCAATAACCAAGATGGAAACTTTATTACCAGAATGGATGACCACAAATGAATGTGTTATGGATCTAAGTCCCCTTCCATGACCTCTTCAACTTCTCCCTTCTTCCACTTGCTCTAAAGTGCACCAAAAGTCCCTTCACAAGGCAACAATCACTCAAACTTACCAATGGAGGCTAGGGTTTTTGATAAGAAATGCTCTGAGGGTGATGGGGACTGAGATGGGGCTGTTAGGACGTTTAAATAGGGTGCAAACCCTAAGGATTAGGGTCTCCTCCTGATTGGCCTACTCGCCGAGTAGATCACTTAAAGCTCGCATCCACTCGACATCTACTTGGCAAGTTAGGTATACAACTCGCCGAGTAGCTCTTCCCAAAAGAACTTTTAATCAAAAATAAATAAATATATACCAAGAACGGGGCGTTACAAAAAGATTTGATTCAAACTCACAAAGTTAAAGTTGTGGAAAGTGGGTTTGTTCAAGAAATCAAGTCTTCAAGATGCAAAAAGATGAGAAAGAAGAAGAAGAAGAAGAAGATTAAACAGAAGAACAAGCGGGTTTATTCACAAAAATCATCAAATGTTGTTGTGAAATCTAAATCCGTGAGGCAAATTTGGGTTCCAAAGCAACAATCTCCAAATGTTGCATTGAATTTGAAGTCAAAACCCAAATGTGTTAGTGGTTCTTTTGAAGATATTCTTGGATTGTTGAAGAACACGAAGAACAAGTTGTACAACATGCATCATGGGTGGTACAATGTTCAAATCAGAGATTTTCTCATTCCGACAAAAGAACCAAGATCTTCTAGATTTGATTCGTTCGTTACAAATGGAACTCGATTCGTCAAAAATGTATCTCAAATTCTCAAGTGGATTCTAAAACGTCCATGATTTGGATTCATACTTTATGTTTTTTTATTTTTGATCGATTTGCCTCATTGGATCTAATCCGTTTCAACCCTATTGCTGATCCAATTATTTTTGTTTAGATCAACACCAAAATTAAGATCTTATTCTAATATTTTTCTGAAATCACTTTTTGTTATTGTTTCGAAAATATCAATAAAAAAAATTTTGATTTTCAAATTCTCTTAAACAATGTTCATATGATGAATAGTTCGAAGCCCAGCCCAATTCAAAAATCGTATATCATTCATGATTTGTTGTAGCCCAAAACATGATCCTTGTTCATTGAGTCCAAACTTACGCCTAATTCCACTTGATAGTTTTTGTTCGTAATCCATTCACTGTGTTCAAATTGATTGTACAATTACATCTCATTTCCGTCAAAGGATTTCTATATCTTAACGCGACTTGGACTCGATGTTACATTGGAGTCGAATTTCTTGAAGTCGATTGGGTTGATTTGGAATTAAGAAGTCATTTTGTATGTCGATTGTATTTGGAATCGATGATTTGGAAACAGATTGAGAAAATTGATTTAAGTTTACTTGTTGAAGTCAAACTATGTTCAATTGATTTTGAGTCTAAAGTAAGGATCGATTGTGAAGGGTGAATTGATTTTTGATTTCGTATAGTCGGAGTCTGGATTCGTTTTTGATGATCGGAAGAAATTGATATCAATGATCAACTGATTTTGTTGTTTGGTGATTAAGAATGAACTGGGAATGGTTGATGGTGTGAAGTGATGAAATCGACTAGGAAAATGAGTTTGGCATTGAGAACGAAGGACAGATTTGTTTTGGTTTTAATGTCGATAGCTAATCTTGTGTTAAACGAATGAATGGTCTATTCAATTGATATTGGGAATGTCATGATATGAGGATGAAGATTTCGAAGCTATCGGTGTCAAGGATCGAATGAGAGAAATCAATTGGTTTGAAGATTCGAATAGATGGTAACTTGGATTTTGAGGTCCCTGTATTGAAAGCAAAGTCTGTGTAGCTGAATTCGACTGTGTTTGGGTTGATTTTGGTGGATATTCGTTTTCAATGAGTGTATGCTTGATACTTCGCTTTTGATGATTCAATTTTTATTTTGGTGGTCAAGTTGAGTTCGTTTTTAAGAATCAATTAGGAATTCGTTTGTACTAAAAGCGAAGTCATGTTGTTTGATAACAAATGGGAAAACTTAGTTATTGAAAAGTGCAGGATGATGGTTTGGCTAGTACCTAATTTCGAATGTTTGGTACCAATATTTTGATGTCGATAGTTGTGAGAACGGGCATGACTAACGAAAATTTTTAAGTCGGTGTGCGAAGAGTATTGTACGAAGAATTTGATTGGAATGTACGAAGATTTTTTTAACGTCGTCGACTGGAACAAGAAAATTGTGGAAGAAATCACTTTCGTACGAATAGCAATTGAAATCACTTTCGTACGTTTGGTGATGAGGATTTCACATGAAGCGTGTGTTGGAATAGTGTCTAAGCCTGCAACCATATTAGGCAAGTACTTGACCCGGTTGTGCATGGTCCTTTTGGGTTGCCTTCACCAAAGCAACTTGACTGGAGAAATAAATAGAGAAAGAGGTTATTATGATTTATTAATATGTTATAAGAATAATATATTAAAGGAGAAATCATATTTGTTTAATTAATATTGGTCAATAATTAATTAGGAATTAATTTTGTGATCAGGTGTAATTAATTAAACTAGTGGGGCTGAATTGTAATTATGTGATAGTTGCAAAATAGGGCAATGGTTATCCTTTTTTAAGGATGGATGAATTCAAGGATAAGGATATCCTTAAAATTGTCCAAGGTCCAAGAGATAAGGGTTTTCAAGGCTTATCTTGTGGTTGCTTGGTGGGCAAGTAACTGGATAAGGATAAGGACTGAAACCCTAATCTAAACCCTATATAAAGACCCCCAGGCCTTGGGAATTCATGTACATGCTTCTAAGAAGTCCCAAGGACGATTTCCACCTCCTCCCTTCTCTCTCTATAGCCTCTCCAATTGCTTGTGGTGTTTGTGAACTATTAGAGGCACTACACTTGTGGTGCTTGCTTTCAAGACTTAGGGTTTGAAGATTTAAGTTGTTATTGCAATATAACAACAAGAAGTATGTAATCTAACCTTGTACATTAATTTCGAAAATAGCATTGTTCTTTAGGGTTTTATTCTTGTGTTCATAATGTTATGTATCTAATAGCAAAACATAGATCCAAATTAGGGTTGCATGCACACATAGGATTGTTTGTATAAAACCCATCAGTGGTATCAGAGCTAGTGGTTAACTTGTTTTCAATTAGTATTATTCAATTGTATGAACTTAACAAATTAGGGTTTATAGCCAATAAACCCTAGGAGGCCATAGATTTCGTGATTAGGGTTTCCTAACCCTAATTTGCGAAAATCTTGAAAGGGTTTTTTGAATCCTTTCCTTTTAATCCAAGATTTTGAAATCTAGGGTTCGCAAACCCTTAGATTTCGAGATTTGCCTCCTTCCCCAAGATAAGATCCTAAATTTTAGGGATTTGGATAATCCGGTATCTGGTAATTATCTTTTAATGGTTAAATATGGTAATTAAAGATTTTGAATTATCTCATCCCATTATTTTCGAAATTTAGAGGGATAAAAGGGATTAGGATAAGTTAATTGTTTAAATGGTAATTATCCTCATGGTTTAGATAATCCCTTATGATTTAATAATTTAAATTGATAGTTTAATTTGTGATAATTATTAAATCAAGAATTTTAATATTTAAAATTTTAATTTAAATGGTATTAAATTTCGAAAATTTTAAATTGGAAATTAAAAACCTAGTATTTTTGAAATGTTTAAAATACACCCTATACTATTATATTATTACAAGTTTAATAAATAAATAAATAAATATATATATATATATATATATATATATATATATATATATATGTATAATTAATATGCTAGTCTTACCGTTAGTAGGCCTCATTCACGAAGCCGGTCTATAAGGTGGGTATAAGGTTGCTGCCTATAAAATGGTGCTTAATGGGTGTACATTCACACCCACCGCTTGCTTGATCGGTGGAGGGTCGTTAGCCGAACGGGTAGGATAGGGCAACCTCATCCTCTCATTAAAAGTATAATATGAAATACAAAGTAACTACATGGCTTTCAAAATTTTCCAATCCTAGTTACTTTAGGAAAAGTGAATTGATGCAATCCCATGAAATTACACTTTTCACCTTTCTAAGAAGTTGGTGGAGCGTGTGTGGTTTACTGGCACACTAATTGGTTCTAAGCGAAGGTGGCAAAGGGTGATTCGTTGTTTATCATAGTTCGATGGAGCATGTGTGGTTTACCGGCACATCGAATAGGTGATCGTTACAATGAAGGCACCATGTGAATTTGCATGGTAATTCACACCTGCTTTGTGATCCTCGGTATCCCAGTCACAAACGAGAGGGGCATATCGAGATTTAAACATGCCATTGAAAAGTTTCAATGAATCTCATCCAAACCTAGGAATTCTCAATACATTTAGAACATAGAGTTATGTTTTTCATGGTGGAGAATTAGTGAATCGTCATTCACTTACCTTCAAATTGTTTGCATATTAGGTTACGACATCCCTTTTCTAATGTGTAAATATTGTTGTTGGATCCTAGCCCTAATTTTTCTTATTGGGTGATAATTAGGGATTCATATTTTAATCTATCTTTGTTCTTTCTAATTGTAGATGTCGAACGCAAAAAACGCTGCTGCTAGCTCATTCACATTGATGAGCCTTTGCCAAAAGGTGGCGTTCGATGGAACGAACTTTAGCGAATGGATCAGATACATTCGCACGATTGCTCGCTGCGAGGACAAGGAGTATGTCCTCGATGAGAAGCTCGAGAAAATCAATCCTGAAATCGCTACTCTGGCTAAAATCACCGCTTTTGAAACTCATGAGCGTGATGCAACGAAGGTTCATTGCATCATGATAGCCACTATGAACTCCGAATTCCAAAAGTCCTACGACGACATGTATCCGTACGAAGTGCACCAAGACTTGTTGGAGAGATACCACCAAAATTTGAGGCAAGAGCGTTACGAGATTTTCACTAACATGATTTATGCCAAAATGGGTCATGAAGAATCTCTTACCGTGCACCTGCAAAAGATGCAAAGGTATGTCGATCGACTTCGCAAGTTAAATGTTGACTTTAGGGAAGACTTGGCGATCGACATGGTGCTTCACTCTTTGCCGCCGTGTTACAATCAATTTAGGATGACCTACCACATGAATAAGGAAGAGGTCACCCTAAGCAAGCTCCATGGTCTCCTTAGGGTTGCTGAGAGCAATCTCAAGGACAAGTCCATTGCACCTACTCCCAATCCACCCGCTGCTCCTGTTTTGGCCATTGGGGAAGGAAGAGGCAAGAAGAGGAAGGCTCCGTCTAAGAGCTACTGCAAGGGAAAGTCCCGAGATGGTTCCTCATCTAGTGGGACAAAAGTTGATCCTACCAAGCCTACTTCTACCCCAAAGGAGGCAGAGTGCCACCATTGCCACAAAATAGGGCATTGGAAGAGAAGCTGCCCAGAGTACCTGCAAGCCATCAAGGAAGGAAAGATCAAGACATCTTTCACAGGTATATACATAATTAAATCTAACGATTCATCTCATGCTATTTCTTGGGTTCTTGATACCGGTTGTGGTTACCTCATTTGTTCTAATGTGCAGGGACTAAGAAGAAATAGGGATGTGGAGCATGGAAGGATAAATCTAATCATGGGGAACAGAAGATCGTCGCCTGTGACCAAGATTGGAGTGTATTCTTTAGTGCTTAGGAATGGTTTATGTTTAGATTTGAACAATTGTTGCTATTTGCCAGAAATGGCTAGAAACATCATTTCATTTCATGGTTTGTTTAGACAAGGTTTTAGATTTTCTTTTAATAATGAGAATGGTTCTATTTTGGCTTATCTAAATGGTGTCTTTTATTTTGAAGCAATAACGTGTAATGGAATTTATGAAACTATTATGATTGTTGTTAACTTAGGAAATGAGGTTTTATGCATGGATTCTTCTAATGGTATGGATAAGCCATCCTTGTGGCATTGTCGTCTTGGACATGTCAACAAGAAAGGCATAGCCCAACTCCAAAAGGATGGAGTGTTGGAGTCATTCGAACTTAGGGAAGATGACACATGCAAGTCTTGTTTACTTGGAAAGATGACTAAGTCACCCTTCGTTGGTACGTGCGAAAGGGGTGAGGGTCTATTGGACCTCATACATACCGATGTGTGTGGACCGTTTAGATCTACCACGAAGGATGGAAACCGCTTCTACGTGACTTTTACCGATGACTATAGTAGATATGGGTATATCTACTTGATCAAGCAAAAGTCAGAAACCTTTGAAAAGTTCAAAGAATTCAAGAATGAAGTGGAGAATCAATTGGGCAGGAAAATCAAGATGCTTCGATCCGATCGAGGAGGAGAGTACCTAAGTCTTGAATTCCACGATTATCTCAAGGAGTGTGGAATAGTTTCACAATTGACGCCACCTAGGACACCGCAGTTGAATGGTGTGGCAGAATGGCGTAATCGAACCATGTTGGACATGGTTCGCTCTATGATGAGTCGTGCATCGCTATCTATCTCTTTTTGGGGGTATGCCTTAGAGACTGCCGCCCATATCCTTAACCGAGTCCCTACTAAGAAGGTTGCCAAAACACCTCACGAGATGTGGACAGGGAAAGCTCCCTCGTTAGCACATATCAAGGTTTGGGGTTGCGAGGCTTTCGTAAGACGAGATACTCACGACAAGCTCGAACCTCGTAGTGAGTGATGTATTTTCATCGGCTACCCGCAGAAATCCTTTGGATATATCTTCTATAGACCGAAGGACAATGTTGTCTTTGTTGCGAGGAGAGGAGTTTTCCGAGAGCGAGAACTCATAGGCCAAGGAGACAGTGGGAGTCAAATCGAGCTTGAAGAGATTCAAGAGTCGATAGATGAAGGAACCTCTACCGCTGACACTCAACCCGAGGAGGAAACTCCGGTTGAACCGATTGGCGTATCATTACCTCTTAGACGTTCCGAAAAAGTTAGAGTTCAACCCTAGTTGTATGGTTTGCATATTACTACCGAAGGGGACACGTATATTAGTGATAGTACACTAATAAACCTTGATGAACCTAATAGCTATAAGGAAGCCATGGCAGGCCCAGAGTCTGCAAAATGGAAAGAGGCAATGGACAGCGAGATCCAATCCATGTATGATAACCAAGTTTGGAATTTGGTTGATAATGTACCCGGACGTAAGACCGTTGGGTGCAAATGGATCTTCAAGAAGAAGATCGACGTGGATGGAAACGTACACACGTATAAGGCACGATTGGTTGTGAAGGGCTTTACTTAAAATCCCGGAGTTGACTATGATGAGACCTTCTCACCAGTTGCAAAGATAAAGTCTATTAGAGTGATGCTAGCAATTGCCGCATTTCATGATTATGAGATTTGGCAAATGGATGTCAAGACCGCTTTCCTTAACGAGAAGTTGGCTGAGGATGTTTGCATGGCTCAGCCAGAGGGGTTTGTGGATCCGAAGCATCCGAATAGAGTGTGTAAGCTTGAGAAGTCCATTTATGGACTTAAGCAAGCGTCTCGCAGATGGAATCTTTGCTTTGATGAGAAAGTCAAAGAGTTTGGATTTGTACGAAGCGAAGATGAATCGTGTGTATATGTCAAAGCCAGTGGGAGTATAGTAAGCTTTCTCGTTCTATATGTCGATGACATATTACTCATTGGAAACGACGTCCCGACTCTGCAGGAAGTTAAGTCCTGGCTCGGTAAGTGCTTCGCTATGAAGGACCTCGGAGAGGCTTCCTATATTTTGGGAATAAGGATAGTAAGAGACTAATAGGTATTAGTCTTAACACTTACTTAGAGAAGGTACTAAAATGTTTTAGTATGGAAAACTCAAAGAAGGGAGAATTACCGATACAAAGTAATGCCAAGTTGAGTAAGACTCAAAGTCCGAGTACCAAAGCTGAGATAGCTGAAATGAGCCGAGTTCCATACGCTTCTGTAGTTGGCTCAATCATGTACGCTATGACTTGTACTCGCCCTAATATAGCCTTTGCTTTGAGCATGGTTAGTAGATATCAAGGGAACCCTGGCAGAGCCCATTCAATTGTGGTGAAGAATATCCTTAAGTACCTTCGGCGGACGAAGGAATGGTTTTTAGTCCTCGGAGGGAGTGATGACTTGAAGGTGCGAGGGTATAGTGACACCAGCTTTCAAACCGACAGGGACAACTTGTTGGATTAATTTCTAAGTCCATAACTATAATTGGTAAGACTTGACCCGACCCGGCATGGTCCATTTGGGTTGCATGGCATCATCCACTTGGATAGACTACAATGAGAGAAATAAGACACTTATGGTTATTAATATATTATAAGTTCTAGTATATTAATAATAAGAATAATAAGATTATTTAATTAGTATTGATCAAGAATTAATCTAGGATTAATTAAGTGATCAAAAGAAGACTAATTAAATATATGGGTTGATTGTGTAAATCATCCATACTTGTATAGTGGGCTAATGCTCCATGGATTATCTAGTTGGGCCAAAACCCATATGATGCTCCATGGATGCTCCATGGTATATTTGAACCCATGGATCCAAGGAAATGGAAAGTCATGACAATTAGGGTTTACCCTAATTGTATAACTATATAAGCATCTTATTCTTGATCAAAATCGGTCACTAGAGAGAGAAGAAAAGGGCTAGCCGATTTTCATGAAGTGTAGAATTCTCTCAAGTTATTCCAAGTGTATTTGGTGTTGTGTGAACCATTTGAGGTGTCACACATGGGGCACTAGGCACTCAAGCTTCATGAAGACATTCTACATCAAAGAGGTATGTATTCTATCTTGTTATATTGATAGTTTTGTATGCTAGATTAGGATAATACCTTGGATGTTCATATTTGCATGTATAATAGAGAAAACATAGATCCAAGATATTTAGGGTTGCATGTACACTTAGGAGTGTTAGAATGCTCATAACCCAACAGTTGTATCAGAGCCTAGGCTTGTTTTCTTGTTATACTTGCAAATGGAGCTGAAAAATCGAGTTTTGATGCTGTCTGCCTAGCAGACTCGCCGAGTCCATGAAGGGACTCGACGAGTCCAAGGCAAAAAGCATCCAACTCGCTGAGTTGGTTAGTGCACTCGACGAGTTGGACCCCCAGACAGCATAAATTCGACCTTTTTGGCTGGAATTGGACTAGGAACATTACCCTAAGATGTTTTTGAACTTATAAACTTGTTTTTGATGTGGTAATGTTCATGCTAATCCAATTTCAAAGATAATTGTCAATAGATTCATGTTTTGTATTAGTTTAAAGTTTAGACTAATTACATGAAAAAGTTTGATTTGAATTATCTTGTTCTTATGAGTTGCTTAGATTAATAGAAAAGTTGAGTGAAATAGTTGTTTTCAATCCAAATTAATCTAAGAGTTGATTCTAAAATGTGTTTTTGTAACTTGTCCTCAAGTTATATGAAAAGTCACATTTAAGTTTCATAAAACTCATAAAAGTTGGCAAAGGTTACAAAATGAAGAGTCTAGTTCTAATTAATTGGAGTTATGACTCCATAATTTGTCCTCAAGTTATGGAGGACCAAGAGTCTCTTCATTAAATAAAAAAATAATAATAATAAAAAATGTAACCTTAATTAATTCCATAAGTTATAAAATAAAGAAAAGTTAATTCTTTTATTAGTTTAAAGTCTTCCATAACTTGTCCTCAAGTTATGGAACTTGAAGAGTTTTTGGATTAAAACTACTTTAAACACATAAGTTATGGAATTAATTAGTTTTGAATAGTTTCAAAACTTGCCCTCAATTTTTGGAATTTGTAAAGTTTTCTCTTATGAATACTTTAATTCTAAGTTAGCCCTTAGAATTTTAAAAGTTAAAATTTAACCCTTATACTTTATAATATTATAAGTTAATAATATATATATATATATATATATATATATATATATATATATATATATATATATATATATATATATATATATATATATGTGTGTGTGTGTGTGTGTATAAGAGTAAAGTCAGTCTTACCGCTAGTACGCCTTATTCACGAAGCCGGTCTATAAGGTGGGTATAACGTTGTTGCCTATAAAATGGCAACTTAATGGGTGTCCACTCTCGCCCACCGCTTGCTTGACTGGTGGAGGGTCGTTAGCCGAACGGGTTTGACAGGACTATAATTCTCCCTTCATTAAAAGTATTAATGATAAATACTAAGTAACTAAACTCTTATAAATACCCAATCTTAGTTACTTAGGAAAATGTGAAGAAGGTGCTAATCCATGAAATTACACTTTGCACTTTGTTTAAGTCGATTAGTGGAGCGTGTGTGGTTAACCGGCACACTAACTCGTATTTGACAAGGTAGGAAAAGGGTAACTTAATGTTTATCATAGTATCGATGGAGCGTGTGTGGTTAACCGGAACATCGATTGAGGGATAAACACTTAAGGGTACCAAGTAATTTGCATGGTTACTTCACACCTTGTTTTGTGATCCTCGGCATCCCAGTAACAAAACCTGAAGGGCACACTCGAGATTGAAACATGCCATTGAACAGTTAAATGAATCTCAAAAGATATAGGAGTTTCAAAAACCAATTAAAACCTAATAATACATTTTGTTTATCTTGGTGGAAATTGGTGAATCGTCATTCGCCTACCTTCAAATTGTTTTATAGCTTGGATTACGGCATACCTCTTCTGAGTTATAAAATAGTCTGTTGGGTCCTAGCCTTAATATTTTATATTGGGTGTCATATTAAGGACTTTAAGATCAACTATCTTGAATATCTCCCAAAACATGTCTACTTTAGATATTTATGATCTTCCCAAATCTCTTGAAACAAGCTTTCCTAAATGAAGATGATGTTCCAATGGAAATCATACTTCTTTCACCTCCTCCAATTATTCTCCCCACCCCACAAGTTCTTAAAAATTTTAAGGTCACTCGAACCCTATTGGCAAGTGAAGGTCTAGGTGTGGTCACATCTTGGAGATGTAGTCACATATTGACAAGCCGGGAGAGTTGGGTGTCAAAGTCTTGAGAAAGTTGGTGGTTCAACTACTTTCTAAGTCACATAGTGAGTTCTTTTGGAACACCTATGAAATAGACTATGACAAGACCCTTAATGATCTTATCTATTTGTTAAGATCAACTTCCTTAAAACTTGATGGACATTGACAATAGTGACACAGGAAATACAGAAAAAACATTCTCTTCCCAAGGAAAGGGATTGACCATAGTCAACTAGGTTGACCAAATGGTAAAGAGAAAAGGCTAAGTCTGTAATAGTCCCGTGTACCATTATCAAAGGGTCCATATGTTTATATTGCCAAAGGAAGGGTCATTAGTTGTGAAGCTGCCAAATTTACCTAAGGATGTTAAAGTCAATAAGTTTGACTCTACTTCAGGTAAAGTCCACTATCTAACTCTGTTAAGTTTCTATTCTGAGATTCTTGATACATGATGTGACTGGGTCACTTGGTAATGTTTTAAGAATCAAAGAAAAGTAAAGGAACTCAAAGAAAGAATATGCTGAATCTGATCGCATAGATGGATTTCTATCACGTAGTTTGAAAATCGGATTCTTGAGCTACTTCTTAGGAGTTATGAGATATTGCTTAGGAATAGATAAAAACAAGTTTTCATATGGATTGTAAGGATAAGTTTTTCCACATAGTTTTAAAATAAAAGGAAATTTTTTGATTTTAGTTATTTTAAAATATCCTTACAATGGCATTTGAGGAAAAATTGTTGCCTATGTGATTCCATTAATAGCAAGAGTGGAAATATGAAATTGATTCCTTCATTTGTGGTAATGTCTAAATTTACCAAATAAGGAAAGATTCTCATCACCCAAGTCTCAATTGGACCGGAACTTGGAATCATGCAAGTTGTATAGCATGATGAATGAGAACTTTCAAGTATTGGAAAATTAAGACTAATTACTTATTCACATGGATATGTGAGTCAAGTAATGGACTAAGGGATCGAATACATAGTCATGTGCACTGATTAAGTCCACCACAAAAGATATAAGTCTATTTGTCATAGTTTACTAAAGCTCAGTAAATATGATTATACTTACAAGCTTAAGTGTAACTCTGAGACATTGGAAAAGGTTCCAATGCATGGCAGAGCGGATAAGAAGAATCAAATTAGGCAGAAGGATAAAAGTTTCTCAAATCTGAAAAGATGGGAGAGTACTTTAGTATCAGTTTTGTGATCATCTTAATGATTAAGAAACCATATCAAAATTAGTTCTCTAAGGAAGTCTTAGTGCATTCTTATGACTAAGAAGAAGGGATCTTGAATTGCTGAAATGGTTAAATCAAGAAGATGAGTCATACTTCGTTCCAATACAAGTTTTAGAGTCATACTCCAAGATTGTAATTTGAGTTACATGTCTTTAAGAAGGTTTAAAACACGTGTCAAATATAAGAGTAAAATTTTTATACTCTTGTACATTTGAAATTGGTAAGTTGTGATGTTTTGGATAAAACAAAGACCAACTTAGGCCAATTGTGTGAAGTGTTTGTCTTGGTTAGAATCCACACTATCTCTTGGATGTTTGACAAGGGAGTCTTATAGGTCAAGAGGACAGTGGGATTCTTAAAGGTCTTCAAAGTCTAAAGAACTAATCAAGAATAGAACCTAGAGTTCTTCTCTAGCACACGACTTAAGGTTTATAACCTATCGTGTTGACATATTCTGTGCCCATTCCAATTAAAGTTGGCTTTGCATATGAGTTCTTAGAGTTCTCAATTGGTTGCACAACAACTTGGAAGCAATGGCAGGCCCTTGAGCTGCCAGGTGGCAAGAAATTAATATTGAGTTCAATCCATATGGTTTTGGATTTGTCATTATCTTTGTCTTGTGATTATGGTTTTGACAAATTCATATGGGTAGGAACTCATACACCATATAAATCTAAGTGTCATAAGGTTTCTCTCCGATTCATGAAAATGATGGTGAGGAAACACTTTCACTAAGTAGATTTTAGCTAGATAGCAATTGTGATGTTTGCATTCTCAAAGTCGTTAGTGGAGCGTGTGTGGTTTACCAGCACACTAACCTGGACTTGTGAGAAGTGGCAAAAAGGTCTAAGCATTATGATTACGGCAACTCTCTTCATAATTGTTTAGACACACAAGTGTGCTATCTAAGGGAAGTTGTATGTTTTTGATAAAGTCTTATCAAAACAATCTAGTATCAAAAATCTGAACTTTGTAAGAAAGTCAATAAAGTATTGATTTCTAGAAGTCGAGCTTTCTGAGTACATGTCAAAGCTAGTGGGAGCATAAGTGTTATGCTAATAATCATCATGTTAGTGGGAGCATGATCATTATGATAAAGATTGCAAGTTAGCAATGTTAATTATAGAAAACAAAATGTTTCAATTGGGAAAAAGTTGTTTTGCTATAATTAAGGGAGAGGAAATTATACTTCATCTCAAATCTATAAGCTTAGATCGTGAGGTTTTAATCATTTAGTCAAGGATATATATATATATATATATATATATATATATATATATATATATATATATATATATATATGAATTTCATGTTGGAATGGCTCAACATAAGGAAATTCTGTAGCTCAACATAAGGAAATTCTATATATGGGTCCATTATTTGCGTTCTTAAATTCGATTATGATTACGGCATCCCTTTTCATAATCTGAATTATGAGAACTTGGCAAATTGAAATGGAAATGTCATAGCAAAAGACTGGTTTAGTCTTTATGTGAGACATCATGAATCGTGTCCCATATGCTTCGGATATAGGATCGATTACATGTGCTATATTCATCCTTTCTAAAATTTTCCAAATGCCTGGGGCATTAAGAAGGGAAAAGGTTTAGAACTGGATATGACTAAAATGATTAAACAATTGTCGTGGACAATCTAAGGTTTACCAAAGATTGGTTGCTCAAGGACAGTTGGAAGTATAGTGATAACTTTGGAAGGACCATATTGACATAATCTGTAAGAAGGCAACTCTTGTCCAGAAGTGATAGTCAAAATGGAATCTGGAAATGTTTCAAAGTTAGAATTTTTAATCTATTTAAGACTAGGAAACTTAATGCAAGAAGGTTGTTTCCAAGGAGCTGATCTCCTATGGAATACTCTGTAATGATTGTTGTCAAGTCTTTCTGACTTTGTGCATAATCATTACAAGAAGAACAATGCATATAAGTTTAGAATCTAACAGATTCCAGTAAATGGCATGAATTTGGAATTCTTGCATTTGCAGTAAGGATTTGGGAGTGTGAAAAGAGAATGATTGAAGTTATGTTCAATTGATCTAGTTCACAAAGTCAAGATCATAGACAAACATAGTATGCATACTTGGTGTGTGGCATAACTAGTGTTTAGAAAACATAGTGTACATGCTTGGAGCATGGGACAACTATTGTTTTAAATTCAAGAATAAAGTTGATAGCTGAAACAGTATACAATGAATAATGTGTAATCATATGGTGATAAATAAAAGGTGTTTTATTTATGTTCATAGGTTTTGATACCATATTGGATTCAATTATTATTGTGTTTCACTTTGCATGTTTTGACTTCCCGACTAAACTAGGTTATTCTTCCGGAATGACTAAGTTATTCAAACCATCCATAGTCGGTCATATGTTGGAAGTAGATATGAATTAAGACTGTCATGGGTTGGCTTGTAGAGGTCTAAGGTGTTGGACAAAGGGCTACAACACTCATGAGTGCTCATAAGTTCTGAGTATTGGATTCATCCCGCGCTCATTGGAATCACTTCATGGATTTTATCACGAGTGATCATGAGACGATAATATCTTATATTCTTCAAACCTAGAGATATGAGTTGTTACTATGAGTTGGTTGTACATTGATTGCACGAAACCGCATTTGGTAACTCGGTGCTATAAAACGTGCCTTTGTGTATGATTCAACAAGTAGTAGAACAAGCCATATGAGTCGAAGTTTATCCATTCCTTTTACCTTCGGGATAAAAGCGATATCTGTGGGCCCCTCGATGATTTGATGATGACAAATGGAAGTGCTCGGCCGGGCCAAGACTCATTTGATTTGTTCAATTAGTCAGTCGTCATAAATCGGAAATCGGGAAACAACAAATGGACAGAGAGAATGATTATAATCCATGTCTCAGTCCATATGATATCTAGAATGGAGGAATATATCATCCCTTATCTAATGGACAAGTCATTGACAAAGGTCAGCGTTTATCGACAAGGTCAGAGTTCGACAGAAGCTTTTGTGAGCTACAATTGCCAGTTGGTTCCTGAAGTCATATGCAATAATAGTTTTAGACTTATCCAAGTAGGAGACTATTGGATTAATGTCTAATTCCATAACTATAATTGGTAAGACTTGACCCGACCCGGCATGGTCCATTTGGGTTGCATGGCATCATGCACTTGGATAGACTATAATGAGAGAAATAAGACACTTATGGTTATTAATATATTATAAGTTCTAGTATATTAATAATAAGAATAATAAGATTATTTAATTAGTATTGATCAAGAATTAATCTAGGATTAATTAAGTGATCAAAAGAAGACTAATTAAATATATGGGTTGATTGTGTAAATCATCCATACTTGTATAGTGGGCTAATGCTCCATGGATTATCTAGTTGGGCCAAAACCCATATGATGCTCCATGGATGCTCCATGGTATATTTGAACCCATAGATCCAAGGAAATGGAAAGTCATGACAATTAGGGTTTACCCTAATTGTATAACTATGTAAGCATCTTATTCTTGATCAAAATCGGTCACTAGAGAGAGAAGAAAAGGGCTAGCCGATTTTCATGAAGTGTAGAATTCTCTCAAGTTATTCCAAGCGTATTTGGTGTTGTGTGAACCATTTGAGGTGTCACACATGGGGCACTAGGCACTCAAGCTTCATGAAGACATTCTACATCAAAGAGGTATGTATTCTATCTTGTTATATTGATAGTTTTGTATGCTAGATTAGGATAATACCTTGGATGTTCATATTTGCATGTATAATAGAGAAAACACAGATCCAATGTATTTAGGGTTGCATGTACACTTAGGAGTGTTAGAATGCTCATAACCCAACACAACTACCTTTCGCAGTCGGGCTGGGTCTTTACCCTGAATGGAGGAGCAGTAACTTGGAAGAGTTCCAAGCAGGAAACCGTAGCTGATTCAACGTGCGAATCAGAGTACATTGCAGCGAGCGAAGCGTCGAAGGAGGCAATATGGTTGATGAACTTCATCGGTGACCTTGGAGTTGTACCTGCCATAAAGGAGCCCATGGAGATTTTTTGTGATAATGAAGGAGCGGCTGCCTTGACCAAGGAACCGAGGGATCATGGTAGATCTCGGCATATCGACAGAAAATATCACTTCATCAGACATCGTGTAGAAGAAGGACAACTCGTAGTTAAGAGGATATCATCAGAAGATAACCCAGCAGATCCGCTTACGAAGCGACTGAGTAGGGTTAAGCACTTGCAGCATGCTAGGAGTATTGGGCTGAAGGATGATATTAGCATAGATTAGATAGTAGTAGAAACGTGTAATAGATCAATGTAATTAGCATTTGATGATTAAATAAAGGAGTTTTATTTATGAGTAATGTTACTGTCTTATGTTAATTATTTAACTATTGTTTCACTTTGCATGTTTTGACTTCCAGAATAATTGAGTTTATTAAGAATAATCGAATTATTCAAATTGTCCACAATCGTTCATATGTCGGAAGTAGATATGAATGAAGATTGTCATGAATTGGTGTGTAGATTTTCTAAATGGTATTAGACATAGCAAAATATTGTTGCAACGTTCATGAGTGCTTATGAACTGGTTTTGAGCATTGGAACAAACTCGCGCTTGCTAGAATCACCTTATGGAATATGATATAAAAGGTGATCGCAAGACAATAATATCATATAGTCTTAAAACCTAGATATATGGTTTGTTATTTGTTAATTGATTGTACATTGATAATGTGAAAACGCATCAGTAACTCGGTGTTATAAAACGCATTTTTGTGTATAGTTGATTAATGAATAAGTAAATGCATATAAGTCGACGTTTATCTGTAACTTTTATCCTAATAGGGTAAAAGCGATATCTCGGCCGCTCGATGATTTGATTTGACTTATGTGCCGGGCCCGGTTAGAACTGAATTGATGTGTTTGATTAAGTTCTATGTCAAATAAATCGGAGATCGAGAAACCAAATGCTAGACTAATTATTCCATAACATTGTCAGCATGATATCTAACAGAGGACTGTACGATCCCTTATCTAAAGGACAAGATTGATTAGATCAGAGTTTAAAAGTGTCTTTGAGAGCTACGATTGCAAACTGGATTGTACTTGTGCATATAGTTACTAGACTTATCCAAGTGGGAGACTGTTGGAATAGTGTCCAAGGCTGCAACCATATTAGGTAAGTACTTGACTCGGTTGTGCATGGTCCTTTTGGGTTGCCTTCACCAAAGCAACTTGACTGGAGAAATAAATAGAGAAATAGGTTATTATGATTTATTAATATGTTATAATAATAATATATTAAAGGAGAAATCATATTTGTTTAATTAATATTGGTCAATAATTAATTAGGAATTAAGTTTGTGATCAAGTGTAATTAATTAAACTAGAGGGGCTGAATTGTAATTATGTGATAGTTGCAAAATAGGGCAATGGTTATCCTTGTTTAAGGATGGACGAATTCAAGGATAAGGATATCCTTAAAATCGTCCAAGGTCCAAGAGATAAGGGTTTTCAAGGCTTATCTTGTGGTTGCTTGGTGGGCAAATAACTGGATAAGGATAAGGACTGAAACCCTAATCTAAACCCTATATAAAGACCCCTAGGACTTAGGAATTCGTGTACATGCTTCTAAGAAGTCCCAATGATGATTTCCACCTCCTCCCTTCTCTCTCTATAACCTTTCCAATTACTTCTGGTGTTTGTGAGCTATTAGAGGCACTACACTTGTGGTGCTTGCTTTCAAGACTTAGGGTTTGAAGATTTAAGTTGTTATTGCAATATAACAACAAGAGGTATGTAATCTAACCTTGTACATTAATCTCGAAAATAGCATTGTTCTTTAGGGTTTTATTCTTGTGTTCATAATGTTGTGTATCTAATAGCAAAACATAGATCCAAATTAGGGTTGCATGCACACATAGGATTGTTTGTATAAAACCCATTAGGGTGTGGATTCGCGCTTCGTTATCATGGCTATACACAATTTGATAACAAAGCCCTCCCGATAAACGCGAAGCCTATTGCGATTTTCGTTCTTTGATTAACAAAGTGAAGAAGCATTCGTCCCTATGTAACAAATTGGGGAAGAAACACAAATGTTTCGAAATTAGACCATTTATCCGATAAAATGTTCTCGATGTTATAAAATGCATTATTGTGTATGATTTGAGGAGTAAATAGTACAAGCATATAGGCCCCTCGATGATTTTGTGTTGACTTATGTGTCGGGCCCAGTCAGGACTGAACTGATGTGTTCAATTAAGTTCCTTGTCATACAAATCAGAAATTGGGAAACAAATTGTTGGACAATGAGAATGATTCTATTCCATGTCTTTGTCCACATGATATGTTGTAGAACAAAGGATTATATGATCCTTTATCTTAAGGACACACAACTGACTAGGTCAGAGTTCGACAGCGGCTTTTGAGAGCTACAATTGTTGATCAGATTCCAAAGTTGTACTTACAATTATAGTTATTAGACTTATCCAAGTAGGAGACTATTGGATTATGTGTCTAAGCCCATAACTATAATTAGTATGAACTTGATCTGATAGTATCATGGTCCTTTTGGTTTGCCTTCACTTTAGCAACTTGACAGGATGACTTATTGAGAGAGAGGTTAATTAGCGATTAATTAATATATTATAATAATAATATATTAATTAGAAATCGTATAATTTAATTAGTATTTGATCAGAAATTAATTTGGAATTAATTTTGGGATTAAAGGAACTGATTACGAGAACATGGACTGTTTTGCAAATCTTTGATAGTTGCAAAATTGGGCTGTTGGACTCCTCTTGGAAGGAGTGGACGAAATCTATATGGAGGCCCTATAGAATTCATCCAAGGCTTCTAGAAGTGGAGGTCCATGGACTGCTTAAGGCCTAAGCAAGAAATTAGGGTTTCCAGCTGAAAACCCTAGCAACCTCATCTATTTAAAGACCCATACACATAGGGTTTTTGGCTAATGCTTAGAGCATAGAAACCCTAGCATATTTTCTGCATATTCCCTCCTGTCTCCTGTCTCCTCTCATCCTCGTGCTACAAGTGTTTGTGAGCCATTAGGTGCAACATTTGGAGCACTAAGCTTTCAAAAGTTAAGATCAAGCAAGGAACTCTTGTTAGTGTTATATAACAAGCAAGGTAATTTTCTTAACCCTTCCAATATATGAATTTCGAAATATGTATGCTAGATTAAGGGTTATTGCTTTGGAATTTCTTTTTCATGTTTAATTAGTGAAAAAATTAGATCCAAAGCAATTAGGATTGCATGAACACATAGGATGTTAGGCTCAAAACCCATCAACTGTAGGAAACTACATTTCAAGGACCTGGAGTACCTCATACTCCATTAGACCAAATTATAGGACCAAAATGCATACAAACTCTAGACTAACAAGATTTAAGAAAATAAAACATCAAGATCCAAGCCTTATACCTCCAAATGATGTTTAAGGGTAAGATACTTCTGGATTCAAGATGCCTTCCAAGTTGATTATACTTCTTTTTTTCCTTCAAGATCACCAAAAGCACACTTTCAAGCTCAAAATTCTCATACAATGTATTAGGGTTAGCAAGGGATGATTTAGGAGGTGGAGGCTGGTGGGGGAAGAGATCTTGAAGAGATAATGATGTTTAAATAGGGCCCAAACCCTAAAAATTAGAATTTAACCCCCAACCACGTATCCCTTACGTCCTTAACAAAAACACGCGACCTCACTTAGTGAGCCAATGGACCAATTTTGCAATTTAATTTCATTCTAAGGATATAAACAGAAAATACATGGATCAAGGTGTTACAATCATGCCATTATGTGAGATATTTTCAAAAATGCTATTTCCATCCCAGATATGAAGATAATGTGTTCAAATGAACATTCAAATTTAGCATACCTTTCTAGAAATCAAAGATATTTCCAACCTATAGGGTTTCAAAACCAATTTTTTTTGGGTGGAAGTCTTTTTAACCAAACCAAACCAATTACAAACACCAAACATGATTAGAACACCTGCTAACCCTCCAGGTCCAATCAGGCTTGGATAACTAAGCCTTACGTCTAATTGAAGGTACTTTGTGTTGGGGAGCGCAAATTAATCATGGATGTCAACTCAAAGAATGTTTTGGTTGATTCTGACTGATCATGAAACATGTATCCAGTAGACATGGGTCTTCCTTATGGAAATATGATATCATTATCTTATCTAAATCCCCAATAGATATTAGTTGGGTATGGCACCACCAATTTTCCCATTTAAATTTTGGGTACATCAATAAAATGATTGGCTATGATCTTGTTCAAGGGATTTCGCTTCTAAAATTAAACAACAAAACCTTATGTGTGCTTGTAACGGGGAGAAAACTATCCAAATTTGAGCCTTTAGAATTATTGCATATTGACTTTATGGCCCCTCAATCACCCTAAGAATCAATGGAAAGAAATGAATCCTTGTTATAGTTGATGGATTATCTCGCTTCACTTGCGTTTTACAGAATAAATTTATAATAAAAAAGAGACGATCAACTTCATCAAACAGGTTGAACTGAAGCTCAAAAGACCCATTCTCTGAATCAAAAGTGATAATGGATCAGAGTTCAAGAACAAGAACATGGATTCTTTTCTCAAAGAAAAAATAATTGAGCATAATTTATCCATACCATACACTCCACAAATAGAACGTAGATGTAGAAAGACATAACCAAAAACTATATGAAGCTTATAAAGGTTCATATAATTAAAAAAAATCATAACATGTTGTATCAATAGACATATTTCCAACACTAAACATATATCTTTTCTTTCCACATTTTCAACATCATATGACACATCTTCAGCTTCCTAGTTTTCTTCTTCAACTAATGAAACTTTAGACCCTATATTTTACCTTTCTAGAGAGGCAACCAATCTTATATACTTTGTATCATGCAAGTTTTCTTTCTGATTGTTCTTTTTAACCATAGAGTCCTTATCAAAAAGCCTTCTTTAACCATACTTGAAGCATTTATGAATTGAAACTGCCTTTGGTTTATTAGCTCCAAAGGTTACCTCAACTTCAACTTTCCATGCACCAATACTAAATATTCTTTATCAGAGTCTGGACTTCCGGGTATTCTTGAAGTTTTTAAATTGCTTCATTATAAGGGCAACTTGAGAAGCTAAGTCAAAGAATTGAGAAAAAAAATTCATCGTCATTGTAAGCTTAGACATCTCCTTCATAAGATGGTTCTTCAATAACTTTCTTGTTGTTCTTTATAACCATCTTCCATGTCTCTTATATTTTCTCTTATTTCATCCTTTGTTTGCTAATAGCTACTAAGATTTGTAAACATATTCTACATATCCAGGATCTTTATTTTCTCATGATTCTTAAAAACATCAACATGATGCCCCAACTTTTATCAAGTGAATCAAGAAACATTAAGAATAACATAGAGTTAGTTTTTTTCAATCTTGTATGTATCATGCGATTAACCAAGCAGTTAAATTTAATGAAGGTATGAGTCAGTGATTCATTTTTATAAGCAAAGGAGTATTCATACTTGTTGTTAAGGGTATTCTTATGGTTAGTTCTAACCTACTTTGTTTCATCATAAGCCACTTTCAAAGTGTTGAGAATATACTTGGTTATGGTAGAATTTTCAAAAATATGATAGACATTATATGGAAAAGCATTGCAGATGTCAACCCTTTCTCTGATATTAAGATTTACCTTACACTTAACATATTTAGTCCAAATATGCATCACAATTGAAGACCTTCTTTTATGATCTGGCTCATTGGAATATATAGATCGTTAGTGATGATTTCAAGCATGTTATAATCCATGGTTCAAAAAACCATGAGTCAATTACTTAGTTTCTTGGTAAAATTCTTCTCATCAAATGGTAGTCATTTGTTTATGGAGTTTGATGGGAAAGTGTTGCATTTTAAGAAGAAGAATATTAAGAAAATGACATTGTTGGTTGCAAATCGTAGATCAGTTTGAGGTAAACTACTCTAATACCAATTTTTGGCCCCTTAATAAGCAATGAACAACAAAATCAATGTAAATGACACAAGTGTAACACTCAGAAATTGATTCAATTAACTAAAACCAGTTTGGTATGTATGAACTTATTTTGATTGGCTATGTGCGAAATAACAAATATCTCAAAGATAATCGATATAAAAAACTATTAACAAACCCATGACTCAAATGACTTTGTACAGATAGAGAAAGCTGAAATATTACACAAAGAACTTGTGCTAGGGATATGATTCCCAGCCACTCTAGAAATTTTGACTATAATTTGGTGCACCCAAAAAAAAAAATGATCATTCCTCCACTTTTTACACTAACTGAATGAATATGCATGTATATAAAAAGGAATTTCTAACCTAACAAAACTTAACATTGTAGAACATATTCTCCTCCAACATCATACATACGAGAGATAACTAAGAACAACCTAGCATTATGAACACACTATTGAAGATAATTTCATATATATAATTATCAAATACACTACATAAGACTAATTAATCAAAAATATTAGGTTGAGTAGTAATGAGCAATCCCTTGCAATTAGGGAGTCTTCATGTATAAAATTAAACATTATCTTCTAGTACCTTGGATAAAATCATTATCACGAAGTATCTGGATCAGCTTTTTGATGCATATGTTTCGAGTTATGTTGTTTGGTCTTTTACTTTCACTCTAACACCTTGTTTTCGAGTTCAAATTAACAAGAGAAAAGAAGGGAAACCGATAGAAATGCTAAAAAAAAGGGGGGGGGGGATGATGTTAGTTTTATTAATGAAATGAAACTTACCATCATAATTTCCTTCCAATTTGGAAGGATTTTAAGAGAAATAAACAATTTTTTTAATTTTCTTTCATTTTTTCTAACTCGAGAACATAAAATACATTTTCTTTCACTTTTCTTTAAACTTCTTCTCTTGTAGTTTATTTCTCTATCTTTTATTTTCTTAGCTAAAACTTAGTAACAAGATGTAAGGCGGTCAACGGTCAACGAAGAGACACGTTGAAACCTTCATATTGACATTATTAGAGCTAGCTAAGATAGTTTGACTCATCAAATTATTAAGTTTGACACAACATATTATATATATATATATATATATATATATATATATATATATATATATATATACCTTAAAAAGCATTTACAAGATTTTGCTGAATTTTAAGAGGTATAAGCCTTAATGCATCATGTACAATGACTTTATGCATGCAAAAGATACTAAATCTTATCCGTTCAAACTTATATGCAACATGAATTTGTAAAAAGCTATCTACAACATGAATTGGTCAAAAGATTTACCTGTATTCCCTCATTTGTAGTATTAGTTGAATCGGTCAATACCCGAATTTCGGTACTTTATCTCTTTAAATTAAGTAGCAACCATCAACATCATTGTTAAACGCCTCCGTCTCCGCTTCCGCCTCCGCCTCTGCCTTTCTCTTCTCTCGCATCTTTCCTTTAGAAACCCTTATACTAAACATCGCAACCCACCAACAGTAAACTATGGCGTCACAGAACCTTCACTACCATCAAACAAATCACCTTCATCACCGTCATTGTTAAACGCCTCCGCCTCCGCCTTTCTCTTCTCTCTGACAACCAATTCCAACCTTGAAATTGTTGCTACCACCGTCTCAACCCTGTACTACCAAGTATTTCATATTAGGGTTTCTCTTACCCATCGACACCTTTTTTCTCCATCTTCGGTGATTGGTTGGAGCACCGAATGTTTACTAAGTAGATTATCTATTCTCAATGGTTTATGTCTAATAATGTCCTAAAACGTGAATGTTGAATCCTGGTTTAAAAGGCAGCCACCCCATTTAGTCACTGGTCAATTTATGTTGAATCCAGGAATTTCCCCTTCATCCGCCTTCATAATCTGGATAATGGACCAACCAATTTCACTCAGGTCTAAAATTAGCATAGTGTTCGATCATGTTATGCATGCTAAATTCTCTTAGTTGTACAAAGTAATCGATTTTTTGCTTCTCTGTCTGATTAGGTTAAGCATTTAAAATTGATTTCTCAATTTAGGGTACATAAGAATCAAATTCATGCTCTCCCACGCCATCTCACAGCTTCATATTCAGCAATCCCATGCCGTCCCAAAACTTAGTACGAAGCTGAGTTCGATTTCTATTCCAAACATTACATATTTGGGAGTTAAATAAATTTCTCACTTGAAGTTGCAGACTAAAGTTGTCTCATAATTTCTTAGTGGTAGGAATCTTTTGATTTCTCAAATGTTTTATTTTGAAAATTTTATGCTTTACTTTATGCTTGGAATTGCTTGGAAATTATGTAATGCTTGGAATAGATTATGTTTGGATCAAGTTTTGTTTTCATATGATTTTAAGCTTCGAATTCCTAGAACATAATGTAATTCTTGGCACAAATTATGCTTTGGAACAGATAATTCTTGGATCAATTCTTGTTTAAATCTCCTTTATAGGTTCTGAAGTTCATTGTATTTCAAGTGCCCATCTATATATTAATTGGTTCCTTTTAGTTTTTGGTGTTTCATATTAAGTGGTTTATTTAATATTGTGAATGACTTTTACATAATTTTGTTGTTTTATGGTTATACAGGAAGGCTCTATAGATGGTAGGTGTCATTTGTTCCAAGATTACCTGATCTTGCAACAGCTAAAAGGGCACAAAAGGCACAAAGGTTGAATTTTATCAGTTTCTTTATTTCCCAGTTTTATCATTTTTTATGTATTTTTTAATTAATCAATACACTAAACCACGTTCTAATTTGGGATGTTGAAGCTTAGCCCAATGTACATATTGTCATGGGTTCCACTGAGTTCCGTCTTGATCTGATGGGGATCATTGTACACAATCACAACAAAGTTACTAAATCTTCACTTCCATCTTTTATCTTTCCTTTATGTTATCATCTTTCTTTATTGTAATATGAAATTATTGGTTTTTTTTCATATGGGTCTAATAATTATATTTAAAAATAATTACTTTTATACCCTTCACCTTGCAGATTTTGATTAGTCATCAAGAAAATGTAGAATTTGTTCTTCCTATGATTGGTTAGATTTTTCTTTGTTTGGTTTCATGTATCTTGTGGTGGTTTTGGTTGTTTCTCTTTTCCTATGTTGATGATCTTTTTTGTCATGTTAGACGGTTTTCCCTTGTGTTTTACATGCTTATGTTGAGGGTGATTATGGTTAATCTTCATTGTAGTTGCCTTATGTTCATGAGATGCATTTGTTCGATGGCTCTTGCTTTCTTCTAGCTGTTGGTGAGTTTTTTTTAATGGCGTGGTGGGTGGTTATGCCCTTGCTTCCTGTGTGTTTCTACAGTGTTTTTTTTTAACAGATGATATGTAGATAACCAGAAGACAAATTTTTAATTAGACATTATTTTGAGAGGAAACTTTAATGGGAACGTCATGGTGGCATTTGCCCTATGTCATGAAATTTTCGGATAATCATTTCTATTAGCATCAATAAGTTAAAACGTTTCATTTTGGTTTTGTAGAAATTAAAATGTCAAAGTTTTAGGAAGAACAATGATGAAATAACATGACAAGTACATGGACATTTTGTGTGATATCTGACTGTGTATAATGCAGATGTTTTTTTTTTTCAATCCTAGGTAGGGAATTAAGTTGATATTACTTATGGCTAATCTCGTTCTCTTTCTTAACTCAAAGAGGTAAAACGCCCATATTACTCTCTCTCTCTCTCTCTCTCTAATGTGTGTGTGTGTGTGTGTCTGTGTATTTGTTTGGTTTAATGAGTTTCCTGCCATAGAAATCATGATTAGCCAAATAATTTCCTAGATCAATTTATACGAGAGTTAAATGATAGATTCTATATGATGTTTTTTTGGGAGTGTTTTGCGTTTTTATTAATCTTTTCTAATGATAATGTTGGAATTGTTTTACAACATAATATACATAATGTTTTTTTTTGTTGCCTTATAAAAGGCATTGTACTTTAAGAAAACTAATTATCAATACATTGCACCTTATTTTTGTTTCTTTACTATTATTGATTCATATATTTTAAGCAATGTACTTATGAGGACGATTCCAAAAATTTCAAGCAACCCCTTCCATAAAGGCAATGTGCTTATGGTGTTATACTAGAAATAACATCATAATATTCCAAAGTCTTCAAGCATACATCAGACCATGAAGCGTGTTTCCCCTACAAAGAGGTAAAACGCCCATGTTATTTATGGGGCTATCCTAAAGATAGCATCAAGTTATTCTAAAGTCTTCAAGTATACATCAATAGAGTCTTGTGATGTGTAAATCGAGCTACAAATTCATGTAATATATATTTACATCCACAAATGAAGGGTGTTAGGGGCATGTATGTCCATAGTGCTTTTGATTTCGTCATAGTTTGGAAAAACTTGATTCATAATAATTATATGTTATTTTCTTAAAGAAATTAAAAAATAAAATGACATTCTAGTTTAGGGGTGTCTCTTTTAAATCTATTTATATACGCTAAATAAAGTTAACCTAAAATATTTTCTTATTTTTAAACCCAAATTAGAAACATATTCTTATTTTAACCCAAAAAATAATATATAATTATTTTAACCCAAAAAAGAAACATACTTTATAATAAAAAATAAAAACAAATTTTATTTTTAATCTAAACGAACAAGAAGTATTAATGGAAAGTCATTTTTGTTGATGACTACATGTTCATTAATGTATTCTCATATAATTTTATTATTTTTGTTTGAACCACTTACACAATTTATATTTTTTTGCTAAGTTTATTTTTATTAGTTATTTGATGTATCATGTCAAAAATAACGCCAAAGTTGGATTCTATAATCTTGACATTTACTTTCTTTTTTGGAACATAATATTTTTGTAAAAATCTATATTGCCGAAATGGTTGGTAACTACAAATAATTATAGTCTAAAATTATATATTCTTATTTATAATTTAATTGTTACAATTGTATTAGATGTATATTTTTTTATAAATATTCTTAAAAATAAAGTGCAGGCTTTAATATGTGATATTTAAAATTCCATAAAGTTGGAATATGATTGCGAATTTATTAATAGTTAAAATAAGTTTATCAAGTTACATAATAATAAAAATTTATCAAACCAAAAAAAAAAGTAACATATTTTTTTAAACGTAACTATAAACTAAATCAAATTAAAAAGCAGATTACAATCAACCTTATCAAGTTTAATTTATGTTAACTTTTAAAAGTAAAAACATAATATAATTTAAAATTCCACTTAAAAGGAATAATAATGGTGAGGCATGATTACAATACAAGATCGTACTTCTCAACTATTTGCACCCGTCGCTTAGCGCGGGTAAACGGCTAGTGTATATATATATATATATATATATATATATATATATATATATATATATATATATACACGTAGCTATTCGGTAGGTATACGGCGATACCTACGAATTTGCTACGGAAAATGCCATGTAGCATAAATGCCCGTGGGAAATTTTTACCTACGAAATTGCTACGGACTAGCTACTGAATAGCCACGGATTTTTCGTAGGTATAATACCTACGGAATAGCTACGGCCAGTAATTGCCACGGAATACCTACGGATTGCCAACGGGTGTATGTTCCTACGGAATAACATGGCTACGGATTTCCTACGGATTACCCACGCAAGTATTTTCCTACGGAATAGTTATGGATTAACGACAGAACTCAAGTTTTACTAAAATTGACTTTCTTTCTACGGAATACCTACGGACCTATTTAGCGATGGATTTCCTAACTAATCCGTAGCTAATTTCATTTTATCAAAAAAAAAATATTTTAAAATTTTAAAAACTTCCATTTTTTGTCAAATACCATATCAATTCGATTTGTCCAAAATACACCAAAAAAATCCCTAATACCAACTTTGACACATTCAATTCCATTGTCTTAAATACCATATAAATGTCTCAAGTACCATGCAAATTAAGCATAACAAAACAAGCAAACAATACAAGTGTTTACAAATTCAATTATTCCAAAATATTTATCAATTGTTCCAAAATACTTATTAATTGTCCTCGGGTGGATTATAGGGGGGACCACAGGGTTGATTTCCAGACATATTTATCATCCTCATAACCATCTCCATTTGTTCTTTCATTTGTTGTTGTTGTTGTTCCATGACAGAAACTTGCGCACGCAACCTATCAACCTAAAAAATGGTGACACAATTCAATACTTAAACAATAATAGCAATGTATTTTAGTTTATTCTAACAATGCATTTTACTTTATAATTATACCAATACACTTAACTTTTAAACCATAATAGCAACATAGATTTATTTATTATCAATTTAATCAATATTATCAACAAACTACATAACCTTTAACCATAATAGCATCATACTTTTGTTTATTATCAATTTAATCAATATTCTAACTAAACTACCTAACTTTTAACCATAATAGCAACATACTTTTGTTTATTATCAATTTAATTAGTATTATCAACATACCTTTTGTTGCGTGCTATCCGACTAGGTGGACTGGGTGGATTGGGAAGATGGAGTCCCTAAAACCAAAAAATGTATATCCGATGCTCCTATCCTATAGATAGCACCCTTCTTCTTTCCTTTTCTTCTAAGTTGGCTTTCCTCCCATACATCTACATCATCCTTACGATTTGAAGGATCTTCACCAAATTTGTTGACCAACCCCTGCAGATACGCCTCCTACAAATTACAAAAAACATGATTGTCATATACAAAAATTAGACAATCAATATACATAAATGATAAAGATAAGTTACTAGTGCTTCTTTGGCCGTCTGCGAGCAATACTCAACATTTTCATGATTTCCCTCATGTGTATAACTAACGATATATACCATATTTAACAAATCTAAAACGATACATAACATTTTAACAAATGATCAATATCATAATATGCATTTTAAATTAACTAAAAATCCAATATATAAACATTTAACTAACATTTTTAACAAATTTAACAAATTAACTTAACATTTTTTATATAACATATATATCATATTTAACAAATCTAAAACCTCAAATTCAACCTATATTTCATATTTAACAAATCTATAACCACACATTCAACAAAGTGTAGGAGGAAGTAATTTTAACAAATCTTAAACACCAAAATCAACCTAAAACATGACATTCAACAAAAAAAATCAACCTAAAACCTCATATTCAACAAAAAAATCAACCTTACCAGCTCACATTCAACAAAATTAAACATAAAACAAAGTAATTTTTAAAAAGAAACATAAAAAAAAAAAAAAAAAAAAAAAAAAAAAAAAAAAAACTAGGGTTTACCTTTGTGCGCTCGGCGACGGGAAAATGCAGCAGGAAGAAGCACCAGCAATAGCAGTGTCGTCGACATCGGAAAAGTGCAGGAGGAAGAAGGGGCGCCGCCACCATGGGGAAGAGTGCGTCGACCACCAGAGAGAGTTGTTAGCGTTTTTTTTTTGTTCTTGTGTAACAGATAGTTGCGAGAGGGGAAAGACAGAAAACGGGTGTTTTTCATTTAAAAAGACACCTACGGATTAACTATGGCCAACAAAAAAAAAAATGAAAAACAGGGTGGGGTAAGAATCGAACTCGAGTCTCCTGCATAACTAACCAACACAATTACCATCCGGTCGGGCATGCCACATCCTTGCTGAGTTAGTCTCCTATTAATTTTATATGCTTTCTTTTTATTATTATTATTATTATTATTATTATTATTATTATTATTATTATTATTATTATTATTATTATTATTCAAGTCTTAAAACTATTTTTTTTTATGATCATGTATGTGTGTGCTTATTATTATCATTATTATCATTATCATTATTATTATTATTATTATTATTATTATTATTATTATTATTATTTTCTTTTCAATATTCAAGTCTTAAAACATTTTTTTTTCATTATTATTATTTTTTTTCATTATTTTTTTCAATAATAATAATATTCAAAAACAATTAAAAATGTAGTTAACACACAAACAAACAATTAAAATAAAATACGTTTAATGTATAAATTATATAATGAAAAAATATGATAATTATGGGAAATATGTATGTTTGTACAAGTATGTATGTGTGTGCTTATGTATATGTATGTGTGTATATGTATATGTAAGCATTACAACGTTAAACAATGAGCAATGGATTATAGTGTTAAACAAGTAAACAAGTAATGGATCATGTATGTGCATATGGTTTTATGAATGATACTAATAGCTACAAGTTGGTGAAAATATAGATAATCATATATAATGGTGTGAAAAAAACGGAGCGAAAAAAACAACGTCTGGTGCCGGAAAAATCAAAAAAAAAAAAAAATCCGTAGCTAATTAGCTATGGATTAGCTACGGAATTCTAACGGAATGCATATTCCGTAGCTAATTCATAGGTAATTACGGATTAGTTACGGAATTCTAACGGAAAGCATATTCCGTAGGTAATTACCTGCGGATTAGCTACGGAATATGCATTCCGTTAGAATTCCGTAGCTAATCTGTAGCTAATTAGCTACGGATTTTTCTTATTTTCGATTTTTCAGGCACCAAACGTCGTTTTTTTCGCTCCGTTTTTTTCACACCTCTATTATATACGATTATCTATATTTACACCAACTTATAGATATTAATATCATTGATAAAGTCACGTGCACATACAAGATCCATTGTTTGTTTAATGGTTTAACACTATAATGTTTATGAATACGTACACATACATCTCACAAACACGTATACATACACATATACATGTACACATATACCACAACTCATTCATGTATATAAATATACATATACAAACATAATCCATCACAAGTTTGTGAAAAGTATAGACATTACAATGTTAAACAATGAAATGAGTACTTGATCCCGAAGGGGTACACGACTTTATGAACAATATTAATAACTACAAGTTGGTGAAAATATAGATAATCATATATAGTAGAGGTGTGAAAAAAACGAAGCAAAAAAAACGACGTTTGGTGCTCAAAAAATCGAAAATAAGAAACATCCGTAGCTAATTAGTTACGGATTTTTCTTATTTTTTATTTTTCGGGCACCAAACTTCGTTTTTTTTTTTGCTCCGTTTTTTTACACCTTTATTATAAATTATTATCTATATTTCCACCAACTTATAATTGTTAGTATCATTCATAAAGTTGTGTGCACATACGGGATCCATTACTCGTTTAGTGGTTTAACTTTATAATGTTTATGAATACGTTCACATACATCTCATAAACACGTACACATACACATATACCATAACTCATTCATGTGTATAAATATACATATAAAAACATAATTCATCACAAGTTGATGAAAAGTATATGCATTACAATGTTAAACTGTGAAACGAGTACTTGATCCTGAAGGGCACACAACTTCATGAACGATATTAATAGCTACATGTTGGTGAAAATAAAGATAATCATGTATCGTAGAGGTGTGAAAAAAATGAAGCGAAAAAAACGACATTTGTTGCCCGAAAAAATGAAAATAAGAAAAATCCGTAGCTAATCCGAAGCTACTTAGCTACGGAATTCTAACGGAAAGCATACTCCGTAGCTAATCTGTAGGTAATTAGTATCCGTAGATATTCCGTAGCCATTTTGTAGCTAATTAGTTACGGAATGGCTACGAATTTGGATATGTAGCTATTATATAGCTAATTAGCTACGGAATAGCTACAGATTCGCATATGTAGCTATTTCGTAGCTAATTAGCTACGGAATAGCTACGGACCGCTTCCGTAGCTATTTCGTTACTAAACTAGTGTAACACCGTAAATTTCAAGACAAAATTTTCATTTAAAATAATCATTTTATTCTTAGAAACACTTGTTTAAAATCTCATTCATAGTCGATTTACAAAACATGTTTCCATTTTCACTTGCATAGAAAACCAGGATCCTCCAAAATATGACTCTTTCTCTGGTGTGTACAATCAAGCCGGTGCCGTCCCGTGATACTGAAAGAGACCTGAAAAACATTACACAAACACTGTAAGCACGAAGCTTAGTGAGTTCCCCAAAATACCACACATAACACATATTAGCCACTCGAGGCTATAACTCTATGGGTCCGTGCACCCAAACTCTGTGAACCCTTAGGTTCTAACTCTGGGAACCTTCCGGTTCCAACTCTATAAACATGCACAGCATAAATCACATAGAAATAATGCAGTACAACACATCACATACAAATAGCATACAAATACTCTGATCACATAACTCTGGTTACCTACTCAAGGTAAAGTATAGTGAGAAGACTCACCTGGCAAGCAGAAAGCAAATATCCCCACACTTGAATCTCGAACTCACCACCGCCTAACACGTAAGGCAAATACTCTCATGAATATAACTCTCGAGGCTAGAATAAATCCTCTCATAACACCCTCTTATGGTTAAAAGTCTATTTTATCTCTCTCTTGGCCCAAGGCCACATCGCTGTTCAAACCCTAAAAGTCAACGGCCAACCCTTGGTCGAAATCGAAGTCCTCAGTCTAGGTCAACCCCCGAATGACTCTACTCGTCGAGTCAACCCTGTGACTCGTCGAGTTCCCATAATCAGAACTTCCCCAATCCGCGACTCAACTCGCCGAGTCCCACTACTCTAAGTCCACTCACACCCAACTCACCGAGTCATCCCTTGACTCACCGATTCTCGACTCAACCAGGAAATATTTGGGACCCTTCGACAAGACTCGTCGAGTCGAAGAACAGACTCGCCGAGTCTACGGCTATCTTCAACCTACTCGCCGAGTTGTTCATACAACTCGCCGAGTTCCAGGCCATCTTCATCCAACTCGTCGAGTACACCCATGTGACTCGCCGAGTACCACCGTTCTGAATCCATTCCGAAGCATTCCAGGCCATGCAACTGCTCCAAAACCTAGATCTAGTCTCCTACCACTCATCCATCACGTAAAGTGGCAAACTTTACGTGAATCCAAAGAGATCTAAGCCATTTGCACATTGGGCTCGGATTTGGGACAAGATGGCTCCATCAACCACTCACAAACAGGGACTTTCATGCACTCTAGACCTTCTCCCTTCCAGATCTGAGGTAGCAACCTCAGATCTAGCCTCTAAACTCCAATACATCCAAAGATATGATCTCCAACACCCCCCCCCCCCCCAAAATGATGCATCTAAGAAATAGCAACTCAAAAAAACGAGATATTACCTCAAAGTGATGCCCCAACTGCAATGCAATTCGAATCCAAGCAAAGCCCCTTGCTCCAAGCCTTCAATCTTCCCAAAATTCCTTCAACCATTACTTCTCCAAGCTCCAATCCACTCAAAAATGGTGCTTCTCCGCGATTTAGGGTTTTCTGGGGCTCAAGGGGTGATAAAGAGGCTGGGAGGAAGACATAATGATCATTATATAAGGCTCAACCCCGAGAATTAGGGTTTTCTCCACTCAGCGCCTACTCGCCGAGTCCAATACACTGACTCGCCGAGTCGGCCACTTAACACGCGACCAAGTCGCGACTCTACTCGCCGAGTCCACACATGGACTCGCCGAGTCGCTCTTTCCCAATTTACTCTTTTAGCCCTTCAACTCTACTCTTGATATTTCGGGATGTTACAATTCTCCCCCACTTAAATTAGGCTTCGCCCTCGAAGCCTACAGCAACTCAACTCCAGAATTACTCCCACAACGTGCCACCTGGCCTTAATCGGACCAGATCTCACAAGGCATTTCCATCGAAACTCGAATACACTTTCCCTTTCCTTACGGTGTCCTGACCATTGTCTCGAACCGGGCACCGGATGTACCCTCTAATGGCCACACACAACGATCCGAGAATTACCCATGAAGTATCTCTGCCCCAAATCTCAACAATCACTCGACCCATAAGGGTTAGAAGCCATGAACCATCGGATCCCCGATCCGAATCCCATTCTATCCAATCCGTGACGACGGAAAGACCCATTCTTAAATCCCAGAGCAACTCCCATGAGTCCTCTTCTTGCAATCACACACCCATGCCGCACCAACCTTCGCACTCTCGGGTTAGGAAAACCCGTCATACTGATGATGTCTTCAACATCCCCAGAAGAAATCACCACTACGCACACAGCCCTTGATCAGAATCAAGTTGGGAGTCCCAGACTCCATCCCTGCATCCATCCTGAGACTCTTAGCTCTACACCCGCGGAATCCTTCCGCGTCCTCAGCAGACATCCCATCATGAAGTCATTTCATACCACTGTCACAGACACAGTGTTCGACCACCATACTCCAAATCATCCATTCTCATTATAACTTTCACTTCCGCGAATCAACAGTTTCCCCAGCAAATGAGGGTCCAACACTTCCTCCCATACAACAGCACAAAGGGTGGCATACCAATGCACTAATGATGGATGTTGAATGGGATAACTCAACCAAGGATAAATACGTGCCACAACACCCTCCGACATCTAATAAATATGCCCGAAGCATGCATTTGAGCGTCTGAATCGTTCACTCCCTCTGAGGTGTCCTCAGACATCATCATGATAAGCTCTAGCTCATCTCATATCCCTCTTTGAGACTGGGCACTAGGTCAGCTTTTGACTCCATAGCTGAGCCTCCAAAGGTCACCCAAATCATGATCCAACATCCCACTAACTTCCTCCCCGTGACCACTATCCCGGCCCCATGACACACAAATCACGAAATTCTCTTTTCCTTATGCAAGAAAATACAATCCAACCGAGGATCGTTTCCACTCTGATCTCTGGTTTCTGCTGCGCATCTCACCACATTCCCCGACAGAGACGGGGACCCCAGTCTCACCCCTCGTCCAACATCCAGGCTCCAAAGACTCAATGCTAGGGCTACTCAAGCCCAAAATTCTTCCACATCATACACTGATCGGAGGACATTCCCTCATCACACTCTCTTGCCATCTAGTGAGCACTACGGCTCCCCGCGGTATCACAACAC
Organism: Lactuca saligna; assembly: GCF_052625555.1. Classification (NCBI taxonomy): domain Eukaryota; kingdom Viridiplantae; phylum Streptophyta; class Magnoliopsida; order Asterales; family Asteraceae; genus Lactuca; species Lactuca saligna. The sequence goes on from NC_136424.1 coordinate 33,331,746, forward strand.
CCTCTGACTAGTGAGTACTACGGCTCCCCGCAGTATCACAACACCCTCTGACTAGTGAGTACTACGGCTCCCAGCAGTATCACAACACCCTCTGACTAGTGAGTACTACGGCTCCCCGCAGTATCACAACACCCTCTGACTAGTGAGTACTACGGCTCCCCGCAGTATCACAACACCCTCTGACTAGACTAGCTCGCTCTACAGAATATCATAGGCGACTACCCATACTCGTCTCGAATATTCATCACAGACTCTAGAGGCAATCGCCATAACAGATGTCTACCCTTGCGAAGATCCACTCTCCCAAGTAATCTCCCTGGATGCCCATACTCGAAGGGCTCTCAATAGATCCATAGATACCTAATATACCACAAGTCGTCTCGCCTCAAGATTCACGAATAACTTGGAATAAAGATATCAATACCCGGATACCTCGGAACACCCCCACCGAACATCACAAGATCCTGCCATGACCACAGATTTCCTGCCCCAAGCACCATATAGATGCAATAATACATTCCCTCTGAACCCCATAACTAGATCTTCATTTTTCCCAAGTCGCAACTTCGGTGTATTCAATTTCTCAACTGCAATACGAAGAAACGCTAATGCTACGAAACACGATGATAATTCTCCGAAACTCTTTTTCCCGCCGCTCAATATCCAAACAAGGATACGCATACCGACCTGGGAGTTGGCTGCCCAATCATTCTTTATCTACTTTCCCTAACACTGACCAATACCAGATTCCTGACTAATAAACACCTGAAGTGGAGACATTCATCCTTCTCAAACAAGTACTTCCCGCATTAACTCACTCTGACCCCTTTCCTCGACCACCGACATCTCTGGTCTCATGATTTCTTACCGCATATCTCTATACTCCACTTATAACTGCTCCTGAAAAATCTCTGCTTCCTTACATGCGGCACCCGGTTCTCCCCCACTTAGGGTTCGAACCGTCACCAAATAGCACACAACTATTCCATAACTATATTCTCCAGCAAAATCGCACCTGCCCCCGGAAAGTGCTACACAACGCCCAATAATCCCCCTTACGGAAATGAATCAACCTCATATACTCTGAACCTCTGATGAACTCCTCAAGAACTTCTCGTTACGTCTGCCTCTAGTCGTTCCAAATCTCGTACCAATCTAGTACCAAACAACTCAACTGCTCAATAACATTCCTGGCTCATAGACTGAACCATAAAATCACCGTACTCCTCACCTCAACTCTTCAACCAACGCTCCAACACCGGGATCATCCCGAGAACAAGGACCCACTCCCATATTCAACACCCCATGGATAGAAAACTCTCTGCACCGCTAAACTCGACTGAACTCCCCACTGATACCACTTCCATACACCCGACTATACTCAACTAGGTGTAGCATGGCCCTCGACTATCTCAGTCCCAACTGACTATCTGCTCCTGATAAATCCCTGCCTCGCGGCACACATGCTACCTGATATTCTGGGGGGAAATCATCATCAATGACGACCTGCAGGGTTTACCCCTAAACCCAAAACCAAAACATCACGCTTCTCATATTCTCACACTTACATAATCAGTACCTCCCCGATCATAGGAGGTGACATCTCCTTTATCGATTGATCGCTCAACTCAGGTCGAAATTCTCCCTTCCACTGACTCCTTACTAGAATACTCTGAGGGACTCTTGATCTCCCTCTCAAGGGACGCCTCTTCGAACTTACTTATGGCCGAATAACCGGAGAACCACAAACATCATTCACTACGAACCATGGTACTCCTTCCACGACATCTCTTCTCAATATGCCCCGATGTATAGTACCCTAACCATGACATCACTCCCCAATCTGCCCTGCTGTATGGTACCCGAACCATAACATCACTCCTCGATCTGCTCTGATGTATGGTACTCAAACCATAACATCGCTCCTCAATCTGCTCTGATGTATGGTACCCGAACCATAACATCACTCCTCGATCTGCTCTGATGTATGGTACTCAAACCATAACATCGCTCCTCAATCTGCTCTGATGTATGGTACCCGAACCATAACATCACTCCTCAATGCCCTGATGTATGGTACCCGAACCATAACATCACTCCTCTATCCGCCCTGATGTATGGTACCCGAACCATAACATCACTCCTCGATCCGCTCCGATGTATGGTACTCAAACCATAACATCACTCCTCGATCCGCTCCGATGTATGGTACTCAAACCATAACATCACTCCTCAATCCGCTCCGATGTATGGTACCCGAACCATAACATCACTCCTCAACCTGCCCTGATGTATAGTACCCTAACCATGACATCACTCCCCAATCTGCTCCGATGTATGGTACTCAAACCATAACATCACTCCTCGATCTGCTCCTTAGAACCTTCAGAATACTCCATGTATCAAGTATGGGTCCTCTGCTTTCAGTAGTACGGGCCCATACTACCTGCCACATCTACCCATACTTTCCACACGGACCATCCCAGAGCTTCTAAATAGCTGCTCGACCTGCTCTTTCACCAATCCCATCGCGCGATCGCTCCCCAGCGAAATTCTTTATTCTACAAGCGCACTCATCTGGGTAGGGTTATTCCCTAGGCTCTTCCGTTTTCCTCCCACTTCTTTGCTATCAGCTGCTGAAGAGCTCCTAATGATGCCAGCCATCTACCTCCTGAATATCGTCATATTCACTTGGTAGCTGACTCCCATCATCGAGAGTTCCACAAAGCACAAAGCAAGCAGCATTCGAGCATCGAAGAATACATAGGACTCCCTCTCTGTGATAACTCCACCTTCTCAGCTCATCCTCGAAAGTACCACCGAACTCTGTAACTCTACCCCTCATGGGTTCTAACTGGATACTCTCACTCATCACATACTCAAAAGCATAACACATATAACAACGAGTCCTAGGCTAAGGCATCACAAATCAGGCCACTCTAGTCCTAACATATGAAATACCTAGCCTGTCTCTAACATGCAATAATATCTCATAAAGTGCATCATACATATCTCATAACACCAAAAAAAGAAAAATAAGGGTATTTTGGGAAATCACCGTTCGGGCTCTGGCTGATTGCACACACTGCTCCTTCTTGCTTTCTCTTTGAACTCTTATTCACTTTTAGAAAATTATTTCTTTAAAAACTTTTCTTACTTCCTCAGTTTGAGTCCAGATTTACCCGAAGGCGCATCCGAATCCCTCAAACCAAGCCTCTGATACCAACTTGTAACACCGTAAATTTCAAGACAAAATTTTCATTTAAAATAATCATTTTATTCTTAGAAACACTTGTTTAAAATCTCATTCATAGTCGATTTACAAAACATGTTTCCATTTTCACTTGCATAGAAAACCAGGATCCTCCAAAATATGACTCTTTCTCTGGTGTGTACAATCAAGCCGGTGCCGTCCCGTGATACTGAAAGAGACCTGAAAAACATTACACAAACACTGTAAGCACGAAGCTTAGTGAGTTCCCCAAAATACCACACATAACACATATTAGCCACTCGAGGCTATAACTCTATGGGTCCGTGCACCCAAACTCTGTGAACCCTCAGGTTCTAACTCTGGGAACCTTCCGGTTCCAACTCTATAAACATGCACAGCATAAATCACATAGAAATAATGCAGTACAACACATCACATACAAATAGCATACAAATACTCTGATCACATAACTCTGGTTACCTACTCAAGGTAAAGTATAGTAAGAAGACTCACCTGGCAAGCAGAAAGCAAATATCCCCACACTTGAATCTCGAACTCACAACCACCTAACACGTAAGGCAAATACTCTCATGAATATAACTCTCGAGGCTAGAATAAATCCTCTCATAACACCCTCTTATGGGTAAAAGTCTATTTTATCTCTCTCTTGGCCCAAGGCCACATCGCTGTTCAAACCCTAAAAGTCAACGGCCAACCCTTGGTCGAAATCGAAGTCCTCAGTCTAGGTCAACCCCCGACTGACTCTACTCGTCGAGTCAACCCTGTGACTCGTCGAGTTCCCATAATCAGAACTTCCCCAATCCGCGACTCAACTCGCTGAGTCACCCCGAGACTCGCCGAGTCCCACTACTCTGAGTCCACTCACACCCAACTCACCGAGTCATCCCTTGACTCACCGATTCTCGACTCAACCAGGAAATATTTGGGACCCTTCGACAAGACTCGTCGAGTCGAAGAACAGACTCGCCGAGTCTACGGCTATCTTTAACCTACTCGCCGAGTTGTTCATACAACTCGCCGAGTTCCAGGCCATCTTCATCCAACTCGTCGAGTACACCCATGTGACTCGCCGAGTACCACCGTTCTGAATCCATTCCGAAGCATTCCAGGCCATGCAACTGCTCCAAAACCTAGATCTAGTCTCCTACCACTCATCCATCACGTAAAGTGGCAAACTTTACGTGAATCCAAAGAGATCTAAGCCATTTGCACATTGGGCTCGGATTTGGGACAAGATGGCTCCATCAACCACTCACAAACAGGGACTTTCATGCACTCTAGACCTTCTCCCTTCCAGATCTGAGGTAGCAACCTCAGATCTAGCCTCTAAACTCCAATACATCCAAAGATATGATCTCCAACACCCCCCCCCCCCCCCCCCCCAAAATGATGCATCTAAGAAATAGCAACTCAAAAAAACGAGATATTACCTCAAAGTGATGCCCCAACTGCAATGCAATTCGAATCCAAGCAAAGCCCCTTGCTCCAAGCCTTCAATCTTCCCAAAATTCCTTCAACCATTACTTCTCCAAGCTCCAATCCACTCAAAAATGGTGCTTCTCCGCGATTTAGGGTTTTCTGGGGCTCAAGGGGTGATAAAGAGGCTGGGAGGAAGACATAATGATCATTATATAAGGCTCAACCCCGAGAATTAGGGTTTTCTCCACTCAGCGCCTACTCGCCGAGTCCAATACACTGACTCGCCGAGTCGGCCACTTAACACGCGACCAAGTCGCGACTCTACTCGCCGAGTCCACACATGGACTCGCCGAGTCGCTCTTTCCCAATTTACTCTTTTAGCCCTTCAACTCTACTCTTGATATTTCGGGATGTTACAACTAGGGCATCCCATTATGTAGCTAATCCATAGCAATTTCCGTAGCTATTTTTCGTAAGAAAGCGCCATGTTTTCTAGTAGAGTGTGTGTGTGTGTGTGTGTGTGTGTGTGTGTGTGTGTGTGTATATATATATATATATATATATATATATATATATATATATATATATATATATATTGTCATTCCTGAAATTGATTGTGTTATCATTGCATCCATAGTCAAATTGGGTTTAGTCATAAAACGAAGATGTTAATCTTGAAATTCCTAGTTCAAATTGGTTGTTATTGTGATTTGTGGGAATATTTATTTAGAAACACACCAAGACGAAGATGAGAAAAGTAGATTCCACATGGTGTTATTACTTTGCAAGATAAAACTCCCAAATTAAGATAAGTTTAATTAACTATGCAGAATATTATTTTCATAAATCACAGTGATAGCTGGGTAACATGCATGCGGATGTATTATATGTATATATGATGATGATAAAGAGACAAGCACACGTAAATAAAGTTGGAAGCATTGAAAGAGCCAATGATATAATTTGTTTGGAATTAATTATTTATTTCGGAGCAATTAAAGTGTCACCAACCTAAACTAGAAGAATTTTTTGATTAAAAAATCATTAATTATAAATTTATCATAAGGTGAAGCTGTAGAAGGAATGACTACATGAAATGTACTTGATAAGCACTCATAATATATATGAAAACAGCTCACCTGATTAGTTTCGCAGGATGACGACTTCCATTATCAATTTCCATTTTTAACTTCTTTTAATATTCTATATCGGACACTACATGTGTGCACATTTTTAATCAAGTATATTGCTATTGTATCTATACGTTCAAATATCAAAAGATTCCAAGTTACAAGTAGCATTTTTTAAGTTAGTAGAAACACAATAGACTGACAATATTGATTTGGTTTCATTATATTTATATAATGATATTATGCGTAGTAGTAATATTATGATAAACTTGTCGATTTTGGATTAAGAAGAGATGAGATGAAAAGTGGCACCAACAAACAAACAAAAGCATAAAGGTAGATGGAAGGGATAAATTAGGAGATCGAATCAAAGTGGGTTAGAAGCTTACAGCCGAAAAAAAAGGGGGAAGACAGTACAGATAGAAGTGCAATAAGACGTACCACCACATTTACTTTCAACATCACCACCCTTCGTCGTTTACTTTGTATTTCTTAATAATAAATCAACAAATCATCTACTTTAATTTTTAAACTACTAGACACATGGATACCCACCAATAAAGTTTTGAATAAATTTTGCTTAGTAGAAGTATTACATATGTAAGCTTTCATTATATTATATTAAGACACAAATGTAACTTAAAAATTAAGTCTATCCCAACGAGTAGACTCGGATCGTGCATGAAAATTCTTCTTTTGCCCCAATTTGTTTGATGAACATCAAATTTATGGCGTTAGGATTGCAAAACAGTTAGTAATTAAGTGAAATGAAATTTAATCTGAACCAAATCCAGCGAATAGAGATGAGAAATAACCTCTCGGAAATTCATTGAGAATTACCGGAAAATTAGGACAATATTGATTTTTTTATTTTGAATGACGGGATCAATAAAACAAGAAATATTACTTAGCTGCTAGTAAGAGTTACAAAGTACAAGTGTTAAAATTAGAACAAAGTACAAGTTTTAAAATGAAAGATAGACCAATCCAACCAACTAATACAATGGAAAACACGTCTATGTTTCATCCAATTAAAAGTTATCACTTGAATCTCTACAAAATAAACAAATCATGAAAATTTAAAAATATACATATATTATTTTTTTATAAAAACCAAAAAAAAAAAATCTTCAAAAATCTTAAAAATAAAGAGATACTTCTACTTAATATACTAATGACTTTGTAAAAAAATTCAAAAATAATTTCATGAAGTATTTATTTTTAATTCTAAAATATATTAATATATATATATATATATATATATATATATATATATATATATATATATATATATATATATATATATATATATTGAACATAGTATGATCCAATAGTATGATCCAAAATGTGATGATTCAAATTATTTGTGATTCAAAAAAAAAACTTTTGATTCAACTTATTTATGATCCATGGTTTGTTATGATATAAAAATATTTAGATTCAGATATATTATAATCCTTAATTATATAATTTAAAATATATAATGATCCACAATTTATTCTGAATAGTAACTATAATTAATTGAATATATTATTGATCTAAAATCATATGATTCAAAAATGATTTGATTTAAAACATTATGATTTAAGATAATTTAATTCAAAATTTTATGATCCAAAAATAATATGATTCAAGAAAAGTATGAAAGAAAAATAATATGATCCTTAATATTCTTTTTATTTAAAATTTTATAATTGGTAAACTAAAAAAAAATAATAAACAAAAAAATAATAATAATAAAAATACTCAAACCAATATTTAGTTTAAAAAATCAAAAAATAAAAACAATAATAAAGAAAAACATAAGTATCTTCAAGTATTTAATAAAGATATTAAAAAACGATATATATATATATATATATATATATATATATATATATATATATATATATATATATATATATATATATATATATATATATATATATATATATATATATTTAAAAAACGAAAAAAAATAAAAATAAATAAATAAAATAAAATAAAAACAAAAAAATCTAAAAACATTAAAATCGAGCATACATCGGTTTAAATTATATTTTTTTAACGAAAAACAAAAAATATAAATAAAAATATAAAAAACCAAAATAAACGAATATAAATAATAAAACTCATTTAAATGACGTTTCATTGACGTTCGTCGCACGTAATTAAATCCTCAAGTCTGTATTAGTTATCACGAACATGTGTCGCATGTGAACGCACCACGGCTAAGTATTTTAATTTTGACGTTTATGCCTTGGCGAAATAGATGGTGGAGAATTGTCCTCACAATCATCATCATTTTTTAAGTTCTCATCGAAACCAGAATAAAACCATATATATATATATATATATATATATATATATATATATATATATATATATATATATATATATATATATATATATTGTGAGACTTTTGTATTAAATGAATTAAATTAACAAAAAATGTTAAATATAGAGGTCAAAATATTTAAGAATTTTGAATTTATAAGAAAATAATAAATTATTATAATGAAAATGTTTTTATTTTTTAAATTGAAAGAAATAATTTAAATAAAAAATAAATAAATGAACTTTACTTTTGAGAATTTTAAAATTAAAATGTAAGTTCATTAATAAAATTGATATCCATTTATTATTACATTTATTGCAATTATTAAATTAAAATATTATGTGAAATTTAATAAAATAAAAAAAATTCATAAAGTGACATATGAAAAAAATTAATTCAAAATAACCACAAAATAACATTTGGTAAATTAAATGAGTGTGGCAACTAACAAAAAAACTTTATTTGTGATTAAATTAATTATCGTTATTATTAGTATGTTTATCATCATGGTCGGTCATGTCGGTGTGTAGGGTGTACCGCCACATAGGACCTTTAAAATTTTAGGGCCTGAAATTCGGCTAATTTACTTATTAATCTTCAAATATTTGCAAAATATATTTTATTTATTCAATATAAATAGTGTAGTTGAAATGGCTGAGATGCTTCTTTTTATTTAATCCAACATGTTCAATTCATATTCTCTCCTTTATTTTTTAAAGTTTTTCTACGCTTTAACATATGATTCATCATCATATTTCTATATGGACGATATAAGATCATGTTTTACTTATGTATTAGAACAATACATGTATGTGTCGCACTTTCTATTATGTTATATTTTCCTTGTGGCAAAAATTATGTCTTTTCTATTTCTGAAAACATTTGATTTTTTGAATATTTAAGAGTTGATCAGATTTTGTATATCAATATGTTCTTACAATCATATTTAAATTTTCTTACCATGCTAGTTTATCATTGAGTTCAATGTTTTTCAAATCGATTTTCAACAAATGATTGACCATATGTTTGAATAAGGTAGTTTTTCGTCATTTTGGAACTCGATCCGTTAGAATGAATGGTCCAATTTTTTTTATGATAAGATTAGAGATTATTGATTTCTTTTGAGTTTTAATGATTTGATATGGATTTAGATCCAAGAATATCGTTTCCAATGATTTACAGATAGGAAAATTATTATTGATGCTATGTTAGAGCCCGATTGAAATGGAAATTGTATATTATTAGAACTCCCCTTTTCCCTTTAAAAGGTCTGCCCACAGAAGAGTAATAAGATTTTTAACTTCAGATTTCCATAGTATATCCTTTTTTGAGATATAGATAAAAGCTAACATCTCTACTTTTTTGTCAAAACCAGAGGTTGTATTATATGTGGGAGCATTTGGGTTTCATATAGAAATAACATTTGGTATGTCTTCAGTTTGGTTCATTATTTCTTCCACCAATGATCATTTGAGTTGAGCATGAATATGATTATTGATTTTTTTCCAACATTTTGATGATTTGCACTAGCTCTAAATGGCATACTTTGATTTTGTCATATTTAGGACGTGTTTGGGATTGTTTTTTGAACTCCAAAAAGGTTTTTGGACAAAAATATTTATTGACTTTTGATCGTGACAAAAATAGTTTTTAAAAAAAAAATATTTGAATTAGCATTTTGATGACAAAAAGCTTTTTAATTGTAAACCGACTAAAAAGGACAATGAAAGAGATGAAGGAAGAAAAAGAGTGTCAGATGGCTCATTAAGGCCACAAGGAGTGACTCACTACAAAGGAGTCGCTAGCTTCGCTATGCCCCTAGCACGATAGGGGGCTCGCTAAAATGAACTCGCAATCAGCACAGCGAGATAAGAGAGAAAACATGAAATGGTTGTGATCGGTGGTCAGGCTTTCGTACAAAATTAAAAAATTATAAATCAAAACAATAAAAAAGATAGACGAACCTATGGGTGATTTTAAGTCTTCACTCCCGAATTCTCACCCCAAATTGTGATAATGTCTTCTTCTCAATGTAACTTCTTCTTTCACGGTTAAAACAAATATTGTGTGGGTATATATGGATGCCTTTTTTATTTATTTTAAATTAAATGAAAAATAATGAAAAGTAAATGATGTTTGGAATACTTTTGAAATATTTGTTAAATTTATTATATTTTAGTTTTTGTGTTTTAAAAATTATAATTCATGTAATATGAAATGTTTGTGTATTAAAATATATATATAATTTATTTAAACTTGAAAAAGAAAAAGAAAAAAATAATAAAGAAGTGCTAGGGGTGCTACTACTCTCTGTAAAATGCTAAAAAAAAATGTGTTAGTGGCGTGGCAAGGCAAAAAAATAATTTGACTGTTAAAAAAATGATGTAGCAATTTGTTAAGAGGGTTATCACTCCCTTCAACCTAAAGATGTTATTTTAATTTTCAGTTTAAAAAGCATTGTAGTTTTCAATTCAAAAAGTATGGATCCTTTAAATTTTGGAAGCTTCTATGTTAAAGCATGTCAAAAATCATTTTGATGAACACTTATGTAAGGCTGGCAATTTTCGACACGACATGAAATAAATGGGTTTTGGTTGAATTTTTCAACCTGTCAACCCGCCAATCCGTTTATTAAACAGGTCATATATGGGTTTCTTCAAAAATAAACGGGTTGACCTGTCAACCCGTTTATATTCTTAATAAAAATATTTTATTTTATTTTTAAATATATTTATGTATCAAGTATTAGCATTTAATAAGTATTATATAATATATATCAATGATTCATAGACCATTTGACTAGTTAGACATTTTGATTCGTGGTAAATGGTCTAAGATCGTAAGTCGTAACTTATAAGGTTAAGTCTGTAACATGTTTCTATAAATGTTTTTAATTTTCATTTGGATCTTTAAGACTTAAATGTCTAAAATTCATATATGTTTGCAACGACCATCAAGAATTTATTCATGTTTAATTGTCAATTTTATTTATGCAATCTGACCCACAAACCCGCCAACCTGTGAATCTGTATAAATAAATGGGTTGGCGGGTATATGAATTTATGTTCCAAACCCGGCAACCTTTGACCTGTATATTTAAACGGGTCGTGTTTGGTTGGCATATTCTGACCCGTCAACACACAACACGCCAACCCGAACACGACACGATTGTCAGACTTACACTTATGCAATAGTCGAACACTCTTTTAGCCTTACTATTTTTTTGAAAAGCTAATATATCTATCTGGTTAGCTCTTTAATTAGAATATTGTTTTCATAAAATTCATATTCGACGGATCATATTTTCTCTAATCAAAATATTTAACTTCGTTTTGTAATAAATATAAGGGATGTTTTAAAATTTTAACTTTTGATTCAAGTTTAGAGCTTTTACTTTTAGATAAAATCATATTCATTCGCATTTAATTAAACCTTTCTTTTGTTTTATTATCATAGCATTATCAAACTTTTTGACCGAATACAAGGAGGTCGAGTTTTAGTTTTATCTATATTTAGGTTTTTCAATTTTTTTCAAATCTTTCATGAATGGATTATCTCTTTGTATGACACTTGTGTCATCCTCCATCATCTTGTTTCAATATATAGTTGTCTTTATACATTTCTTCTCATTATGTTTCATTTCTTTAATGGTCATGTAACATAGAGTGGCATGTTCCTCCTCCTCATAATTAGATGATACTTTTTAGGTATTGAGCATCGATAACACATGGCATGTGTTGGATAACATTTATTTTAGGCTATAGGGTGTTATATCACACTCGCCACACTATTACACTATCAAGTTATCATCACATCATTATTTTCCTCACCCTAAAAACTGGAAGGTGTCATACCACATGCGCGCACACACTCCACCGGTCAAAAACAAAGAAAAAGGGTGTGGACGTGTGGTAATAGCTTCAAGTGCGGTATCCTTGTCGCGGTTTGGGGGGGGGGGGGGGGGTAGGGGGTCGGCGTTGTGTTCACTGCACACTGCGATGTCACCTCAGTCATTGTAATGTGCGGTTATGGGTGTACCAACCGGCCTTATAGACCTGCAAGAGGCAAGTGGGAGTTTAATATACTTCGGATGAATCCAAAAACTGCTTTGTATAATATTGTAACATTTGGTAGCAGGAGCGGACGCAGGATTTCATAGTAGTGGTTGCACGGAAAGATTAGGGGTTGCACGATAGTAGAAAAAATAAAAATTTTAAAAAATTTTGAAATTTTTTCCACTACGATCGGAAAATTTAGGGGTTGTCAATGCCACCCCGGAACCCCCCTTAAATCCACCTCTGTTTGGTAGATTAACACAAAATACATCCAAAAAATTTCACTTTTACGTTACAAAAACAACCATGTATACTTTTACATTAACTTATACATAAAAGTAATTATCAAACAAAACCATAAAAAGTACATCCAATGTTCGAATTGGGTATTAAAAAGTTTTTATAGTAAAATGTGAAATTATATTGACAAAAGTCTTATATCATCTCGCTACATTCTTACCCTTATTAAGTTTATTTGGTCCTAAAAAACGAAACACAAAATGAACCAAAAAATTTCACTTTTTCATTACAAAAACAACAATGTGTACTTTTACATTAACTTATACATAAAAGTAATTATCAAACAAAACCATAAAAAGTACATACAAAGTTCGAATTGGGTATTGAAAAGTTTTTACAGTAAAATGTGAAATTATACAGACACGACAAAAATCTTATATCATCTCGCTACATTCTTACCCATATTAGGTTTATTTGGTCCTAAAAAACAAAACGGCAAATAGATGTTAAGATTTGTAAGCTTAGTGAGTAATCTATCATCATACAACATGTAATAGCCGTAATATATATATATATATATATATATATATATATATATATATATATATATATATATATATATAGAGAGAGAGAGAGAGACTTTTAGGATGCAGGATCGATGTGAGATACACTAATTCAGACACATATAACAATAGAGGTGAGCATTTGGACCTGTGGATCTTACTAGACCTTTTTTAGAACCCTCAGTCCAGTTCTCGATTCTTTGATTTGATCAAAATCGGTTCAGTTTTTTTACCAGTCTTGTCCGATCGGTTCGGGTAATAACCAGTTTTGGACATGATTTAAGCATATCTCATTCGTTTTAAATAGGATTGACATGCGGTTTTTCCAATATGTAGTTTAGAGTTTTGTAGATGATTTTGGACTATAATTTTGTTGTTTTTGGCACTATTGTAAAAATTTTGACTAAGCCTCGATTAATCTCTGATTAATCCATAGACGCTACTCAACCGACTAGATGATGGCTAACGATTAATCTCTGTATACATAATGAGTGAAAACAGTGTAAATTGATGAAATTTTAATAGTTTGAATAAGTTCTATCTCAACTAAAATTTTCGTGTTCTAGTTTCTGGTTAGATCTTTTTAGTTATATCCTCGTTTTCGTCCTTTCGTGTCAAGAAAAACAAAAACTTTTACCAAGCCTTCTTTTATAATTCAATCAAATAAAAATACTAGCAAGACTTTATTATTATAATGAGTGTAAATAAGACACCCTGGTCATATAGATTCCTTTCAACTTATATCCTTATTTCTTATTTCTTAGTACCCCAACTGGCACATACCTTACGGTTTCCAACTCAAAAGAGGTACTTGCGATATTCTTGATTTAAGGGTTATTGGTGATGGCATTTTCTGATGTGGGTAGGTGGGATTCAACGAGCGTTGGGGATTTTAATAATGCAATTCCTAATCATTGGCAATCATTTATATGCAATTTTATTTAAAGCATTTTAATATATAGTTAGGTTAGATTAAACGCCATTGTCAAATTTGAACTTCTCACAATTTTAAAACACACGTCGAATAATAAAATTGACTATAACTAATGATGTTCTTTTTAGAACAAACCAAATTGAGTGGGAATGCATACGTTTACATGCAACATGAGATGAGACTAATAGTTCACTGATCAAATGATCAATTTGCATATGAAATCATAGATTGGCGTGATATTGAGGAGGAAAAAGAATAAACAATATTCATAGAAATAACATAACTTGCAGCATTTTAATTTGATATGATCTATTTACTTATATGAAATATAAGGGATTGGGATTCAAAATGAATGATCGGTTGTATATTCGAGTATTTTGTAATTGAAAGAAGAAATGATTAAGAGTTTTTTATGTTATCAACTCCGTATTATATGATTAAAGCATCCACAATAAAGAGTTCAATAAAAGAATTGAATGAAATTGTAAGTTTAGTTGTTATATAATGAATGAAACTTTATCATTGTGAAATACCATCTTGATATTTAGTGGATTTGTAGTTCAATCATCAATAAACTCTTCATAGGAAAATTAAAGTTTTCTAATTTTTAAATATATATTATAAATTAGTTTTGGTAATGTTCTATTATTGAGCTTTGTAGATGCAATGTGTTGTAGGAAAATATAATAAAATTGTATGCAATGTAGAATGAAGATAAGGAGCCTTCAATTGAAAACTTTCATTAATATTATAGTACTAAAAAATTAGAATATACATGTTATAAATCTCATTTATATTATTAACAATAAAAATTATGTTTGTTAATATGTTATCAATATCAATTAGAATCTGACACGGACATATAAATATTTACACTGCAAAACTAAAGTTCCAAAGCTTAACTCAACCTTCGAAAGTATATTCGGCTATAAAGTCAAATTAAGTATATGAAAAATGTCACGATCTTAGTTTTGAAGCATGTAACAATATTGAAACTATTAGTTCAATTAGATATATCATAGAAAAATATGTCAATAATGTCATCATAATATGATAGAAAAATATGTCAATAATGTCATCATAACGAAGAGTCCGTTCAGTTGAGCAAAATATATTTGAAAATAATAATATAAATATTGATAATGTTCAAATTTTGAAAAAGAACATAAATAAGGTATTATCATTTTTTATAGAATTTTGATTTATGATAAATAGCCGACTCTTTTATTTTTAACGTTAAGAAATTTTCTTAATAACATTTTACATAAAAATATGAGGCCTTAATTTAATTTTTAAACAAGACTTCTAAAATCTCGGACCTATGTGAGATATTACACATTGTAATAAAATTTTGGAAAACAAAACAAGACTCATATATATGTAACTCTTAAATAAATTATTAAACTAAAAGATTTTATATATATATATATATATATATATATATATATATATATATATATATATATATATATATATATATATATATATATAGAGAGAGAGAGAGAGAGAGAGAGAGAGAGAGAGAGAGAGAGAGAGAAAAAAAAAAAAAAAAAAGAACATTTACAATATAGGTATGTATTTTAATTTCTGACCTTTGTTTAATTGAATTGAAGTGAGTATAATATTAAAAGTTGCACATGGAAGGAGGATCATTCGCCAATCTCGCATCTTATTAGCTCACTTTATCTCTTATTTTATTTTCAAAACAATATGTCATTTTCTAAAGGATTTTCGAAGGGAGGGTCCCAAAAAATTAATATGGGCTATCGAAAGCAACCCCATAACGGTCACACATGATATGATATTAATATTACCAGATCTTTTAGTACACCAATCACAGTGATATGGCACTAATAGAACTTTCTGGTTTCTAATAAGTTGCATCTTCAAGAAAACAAAGATCTTCGGTTTAATTTCATTTGACGACATTAATCTATATTTGACAACATGAGACCAAAAACCCCGTACTAAACATGAAAAATATAAGAAAGATGGAAGCATGAAATTGTTGCATGGAAGCATGTAAACGTACTTATTTATAATCATCTAACAAAAGCTAGAAACTTACAAGTAATCAAGTAAACTTATACAATGTTATATGTGTAAATAGTAAATACATGTGCAAAAAGGTAAATGTTCGGTGTATAACTTCAATATATAAGTGCCCAAAATATGTATACATATTATCCAAAGAATGACCCAATAGAAAACTCTTGCTGGATTTTAACATGGTGATGTTGGTTCACGGGTTTCTTGGTCTCTTGCTAACATGGTTTCATTTTGAAAACGTTTGTTCGTTGTTAACATTGGATACTATTTATTCGTAAAATTAGAGACATGATTCTCATAACTATACATTGATTATTCAACATGTGAATTATGGTTTCTATCTAACTCTACCGATCTACTTCAACTGTTATCGTTTATTGACATTAGTTAAACATTATATCTAAGAGAAGTTAGGAATCGTTGAAGCATTGGAAACCAAGTTGATGAAACGTCAAGTTTATGGTATTTGAAGTTGGTTATGATGTGGCAATGCCTCAAGGTTGTTGTGCATCATTATAAAACACAATTAAAGATCAGCCAAAGCATATCAACGACTTTCAGGTATAGGTATGGGGTATCCTTACACCCCATATAACCATAATCCTAGGGACCCAAAAATCCCATAGAAAATGACATCAAGTTGTAAAGCATTCATTAAAAATACATAAGCATTATATATATATATATATATATATATATATATATATATATATATATATATGTGTGTGTGTGTGTGTGTGTGTGTGGGACGCTTCAAATAAAAACTAATAGTGGAAAAACGTAAAAACATTATTTATATATATAATTATTCTGCAATAAATTTTATATCCACAATTTCATGTCATTATTTAGCAATGAATAAATGAATAGTAACAGTAAAACTAAAATTAGAATTACTAAAAAAATGCACATAAGTTATTGGCATTTGTTGTTTTTCTCAAGTCATTTGATTCACACACCACAACTCATGAGTAGGGGTGTTCATTTGGATGGATCGGTTCGATCTAATCCAATTAAGTAAATCCAAATGGATTTCGGTTTTAAAAATATGGATCCAAATAGTCTAAACTAAATTCAAATCCGATCCGATCCGATCCAATTACAATTCGGTTGAATCAGTTTTTATAATTCGGTTTTCAAAACCATAACATTTTAAAAGGACATAGAATTATAATATATGATCTAATTTTACAGAAGAAGCAAAAACAAATTATTTACTTGTGATTTAAAATTTATAATCAACCACTAAGAAGGCATATTATAGTTTATTATTTAATAGATAAAAAACTATTGACAGAAAGTACATATTAATGTCTTTTACAGGTAAAACCATTTGAACTTATTTAAAAAAATTATAAAATTAATAATTAATAATAGACATATTGAAAACAAAAACATAACAAATTGTTATTCGGCTTTTTTGGACTATTCAGTTCTTATTTTATAAACTAAAACCAATCCAAAATAATAATTCGGCTTTGTTGAAAACCAATCCAAAAATTCGAATATCCGAACTAAATAGTCCGATCCAAATTGTCCAATTGGACAATTCGGTTTTATCCAAATAGTAAACAGCCATATTCATAAGTTCATTTTCACCTTTTGTTGCGTACAAGATCAAATTTATGTATACAAATATGTATTCAGCACCTCACCAATACTTCAAAATCTATGATATTTTAAAGTTTTCCAAAAGAAATTACAACAACGAAAGCCAAAATTTCATACTAGACACTAGCTTTGTCAAACCGGATTCTTTTTACCGATGAAAAAACAGAACTACTTTTTTTGAAAACCGATTTTGTAAAAACCTATTAGATTACAACCAAATCAGAGGTTAGTAAAATATATTTTAATAAATATTTGAAACAGATTTTTTTTTCTCTGTTTTTCTACTACAACCGAACATAACCATTTTTTAATAGAAAAGAACGGTTTTTCAAACTCAAATTCACTTTTTAAAAAAATAAAACCAAAAAATATCGAAATAGTTATAACCGATAAAAAAATATTTAAAATCCAATAAGCTTTTTGTAAACCCGAAATCGATTAAAACCGGTAAATATGCACTTCTAAATATGTATATTTCGATCAAATCCATGAAAATGAGTAAATGACTTGCCTACTTGGCATTGGCCCAATTTAGCATAGCCCAATCCCAAAGCCCGACTAAGGTTCCTGGTGGAATCTACTACTGCAAAATACTGCCAGTCATGACTCGTGATAGGTCCAAATATGTTTATTTTTGCATTATTATTATTATTTTATTTTTGGCATGTTATTGTATATAAGATTATTAACTATATGAATATCTACCTAGATGGAATGTTAAATGATAACTTGGCTCCTATGCAAATCTTGAGACTTATTTCGCACTCTTTTTAAACCCAAAAGAAAAACAAGTAATTTTTTAAGTGATAAAACGGGTATAAAATATAATACATATCATTGGCAATGATTAGAAAGGCTAATAATTTTGTACTAAGAATAATTATTACTTGTATTAGTTAATCCTTTACATCTAGTGCATCCCACCCACGCATATTTGGTCATTAAGCAAACAAAGTTGACTCCTAATTACCTAATAAACTACTTTACTAACTTCCTATAAAAGGAATCAAATCTTATATATTACTTTCAAACAGATTTTAGGTTGGATTTGGCACAATCATTTCATTCATACGACACATGTTACCCTACATATGTAATTTGGCTAAATCATATGAAAGGATGTTTTATATGAAGCCACTAAACTAGTTAATTTGATGTTAGTAATCCCTATCATAAATCATGCTAATCTAGATAAGCAATGGTAAACTCGCACCTAATAGACTTTGCATAGTTAAATATTAAAAATTACCCGCATAAGTGACGATTGTAAGGAGGTAACAAACAATAATAGAATTCTTAAGGTTCAAATATTGACATTACACATTTTATTTTGTTCACTAGAGAGCATCAAATATAAAAAGATTTTTTTTTTTTTTTTTTTTTTTTGTTATGGGCTCACTTACAATCAACCAATCACATATAGCCTCATAAAACAAACGTTTTCGATTTTGTTGTCTCAGAGAGAGAGAGAGAGAGAGAGAGAGAGAGAGAGAGAGAGAGAGAGAGAGAGAGAGAGAGAGAGAGAGAGAGAGAGAGAGAGAGAGAGAGAGAGAGAGAGAGAGGATTTCTTTAATTGAATTGAATAAGGTATTCACATGGGAGGACAATACAAGTAAAAGCATCATTCACCCACCTCAAATAACAACCCCATCTTCTCTCATACTATAATATATTATATATAACAAGTATAAGTATGTATACATCGATAGTTTAGTGTTTACGTATGGAAAGTTTCCAATTTTGGTGTCGTTTTCTATGGGATTTTAGTGTAGAGGTCCCCAGGAATATGGGTTGTCCTTGAAAGGAACCCCATACCTCGCACTTGATATGTTTTAACTTATATCAGCCTCTATTTTTGTACTTGAAATCCTCTCTCTAAATCCCATTGATCATGTTGTTTGCAATTAAGTAATACCTAATAAAGAATTGTCGCTACTTTTAAATATTTAACAAATTATTGCCGATGAAAAAAATAGTGAATTTAATGTATACGAAGTAATGGTATACAGTGAATGATGTTTAATGTTTCATAAAAATACACCTAATGCATAGTTTATTGAAAGAGTTAAATTACATGAATGTCTAGTTGATATTCATGTTGGTTTTGAAATCAATGATTATTAAACTTTTAAATCGAAAAAAAGTAAAGTTCAAGTAAATGTTTGAATTTAATTTTTGTAGATGTAACATCTTGTTTTAATGCCCTGGCTGAGGTCGAGCTGCCAGGTCAGTACGAAAATTTTTTATTTAGACTATGTTGCTATATTAAAAAATGCCTCAAATATTCTATTTTTAGAAAGTTGACCCTTTTTCCCTGAGATCCATTTAATGATAGGTTTGGTAGTTTTTTATAACAGTTTGTAACTGTCTAGTGACAGTTTTCAGACAGTAATCATATAGCCGTTTTGATCATTTTTCTGTTACATCTTTTGAAGAACATTTCACATACATTTCGTATATCTGAATTTCATCTAATTGAGTGTTTGATCTGTACCATCGAAATACTTTAATTTGATAGTGATTCATGATTTTCAGAGAATCCAAGCAATCCGTTCATCCTCTTTTTCTAACAATTGGAAGTATCAGAAGCAACTCAGGGACCAATTTTGAAAAATTGCATTTGGGCTATGTAACTAAAGTTACGTGGCCATGTAATTAATTGTTTTAATTTCTAAAAGCTACCTAACTTGGTATTGATGCTTGAATTTTATACCACTAAAGAGAAGTTGTTTTTGTCCTTATGATCGTGGATTTCTACACTTACCCAAACAAACCTCAGACGGAGGTACCATAAGGTTGTGAACCTTATTAGAAGTTTTGCTACATGGTGATCCGAGTTTTGGGATCATAAAGCATTTTATCTATAACTATTTTAATGCTACTCATCTTGTTGCGGACCGTAACATTACAAGTGAACACTGACCATAAAAGAAAAAAAGATATTTATTGTTCCACTTAGTGGCACATATAGAGGGTTCCTGAGGTGAGTGTAACCTCTTAAATTTTAAAGCACAATTTAACTTTTTTCGAAAAAAATTTGATGTAATATAAATTTTACGGTGTGTCAACCCTAAAATCATGTGAGCCAACACTGAGATTTTATCATACGTCTGCCACTGGTTTTGATGATGTTAAAATGGAAAAAAGATTGTCGAAGTTAAGGAAATGACCAAAGATGCGACATCATAATGGATGTTCATGTGATTTGAAGTAGCAATATAATAAATAAAAAAACTAGATTATGATCCGCGTAAAATGCGGAGGAACATATAAAAGAAATACATATAAAATTATAAAAAGCAGACATGATATTAAGATGGTTTTCAAAAGAATGATAAATGGTTGATACAATTGAACGAATATGATCACTTGTAGAGCAACAAACTTTGTTTCTACTTATTGAATGCAAAAATGTTGGCAGGGTTTAAAAAGATCCATACTATGCACGATAATTGTTCTTTATGTGCTCACTATTAGATGTGTGATGAAAGAAAACTTATTCATTCATATTATAAATATTTTATAATAACTATTAATAATGTCAATACATATTTAATTGTAGTATACTTAAGTAAAAATGATAAATTTGTGAAGGAAATTGTCATTTTCAGAGTAGAGAATTGAAGACGAAGCATTGCTACAATTATTAGATGCGTTTTAAGTCATGTATCTTTTGAAAAAACTAATGTTTGTTAAGCACATATGACTCAATCTAGCCCTCTTGACTCTTTTTCTTTTTTTCTTTTTTTTTTTTTTTTTTTGCAAGCTAATATTGAGGAGGGACTCGTAAAGAGAAGAAAATGAACTTGTTTAACAAAAGAAAATGACTTTGTTGAGCATACAAGAAGATTATGGAAAATTGCTACCATTTTGTTCAAATACATATATCATTCTATACCAAGTCCATTGTAAAATGAATATCCTACCATTTTGTTCAATTTAACATTTAAAAATTCAATAAAAATAACATAAATTTTTGGAGTGTTTTTGCAATATTAGAGTTCAGACGCACAAGGCCACACCACATAAGTCACGCTATAAGCCCACTTTGCCGATTTTAGATTCTTTTGTTGAGCTTTTTAGCAATTGAACACCGAAATTTTCAATTTATACTTTAATTGTAAAACAATTTTATGTTAGAGTTATATTCGTTATTTTCACCTATTTTGATATACATGATTCTTATCATTCGTTAGACGTTAGATTTTGTTAGAATAACAATAGAAAAATATATCCTATCGTTCATTAGGCAATATATTTTTTAATTAGGTACTTGCATGCAAAAACCCAAAATAAAGTTGGTTAATAAAATCTACAATGACAAAATATGGTAATTGGCTAATAGTGCGAGGACTATTATTGTAAAAAGAACTACTTTTTTTGCAAAATGGTTCTGACTTTTATAGGTAAGTATCGACATTAAAATATAATGATATTGGCTAATAGTGTAAGGACTATTATTGTAACAATCTATATAAATTGAAAGGGAGAAATATTATAATCTACCGTTCTTTATTTTGAATAAAGAAACATCATGTTATTTTAAATTTTGGGTTTTTTAGGTTTAGAATTTTGAACCGGATTGGAACTCCACAAAAATGGCTAAGATAAACATAAAACTTCAAAAATGGTCCCTGTGGTTTTCGAAAATATCAAGTTTAGTTCCAAAGTTTAAAAAACCTCATAGATGGTCCCTATGTTTCAAATCTTTTAACAAATGGTCCTTCCACCTAACTCCGTCAGCTTTCTACCATTAAGTGATGGGCATTTTCGTCATTTCAATACACATGGACCATTTATGAGGTTTTCTCTCTCTCTCTCTATATATATATATATATATATATATATATATATATATATATATATATATATATAATTAAAAGGCCCCACTCTCTCTCTCTCTCTCTTTCCACCGTGTACCCCCACCTCCTTCTCTTTTTTCTTTTTACCCAAGATGAACACGTCATCTTCTTTGTCCCTTCCTTCTTAATCAAAATTCCACATCTACCCACCAATCAGTTATATTCGATGCTAGTAATACCAACAAACCCGGATTTCACGAACTCAATATGGGTTCCCCTGTTTCCCCCATACGACTTGGACCAGTGGTAATCGACCCACCATCTTCTCCATACGACGACGGTATATGGTGGCTATGGCGGTTGTGGTGACAGTGTGCAGCAGCGCTGCTCTGGGGCTTCTACTAGTTCTTTTCTGCCTAATCTCGACCGAAAAGATGAGCGAGGGGAGGGGACAAGCTTGCTGGTGGTTGGTCGACACTTACGGTAGCGGGGATTGGTGTTTCTCGTCGAAACAGAGAGAAAAACGAGGTGGAAACCGATGTTTCTTGGCGAAGGTGATGGAAAGTGGATGTTGGACTGGAGGCAATCAGGTGGAAGGAAGCAGTGGTGTCGGGGTGTTTGATGGTGGTGGGTCACGACAGGAGGAGGCGGAGAGGCTGCTACAGACAACTATGGTGGCCCTCTTCGTTGGTGGAGTGAGAACCAGAGAGAGGGAGTGAGTTTGGATATGAAAAGGAGGTCTAGGGAAGAGATTCAGACGGCAGCAGTTGTGGCGGT
Source organism: Lactuca saligna (assembly GCF_052625555.1). NCBI lineage: Eukaryota > Viridiplantae > Streptophyta > Magnoliopsida > Asterales > Asteraceae > Lactuca > Lactuca saligna. The sequence goes on from NC_136424.1 coordinate 33,354,878, forward strand.
GGTTGGGATGTCGCAAAACAACAGGCAGTCGCGATGCTGGGTTTCTTCAACTGGAGCATGAATACGTGGATCGAGTCTTGTAATCTCAGAAGAATGGTGAATGGGAAAGTGGAGTCAATTTCTCCAATGTTGGGCTTGTTGAAAGTCAAAGGAGTACAAACTAACCATCACATTATGCAAGCTGTTTGATGCATCTCTTAGACCCACGAGAGAGAGAGAGAGAGAGAGGGGGTGGGGCCTTTTAATTAAATAATTATGTTTTTTTCTTTTTCTTTTTAAATAGAGAAAACCTCATAAATGGTCCATGTGTATTGAAATGATGAAAATGCCCCTCACATAACGGTAGAAAGCTGACGGAGTTAGGCGGAATGACCATTTGTTAAAAGTTTTGAAACCATAGGACCATCTGTGAGGTTTTTTAAACTTAAGGACTAAACTTGATATTTTCGGAAACCACAGGGACTATTTTTGAAGTTTTGTCTATGTAAATGAATTGGAGAATACGATGGAATCAAGTCGGTGTTTTTCCCTAAAATCCCTAATTCGTTGTTATCATTGGTTCGGTGTCTTTTTCTTATTATTTTGATCTATAGCATCGCTAACATTGTTTATTTTTCATTTTGTAAATTTGTTGTTTCGGTTGACAAGCTACTCAAGATTATATTTAAGGTTTAACTTTCTGCTTTTTTTTCTTTTTGCAAATAAAAGTTTCATAACCAAGGTTTTAAAAAGCTCGTCATGGCTCAGCCATGGCACGCCAAGGCTCTAAAGTTTGTATGTGCCGCCAAGCTTTACTAAAACGCCGCATTGATTTATATATGTGTATAAAAATAAATAATAGTTGAAAATACATATAAAAATATGAATTATATATAAAATTGCCGCCTAAAACCACGTCTTACAAATGACGTGGCTCGCCAAGGCTCGGAAAAGCTTGAGACTTAACATTGTCATCAAGTCACGCCTTACGTTATTTAGAACCATGTTCATAACTGTTGTTACTCTCTTTAAATAAAGCTAGGATCGTGATCCAACCAAGAGAAACGATTATCCAAAAACAAATAAAGTTTGTAATAATGATACGATGAATTCAAACGGTACAAAAAAAGATGATTCATAATGAATGGGCAATAATTTCATGAACTTACTTGAACTATTAAACTTTTGTTGACAGAAACATGAATGTTGGTATCCCAATTGCAATGAGTCGATCAGATGATGGAGTTGAAAAGATAAAGTTGGAAAGGGTATATATAAAAAGTGATAAATCGCAAAAAAAAAATATGATATTCAAGAAACAATCTGTTGACGATTATATACAATTGCAATCTTTATCACGTTACCGAAAAATAGGTAATTATTGGTCTCATTTTAGGAGATAAAGATGAAAATTCTTTAAAAGTAAATTTATCTACTGATTTATTAAGGTATTTTAATTTATCTATTTAATCTATGGATTTGTATGTAGATTTCTAAGGAAAGTAATAGTTGATAAGTAAGATATGATTTAATCTTTTATCTATGGAATATATATATATATATATATATATATATATATATATATATATATATATATATATATATATATATATATATATATATATATATCATTTGAATTAACAATTACTTCATTAAATTAAATTTTTCATTAAATATAGTGAATGGTGATATCAGCAAAATATCTACAGATGATAATATATTGCGGTATAGTGAATGGTGATATCAGCAAAATATCTACAGATGATAATATATTGCGGGGGCGTGTAGGGGAGTAATCTACAAACTTTCTATTATTTAGGGACTATTTTTGTAATTTTTAAACATATGGATCATTTATGTAAAAAAAATAAACAATAACCTTTTCTGTAAATTACGAAACCCTTTTGTAATTTATTTTCTAAGACCAAACTTGTTGACATACGAAAATGTTAAATATATAGATTGGTTTTATAAAAACAAACTTTATAGAGAACTTTTCTATACATTACAAAAGTATAGGGAGTAAATATGCCAAAATCGAAAACATTTGTGGTAAAACTGTAAAAGTAAATAAATGTATAGTATTTCTAAAACATTTTCGGCAAAAGTTCAAAACAAAGAAAAATTATTATTTATAAGCAACTTTCTAATTAATATATAGTATAATAATTGGTGAAAGAAACATTTCCTAATACCATCAAAATGTAAATCAGCAAATACATATACTTTTACGGAACATTTTCTAAATTTTATTTTTTAATAAAAAAGTTCAGAACTTTTCACCTTTTGAATATAAAAGCCCAAGAAACATTTCCTTTTTGACCTGTTCAACAGGTTATAGGACCAAATTGTTAATTTTTCGAAAACAAAGCAACTTTTTTGCAGATTTCGTCAAATTTTTTATATAATGTATAAACATATTTTTTACATATCTATATCTATTTTTACGTATTTTTGTATTTTTTATATTTTTATAAGTATATATTTACGTATTTTTATGTATTTTAAATGTATAAACATATTTTTTTTACTTATTTATATGTATTTTTAACCATTTTACATATTTTTATGTATTTTTATGTGTTATTTTTTATATATTATGTATTTATATGTATTTTTATATATTTTTACGTATTTATGTATTTTTAAAGCTTTTTATATAGATGTTATGTATTTTAAGTGTATAAACATATTTTTTACGTATTTATATCTATTTTTAAGTATTTTACATATCTTTTATGTATTATGTATTTATATATTTTTTTTAAAGTTTTTTATATAGATGTTTTTGTATATTTATATATTTTAAATGTATAAACGTATTGTTTTATGTATTTATATGTATTTATTAAGTACTTTACATATTTTTTTTTTGTGTATTTTTATGTGTTTTTTATGTATTATGTATTTATATATATTTTTGCGTATTTATGTATTTTTTTTAGTCTTCTCATATAGATGTTTATGTATTTTTATGTACATTAAATATTAAAGTGTATTATTTTTACGTAAAAATATATAAACACGTAAAAATAATACAATTAAACATTTTATATACATAAAAATACATAAATATCTATATAAGAAAACTAAAAGAATACATAAATACGCAAAAATACATATAAATACATAATACATAAAAAAACACAAAATATATGTAAAATAGTTTCAAAAAAATACATATAAATACTTAAAACAATACGTCTATACATTTAAAATACATAAATATACAAAATATCTATATAAAACACTTAAAGGAATACATAAATACATAATACATAAAAAAAATATGTAAAGTACTTAAAAATATATGTAAATACGTAAAAAAAATATGTTGATACATTTAAAATACATAAACTTGTATATAAAAAGCTTAAAAATACATAAATACGTAAAAATACATAATACATAAAAAATTACACATAAAAATACATAAAAAAATGTAAAATGGTCTAAAATACATATAAATAAGTAAAAAATACGTTTATATATTTAAAAAACCTAAAAATACGTAAATGTATACATATAAAAACATAAAAAATACACAAATACGTAAAAATTGATATAGATATTTAAAAAAAATATGTTTATGCATCATATGAAAATTTTGACGAAATCTGCAAAAAGATCCCGTTATTTTCAAAAAATTAACAATTTGGTCCCACGACCTGCTGAACATGTCAAAAAGGGCTAAAGTAAATAAATTAGCCGGTTTCTTGGACTTTTCTATTCAAAAGATGAAAAAGTCAGGACTTTTTTATTCAAAAAATAAAATTTAGGACTTTATTAAAAATTTACCCAAAATATCGAGACTTTTTTGGAGATATCCCATACTTTTACCCCCGATACGTCAATCTTAAACAATTAAAGGGAATATCTCAGATGCAGTAAGGGAATGTCTATTTTATGATACCTATGTCATAAGCGACCACAAAAGTCATAACTCATCCTAAATGGATTCACAAGGTCTTGATCAAATTTTAATTTCAAAACAAAAGTGTTTCGTAAAGGTACTCATATGACATAGTATTTTAAGTTTTAGATACACATAGTATCTCAAATGGTGGTGGAGACTGAGGAACGATACATCACTTTATGGAGAAAGATTATATATGGAGTTCATAACTTATTCAACAAACCGAAAAATTATATTTCTAAGAAATCTCTCAGTGGTGTTCGGAACAACATAACAGGTGTTAAAAATGACTTGAAATCTATGAGTATGAGTATCAATGATGTATTTAGACAATGTGTCAAATCCGGGGATAACACCCAGTTTTGGAACGATATTTGGATCGGTTCCTTAGAATTAAAAAAAAAAGTATATCCAACTCTTTATGATTAGAGGCTCAAAATAGATGCACGGTGAAGGATAGAATCAATGAAAATGGTGTTATCAGTTGGTGTTGGAAGTCCAACCCATCAAGCTATGGGTTGCATAACTGTCTATCAAGCCTAGTTCAGGATGTTGAATATGTTCAACTGCATCCTGGGTCGGATTATACACATTGGTCTATTGCGCCTGATGGAATCTATAGAGTTTCGATCCTCATGCATTTAATTGACCACAACCAGTTGGTGTAAGTTAATTCCCATAAAGGTGTTGGGCTTCGTTTGAAGAGCAGTGCAGGGTCGTATACCTGATGTTATGACACTCATTCACAAGAACATTCCTATTGATTTCATGTACTGTGGTTTCTATGTAAATCAGCAGGAGGATGCAGATCATATACTCATCAACTATTTGTTTGCGTGTATGGTTCAAGGAAAAATCCTCTTTTGGTGCAGGATTGATGATATGATAGTAAATATGGTGGGTGAATTTATTGATTTTACATCCAAATGGGGTAACTATTTAAGCAATTTGTTATGGAATGTTATAGATCCTTCAGAAATCACGGAACAACGGACTTTCAAATGTCTATATGTTTTCCTACTCTAGCAGTCAAGAACATTAAGTCGTTGGTTTATTTATGGATCAATGTTGGTTTATTTATGGATCAAATGTAAAGACAAAAAAGAAATTTGTAGTTAGGAGAAATGGAGAATTGAAACGTATCCCCTTTCTATTTCTTGATATGTATATGTATTTGCTATAAAAATCTTGGTCATTTCAAAAAAAAAAAAAGTATTTCAAACAAGGAAGAGTTCAATGTTCAAAATATAGTAATAGTCATGTGTTCTTCGTAGCATAACCACATAATATAATAGACAACATATAAACATTTAACTAACAACAAAAACAATACCACTGTAAATTTTCAACATTTTTTCCCTTTAAGAAAAACATTAGAGGTAACAATGTCCAATATATCGCATTTGAACAAAAGAGAGACAACATCCATACTCCATACTAATTAGTAATTACTGATTACCACTACTAAGCCAAGCCAAGCCACGTCAGCAAGTAACATCAAGATGTGGCCCACACATAAACATATCAAACTTCTTCACCCGGTCCCACCACCCACTAACCTTCTTCCCACCCACCCCGCCACGTGGACCCTTCTTGTCCTTCATCACCTGCGCCAGACTTGTACATGTGCTACTATTACTTGTACTACTCATCGAACAACCCATCTCATCTTCCCCACCACTCCAACTCACACTACTACTACTCCACCCACCACCGCCACCTCCTCCTCCACCACCACCACCACCTCCCACCATCAACCGCTTTATATTAATACTAATATTACTCTTCTTTCCTTCAGTTCCCTTGCTACCTTGTTTCATTAACTTCTCGTAATACTCTTTGTTTCGTTTCTCCAATTCATAGATCTGACCTTGAAGATCGTCGATCTTACGGCTGAGAATAAACACACGTTGATCTTCGGTTCGTTCGAGCAACACACATCGAGCAAGCTCACCTGCTTTACGTTTCATGAAGAGAGATTCCGAAGCGAGACGAGAGTTTTCGTTTGTCAACACTACACGCTCCGATTCCAAAACATCTAACAAACTTTTCTGTAACTCGATCTTCTTCCTCGATTCTTCCTGAATCGAATCGGACACCTTTAACTCGTCCACCATGAAATCGTATTCGATAAACTTGATTACGAGTTCGGATATTACGAGATCTGAGGGAGCTTGTTTTTCAGGGGGGTGGTAGGAGATGGAGGTTGTTTGAGCGTCGTCGGAGAAATCGGTGGTGGTGTGGATTGAAATCGGACTAGGTGGTTGTGATTCATGGTGGTGGTGGTGGTGGTGTTTGGAGAGAGTGCGGGTGTAGCGATCGGCTAAGTGAAGGTAGCGATTGTAGAGGTCGTGGAGGAGGGAGAGAAGTTCAGGGCGTTTCCGGTAGTAGAAATCGGCGCGTTCACCGAAGGTGTCTGGCTTGTCTTCTCCGTTGATTGATTGTATTTTATCCTCCATATCTGATTTGGCGAAATTGTTAGTAAAATACATTAATTTAAAAATAATTATTTAATCCGTGGTTTTAGTACAAGAAAATATGTTTAATTGGAATATTTTAATAACAAATTGGGTGTAAAAATTGAGTTTTATTTTTAGGTTGAATATTTCCTATTAAAAAGTTGATGAAAATGTAATTATAACAGTTGAAAGTTGAAATAATTAATTCATCTTATCTTAAATATTCTTGAGCAAGAAAAAAACTATAATGAGCATGAGTTATTATTAAATTAAAGTCAAATACCATTATTATATGGCACATTATTAAATGAACGTAAATGCAATTACTTTCATTTGTCTAAGTTATGGTTACAAGTATTTTAACAAATCACACATTAACTCATTATATTCAACTTTAAATTAATAGAAAACATTCAAGAAAAATAAAATATATGAACGATATCGTGGAAAAGAAAAGTCAGAAAAAAGAAGAAAAACTCCCATAAGTAAATTTCAAATTTTGAAAATAAAGTAAAAAAGTTTCTAAATTTACAATCCCTTTTGGATCAGAACATTTTGTTCATGACATTAAATATAGAAATTATTTCACTTTTGGAATCAGAAAAATAAAAAAGTTAAGGAAAAAGATGAAAGCGACTATTCATAAAAATTATTTTCGAGTACATACACCCCAGTCTAACAAGTCCCTCCAAAATCTTATTCAAAATCCGAAAGATTCTTCCCCAGCAGCTAAAAGAATAATTGCTTTTGCCAACGTCTATTTTTCTCTTTTTTCATTTCTAATATTTGACCAATTCATCACAAAAATCACAAACATTTAAATCTATTTTCTAACAAAATGACATATTTTTTACACTTTACACAAAGTAATCACTAATCAAGTAATTTCACAACTCACAACAGTCCATTTACATAATTTAACAATTTTTCCCCTGAATATTATTTTTTGTGATTTCCTTTTAAAAATAAATCCTTAACAAAATAAACAAAAATAGGCTAAATAATGTGAAATAAATAATAGTGTTGCAGTATGTCAGTGTCCTATTATATAGCCCCGCTGAAAGGTAACCCCATTGAGTAGACGTTTCCGTGTCAAACTAATAAATAAATTTTTCATCATAAATTATATATATTTCTGGCAAATCTCAGCCGTCCGTATAAAATCAAATTTTTTTACCATTCCTTTTCAGTATATATCTAAAATTAAATGCACACAACTATTTTTTCTACAACATTTACTTATTTAAATGTGAAAACAAATTAAAACACTAAACAGACACCAGAAAATATAATGTTGTCCTTCAATTACTCTTTTGAAACATTGGATGCTTGCCAAATCAGAAATTCCCTATTATTTATTTAAAGCTTGTTTTTTTTTTCTTTAATATATTTTTTTAATTTTATGTACCTTTGAAAATGTCAAACAACACTGTAAAGTTTTTGACAAATAATCTTGTAACAACAGGCTAACATGAGTACGAATTATTTTTTAAGCATTTAAGTGATTACGATAATCATTAGTTAGTAAATTAGTATCACTAATTAATCGGAACACGTGTGAAAAAATCTTCATTTGCGATTTAATTCAATAAACTTTTGTACTTTTTAACTTTTCAATCCAGATTCCAAGAAAATAATCGATGAGAAAAGCACAAATCGCAATTATTTCAAATTAGTTGACAAAACTCTGAGGAAAAGGTACGCACCAGATATCGAGAGTAGGAGCCATGAAGGTTTACTGATGAATCTGCTTTTGCTCCGGCGTGATTGATCCGACGATGACGACGGCGATATTCCGTCTACGGCGGCGGAGGAGTTTGAGTAGGTTATAGGTAACATCTTATCAGCCGGCCCTATCGCCTGCAAATATCGGAACTAACGCTTCCAATTAGAAGCCAGATAGATATAATAATTGTACGATTATATTTCACCAGATGTGAAATAATTGAGTAGAATTGAAATTTAAAGTTATATACAATAATCGATTAAATAATTGTTGTTTCGTGTCGGAAAATAATGACCAGTGGCTTGGTTGGTGTAATCCTTGACAAGAGGTAAAGCATTTAATGCAGCCGGTGGCTAATGTTCCATGTTTGATTGTTTCGACAACGATCAAAAATATATAAATCGCGAAAATGCATACGGATTTGCAAGGAAACATGGTATGGAAGAAGAATTAGAATAAGAACAACGACAAATAAACGGAATTGTAGCGAATAATGAGACGCAGATCTCGAGGTTTCAACCGGCTTTGATTTCAATTTCAGTTACATCAGTTCTATCTAAAAACACAGTAAATAAACGCACATCGTGCCCTACAAGTAATGGAGCAAAAGGAGTTATCCGATCTTAAATTAACACAGAATCATATATCTCTATCAAACATTGTAGCCGATAACCGGAAAAAAAAAATCAACGAGGAACGTGAAGATGAAAACCATCAGTTGAAAATTCTAACGCAAAGTAGGAACGACGATGGAAATACTTACTTGCCTGTGAGTCAGTGCAGCTAGGTGTTTTGGTGAACGGAGAAAATGGAAGCCGCCGGTGAACAGGCGGAGGATGGAGGAGAGTGATCAGAGGAGAGGTTGTCGGTGGGGAAGAAGAAAACTAGCTAGTGTGTACATGAGTTTTTTCTGTATATATGAACTGAAGCGACTTGTAGTGGGGATTAGATGAGGGGAAGGGGAGTTGCCTACTTAAGTGCAAGTGTTGCCAAAATCCCGCAAAGACTGGTTTGATTTTCAAAATACGGGAGGTGCCACGTGGGATATGTATGCTTTTTCTTTTGACTCTTTTAATTTGAATAAAAGGAAAAAGTATAATACATGTTGAAAATAATACATATAACCTGAAAGAAAATTAAAAATGCATATCTAAGAGTTTTTAAGTATGAGTCAAAGAAAATACATATTAATTAAAGTGTAATAATCGTTAATTGATACATTTGATATTGTATCTATCATTTTTACGTTTTGTTATTGTATAGATAATCTTTTCCATTCATGTTTTTGTTTCTTTGTTTTTTTGTTTTTAAGAGCTTAATCATTAATCATTAAGTTTGTTAGAATTTGTTATAATGTAAATGTTGTATCCATTAGTTTTGGCTTAGCCTATGGCCTTAGGGTTTCTTATGTCTAAGGATCATATTTTTTTTATATATATATTTTGTATTGGATTTTTATAAAAAACATAATCAATATAATCAATAAGTTATTTTCATCTTCAATCTTTTTTGTTCATAAAATTCATAAAAATGACAATTTTGTTATCTTCAACTTTTTCAAAAGAAAAACAACATCAAGATTTATAATAATATAGCACACACCAACATCAATTTTGCAAAATGAAACCCCAATTCATAATCTTACAAGTTCATCTCTATCAAAACCTCATTCTCCAAATGAATCATATAAACCACTCGTATATAGAGCATGAATGCTCGTTGTCCGGATATATCGATCTCATTTCTCAAAGTTCTCATTGAGATTAGTTAACGGTCTTCGTTGGGCCTTTCAATAAATTTTAAAGGTCAATGTACCACAATTCACCATTCTATAGCATAAATGTTACTGATAATATGCAAGTAGTTATCTAGATAACACAACATATATGATCTAACTATTGCATTATAATGTAAACATGCGAAAATTTAAAGAATCCATGATTATCTTATCACTTCTTATCTCCACTAAACATTTTCTTCAAACATGGTGGTTACAGTTTAACAAAGCTCTAAGATAATAGAGTCGTATTAACCCTTAATAGATGTTTGTAGTGCGTCATTTTCAAGACTTATGTCATCGACTACTTTCTCTAGAGTCGCACAAACTTGTTCACTTTCACAATATATATATATATATATATATATATATATATATATATATATATATATATATATATATATATATATATATACAGAGAGAGAGAGTTAGGTTTAAATGTTTCTACTATCTATTGTGTGCTTATAAAATTGATTCTAAACCAATCATTTTAGTAATTTTAAGAAAGTAATTAATGCATATTAAATGTTAAATGTTTAATTAATGCTCATTATATCTTTAACATGTAATATGCATTAATTACTTTCTTAAAATAACTAAAATGATTGGTCCATAATCAATCATACATCCACACAATAAATAGTTAGAACACAATAACCTGACCCTATATATAGAGAGAAAAGTGAATATACCGTTAAGGATATATAAGTTTAGGTACCCAAACGCACCATAATACGTCGTTTTGTTTGATATAGTCATTATAATATTGTTAAACTTCAACCCTAACTTGATTTGCTTTCAAGATATTCGAAATTTCACTATTATCATTATCTTAAATCACATCTTTTTGCCGAACACCAACTAAGCTATATATATTGTAGTAGAAAATGGAAATTATGTAAAACGAATATAAATGTGTAAATTATAAAAATCTTTGAATTAAATCAAGTTAAAAGTTAAATTATAAGAACATTGGACAATTACAATGTATTATATGATACAAAACGACGTAATATGGTAACTTTGGGTACCTAAACTTATATAAAGGGTATATTCACTTTTCTTTTATATATATATATATATATATATATATATATATATATATATATATATATATATATATATATATATATATATATATATGTTTTTTTGTCAATTTTGCCCCTAATTTTTCAGCCATTTTGATACTTTTGGTCCTTGTAATAAAAAATTTTACATTTTTTAAGAATTTTAATATTCAAAGATGGCCCACAAAACTTTAAGGAATTGACAGCTTTGGTCCCTTTTCTAAAAACTTGTTAATTCCAACCCCTTTAACTCTTTAGTCATTTTGACACTTTTAGTACTTGCACTCAAAACTTTTATATTTTTTCATAAAAAACACAAAACAATAACCCAGGGCAAAGCCCGGGTTTTTCCGCTAAAAGAGTGTACAACGAGTTAGGAATAGTGAAACTCACGTTTTTTTTACTGTTTTCGTCTTTGCACTTTCTGTGCCTGTCATTTTCTTCTTTTGGTATATTTTTTCTTCTATTGGTCCTCATATTTAACTTTTTTGTTTGTTTCCTGCCCTCTATCTATCCGTCCCCGACTGTTTATACTTTAAACGTATGAAAATAATCCAAATCAACTAAAAGAGTCAACAACGACGTCTATTAATCTATAAACAAAAACAACACTCAAATCAGACGCACACGGACCATGCAGAGCATGGGCAACATATCTAGTTTTAACAAAAGACGCCACGTTATCCAAAAAATGTTTTTACAGATTTTGTATTATTTTTTGCCAAAATAGTGTTGTTTTGGAAAACTATGAGGTAAACATCATCTAATCATAAACTTTCACTATGTATACGACTGCTAGGTGCATTTTGTGCACATTTTTTCACACCTTTTAGTCCATTTTTATGCATTTATTTAGCATAGTTATACTTCATTCTTCTTGCATTTTAGCATATTTATTTTAGTCTCCAGAACAACCTTATTTTCACACTTTCATGTCTTTTTCAGGTAAACCGAAGGTTGGAACACGTTTTGGGATGTGCCAGGAAGCATTGGTGAAGATTTCAGGTTGATCGGACGAAGAACGGAAAAGTTGAAAAAACGAAGTTTGGATTCGGAGTCGGAGGAGTACACAGGTCGTCTTGGATTTGCTCTGCAAAATGGGCACGGGTCGTGTTTGACCATAAAGAAGAGTTTGACCTTGCTGAACACGACCTGTGTAAGTTTAGCCTATTTTGACACGAGCCGTGTTAGCCCACCTGAGCAATATTGAGCATTGTACTTTGGAATTAGAATCGAGGATGGAATGTCATTTTTCACTCAACACGGACCGTGTTGAATTACTCTATTTTGACACAAGGCGTGTTCGGCCCGAACACCAACTTTTGGCAGTTTTTCCTATTTTTCATATCACGGTAATTGGGTCATTTTTAGACAGACACCTCATATTAGAGCACTATTGGTGAGGGGATTTCGAAGGCTTTTGCAAGGATTTGATCATTTATCATTTTGAAATATTATTTCACTTATTTGTAAGTTGTAATTGCGTACTATATCCATCTTTCCAGCTTGTAATTTTGTTCTAGCCATGTGTGGCTAGAACCCTAATTTCTCAAACTTTATGTTTTGATTTCTTGAGTTGTGATTTCAATCATATGACTTGATGTTTGCTTTTAATTTCTATCTAGTGAATTTGATTTTGCTTTAATCAAATGTTTGATTCTAATTGTGATTCTTGGCCATTTTGAATTAGGGTTAGGTCATTCAAGTTATCTATTTTTCAAAATGCGCAATTATTTTGTGAATTAGACTAAGTAACAAGCACTAAACTGATTTCCATTGAATGAATTTAGTGTAAATCTTATGCACACATTCTTACACTCCCGAGCTTGTGAGGAGTATTGGGTGTTGTTGGGAACATTTACATAAAGCTTAATGCAATCTTTTAATCTAATTCTAAGAGTTTTTTTAGATTAGGTTAGTAAGGTTAGGGTTAATCAAAGAGCTTATTTTAGTTAATTAATGTGGTGAATGGGAAGTGTTAGAGCTTGTTAACACTATCAAGTACCAACTTAGATATAATTGAGCAAGTATCTAGTCATCTTTGAATCGCATTGTTAAGTTGTAATACATAAAGTTGGAGTCCTTACAATTTTTGAATTTAATTCACTTATTTAGGAGATTACTTGTTTCTTTAGTTATCTGTTCTAATCATTGTATTCAAAACCCCCCACTTTACTGTTGGTGACCAAAGTACCTTGCACAAAGAGGTATAGACTGATTGTCCCGTGCCTCTGTGGATCGACCCTACTTTCCTTGTACTACCTTTTAGTGCAATACAATTGTGTTCTTTTGGACTATATCGTACCCCTTTATTTGTTGGTTTGACATGCCTAACAACGAATCATAGTGTGACTACCTCTGGAGACCAATATAAATTTGAATCAGACCCCCAAGTCTTCGGCTAACTAAAACTAGAATCCTTAGGGTTAGGCATGCAAATGAGCCAAGCTACTCAGGATCGGCTCGTTGAATTTTTTACTCGAAACCGATTTTGAACAAGCTCGAGCCGAGCTTGAGCTTACTATTAAGCTCGTTCACATAATGTATCTCTTACTACTAAACAAAATCAAATTCCCGGTTTTTTATCACATGGAAGTTCAACATTATTTTAAGCAAATCAATAGCTCATTGACCTACTTGCACCTTACCTAACCACTAAATAGAATACCCATTTTTTGTTATTATCCTCTCTAATAAACTTTTTTTAACACCTAAGTATATCACTTGGTCGTAAAGCAACTTGTTTCTCCTTATTCATCACAAGTTAAGTTTGGGTGTTGAAATTACAAATTAACTCACTTATTATCATACCACCTTGTAACATCCCATATTTTCTCATCGATAATTAGCATAAATTATCGACCATATTTGCAATCATGTCGTGTTTACAGAAACAATGTCCTTAAATATGGAAAATTTTATGACTCCATTGAACATACCACCTAAGGCATCCCTAAGGTTATTAGTCACCTCAAAACTTGGCATTAAAGTTGCAAATTATTGGATTGGGCGCTTTATAAGGCGCCTAAGAGGTCAAGCTACCTAATACATACTCCTACATCTTATTGTAATTTTCCTTTAGTGTGTTCTATCAAAAACACAAGATGGCGTCTTCGACGATGGGGAGTCCGAAGTGGTGCCTGAGGTGGCATCTCTACAACTTCAAGTTGGTTGTTAGTTCGTGTCTTCATAATGTTAGATTTCGATTGAGATTTTTTTTCAGTTTTCTATTTCGACGCCTTACACAACCCCTCCAAAAGCCTCAAGACAACATGTAATATCCCAACTTTTATTTGTCCGTCCGACGAGCCATTTTTGTCACTTTCTTCTATAGCTTATTACTTACACATTTTATTCCTCGTTTCATTAAAACAATATCATTGTTGGGTGTAGAAATGACAAATTAAACTAAATACAACATGTGTTAGTTACATCAAAATGGTCATCTCAGTAACTTATTAGGGTGGAGGAAGTTCATCTCTTCCACCCATATTAACCTACTTGTCTCATCAGTTTTTCCTTTTCCTCTCACTTCCACCCTCCCATAGTACAACACATGGAAACCCAACTTTTTTTTATCCCTCCAAACCATTCTTTAATTTTAAAATAAATACAAACAAATTAAAATCATACAAATTTAATTAACAAAAATATTAAAAACATACAAAACTAATTTACGAACTAATTAAAAACATACAAAACTATTTGGGCATAAGTTTTAATGTATGATTTACAATGATTCTTGTAAAAAATAAAATATTTTTTATGGGATGCTAATAAGGATGAAGATGACAATGTCTTATTTCATTACTTTTTTTTATTGAAATTCAAACATATATATCCCAATAGGCCAACGAGGAGACGGTCCGACAATCATACCAGTTCGGATAACATAGCGTCCACGGAGATGGTGGGTCAGTTGGTAGAAAGGGTTGGGGGCAATGAAGTAGGTGAAGTGGTTGGATTTTGCTTGAAAAAAAAATCTCGTAAAGTTGATATGTTAGGGTGGTGTATTATTCTTCGTTAACCTATGAAGGATATATTGTATGAGTGAGACATTGATGTAGATTTGGTTATGTGACACCTTCATGATGGGAATATGAAGTCCTCATATCATTTGTTTGTGATTTTTCCCATAGCATTCTAGATTTAGAACAAACGTGGTCGTTGGTGGAACATTTATATCCCTCTTAATTTTTTGGAGAATGAGTGATAATGTTGAGCAGATAAAAAAAATGTGCAACGAATCACAAAGGGTTTTGATGTCGTTATTCAAACGGTTATGTGGACAATTTGGACGTATCATAATGTTATGTTGTTTGCTACAACCAAGCCTTGATAAAAGCATTATTTGAAAAATAATTTCTCAATTGTATTTTTAGTTTTCTAGTAGATATCATAAGACATACCGGTATGCATACAACGAACGGGTCTATGGTACACATGGCAACGAACAATGGTCATGCACAACAACCCGACCGTTCGTGGTGGAGCAATTTTGATAAACTCCTAAAAAAATTAAATAGAAATATTTTGGACTTTATCCAAAATAACATAACATTTCTGTTAAGAAAAATATTTTGGACTTTATCAAAAACTTGACTTTTCTATATAAAGCACATTCATAGAAGCAAAACCTTCTTCATATTTGAATATCACTCCTTGGACACGAGCAATTACAATGAGCATTGACGGCTTCGAGCACATCAAGTCTATAATGCATCCTTTAATCCAAACATGGTTTACACTCCAACCGATAAGACATGTCTCTTCACCATGGATTAAAATTTGTATATAGATAACGGCACGTCTTCACATAGGACCGGTTCTCAAGCCTGCCCAACAAGGACACAACTCATGAGATCCAACTCTATAAAGAACACCTACCCTCTTTTAGCTTCCAATTTTCAACAATTTCGCACTGTTTTATTCAAAAAAATTATAGTATCTGTGACAACCCGAAACTTATCTTGTTTTCGTTATGCGATTCTGTTAATAAAAATTCAAATTTGTTAACTTTTCCATCAAATTCTTTGGTTTATTAAAATAATCTAGTTATATTTAATTAAATTATTTACGGATCGGAACCAAAAATCGCACAGAAACCCGAAAATCTCGAGAAAACAACATTTTCGGTCTAAAATGGGATTACAACCGTAAACACATCTATGGTCAGTGACGAGTGGACCCCATTCTCACCCCTATAAATACGATGTCTCCGACTTCATTAGGACGTTTCTGGCCACCGTCTCTCCTCCTCTCTCTATGAATCTCGACCGTAAACACCCAAAACGCATTCAACTCCGGAAAACATTGAGAAAATCACGTTTGGAGCCCTTTGTAACGTCTGGAAACACTCAGCTCGTCGAAATCAGCATCCAAACATCATTCTTCTTAAGTTTGCGGTCCAACCTTCAAAGACCGTAAACTCTGTTCTTGAGTTTACGACTGTAAACTCGCCAAGTCTTCAAAAACCGTAAACTCGCCAAGTCTTCAGAAACCGTAAACTCTTGTTTACGGCCGTAAACACCTTTTTTGTGGTACTTTTGGTTGAAAACCCATTTCTTTGATTCAAGCAAGTCTCAGTAACATTCCTCAACCAAATTCAAGTGTTTTCTGATACTTTATTTATCGAAATCACTAATTTACATACATATACGTATTTATTTGATAATAGGATTTCGTTAAGTGTCGCGTGCAACAACTCAGGAATCTTCTTTCCAGTTAACAACCTCACGCAACAATTGTGAGTTCATACCCCTACATTTTTCCTCATTTTTAAGGTTTTCAAGGGGGGTGGAAATACAAGCTAAACATAAATGTGTTCTTATAAGCTAAACATAATGTTTTCAGGAAAATACATAAAACTTATGCAAATCTCACACTTTATTTCCCTTTTGTACTATGTCGAGCATAAGGGACGTTTTCACTCAAATTGCATAGTTTTTACGAATACGTTGTTCGCTATGCTATTCATGCAAACTATAATCGGTATAGTTTGGGGTTTTTCCAAAAAACTTATCAAGCATAGAAACTTTCTCCACTAAACATATGCACTGGAACAGAAACCGTTTACAGTTTATATCACTGTTTTATCATGATTTTCATAACTGTAACTTATCACTATACACGGGATACATTCGGATTTTCACTACGGTAGAACGCTATTGTATTACATGTAAACCAGATTGTACGATACTCTGAGGCGCTACTTCACTACTGTACCCTTAGGTATATAGGGATAAATCCTACCACTGTATAACTAGAGTCTCCTGGAGGGAGATTGTGAGGTTTGTGAATAGATATATTCGGGACTGACAATCCCACATTTTGACTGCTAGCTACAGTTAGGCGGACACGCCTGAGATGTACAAATGTCATTTAACATCAACGTCTGAAGAACGTTGGAAAGGTCACTAGTCATATCAAGCACGGTTATACGACTCACATTATGTACAAATCACCGATAGTTTACCAACCTGGTTTTCTTCGGTAGTTTTATTTATACTAAATAGAACTAAACACACTATGCATACTGGCCGAGCCAGGGTTTTCAAAACCGGATCATTTTTGCTAAGGTTTTTCATATTAAATACTTATACTTCATGTTTAGCTTTAGCTAGCCACATGAGGTAGTATTTTCGCATATCACTACGGTTTTTCAGAAACGAACTTTCATGGTTGTATACGAAATCGATAACACTACGTTTTTTACTAAGGAAAATATCGGATTTTCTTGAAATTACACAATCATTTCGGCTCGCTCATCAATAAGTTTTCATTACAAATTACTGCTTATGAACTCACCAGCTTTATGCTGATATTTTTCAAACTGCTTGTATTCTCAGGAAATCAGTAGACAGGTACTCACTGGATTTTTCGAGGAACCGAAGCATTTAAAGTTTTTAAGTTTTTATTTTGCAAAACTAATGAATGTAATTCAAACCGAGTTTCAAACAGATGTAAACGTTTTCATTCGAATATTCACTGTAATGGTTGTGCTGCTATGATTGTTGTTATTTATTGGTTGTGATGCTATACATGACGTCCTCTGCCCCGGAATATTTTCGTCAATGGTTTCGGGGTGTGATAGTATCGTCTTAGCCACTTGTAGAGGTAGTAATGGTCAATCTTGATTGGATTCGGGTTTAATAATTTGGTTGAAAATTTCAACCCAGCCCAACCTGTTTATTTAAATGAGTTTATATTTCCAATCCAACTTAACATTTTAGATAAATAGATTATCATCGGGTTGACCTGTTTATGTAGTTCCCAACCCAACTTATTAAATAGGGTTTAGGTCATTTTTGGTCACTTAACTTTTGGTTTTGTGCTCATTTGGTCACTTAACTCTTTTTAAGTTTTAAAAGGTCATCAAACTTTTGTCTTTATGCTCATTTAGTCACTTAGCTTTTGGTTTGGTCACATTTAGTAACCTAACATTTAAAATTGTGCTAATTTCACTTACTTTTATTTTTTTTAAAAGTTTGGTGACTAAATGAGAAAAGTTTTAAAAGTTAGGTGACCAAATGAGTACAAATCTAAGTTAAGTGACTAAATGTGACCAAACCAAAAGTTAAGTGACTAAATGAGCACAAAGTCAAAAGTTTGATGACCTTTTAAAACTTAAAAATAATTAAGTGACCAAATAAGCACAAAACTAAAAGTTAAGTGACCAAAAATAACCTAAACCCTATTAAATAAATGGGTTAAACTTCAATTAACCCATTTAAAATCAATTAAATCAACAATATAATTAAATATTATATCACTTAAATTATAAAACGTAAATAAAACTTCATAATTGTGACAAAAGAACAATGTCAATCCATAAATACAAATAAATTGTTCAAATAACATTAAAAATATTTAGTTTCACCGTGATTTTGGAGAGTGATCAATATTATCGGCGCTAAAAAGGATAGAAATTCGGATTGAATTTTATTAAACATAGATAATAATAATGCAACATTATAATTTACAAATTAATACTTTGATTAATACATGATAATATTCAAATAATGTTAAATTAAATATATTTTAAAGTTAAATGAGTTGACAGGTTGATAACTTTTACCCAACCTAACTTGTTTAATTAAATGGGTTAGACAGATTGACCCATTTAAGTTAAATGGGTTGAAAATCTCAACCTAACCCGCTAATTTTGGGTTGGGTTCGGGTTGGGTTAGAGATGTCAACGGGACCAAACGGGAGCGGAAATAGCTGCCCACGCTCCCGCCCCCGAAATCAGTTGGTGCCCCCGCTCCCGGTCCCGCCCCCAGCTCCCCCGTTTACATAGTCCCCGGTTACCTCCATCGCTCCCGGTCCTGCCACGTTCCCCCGGTTTATAGGCTTAAAATTCTATTTTTTTGCTAAGCAACTCCTTTGGTTTAGGCTAAAAAGACTATTTTTAACAAATTTAAAAGCTTAAAACCTAATCTTTTAGAAACTAAAAATTAAAAATTCAACATTACGAATCCAACATTACAAAATGACAATTCTAACAGTCTTATAAATATAAAATACGACAAATCTAATATTACAAATATAAAATACTTACATGTCCAAAATTATATGATCAATTCACTACCTCTTCAATATCCATTAATTGGAAATGAGAAAGTAAAACCTAACCTAAACTTAAAATAAAAAAAAAATCTATTTTGTATATGTATTTTATATTAAATATATATTTTTTACATAAATGTACAACTGGGGCCCCCGCGGGAGTACGGGACGGAAATACCAACTCCCGACCCTGATCCCGAAAATAAGCGGGGTTTAATTTTGCCCCCGCCCCCGATTTTTTTTTTTTTAAATTTAGTCTCGTACGGGACCGGAGTCCCACGGAGGTTTTTGATATCCCTAGGTTGGATCGATTTTTGTTGGCTCTAACCACTTGGATGCAACTATTTAAAATTTTTGTTGGAGAAATATAATAGAGCTCTTCGCAAAGTTTGAGAAAAAAGAATAAAAAGACTTTCTTTTATAGCCTATTGACCTATTCTCTTTGAAATTAATACACCACAAAAGCCATCATTGAGAAAACAGAATAAAAAGTCTTTCTCGGAGAATCTGATTCTATATCAATGCACCAAACACATTGAAATGAATATTCATTTTGTTCGGGAAAAAGTAGCTTGTTGTGAAGTTCATATCATGCATACTCCATCCCACTATCAGCTCACCCGGTGAGTTCACCAAAGGACTCGCAAGACTTCTAAATCTTTTTCGAAACAATCTCAACATTCCTCCACCTTCCGCTTCGATAGATATTTTCATATAATTTTATGTATTTTACTTAACTAGTAAATTTAGATAGATATTTACTTACAATAGATAAATAAGGATACTCTTGTATAGGGACATGACAATCAACTGAAAAACCGAATCTTTGTCCTAATTGGAATCGCGTCCTAATTGGAATCGCATAGGGTAACCGGTTTGGTTTTTGGTACCTTGAATTTTTCATTTTCTATTTTGGTTTTTTCGGTTTTGGGTCCGGTTCTTAAACCGATCTTATCCCTACTCTTGTAGATATGTTGACATGTTGGGAATGAAATAATCATGGTGGTTTCTGTTTAAAACTCGCCCCTATATACATGCATTATATACATAATATAATGCCATATAAAAATTTCTAACATAACAAATTAGTATATAGCCATATTAAAACTTTTAAACATCCAATATAATTTCATCAATGGATCTTCAAGGCAGTAAATTTTTTGAACAACAAGAAAATATACATAAGTACAAGAATCTAACTTGGTATTAAACTATTAATTTGACTAATAAGTTCCACATTCTAGCATACAACTTCCTTCCTATCGGGTATACGAACAAGCATTCTTTCATTTCATCACTTATTTCGCATTCTAAAAGGAATTTAAATTTATGTAACCATAAAATTCAATCAAAATTTCGCAATATATAATAGATTAAAATCACCAAACCACCAAGAACACTAGTCGTACCAGTAAAAAAGAAGCTTCAAACTCTTACTGGCTTCTGAAGAACAGCAGATAAGTAAACCTCTGAATTCCCTGAACCATTGATCTTCTCTCCCACAACCCATTTCAGTTTCTTATACCCAAATCTTTCAATCAATCGGGTCAAATTCTTTCTCTTTTCATCATTAGAACAGAGAAAATTATCCAACCAAAACAACCCACCACCCCTAATGATCCGATCAATGTCAAACATCAAGAACTCGAGCTTTTCAGATCGTCCACCAATGTCTAAACCATTTCCGACATGAATCAAGTCAAAAACGTTTTCGTAAAATGGGAATCTGTGGTCTAAACTTAGATACAGAGGAAAAATTCCTCTTGCAGCTATGAATTCGTTGAAAGGGGCATCGATGTTGAGAGTTGCAGTGACGACTGTGACGTTTTTCTCCGCCATTCTAGCGGCAAAAGTACCAGATCCACCGCCGATATCAAATCCGATTCTAATTCCACCGCTTCCTAAAGCTAAAACATCGTCAATCAAGAAATCGTTTTTACCTCTTGATTTTACAAATCTTTGATTCTCATTTCCATTAGCGAGATCAAAACATCCAGCACAATCGCGATTTAGTTTCTTACTGTTTAAACAGATGAGATTCTTGCAACCTAAGCCACTCCAACTGTAAATCTTTTCGCTAACATTTCGCCAAAGTGAAAGTGGAAAAGGGTGAAGACCAACCTTGGGGATTGTTTTCGCGAAGCATCTTCTTCGAGGTAAAGGCTCGCATCCTTTCAAAATAAGCTTCTGAGAAAGACTCCAATCATCAGGGCAAGCTCCATTGGGTTTGTAATTCATGTATTGCGACAAAAAATCCATGGATTTGTAACACGAATGTCCCACAGATGCCACCATTTCTGTGATCCCAGTTCTTGAATCTTTACCTAATGGAAGCTGATTCCTTTGTAGAAACAATTTCAACTCGTTCGGCATATTGGGTGTTGAAAGATCAATGCTTTCGTATCCAAGAAGCTGTTTTTCCATCTGGGCAAGTTTCTTTTGGGAAGAATCGATCTCTCTGAGGATTAAGGAAACTTGTTCGGAGATTAAAGAGATGTTCTTGTGGGTATGATGGTGACTAAGGAAGTGAATCTGGTGATGGGGTTTTGGGGAGTATGTGAAGGCGTATAAGGCAAACAGATTTGTGGTTAAGACTGAAAATAACATGAGAATATGTACAGCCGACGAACAGACGGTGGCGCTCTTGAATCTTGCTGTTCCATCGCCGATTTTGAGCGATACAGAGCCCATTTTTTGGTCGGAGTTTCAAGATTCGGGAAGAGGGGAAGAAGAAGAAGATGCGGAGTTTGTGTAGATTTGTGAGAGTGAGTGAGGGAGCAGGTGAGGAGAAAAAGGTAAAGAAGACATTTAGCTGAATTAATTAAGGACAAGTAGAGAGGAGAGATCTTGTGAAATGTCGGTTGAATTTTTAATACTAGATGTCTTCACACTTCACTCTTCACTCGTTCTCTCTTGGATGCTTTTGTAAATAAGGGAATTTTTCGTTACTAATTGAAGTTAAATAAAAGGAAATTTGAGGAAAAATAAAGATGATAAGAAAGTTTAAAGCAATTTGAAGAAATTAATTTTTTTTTTTTGTGTGCGTGAATCATACATTTTGAAGCGGAGTATTCCATCTCAACGTATTTTATATAGTGTAACACGAATTTTCGATTTTGTTTACGTTTAGTCACAAAACTTTTTTTTTTTTTTTTTTATATAGTGGCATATTCCATCTCAGCGTATTTTATATATGAATGATAATGAGAACTTTCGATTTTGTTTACATTTAGTCACTAAATTTTTTTTCGTTATCTATTTGTCACTGAGCTATTAAAACTGTTCAAATTTTACCCTTATGACCGGTTGTTACAGGTCATAAGGGTAAAATGTGAACTGTTTACATAGTTCAGTGGCAAATAGATAATGAAAAAAAAAATTTGTGACTAGATGTGAACAAAATCGAAAGTTTGTTTCCCTCTAAAAAAAATTCAATGTTTAAATGTGAACAAACTTACTCTTCTATTCTGCTTTAGCAAATTATTTATTTTTATTAAATTCTAACAACATTTGTTGATAAAGAAATCTATGAAATTAAAAAAAAATCCCAAAAAATATATTAAAAAAACAAAAAACCAAAAAACCAAAACTAAAATAAAAAACCAATGTCTCTCTCTCTTTCTTTCTCTCTCTCTTTCTCTCTCTCTCTCTCTATATATATATATATATATATATATATATATATATATATATATATATATATATATATATATATATATATATATCATGTTACCATGCTACTTTACCACATGCAAGTGGATCTATAAAAGTCAAACTATGTACAAAGTCATACATGAATAACTTTATACTCAACATTCTCCCACTCGACGTTAGGAATAGATGATCCGCTTCAAATCTTCCAAACTCGAGCAACTTCACTAACCGAACCTCAAATGTGACACATATAGAGATGAACATCAAATCTTCAATTCTTCCATGACTTTTCAATCTGGGTTCTAGAATATGAGACCATACAAACCGAGCATCAAAAGGTAATTAGGAGCTTCTCATTCTCCAAAAAAATTACCCAAATTTGAGCATTTATGCACACTCCAAATATATTCAATAAGTCCAAACTCATCATGAACCGAAATCACTTCTGAATCTCCAATCGAATCATTTCAAAAACTTCAAATACTCGAGGTCACTTCGGTCTTCAAGTCTGCAAAATATGAAAAAATCAACTTTCGAATTTCCATATTTAAATCTCTCCCACTTTTAATAACCGAAAAATGATTATAAAACCAAAAAGGGAATGAGAAAACGCTTAATTCGGAATTTTTCTATCCAAAACTCTCCCTTAACATATTGCATAAACATTTTGCTTTAATCCGGAAAATCCAAAGAATATTCAGTTTTTAGCTTCGTTCACAAACATTGGTTTTTTTTTTCGGTTTAGGTTTTTCGTTTTTTTTAAATATATTTTTCTGGGTTTTTTTTTCATAAATTTCTTCATCAACAAATGTTGCTAGAATTTAACAAAAATAAATAATTTGCTAAAACATAATACAAGAGGAAGTTTGTTCACATTTAGTCATTGAATTTTGTTAGAGGGAAACAAACTTTCAATTTTATTCACATTTAGTCACTAAACTTTTTTATTATCCCTTCTCTTTGATGCTTTTGTAAATAAGGGATTTTTCGTTACTAATTGAAGTTAAATAAAAGGAAATTTGAGGAAAAATAAAGATGATAAGAAAGTTTAAAGCAATTCGAAGAAATTAATTTTTTTATGTGTGTGAAGGACCGTCTATTTAGGAATGATACATTTTGAAGTGGAGTATTCCATCTCAGCGTATTTTATATAGTGTTTCATACTGAATACTCGCTACATATAATATTTCAGTATATACGTCGAAATAAATATCTTCATATTTCCGACAAAGTTTACAAAAAGATAAATTACATCCAATTGTGATGAGTTTGGGTTTTTAGTAGTTAACTCTTCATTCTTTTACTTGTATTTGTTACATTTATTATTTTAACTAGAAAATTTTAGTTTGCAACAGAAAATGTTCGGAATGTAAATAAGAGTTCCAGAATGTCATATTAATTCATAAGAGGTGCCTTACCTAGGTAGTTACTTTTTTCTTGGTAACGATCCAAAATATTAGATAAGTACTTAGGTTAAGAATATTATGTCTCATCCAGATACACTTCAAATTCTTCTGTGTCTTTTTGAGAATGTAGCATGTGATTCCTAATGGAAGCATAATCGTTGAGAAATCATGTGTTCGGGGACTTTACAACCTATGAGTGCGTCAACGATAAAAAAGAAAAAGTTTTGAAGATGATCGAGACAATATAAATAAGAACAAGGATTTGTTTTGACTTTAATTATACAAATGAGAACTTTTGAATTTCAGAATTAATCCATGTCCGATTGAGCTTACAAAAGCCACATCATCCAGTGGTAACACACAAAAAAGTGTTACATGCTAAATGACATTTATGCAAAAAAAAAAAAAAGGCAAATCTTTTACACCATTACAAATTATTTTTTACTTATTATTATTGTTTTTTTTTGCTACATACTTACACACAAACTTAAAATACAATGTAAATATTTAATACTGCGATGAAAATGAAATGATTTTTTTTTGGTAAATAATGAAGTAGTAAATATTATTGATTGACAAAGTTAACACTTTCACTATAACCTGGGAACAAAATCAGACTATATTCGGCTTAACTCACCCTAGTTAATTTGTGGTAAATAGCAAAGTAGTGAAGTTTAGTGTTCATGGCATTGTCTAGCTCGATGTTGTGATGCTCATGGGAAACCATAAATGATTTATTTTCAAGAAAAGAAAAGGCGGCTCAAGGAGAATGATGGAGAATGTGTAGTTATTGTTGATATATGTATTTTATTTACTTCTTTTTATAGTTTATTTAAGTATATTTTATTTTATTTTTTGTTAATTATCATGCATATTTCTCCGTTTTGTTATTTTTATCTATATTAGGCACTTTTCTAGTCTTTTCTGTTTTATTGTAGATTTTTAGAAGATTTGCGCGAAGCGGTGAAGAATCGAAGGACAAACAGTGACATTTACTGGATTGCCAGAAATGAAGTGGTCATCAAGATTTGTAAATTTGGTTTGTTGGAGCAAGTTGGGATAAGAGGAAAAGATGGTGAAACAAGATGACGGAAATTTGTCTAGTTTATGGGATTGGAAATTAATGAAGATTTAAACAACATGGGCTATAGAGTGGATGCAGAAGGAATTTGGGCTTAATATTAATCTAGAAGCTGTTTTGGGCCACAAATCCAGTCCTTGAAGATGATAGAGAGTTGGACGCAAAAGACAAGTAAGATACTGCATGAAAGGGATTTGTGCATGCAAATCAAATATGGCAGCTACTCTGTAACGCCCAGATCGCATGTGAACTCCTTTAAAACTAGATTGTATTTATTTTTTCATGAGTGACCACTACGTTGGGCATAATTAAGGGTACGTGGGGCGTACCTCATCGAGACGTGGACACATGGTTTCTCTCTAGCACGCTAGGCGTACCTAGAGTACGCTTGGGGTACTCATGGCAGTTGGAAACCCTAAATTTTGGGTTTGGAGCCTATATAAACACCTTATGTTCCCTTGTGACCTCTTCATGCTCAACCTCCTTTCACCCCAAAGCTATTATTCGAAACCCTAGCCCCCATTAGTGGAAGTTTGTGACCTTTGATTGTTTTTGTGGGTTTTTGGTTCTCTTAGAAGAAGAAGAAGAAGTCCACCATTGAAGCTTGGAGAAGCTCAAGCTCCTAGATCCAAACATTTCATCATCCTTGCAAGCTTCTGAAAGTATAAAGCTTGTACCTTTATTTTCCTTTTCCTATATCTAGAGTTGGTCCATGGTATGTTATGCTTTTGGTCCCTAGATTTGGACTTTGGAGGAATGGATTACTCTAAACGTCATGAGTGTCATTTCTAGTCATTTTTTAGTTGATGAAGTCATAAAAATGGGAGGTTGGACACTCCCATTTATCTATGAATTAATTTCAGACATTAGAGTGTACTTATGACTTAGGGTTTGGATTTGTGCCTTATTTAGCCATGAAAAGGCATTAAGTTGTTGACTTTATCAGTTAACACATCCCTTAGGTTGAGATCTCTGAGTTGGATGAAAGGTCTTAAAGCATTAAGGTCTTAATATTGAGTTTTGGTGATCTGACGACTATGTTGGGCGCACCCTCCTGGTACGCACGGTGTAATGGGCTGAGGCCCTGTTCCCTTTCGGAAGAGATCCAGTACGTTGGGCGTACACATCGCGTATGCACAATGTACTCACCTGAAGCCCATTGGGGCCATTTTGGGATTTGGGCTAGTTTGGGCCTTGGGTCATAGTTTGTTAGGCCTAGAGTAAGAAGGGTAAAAGGGTCTTTTCCCCTTTGAGAGATAGTTTATGATTTGGGATTTTATTTTTGGGTTTAAGGTTGGTTTGAATGTGTTCATTGTGACGAGCCCCCGTAGCAACAACTTGTGTGTGACTGTTGACTGAGGTGAGTCTTCTCATAGTGTTTGGTGGGTTAAAGGTGCTAATTTTGGCCCATTGATTTTTTGCTTATATGATGTTAGTTGTTTGTGTGACTCTTGCATGTATTGTATGTGTTTGTATGTATAACGGTCAGGGCTCGATGTCGGGCAGGGCCTGATGGATGTCGAGGGAGGCCCATTGCATGTATGGTATGTAGTATTTTGGGGATGCTCACAAAGATTTGTGCTTACATTTTAACTTCATGTTTCAAGTACTTCCGGTTCGAAGGGGAAGGTCTCGATTTGTTCGCAGCGCTTCCACCCGTGTTCAAACCTTTTATTTAGGATTTTGGGATTGTACTCTGATAAATATTTTCACATTGACATACTTATGGATTGTTTGATTTGAATGCTTGATGGTTTTTGGCTGACCTAAAAATAAAATTTTTACTTATGATTTTTGGGATGTTACATAATTTTTGCACAACGAATGCAGAATTTGTGCAGAGAGTTGTGCAGCACGTATAAGTTCTTACGGGGTAATTTCATCAAATCACATTAGGCTGCTATATGGGGAAGTTTGGTGTGGTTCTTTTAACATTTTTTGGAGTTCATATTTGAGAGCTTTTCTCCTGGAGATTTTAGAGCTTGAGGAACTTGAAAACACAATTATCCATCTCTTTTTTTTCGTTTGGAATTAATATTAGGTATTTCCTAACTCTTTTTCTTTTGCTTAAACTTAGCCATGTTAGGCTAAGTAATACTTGGTTGATCTTGGTTAACCCATGGATGGCTAGTTATTTTGAAGATTGTTATGAACTTATGATTAAAGTTTATAGTAGTATTTCGTACTTAAACATCTTTTTATGTTTATTTGTCTTTAACCATAAGTTTAGATGAATGAATGCTTAATTAGTTGGCTAATTTCTTGATTAAGTAACAGATCTTCAAATTAAAAAGAAACAAATGATTTATATTGTTTTCATTTCACTTAAATCATGAAAGTATTTCCTACATAATGGTAATGAAAGCATATTGATTTTCTTTTGGATTTGGTGGTTCTTAAATCTTAATGTTAGCCGATTTTCATAAATTATATGCTTTATTGATTTATAATTTTAACTAAGAAAATATGCTATGAGCTTCAATAGTCATTGTACCATTTAAGAAAAGCCTAAATTACTTAAGCTTATAAGTTACTATAGCCAAGTTAAATTAAATCAAAAAGTATTGCACCATAACATATAATGATAAGTTAACTAGATATTCATGTTGTGAAAGTTAATTTCAACCATCTCTCTCAATGATTTGAACCAAACTCTTTTCTTGTCTAATTGCAATTTTCTAGTTTTACTATAACTCAGTTTCTTTAAAACAACCAAAAGATTCAATCCCCCGTTTTTATGTTTATTTTCATTTTAAGAGTATTCTTGCAAATAGATTTCTATAGAATCACAAACTAAACCACTCCCCGTGGATTCAATCCCCTTGCCATTATACAATATCTAGTGTGTAATTTTTAGGCTTGTTTATTTGTTGTCCTCGATAACCACAATTGTCATTTGGCTAGATAAAACATTGTGCTAGTTTTAATATGTTATGACGATTTGATTGGTGTATTTTCCTACTATTATTTGTACAATGTAACGGTTCCTAGTGTCCTGCTAGCTCTTTTTTTTAATTATTTACTCCTTACAAAAAAAGTTAATTTTTGAAACTATTTAATTATTTGTTATGTTTATAGAAAAAATGATATATATATATATATATATATATATATATATATATATATATATATATATATATATATATATATATTCATTGGGGGCCAAACCATGGCCTTGCATACAATTTACAGGGGCCACTGCTTGGTCTTGCATACATATGCCAGGGGCCACCACCTAGTCTTCCATGCAGTATCACAAAGACTATTGGAATCCTACATAGTATAGTGAGAATACTCACCTCAACCCTTAAGACAAGATAAACCACCCACTCGAGCCAACGATATCAAGTCTCCTCTTGCTAAACATAACCATAATAAAACCCTAATTAATAATTAAGAAAATGACTAACTTACGAAAGGTCTAGGCTCACAATTAAACCTCTTTTGGGACAAAGACCATTTTGCCCTTCCAATACTAACTCCCAACATGGTTGACCAAAAGTCAAATCGATCAAAAAGTTAATAGTCAACTCTCTGTTGACTTACGCTCAATGTAGCTAATCTACGCCCAATGTAGAGCTATGCCATCTGTATAGAGGCTACGCCCCGCGTAGAGCCCTTGATCGCAAAAAACTTCTATTAAAATCTTAATGCAGCAAGCCAAACTCGCAAACTCCCAGATCTGAACTAAATAAATATCTTAATGGATAAAGTCTCTGACTTTATCCATTTTCATGGCTAAGAAGAGCACAACACCAAACTTTAAGTCCATATTATCACCTTTCACCCAAGAACCCATGCATATATGGATAAGAGTGCCCAAGCTCTCATTTTTATGACTTTATAACCTCAAAACAATAAAAAGGGGTACTTAAATGGTCTGGACTAACCCATCTTATAAGGACCAAGATTATGGGGACAAAAGCATGAAACTCATAACCATACTAGATCTAACATGTGTTTGATTAGGTGTTTAAAGCCATACCTAAAATTGGTATATACTTGAATTGATAGTAGCATAGTACTTTTGGGTTGCCCTCAAACCTAGCAATTGGACAGGATGATATTAGACATATGGATTAATTGATTATGCGAATAATAAATTAAATAAATGGTTTACTAATGTGTTATGAAAATAATATATTAATTAGAAACCATATTATTTAGTTACTAATTAATCAAATATTATTTGGAATTAATTTTGGGATTAATTATTAATAAAAAATACATGGAGTGTTTTGTTATTTATTAATAGTTGAAAAAGGAAGGCTCTAGAACCCCTTAGAAGAGGTGGATGAAAATCTCTACGGAATCCCTAGGAGATTTCGTCCAAGGTCCTTTTGACAATGGGTTTTGGGTTGCTTGGTCACAAAGCAAAGGTTCTAGGGCATATCCCTTCAACCCTTGCTTTGACACCAAGTTTCCTCAACTATATAAGGAGCCCTTAGCCCCTTAATTTCATTTATGCCTTTCTTCTAAGAGCCTTGGATGAAATCTTGGATCTCTTCTCCTCTCCCTATAGTTTTCCTCTTGCTAGTTTGGGTGTGATTCCATTAGAGGCACAAACACTTGTGGTGCTTGCTCCCAAGAGATCAACAAAGGATAATTCTAGTTGTTTGCTATAACAACTAAAAGGTATGTAACCCTAAACCTTTTCTTTAGTACTATAGGAAAATTACCTAGGGTTATTAGGATTTCTTTTTGATGTTCTTAGTTATGAGTTCAATAGAGAAAACATAGATCGTTATTTAGGTTGCATGCACACTAAAGAGTTAAAATTTGTTTGTTTTGTATAAAACCCATCAACATGTACAACATCAAGATGAAAGCTTTATACATTCCATAGATAAATATTGGTTTGCAAATCCCAGATCTACACACCTTGAAGCTTCCCACTTGATTGAACCAACACTATCTTCCTTAAAAGAGCACACAAAACTCTCTAAAAGATTCAAAACTCACAATTGGTGGCTAGGGGTTCCAAGGAACGATATGAGGTGATGGCGGTTGGTAATTAGAAAGATTCCAATAAGTTAGAGACCTTAAATAGGGGTCAAAACCTTAGGGTTAGGGTTTTGTTAGCAGCAACTACGACATGTGTAGCATAACCTACACCATGCATAGGTCATTAAACTCACCTACGCCCAACGTAGCTTTCATACACCCAACGTAGGGCAAAATTCACAAATTCCAACTCAACTTCAAATAGTCATAACTTCTTCATTTCAACTTTGTTTCCGGTGTTCTTTATATTCACGAAAAGGTATTGACGAGCCCCACAATCCTATATAGTTATTTATGGCTTAACACATGTCGAACTAAAACCATAATCCATGTAGGAAGCCAAACCTACAATTTCCCGTTTTTACCCTTTGGTTCCAACACACAAATCATGGGCTTAAGTCTCATGATCAATATTTTAAACATTCAATAAAGTCTAAACTTTGTTTTCTCAAAGACCAAAGCCTTTACATGATCAAATTACGGTCCGCAATCTTGAATTAAGAAACTCCCCGTAATAGGGTGTTACAAACATTGTTAAAAAATTTACCCCTAATAGCAACTTACTTACAATATTTACTAGAATATCATAATTATCCATCTTCTTTACACAAAATTGTAACATTGTTACACATTTACCCATAATGGCAACGTACTCACCATTTTATTTGTACAAATTTGTAACATTGTTACAATTTTTACCTATAATAGTAATCTATAACTAACAAAGTACATTCTCTATATTGGTAGTAAAATGTAAGTATGTTTCTATTATAGGTACATCTTGCTAGTATTGGTAAAAAATATAATTACGTTGTTATCATGGGTAAAATTAACGTAAGTTCATTTTTATTATGGGTGGAAAATAAAGTACATTGCCTATATCGTTAAAAGGTAAAGTGTGTTGCATTTATGAGGAACTTAATGTTTAAATAATAATAAAAATTACCAACTTACTCCACCACATCAGCAAAAAGGACTGCACGTAAAAGGTCTGATCTAGAAGGTAATGTCCTATGTAGGGGTGAGAATTTGGACCGGTGGACCGGATCGGACCGGTGAACCGAACCGGACTGGACCGTTTTTTTGGACCCCCGGGCTGGTTCTCGGTTCTCATATTTCTCTCTGGTACGGTCCGGTTTTTTTCCCGGTTCAGTTCGGTTTTTACCGGGTTTAGAACCGGTTGGACATGATTAAGATTTTTGTGACGTTTTTTAAACACTCATAACTCATTCGTTTTATGTCGGATTGATATGCGGTTTTTTCCAACATTTAGTTTACAGTTTGTAGATGAATTTAGACTATAATTTTGTTTATTTTGGTATTATATTCGCCGCGTTACAATCCTTCAAAGTAGAGCTATCAAAGCTAAAAAAATTAGCTTTTCAGCAAGGTTTTGTAATCTGTGATGTTTTTTAAACACCCATAACTCATTCGTTTTAAGTCGGATTAACCAGAGATCTTTTCCAACATTTAGTTTACAGTTTGTAGATGAGTTTAGACTATAATTTTGTTTATTTTGGTATCATATTCACTGAGTTACAATCCTTCAAAGTAGAGCTATCAAAGCTGAAAAAATTCAGCTTTTCAGCAAGATTTTGTAATCTGTGACGTTTTTTAAACACCCATAACTCATTCGTTTTAAGTCGGATTGACCTCCGGTTTTTTCCAACATTTAGTTTACAGTTTGTAGATGAATTTAGACTATAATTTTGTTTATTTTGGTATTTTATTCACCGAGTTACAATCCTTCAAAGTAGAGCTATCAAAGCTGAAATATTTCAGCTTTTTAGTATTATTTTATACTATAATTCCGAGTCCGCGTTTAACACATGTGGTAGAGTTGTAAGTGAGTATCATACTAGTTTATCGACATTGATAGTTGAAGTTTTTTTATGCACCCAAGATTGGGTGATAAAGTCTACAAATCCGATAGTTGACAACGATGATGACATCTTGAACGATGATGATATAGCTTTGGGTAAAAAAATTATAATCTTTATTCTTTTTTTATATAATTATTACTTTTTATTAAATACTAACAATATTTTCATTTGTGTTTATATAGAGAAAAAAATATTGATGATAATGATATGGAGAAGAGGCCAGTGGAAGATTAGATTATTATTGTATGAATTTTGTTAGTTTGATTGATTTTAAAGTTTGAACTATGATTTTTGTTGTTACGGTAATACTTTTATATGTTTGTCTTAAAATTGTTTAACTTTTGTTGGTGAACTTGATTGATATGTTAGTTGTTTTTATTTGGAAAATTAATTTTTGCAAATTGCAAGTTATAATATTATACATCAATGTAGATTAGTTAGGCATGAAACGGAAACATATTAATTTTGCAAGTTATAATATTATACATCAATTTAGATTACATATGCTCTATGCAATTACAGTTGTACCGGTCCAAACGGGTCCAAAAACCGGAAAACCCGGACCTGGACACGGACACGGACACGGACACGACTCATCCGGTCCAGTCCATGGTCCACAAAATTCTCCATAACCGGTCCGGTCCAAGAGTCGGTCCGGTCCGGGCCGGTCCAAATGCTCACCCTTAGTCCTATGAAATTCAGAAAAAGATAAAGGTGTATGAAGAAACCAACCAACTTTCCTATTTTTGTTGTGATCTTTGATACATTTGGGTAGAAACATAAGATCGAAACCATGGCACCAAACCACGTCACCTTCTCCGTAATGCTTATTTACCACATCAACATACGTTTTATATGTATTTTTGTTAGCAGAAATTGGGATCGGAAGCTACTGGTTGTGACCGAACAGTCTTCTTGTGGAAGTTCGAGGTAATGGAAAAGTGGCCATAACATGTTGTTGCAGTAGTCGTTGTAATATTTATGAACAATTTCTTCATCTAGAAACATGGGTATGCACCTCAGCATCAAATGTGTTATTATCTTCATCATCAATGATAACTTTTTATACAACTTCTTTTCATCGTCTCTCAATTTACAAAAACATTCAAATAAGAAAAACATTACATTCTATGTCATTTTTACAATTAAAACATAAGTTTTAGACGTTTTTTCATATTAACCATTTTGACATGTTATATCATCCACATGTAATTTTGTTGGATCATATTTCACCTGTAATTAGGTGATTTAACCAATTATAGATTATTTTTTTCAACTATTGGTGAAAGTTCGTAATATTTTTTTTTCAAATTAATCATTTTGAGTTGTTATATCAAGTTTCGTTGCCAGTTTTGTTATATCAGTTTTTATCAATAGTTTTCCAAATCAGCCATATTTACATGTTATATCATGTTAAAACAGTCGATTTGGGAAAGTGTAAATTTTCATAGTTTGAGTTCTTTAGTTTCATCAACACAAGAAAACATAACAACTTCCTCTTGTTCATTGGCTTTTGATCCACCATAACCACTTGGCTTTCAGTTTCCAAGTTGACAAGGAGCACTTTCGCGTATTAAGAAATAATTCAACGAGAAAGGAAGTGAGAACATGTAAAGAGATAATTAAATGTGTAGAATTTCCTATACTTACATTAGAAAAAGGTTACATTGAATTTTGAAAGTAGTCATACTAACACAACCACATAAAAAATTGCTATTTGTGAGCTTAATTTTACCATCGGTTGTTTGTTTCCATGTTTGATGTGTAAAGCAACCTATAATTAGACTTACTAAAGTAGAGTTGAAGAAGCCAACCGTAACATCCCAAAAATAGTGATAAAAATTTTCATTTTTAAAAATCATCAAAACCATATGTCATATGTCTCAAAACCATCATAATAAAAATGTATCAAAACTGAAGATCTAGCAACCTAACAACATAAAGGTTGAGTCTTAGACACTTACAGAGGTCCCAAAGTGTGCTATAATAAAAAAAAAATGGAAACTTGCTTGCTGGAGCTTGGCTCACTTATTCTTCCTTTTTTCCTGCTATATCTTTTAAAAGCGCACCAAAATAAGCTTCAACAATGGAGGAATCATCAGCTAGACACGTACACAACTGAGAGACATGGAATGTGTTGTGGATCTGGTTAAGCTCAAAAAGTAGTTCCAACCGGTACGCAACCTTGCCCACCCGGGCGATAATCTGGAAGGACTAATATACCGGGGGCCCAGCTTGCTCCTTTTCTATAATCGTATGAAATCTTTTGAAGGTGACACCTTAAGAAGTACATAATCCCCCACCTGAAACTTGAAGTTTGATCGTCCCTAGTTAGCATAACTCTTCCGGCGTTTTTGCGCGGTCTGTTGTCGACCTCGCACCTGCTAAATCAATTTGGTGGTCTTAAGTACTACCTCAGTGCTCCCCATAACTTGATGTCCAACCTCGCCCCAACAAACCGTGATTTGCCATTTCTGCCTATAAAGCATCTCGAAGGGAGGTTGATCGATAATGGTGTAATAGTTGTTATTATGGGAGAACTTGGCTAACGGAAGAGACATATCCCAACTCCCGCTAAAATCCAACACACAAGCTCTGAGCATATCCTCCAGTGTCGGGATAGTCTTCTAACTTTGTCCATCGTTATAGGGGAGGTATATGATAAGTTTTATAGGTCATAAATCTATGGATGAGGTGGAAAATTACTTAACGCTTAAGCTCACATGTAACATATTTGGATCTATGTTTTCTCTATTTATAGCAATAAACTATGAACACCATGAACCCTAAAGGAACTCTATAATATCGAAATAAATATAGAGTTAGGGTTTACATACCTTTTGATTATTATAGTAAATAACTAAACAAAATTCCCTCTTGAAAACTTTAGAAAGCAAGCACCAAAAGTTTAGTATCTCTAATGGTTGTACCCAAATCCCTAGAAACTCAAGAATAAAAAGGAGAGACAGGGGAGAATAGGAAATTTGTTCCTATGCTTCTTAGGAAGGTCATTAATGAAAAAAATGAGCCAAGGGGTCCTATTTATAGTTTATCTAACTTGCAGGCAAAACAAGATTTGAACTAATTAAATAATAGATTTAATACCAATTGAAATCTTTTCCTTAACTTCATATAGGAGACTTCCAGTAACCCCAGTAGAGCCTGCAAAATCGTCCACCCATGGATGGTTCTAGAATTGCCTTCATTTGTTTAACTATTGAACAATTAAAATTCTTCCCTTGCACCTTTAATTAATTCCAATTAATCCCAAATTAATTTCTGATTAATAATTAATCAATTTTCATTGATTTCTTATGAATTTATAAACCATATAAATTAACAAATCAATTATTTAACTATTGATCTCGTGTTTGTTTATTAATCACATAACAAATTAATAGATCAATTATCTATTTCGAATTAATATATTATTCACATAATATATTAACAAATTATTTCTCTCTCTCTTAAAATCATTTGTAGTTATTTCTGGTTATAAGGGCAACCCAAAAAGGATTTTGCCTCTATTTCAAGTTTATACCAATTTAGCTATGAGCTTAGACACCTTAATCTAACAGTCTCCCACTTGGATAATTTTATAACTACAATTACAAGTACAACCAAACAACAAAGAGTTCTTTCCAAAGACACTATCGAACTCCGATTTAATCAGAATTTAGACCTAAAATAAGTGATCAAATATTCCTTCGTTATACAAGATATCGTATAGACATGAGACATGGATTAGAATTAATCTCATAGTCCAAGATTATGTTTCTTGATTTTCTTATTTATGACGAATAAATTTAGACTACTAATTGAACACATCAATGCATTATAGGTCTACCAAGTACTTTAGATGTTGAAAAAAAATCATCGAGGGGCCCAAAGATATTGCTTTTCATGTTTAGGGTATAAGGAATGAATAAAATTCGACTTATGTGCTTATATCTTTTACTCACCAAATTATGCACGACAATACGTTTGATAACATCACGTTACTGATGTATTTTCGTAATACAAATGCACAACCGAATTTTAAAGTACAACTTATAGTTCTCCGTTTTAAGAATAAAAGATATTATCGTCTCAAAATTACTCGTGATATAATCCATGAAGTAATTCTATGAGCGTCGGTATATCCAATACTCAAAATCCCCATTTTTCTAAGTACGCATGAACATTGTAGCAATCTTATTGCAATGTTTAATCCCCATAGACAATCTACAATTCAATTCATGAGTCTTAATTCACTGCTTACTTCCAAAAGTATGAGAAACTATGAAATTTTGAATAATTAAATCATTCGGGAAGTAAAACACGCAAAGTGAAACACAATAATTAATTAATTGACTATGGTCTCAAATTTGTTGAATATAAATATCTCTATTATTTAATCACCATAATAATTACGGATGTGTTCATTGTCTTGCATACAAGTGCCATGGGCTACCCCTATGGTCTTGCATACAAGTACCATGGGCTACCCCCATGGTCTTTTATACTATTATCATGGGTTGCCACCATGGTCTTCCCTTGTAGTGCCTTGGCTACCCCAAGGTCTTGCACATAAGTGTCATGGGCTACCCCATGGTCTTTCATACAAATACCACGGGATACCCCCGTGATCTTCCATGAAAGTATCACAAAGACAACTAGCATCCTACATAACACAATCCATTGGGTTGGAATTGGTGCCTTCGACCCACAAGTACAATGAGAAGACTCACCTCTCATATGATAATCAATTGTTCCTGCTCTCACCGTCGAAAATATAGATGCCATACACCACCTATACAGTCACACAAGGTAAAACCTTAGCCCACCTTCCAAAACTAGGAGTCTGAACAAAAGTCAACTTATGTAAGAAACTTAACGGTCAAAGCTAAACGTCTAAAGTTGACTTTAGTTAACTGCCACATCTTGGACATTCATGACCACTTTGTGTCCCACAAACGACAAAACAAACGATGATTCCCCAGTCGCCACGTCGTAGCAACCCAAGGCCACGTCATGGGCACTAGGTTCTAAACAACTTAATGGGTTAAGTTGTCTCCTCCGATCCCAAGAGATCCAAACCTCATATCTAGTCCATCCTATGGTCTAGATGGATAAAGTTTTCAACTTTACCCCTTAAGACTCCCTAAGAGATCAAGATCTCAAACCCTAGGTCCAAAAAGGAAAAACATGGCATTTGCTTAAGCATTAAGCACTTAATATCTAAAGTTCTTAGCCCATAAAATACAAAAGCGTTTCTAACACTGAAACTAACATAAAAGTTGGTGCTTTATAGACATGCATGTCTAACACATGTCTTGAGCTCATGTTAGGGTAAAAATGAGGATTATGACCAAAAATCTCATGCATGGTTCAAAATCCAACCATACTTAAGATCTAAACCATCAACTACTCCAAATATCCCATAGATTCATACGATTGTAAACTTTATGGGATCTCATAATCCTAACTAACAAGAACAAGAAGAATACGTGACAAAAATAAAGATCTAGCAACCTAACAACATAACGGTTGAGTCTTGGACACTTATAGAGGTCCTAAAGTGTGCTAGAATGAGAAATGGAAACTTGCTTCCTGGATATAGGCCCATTTCTGTGTCCTTATTCCTTCAAAATCTTCCAAAAGCACAAAAATAAGCTTCAACAATAGAGGAAAAGGATTAGGGTTTCTTCAGAGCTTAGGAGGGTGATGGAGGCTGATGATGAGCAAACCTAGCCTTGTCATTCCATTAAATAACCTACAAAACTCGAAAGATTAGGGTTTAAGTCTCCAGAGGCGGCTACGACGTGGCCTTTAACCTGCCACGCTATGGCGGGTCAAAAGAAGTCTGCATCCAAAAATTCCTCGCCGCGTCGTAGTAATCCTCCACCATGTCGTGGCAACTCCAAA
Source organism: Lactuca saligna (assembly GCF_052625555.1). Lineage (NCBI taxonomy): Eukaryota > Viridiplantae > Streptophyta > Magnoliopsida > Asterales > Asteraceae > Lactuca > Lactuca saligna. Next base: position 33,393,305 of record NC_136424.1, read on the forward strand.
CAAGCAAACTATGAATAATAAAATGTACATCAAAATTCGGATGTTATTTCAACAAAACTCTTATGAGGATACCAAAATTCTGCATCAAACCTAAACACCGAACACCCCCTCCCATGTAGCCATCACCAAAATCCCATGACATCATGTGTTATACAAAGCAACAAACACAAACACACACATCACTCACATTAAAGGGGCGATTTTCCTATTCAACCCATGAGAATATTGTTTTGTTTTACAATTTCATTTTATGCCATAAATCCCAAGTGGCAAAAAGAAACATCAATTAGGTATCCTAAATGTTCAATTTTTTATCAAATAAAAAAACTCATTTGGTTAATATATTGAACATGATAAAAAATTTAATCCTAAAACCAGTGAGAAGTGGTGTTTTAGGGTTCGAGACTTACTTCAAATCTGAGATGAAACCCTAGTTTCGTCTTCCTTCGGCACACAAAGGCAACGCCGATTTGATTTCTTTGGCTTCTCATGAACAAAAAATAATCTGAAACGAAACCGGTGAAAATTTATATAAACCTTTCAAAAATTTAATAGAAATTAAAACAACAACCGGGAGGAGGTTTTATAAAGAGCTACCTTACATCATATATGTGTCTTCATCTTGTGACAGATAGCAAATTCGCTATTCTTGCTTGTGTTTCATCTACGATTTAGAAGTTTCTAGCATATCTTAGCCAAAAATAATTCAAAAGTTACCCTTGACCTCAACATGGACATGTAATGGTTTAGGGAAGATGACAATTAAAAATTTGAAAAATACCTCCATTTGTATGTTTGCATCTAGTATATTAAACCATTTTCAACCTCAATTGTGACAACATCTTGTTAAAAAAGTTTTCAAAAGAAACAACTCATAATAGGGAAAAACAAAAATAGTGTTATCGATCGATGACAGACCTTCAATCAATCAATCTTTGTGGGCAACTTTTTTCAATCTTCATCCTTATCTGGTGGTGTTGCATCTAGGGTTTGATAAAATCGATGGCGATATTTGGGAAAGAAAATGGAGGGGGGTGCCTACGACGACGTCAAATGGAGGTTGACGCCTGCTTCGGTGGCATCTAAGACTCGACTGCGTTGAAAGTGGCCGATGACAGCCAATAGAGGTGGAGGCAGATAGTAGATGTAGGTGAAGTAGTTGAAAGCAAAAAGGAGTTCGAGAGTGAAGACAAAATAAAAAATAGGGCGGTGGAGAACATTGACACATCTAATTGGAACACAATGACGGTGAGAATGATACATAAGGGATCAAATCCGCCAAACTCCAAACTAAAATCGACTTCAAAAAGTTAATGTTCATAAGTTGAAACATGATTTAATACATAGTATACTAATTGGTAAAACTATTATAATATATTTTCAGAATTAAAAGTTTTTAGAAATAAAATACTATGTGATAATGGTTTAAGTAAATTAAATACTAAGTTATAAGCTCAAATAAAAAATGGGTATAACCATTTTTGGGATGTTTAGTTTGGGGTTTTTTACATTTTGTTGCCATTGATTATTAAGTTCAAATAAATATTACACATAAATCAAGAGCATATTATAGTAAAATTGAAGACAATGACAAATGTAAACAAGTTCATACATTAAGACTGAGTATGAGTCAGTTTTGCATATAACCGAACCCAGAGTATTAAGTTTGGTTTTTCGATCTTTTCAAAACCATTTTGTTTAGTTTTTTGAATGGTTCATTTTTTAGCTTGGTTGGTTTATAATTTTTTGGTTTTGATCCTGATAACATTGTCATATGATTATAATAAAGAGAAATTACAAGGGTTCTCAATGAAAGACATAAAGACTACAAAGAATAAAGCGGATATAAATACTAGTTAGACAAAACCCTAATGGGCTAAAGACTAAAAAGCCCATAAACAAGTGGGCTAATAATATATAGGCTAACATCCCTCCTCAAACTCACAATGCCGCAACAACAAGCATTGAGAGTTTGTCACATAGGAACCGAAATCGAGAAGCCGGTAGAGCCTTCGTAAATATATCTACAAGTTGCAAGGTTGATGAAACAAACGGAAGCGATATTATCCTGAGCTGCAGGTGATGACAGGTAAAATGAAAATCAATCTCAATGTTCTTCATCCGCTCATGAAAAACTGAACACTTTGCAATTTGTATCACACTTTTGTTATCACAATGCAATGGAGTAGATGAAGAAATATGAACTCCCATATCCGCAAACAGCCACTGTAACCAGATAATCTCACATGTAGTTATAGCCATAGCATGATATTCAGCCTTTGTGGAAGATCTAGAGACAACATCCGATTTCTTGCTCTTCCATGAAATGAGAGACTCTCTAAGAAATACGCAAAATCCAATGATGGACTTACGATCATGGTGATTACCATCCCAATCAGGATCACTACAGGCATGTAACTCAAGAGAAGATGTCGAGGGAAACAAGAAGGTCTGAAACCGAGTGCCACGAAGATATCTTAGAATACGGAGAACAACTCCTTAATGAAGAGAGGTAGGGGCAGTAACAAACTGACTGACAACATGAATAGCATGAGCAATATCTCGACGAGTAGCTGAGAGATAGACCAAAATTCCCACAATAGTGTGATAAAGGTTCAAATCAGACAAAGGAACACCATCAGTAGGAGAGTATAGTGCATTGGTTTCAAGAGGAGTATCAACAGTCCGATGGTCAAAGAGACCTGCCCGTGTAAACAAGTCAGATATATATTTAGTCTAAGAAAGTAGATACCCTTTCTTAGACTGAGCTACATCAATACCCAAGAAATAACGCAACAATCCCAAATCCTTCATAGCAAAATATATAAGCTAGATCATGCTTCAAAGACTCAATACCACCATGGCCATCACCCGTAATAATCATGTCCTTCACATATAAGGACAGAACAATCCTTCCTGTACTTGAGCATCTAATAAAACAAGTTGAATCGTGATTATTCTGGACAAATCCAAGAAAGATAATCACTATGGAGAATTTCTCAAACCAAGCACGAGAGGCTTGCTTGAGACCATACAAATCTTTGCGAAGCCGACAAACCTCAGTCGGCCGATGCTGAATTCCTGGGGGAGGTGTCATATAAACATCTTCATGGAGGTCACCATTCAAAAAAGCATTCTTGACATCCATTTGAAAGATCTTCCACCGTTGAATGGATGCACCTGCAGTCATAGTACGAACTGTCCTCATATTTGCAACTGGGGAAAATGTCTCCTTGTAGTCAAAACCATACTGTTGGGAACACCCTTCTTCTACAACCATGGCATTGTATTGCTCAACAGACACATCAACTTTTGTTTTTATTTTGTACACCCAACGAAAAATGTTTCCCAGGAGGAACGGAAACTAAATCCCATGTATGAGTCTGATGAAGAGCAGTGAGTTCCTTAGCCATAGCATTCTGCCAAATAGGATCTAAAACAACTTCTCTATATGATTATGGTTCAGACAGATAATGGATACTCGCTATAAATGAAGCAAATGGTCCTGAATATGTAGAGTAAGTAAAATCTGGAAGATTTGATGTGACAACCGTCATATTCTGGTCAATTCAAAGTCAAATAAAGTCAACAAGTCAAACCGGTCAGCTCCACTAACCCGTGTGTGCTTGGACTTACGCTCAGTATTTACTAAACAAGTCGCTACTCTAATAAGAAAACATGAATCGAAAAGTACGTACAACTAGATCTCTTTAACCTAAAAATTGTACTACGTGGCGAGCCAAACTGATAAAACAATGATGCATACTCATCGGGAGTGTGTAAGATCCTTAAACAAGGCTTAACAGGGTTTACGAACCATGCATTGCGATGCCGGACACTCACAATTGTCACACATGGATCCCCTCTCAATCGTTTTCACTCTATCTCTGACTATGTCAAATCTCTCCCTAATCGCTCCAAGTGTGTGAAATCTCTCCCAAATATCTCTCTGTATGAGAAATCTCTCCAAGAATGTCAAATCTCTCCCAAATCCCTCTAAGTATGTGAAACCTCTCTCAAATATCTCTTTGTATGATAAATCTCTCCAAGAATGTCAAATCTCTCCCAAATCTCTCCACGTATGTGAAATCTCTCCCAAATATCTCTCTGTATGAGAAATCTCTCCAAGAATGTCAAATCTCTCCCAAATCTCTCCACGTATGTGAAATCTCTCCCAAATATCTCTCTGTATGAGAAATCTCTCCAAGAATGTCAAATCTCTCCCAAATCCCTCTAAGTATGTAAAATCTCTCTCAAATATCTCTCTGTATGAGAAATCTCTCCAAGAATGTCAAATCTCTCCCAAATCCCTCTAAGTATGTGAAATCTCTCTCAAATATCTCTTTGTATGAGAAATCTCTCCAAGAATGTCAAATCTCTCCCAAATCTCTCCAAGTGTGAGAAATCTCTCCCAAATCTCTCTCAAAAGTTTCCCGTAACTTTTTGGAATCAGTCGGGTCATTCCGGCCCTTAACCGGGTCAAAAACGGCTTAAAACGGGGCGAAAACGAGAAAAATAGGCTTTAGGAACCGAAACCGGAATGAGAGGCTTCTTAGGACCAGAGACCGAGCCTCTGGTGGCCAAGAGACCAGAGACCGAGCCTCTGGTGGCCAAGAGAACCGAAACCGAGAGCAAGAAGCAAGTACCCGAAACCGAAAGTAGAGCCGAACCCTCCTGATGCTGAACCGAACCGAGACCGAGCCCAAGAAGCAAGAACCGGAACCGAGAGTACTGTTCACAACCGAGCGGTCGGTCCCTCTCGGTGCCTCTCGGTCCGTCCCACTCTCTGTCCGCTATTCTGCCTCTCGGTCCGCCTCCGCCTCTCTGTTCGCTAACTCGCTCTCTGTTCGCGCGCCTCTCTGTCCCCTTCCACCTCTCGGTTCCTACCCTCTCCCTTCTCCCCTCTCGGCTTCTTCCCTCCTTCTCTTCTTCTCTCGGTTTCTGCCTCCCTCTCTCTCGGTTCAGCACCAGAAGGCCGAGACTCGGCCAGATTTCGCATAATTGCCACTTTTAGCCCATTTTTGATATTTTTGACATTTTAAGCCCGTTTTTCATGATTTTAAAGCGGGATTTTCTCCAGAAATTATATTTTAACATTATAAACTCTAAATATTCATAATTTAAACATATTTTGATGAAAATCATTATTTAAATAATAAAAATCAAATGGATGAATTATTAAAGGTGGAGTGTTGACTTTGCCTTATCCAAAGTCACAAGCAACCACCCCACACCCACTCTTTGACTAACCACACCTCTCCACCTTACCTAGGTCACATCAATGTCTTTTCCACTCAATTATCCCTCCTTCCCACGTTTTTGAGGGCTGATTATTCATCCTCTCTCCTCACTTCTCTCATTTGCTCTCATTTCACAAGAAGATCAAACTCTTTCCTCTCTCACTTTCTCTCTCTAGAAATTCGAGATTCAAGGGCTGATCTTGAGTTTTTCCTCCACATGTGGTAAGCATAATCCATTCTCTTTATGATTATCTCATTTATTTCCACTCAAATCATGGATATCTTAGACAAACTCTCTCATAATTGTGTTAGATCTTCGAATCTTCAAGTGATTCTTCAAGTGTTTTTGGGTTGAACACTTTCCTTCTTCAACACTTATCTACTGAAATCACTCAAGGTGAGTTCATACCCCTACATTTTCATGTTTTCTCAAGTTTTCAGGGGGGGAATACAAGTTAAAACACTAAGAACATATCTAAAATTTTCTAACAGCCTTCATCAGAAAAGTTCAACTCCATTCACGGACTGTTTTGGGCATCTTAAACATTTTTGTTTTCAAAACTGTACAAGGTGCAAATAGATCAAGTTTTTATCTTTAAAATGGCTACTTGCACATCTCCATACGATTTTTCTACAATTTATGGTGATTTTTACAAAACTGCCTATCATTTCAAACAACAATCCGGACCAGTCTGTGATTATGGACTTTTTCACCCAAGTTAGAGGTCATTATAAATTGTGATAAAAATTATGAGCAAACTAGACACATTTTTCGAACTCTCAGAATTTACGGATCTAGTTTTCGACTTCGTATGATTTTTCCAAAACAGGGCAGAATTGCTAAATTTTGCCAACAGCATGTAAATATCATAACACTTTGTATTATGTTGAGCAAAGTGTATAATCATAAGTTCTAATATTTGAATGTGTTTCCTTGCTAGTTTATCATTATGAACTGAAACTAAAACATTCATATTAAATATTATTCATTCATTTTGGAACACGTGCTATTAAACTATAAAAAGTATAGTCAATAAATTCACAACACTAATACTTTTCCATAAAAGAGTTCATACATAGTACATACATTTTAGATAAACTATAATAGGTATAGTTTATGATACATCACTCTACGCACTCGTACAAGAAGGGTACATTCATACAAGAAAGATTTCTATTCGCACACATTTCACGTAAATTTATTAAGCTATGGTTCAATAAATTCACAACACTAATACTTTTCCATAAAGGAGTTCATACATAGTACATACATTTTAGATAAACTATAATAGGTATAGTTTATGATACATCACTCTACGCACTCGTACAAGAAGGGTACATTCATACAAGAAATATTTATATTCACACACATTTCACGTAAACTTGTTATCCTATATTGTGAGTTTCTCTATTTTTCTCTCTCTCTCTCTCTCTCTCTCTCCCCGTACGTCCGAGTGCGGGATATAATTCCTGGTAGTTATAATCAGAATCTCCTTGAGGGAGAACGTGATACTTGTATATAGATCTATATTGGGATTGACACCCCACACCTTGCTGCTAGCTACAGTTGGACCTGCAGGTCTACGGGTGACAAATGTCATTTCATTTTTCGCGACACTGAGAACGTCGTGGCAGGTTCACATAGTCATAGTATGATTATAACGGCTCACATAGGGAACAATCCATAAGTTTACGGGATTTTATTTTTAAAACCTAAATGAGTTTTATGTCGATTTAAAATCACCTTTTATCTCTATGGGTACAAATACAAAGTACCGGGTCTCTATACAAAAAGGGGTACAAATACAAAGTACCGGGTCTCTATACAAAAAGGGGTACAAATACAAAGTGCCGGGTCTCTATACAAAGCTATTATGATATTAAAACTACACTTCCTCTAAAATTGTTAGACTTCAACTATAGTCGCTGAGCGTATATGTTGAGTCATATAAGAATTTAGTCTTGATTGGCCTAGAATTGGTGGTGCCCGCCTCATCTCCTGTTCCTCGTTGGGTTGTGGACCTAGGGCAGACCCACTATATTCAACGTTTTATCTAATTTAACCCTTATATAACTTTTATACGCTGGACGATTATAGAGGAACTCTACGGGTTACACTAGGGTTCATTAATACATCATGTAGGAATATCTCTAATTACACTTAACTAAGAAAATATTGGATTTTCTGGAAATTAAACCCTATCGATTTTACAAGGAAAAACGGTTTCCACTTCAAACAAAACTCTTATGAACTCACCAACCTTTGTGTTGACACTCTTTAAAACTACTTGTATTCTCAGGAAATCAGTGAAACAGGAAAACTTCATCGCTTTGAGGATGGGACGCTAAACCGTCAACAATTTATTTTGTCATCATAATGTAATTGCTTTTGAAACATGTAAACATATACTTTGGTGTAACTTTTGCAATTATATTTATGGTGGTTGTTTTTACTTTGAGCACTATTATACACGTTGTTGTGATACTGTACATGAAGTCCTCCACCCCCAGACGTTTCCGCCATCCTTGGTTTGGGGGTGTGACATTTGTGGACTTGACAGGACGAGTAGATCTCCCGAGTGGTGGGGGTCGAGGTGGATCCTCAATTTCAACAATCGGAGGAGCAAGCTCAGGAACAGGGGGAAACGAGGAACTCTCTAAAGAAGTGGGTGTGTCATGTGCTGAAGGATTAGGTGGCGTAGATGGATCTCGAGCCTCTATCTCTTCATTAAAAGGATCAATATGGATAAGATCGGGCTTCGTTACATTGTGGGTTGCAGCAGGAATTGAGTAGAAAGGAATATGTTCCAAAAAAGTGACATGTCGGGAAACATATAACTTCTAACTCACAGGATCATAGGAATGGTATCCATTCTGTCCAATTTCATACCCCAAAAAATACACAAATAGCATATTCGGCCCCAACTTGTTCCTCTCAACATGAGGGCGAAGAACAAAACAAGTACATCTAAAAACTCGGAAGGAATAGTAGTCTGGTTGATGGCCATATAGCTTCTCAAAAGGAGACATTCCTGAATTCAATAAAGTAGGGATACGATTAATCACATACACAGTAGTTAGGACTGCTTCTCCCCAAAAGACACTAGGGACCTGCTAAGACATGATCAATGAGCGGGCATTCTCAACAATATGACGATGTTTTCGTTATGCCACACCGTTTTGCTGAGGTGTGTCAGTACACGAGGACTAGTTTATGGTACCATCAGAAGCAAGTAACTGAGTAAAATCATTAGAGGTATATTCACCCCCTAAGTCACACCTAAAGCACTTCATCACATCCAAATGTTGAGTTTTAACAAGAGCTCTAAAATTACTATAAATATCAAAGAAATCATATCTGCGTTTCATAATATAAACCCATGTATATCGCGTATAATCATCTTTAAAAGATACATAATAGGTTGACCCACCCTTTGTGGATACTGGTGCAGGACCCCATACTTCAGAATGAATAATGTCAAAAGGAGCAGTAGAACAAGACATACTTTTATCGAAAGGTAAAGAATTTTTCCAGTTTACAACCACTACAATAAAAAATATCATAAGTGTCTGAATGACCCAAAACACCACTAGATGCTAAAAAGTTGAAACGTGATATAGACAGATGTCCCAAACGAGAATGCCAAAGATAAAACTCAGACGACAAAGGACTCAAACGGAAAGAAGATAAATCAATGTTTGAGGCAACAACATCAGATACTTTGAGAACCTCCAAGACATACAGTTCCCCCACCCTACGGTCGATCCTAATTACCTTCTGGGTGTGTTGATCCTGTATAACACAGACAAAATCAGAAAGAACACCCAGTTACCAGACTTACATAACTGACTGAATGAGGCAAGATTCAAAGTAAGTTTGGGAATGTAATAAACATCAGGGAGAGTGATATTAGAAACAGAGACAGGCCCAACACCCTCAACTAGCATATATGCATCACTAGCAGACTTAACATAAATAGATGACACTTGCGACAAAGAAGTAAATGATGACAAATGAGGAGTCATATGATGGGTTGCACCAGAATCTAAAATCCATAAAAATGAGGGAATACCTGATGTACCAGATGAAGTAGGACCAGAATAAGACATAGATGCAGACATGGCAGTGGGATTAGAGGCCAAATACTTTCTGAAACTCTCAAACACCTTGGGATCCAATGCGGATGGTGGCATGTTTCCAACAAAATCGGTATCAACTGGTAGTATAGCAGCAGCAAAATGTGGAGGATGAGGGGTCTATGGAGGAGTACCAGAGGAACGTGGTTGAAACTTCTGTTAACCAGACCTATTTTGTTGTCCCGACTGAGGTTAACTAGATTTACCCTTGTTGACTAACAATGGACACTGAGCTTTCCAATGATTTTTCTGTTTGTAGAATGCACACTCATCATAAGCAACTCTTGAAGGTTGTCGAGACTGATTAGAGGAAACAACAAGCACAACAAGAGCGAGAGTATGAATAGAGGTTGCTTTAAACCCTTTATCTGCATGAGACTTGATACGAGTCTCTTCTACAATTAACTCATGGACAACAAAATCAACTGAGGGAAGAGGAGAGTGACGAATAATTGTTCCACGTAGACCTTCAAAATTAGAACCCAAGGCCAACAAGAACTGGACCAAGCGTTGTTTTTCCCTCCTAGAAATGTAAGGCTCAAAGTTTTTTAACTCTTTAGATTCAGTAAGAGCCAATTGGTCCCACAGATCAGACATAGCAACATAGAAATCTTGAATGCTCTGGTCATTTTGTTGAAGAGCACGAATACCATATTCCAACTAGTATTGTTTAGCAAAAGTAGATTGAGTATACATCATTTCTAAGTGATTCCAAACTTCCTTTGATGTGTCATATTTAGCCAACTGCATACCAATAGACTGGGTGACAGAGTTATTAATCCAAGTAATTATCTTGGAGTTATCAGTCTCCCAAACATGAAGTAACAAATCAAAATTCTCAGTTTGAGGTATTGAGGGTTTAGCTTTTGTTCCAGTGACATAGCCCCACATATTCTTCCCACGAAGGAAGTTATTCATAAGTAACTCCAACACGTATAATTCTTTCCATCCAAACGAGTATTGACTGATTGAAGGGAATCATCCTTTCCAGTCATGTTGACAATGAATAAATAACCACAATGACAGTATAACAATCTGAGATTGAGAGGAGTAACAAACCAACAGAATCAATCAATCAGACAACAAGAATTGAACAGCAACAACGAATCAATAGCAACAGCAAAGAAAATTCACCAACAAAAAACACATCAACAACGAATCAACAACATCAAGAATGAATACCATCTGCTACAAAGGCTTCTAAGAACGTATCAAACATCCGCTCTGATACCATGATAACATCATCATATGATTATAATAAAAAGAAATTACAAAGGTTCTCAATGAAAGACATAAAGACTACAAAGAATAAAACAGATAAAAATACTAGCTAGACAAAACTTTAATGAGCTAAAGACTAAAAAACACATAAAGAAGTGGGCTAATAATATATAGGCTAAGAGATCGATAGGCATGGATTGGTTTATTTTTGGTTTTTACTCGTGAATATTGGATTTTATGTGGTGCAAGAAACATTACCCTAAGATTGGGATTGTTGCTCATATACATTTTATTTATAGATCAATGATTAAACTATAAGGTACGTGAGAATATAGTAAATCTTGAAATGGAAAAAGGAAATAGCCCCACTAACTTTAGCACGAGAAGTTGATAATGAAGGCAAAAGCAAAAAAGTTTTTTCGAAATACCCTTTTTTATATTTAGTTTTGTTATGAATGATATATATATATATATATATATATATATATATATATATATATATATATATATATATATATATATATATATATATATATATATATATATATATATATATATATATATATATATATTAGTTTATAACCCGTAGAAACCACGGTTGTAAAATTAATCAAACTTTTATAGTAAAAACTTAAAATTATTAATAAGTTATCTTAAATAAATTATTAATTTAAGAGATATTTTTATTAGTTATGTGAAATTATAATCATTGATTCAAATAAATATATAAAATTAATTTTTAATATATATTAGATATTTTTTATTTGTGAATTAATAAAAACAATAATTTAAAATTCAAAATTTAAAATAGAATCACATTAATGAGGAGGTCTAATAAATTTATAATGGAAAAATAATAGATTGACAAGTGGCAACATATTAATTAAAATGTCTAATATGGTGACACATGGCAAAAGAGCTACTCTTTTATTATATATATATATATATATATATATATATATATATATATATATATATATATATATATATATATATATATATATATATATATATATATATATATTAATAAAATTTAAAATATATTAGATAATATATACTGCCACTGGGTTAGTTATTTTGTCGGTTCTTTTAGTTATGGGTCGGTTTGTTTCAATCGATCAGTTGCATATATCAAAACCGAACCGAACCATTTTTCGGTTTTATAAAAAGTATTATGTCAATTATTGTTTTCATTTCTACTTTTCTATCTCGATTTTGTTGTTTTTTAAAATTTCCTATTCGTTTTTGTTCACCTTTGGCATCCACAAACAATCAATATAATGAGTATGTCTAAAATAGTTATTATGTAGGAAGTCAATGTTAATATAGTGTCTTCGTTTTCGTCCTTGAAAGGTGCCTGTAAAGAAAAAAATTAGATGCAAACGATGTGGCTGAGGCTCGAGTTGGACTTGATTCCCTTAAAGAGATTCGCCGTCTGTTCCCAGGCTCGAGTTGGACTTGATTCCCTTAAAGAGATTCGCCGTCTGTTCCCAGGGTACAACAACCTAAACAGTATTTTGTACTCCGGAAGGAGTGCAGAGAAGGAAGAAGAAGAAGAGTAATTGCATTCGTGTGTCTGAATAAGAAGGCAATGTTTTTACAGTTGAATCGTGAAACGGAAACAAATCACACAGAATTCAAAATTAGGGACCAAATTTGTGTCCGCAGGTCGCGCCCATGCACGAGTTCAGTGTTTTTGGTCTATGGAACCAAAATTTGCACCCCTTGTGTGCAGGTAGGAATTGTAGCATAACCATAGACACAAGCTTGTAAGCTTTCCATGCAATGAAGCTTATAAACCTTGTTGAGTTTGGTCTCTCTACCAATGTGGGACTCATTCCCACATTCCTCTCTTTTGCTAAGCTTATTCTCAAATACCCATCTTTGAGTATCGATATCTCATTCATATATACTCTATTTTGGACATATAATGTATCGTTTCGAAGTCCTCATAGAGGAGAACATAAACCCACTTAGAGTTCGTTATATATACAACATATGTATATATTTATATATGTCCAAAGTTAGTAAAAAATATAAATATTTATACTAAATTTCCAACAAACAATTGAGTGATAGTGGAAGTGGACAAAAATATCTATTATGTGAATATATGTATATTTGGGGTTTTGCGGTTCTAGTATTTATAGATGGTGTTCCTTATATTTTGCACCATCAATGTTGATATTCCTCAAATTTGCAGAGATTTGTCGTCGTCGTTTATTAAGCTCATATATATTACACAGAAACAAAGATTGATTGCATGTTATAGCTAAAGTGAGGAAACTGAATATATATATATATATATATATATATATATATATATATATATATATATATATATATATATATTTATTGTTATACCATGTTTTCTAATTTTTTACAATTCTGACCACTTAACCGATCAACCCGATTACATACTGACATGTCAAAATTGATTTTTTTTTCACAAAATACACTAAGTTTTCTCTTTTTTCGATTTGACACTAAGTTAAAAAATATTTTCTTTCAATTTTAACACTAAGTTTATTTGTTCCAAATCGCACATCATTTTTTCCAATTTTGTTCAATGTTGAAAATTATCTATTTAAAACCCTATAAATATTTTTTTAATACCTTTTAAACCGTATAAATATATTTTTTTCCTTTAAAAACAATACTTTTGTATAAACACAAGGTTTTTTTTTTATTTGAAAACATTCAAACCATAATTTTATAAATAAATATGTATTAGTTATATAAAAACCGTATTTTATATTAAATACGCAACTTTAAGATGAGTTTGAAGGTTTGGAGGCGTGTAGTCGATAAAGACCCAGATGTCAAGTTTACAATCCGTGAAATTTTTACATCTTATTCGAACATTATGGTTAGTTTGGTTTTTATGATATAACTAATGCATATTTATACATTATGCGTTGAATTTAAATACACACACACACACACCTTGTATTTAAAAAAATGTGGGTTTTAAACAAAAAATATTTATACGGTTTAAAATGTAATAAAAATTATATTTATACCGTTACAAATAGAAAATGGTTAAAATTGAACAAAATTGGAAAAAAAATTGACACATCAGCATGTCATTTCAGCATATCACGTCCTCAAAACTGACATGTCATCATGTCACGTCAGCATGTAACCGGGTTGACCGGTCAAGTAGTTAGAATTCTAAAAAATTAGAAAACGCAGAGTCAAATTTGAGAAAAAAAAACAGTGTCAAATTTGAGTTTTGGTGTAACTTAATGCCTTTTGAGCTATTTACCCATGTAACAAGGTGTATCCACACAAAGTCCATATACATTCATGAATGATAGGTCTAAAATGGTTATCATGTAGGTAGACTAGAGTGGAAGTGAAAGTGGACGTGTGTGTGTGTGTGTATATATATATATATATATATATATATATATATTATGGAAATTTCTGTAAATATTTAGGTTTTTGGGAAAATGACTTACATGCCCAACGAAGTTCCCAAGCTGTTCAAAAAACTTTTGTAACATCCCAGCATGTAATTTTAATTTCAACCCTTTGTTTGAATAATATTGCGTTTTAGCCCTTGGGATCGAAAATGGTTGCAAAATGGCCCATAGTGGCAATATGGTAGTTTGGTCCAAGTGTAGTACGATGAGCGTACTTGTGTACGCTAGGCGTACTAGGGCATGCCCTAGTATACTAGGCGTTCAATTCGTATGCGGGGCGTATGTGAAGAATGTGCAAACCCTAATTTTTAGGGTTCGGTCCATATATGAACCTCATTATAGCCTCAAGTCTCATTTCTTCATCAGTCTCTCTCTATGAAAAACGACCCCAAGCAAACCCTAAGTGAGAAAATTGCATTTTGAGCCCATTGGAGTGTTTTGGAGGTGTTCTTGAAGAAGAAGAATGTGGTCAGAAGAGCTTGAAGCTTGGAAGCATATTGGATCTGGGATTTCCTTCTTGTTAGCAACCTCCAGAAGGTATAAAGTTTACAGCTTGATCACTCAATCTTGTAGATATATACATTTTTCCTTTAAGACACTTTTTGTCCCAAATATGGTGATTCTTGAGCATTGCATGTTCTTGACCAATAAGTCATCCTTTTAGACCTTATGAGGGATGTTAAGTCATAAAAATGTGGTCTTGATGGTTAGTTTTGCTCCATGCATGATATAGAAGGTCTTAATGCATTAAGATGATGAGATTTTGTGTTTTAAGCACTTAATGGACATGCAAAGTCATAAAGTTGGAAACCTTATGACTCTTGAGGATATTTTGGGCTTGGATCTAATTTTAGACATGGAAATCTGGAGTATTAAACTCTTAATGGGGAAAGGGTTGAACTAGCACGTGAAATGCACGTACGTGGTCAGTGCCCCGTAAGTTAGTTAACCACCGAGGACACCCCGCATACAGAAGAGTACGCCCAACATGCTTGGCTGAGTCGACTAGGTCGGGTTGGATCGACTGGGTGGACTCGACTAAGTGTTGATTTGACTTCTGACCATTGACCATGTTTGACCAAGGGTATTTTGGGGAAAATATTATTAATGGATAATGTTGTGACATTTAGGAGTTGGGTTGAGCCAGCATTTAGGAGCAAAGTAGTGATCAACTATTCGTCAGATTTTGAGGTGAGTTTTCCTTACTGTACTTACGGGTCGAAGGCACCAAGGCTAGCCCATTGGATTAATATCCTATTATGCATTGATTTATGATATGCTAAGTGGGGGATAGACATGTATGATTATATGATAGTTGTTGATATGAGTAGACCAATAGATTTGTAGGACTACCTGTGAATTCTGGTTGCATGATTATATGTATGTAGATTTTGTTGTTATCTGTTATATGTCGACATATTGGGTAAGGTTGAGACTTTGTTTCTTTGTGTGTGAGTCAACGGATTGGGGGTATTCCATCCCGATGGCTGAGTGGACCCGAGGGTATTCCAGTCCGATGATTGAGTAGGCCCGCTGTATATTGGTATTCCAGTCCAACGACTGAGTGGGCCTATTGTATATTGGCATTTTAGTCCGATGACTGATTGGGGCAGGGGTAATCCAGACCGATGGTTGTGGAGCCGGTGGTTTCCGCTCGGATGACTAATTGGACCCAACATGCTTGTTTGTATATGATATGTGTATTATGTGGTGGTACTTTGGGGGAAACTCATTAAGCGTTGGCTTAGAGTTTTTGGTTATGGTTTTAGGTACTTCCGATGATCATGGGAAGGCGAAGGCATGATCGTACACATCCTGGTTTTATGTTTTTGATCTTCAGAGACTCTTTTTTGAACAATGTTTTGAAAACAATGGTTTTGTAAAAACTTTTATTAGTAAATGAGTTGATTTGAAAAGTTTAAATTGGTTGTGATTTTTGAGATGTTACAACTTTAATCATGTTTTGTCTGCACAAGAAAACCCAACGAACTTAACATTTTGTCTAAAAAACCCAACAAAGTTTTAAAACTCTTTAAAAAACTCAATCATGTTTTGTCTGTTCAAAAGGTTAAGTTCGTTGGGTTTTTTGGACAGACAAAACATGATTGGGGTTTTTTTGAATGGTTTGGAAACTTCCTTGTTCTTACAAATCATTTTTCCGATATGATAATAAGTCACGTCATTTGTTTCTCTTCTTTGACTTCCATAGAATTAAACAAAAGTGTAACTTAGTTGGGATTTTTTAGACAAAATATTAAGTTCGTTGGGTTTTTTTTTTAACAGACAAAACATGATTGGAGTTTTTTAAACGGTTTGGAAACTTCGTTAGTCTCGTAAGTCATTTTCCCTTGGATTTTTTCATTATTTGTTTTGTAGATGGCATTCCCTATGTTTTGCATCGTCAATGGATATCCACGAAATTCGTGGAGATCTGTCATTTTCTAATAGTTTTATTTATTTTCCCCAACTCTCATTTTACACAAGAGTAGATATTTCATACGAGAAAGAGTTTGTTTTGAAGAGACCTCCAAATATGCGAGATTCTATAAGATAATCAACACCCAGGTTTTCCTCAATTCATGTTAAGTGTAAAGTTTTTAAGCTAGATTATATTTTAATTAAACTTCCTTAGTGCTACATTGTTAGAGTAAATGGTGTGGGCAATGCCCACATCCGTTTTTGTGACGTGGCAAGACCAAAACGTTGTGGTCAAGGGTAAACATCCCCCCCCCCCCCATTTCGTTTTCGTCCGTTACCAGTGATTTCAACCAAATTTGGAGCAAAACTCGAACATCCCGCCTCCAAAACACAAATACATCCGTCCCGACAGGGTTCACACAATATGAGAGTTATATGAACCTACTCAACTCAAACTCACCCTTAATGCAATTTCCTATATTCTCTTACATGCAATAAAACCCAAATCTTCAACAAAACTTTTCAGTGCTTTTACTTCCATGCGACAAACAACCACACAACCACCACCAGAAACTGTTCCTGAAACACAAGCAGGAGGCAGTCAGAAAATGAAGAGGGAAAGGGAAAAGGAAAGGGAAGACATTCACAGATACTGAAGAAGAACCTCCACTATGGTGGACACCGGAGGAGGATTACGCGTTGGCGGTAACATGGTATGGGACATCAAAGAGTTCAACCATCAGAAACGATATGCGAAGAATTGAGTTTTGGAAAGTCGTGCTTGACAAATTCCAAGCGCTTATGAAGAAACATCCATATCGCAATATCGATATGCTTAGTAGCAAGTGGAATCCGATCAGTCGCCGATGCACCAAGTTTAATGGGATTTTTCATGAGATTAGAATCACAGAAGCAAAGTGGTGCAAATGATTTTGATTTGTACAAAGTTGCGTGAAAACAATATCAAGTCGAAATGGGGCATGCTTTCGACTTTGAAAAAATATGAGAGATTGTAGGCAATATCCAAAATGGATTAAGGTGCTAACATCGTCAGAGGCACGATTAAATATGTCCTACAATTCTAGTTCGTTTGATGTTTCCGACGCACGAACGAACATCGACCTTAACGCCGACACAAATGACATCACTAATGACGTCGAAGAGCTCCCCCTGCCAATCAATCGGGCGCGACAAAGCGAAACGCGCACAATGTCAAGCAGACGAACTGATAGAAGGGCACAATAGTTGGCGGAAATGAAAGCAAAGTTCCACCAACACAATCTAATCGCCTATCAAAATGTTGATGTGCAACGTGAGCACTTGGAATTTATTCGTAAGCAAGTAGAGAAATATCAAATGGCAAAGAATTTAACAATTCTCCAGACTAGCAAAGAACATATAAGATCACGAGAAGTACAAATGCTCCGGAAGATAAATAAGAAAATCGAAAAGCAGTATTTGGATGATTAGTTGATTGTCTATTAGTTTTTAAGACTCGGGAAAGAGGGAAAGAGGAAAGAGATTTAGTTTTTAAGACTTTTTTTTTTCTTTTTTTTGGGTTCAACTTTTTTTTTTTGTGTGTGGTGTTATTCTATGTTTTTAATGTTATGGTTAATTTAGAATTTAATTAAATTGCATGTTTTTTTTTAATATTCCAACGTGATTAAAAAATAAATTGAAAAAATTAATAATAAATAAATAAATAAATTGAAAAAAGGAAAAAAAAAAGAAAAAAATAATAAATAAAAGAAATGATGATATGGCAACTTAAAGATGTTATAAGTAGTTATCAATTTCTTCTATTTTGGTATTATAACATCATTTAAGTGTTAATTATATGGTTTTGATGGATGTTGTTATTTTGAAAAACATTTACATTTAATTGTTGAGGTTTGAAAGCATATAACAAAAGGAAAATTATAGCGAATGGCAAATAACAATCCAAAAAATTGTATTTTTATTGCTTCACTATACTTATATGTCCAACATGAGATATTACAATGTTAACCGGAACTAGAAAAATAGTGAAAGATTAATAAAAAATTATGTTATAAGTACATTCCAATTAATTTTACCTCTTAACATCAATTTAATCAACATTTTACATTTGATTTGATATTATTATTTATTATTTTTCTTTTTCCCTTTTTCCTTTTTTTGTTTTTTTCCTTTTTTTTGGTTGTTTTTTCTTTTATTTTTTATTTTATTTGTGTGCGTCTGATTATAAAGAGTTATTTTTTATTTTTGTTTTTGCTTTTTTTGTTGGTTTTTCTTTTATTAGTGTGCGTCTGATTTGAGTCTCGTTTTTGTTAAAAGATGCAAGTGAGATAATTTAACCCTTAATTTTCACAGATGTAGACGGATAGATAGATGTAGGAAAAAATAAAAGAAATAAATTTGCGAACCAATATATAAAAAATATACCAAAAGAAGAAAAATAACATACAACAGAAAGTGCAAAGGACGGGAAAAAACAAAAAAATAAATATGAGGACAAACCCGGACTTTGCCCCGACCGTTTTTTGTGTTTTTTATGAAAAGATATAAAAGTTTAGACTGTAATGACCAAAAGTGTCAAAATGACTAAAGAATTAAAGGGGTTGAAAAAAGATTTTTTTTAAAAAAAGTGACAAAAGTTATCAATTCCTTAAAGTTTTGTGGCCAAACTTTGAATATTATAAGGTTCCTAAAAAATGTAAAAAATTTGATTGCAAGAACCAAATGTGTTAAAATGACTAAAGAATAGAGGGCAAAATTGAAAAAAAAAAACATGCATGTTCACTAATCCTAACTTTAAAAGGTTGAGAGCGTGAGAACAAGTATATTCATTTTTTATCACATATATTCATTTGTGGATAAATGATAATTTTTTATGCATAATCAACATTAATATGTTTTTTCTTTTCAATTCAAATTAAAGACAGTAAAATTTTATTATTTCTCCACAAATGAATATATGGAATCACATACGAATATACTTTGTTCTCGCGTTCTAAACCTTTTTGGTGTTCTCATTTGATCTTAGTTATATATATATATATATATATATATATATATATATATATATATATATATATATATATACATATAATAATAATAATATTAATAATAATAATATTATTATTATAAATTTTGATAACCATATAAAATTCGGACAACATTTTAAAATTCAAACCACATTATAAATTCGGACGACATTATAAAATTTGAACGACTATATAAAATGGAATAAAAATAAAGTTTGTTTTCAATCCGCATAACGTCTCACGCAAATATAATAACGAACCAATTAATATATCCGTAATAAATAAAGATAAACTTTATTTTTGTTATGTTTTATATAGGCATTCGAATTTTATTATGTCGTCCAAATTTATAATGTCGTACGAATTTTAAAATTTCATCCGAATGTATAATATCATCCGATTTTAAAAATCGATTTATAAAATATAAAATAAAAAAGAATTAAAAACCGATTGTAAGTAGTCATTCAATTTTATAATGTCATCCGATTTATAAAATGTTGTTCGAAATTTATAATAATAATAATAATAATAATAATAATAATAATTATGATAAAATATATAATAAAAAATAATTAAAAACCAATTTTATATAACCGTTCGAAATTTATAACGTTGTTCGAATTATAAAATTTTGTTGGAATTTTATAATAATAATAATAATAATAATAATAATAATAACTAGATAAGTCGCCTCTGCTCCGCATGGGCCGTGTGAGTTTGATTTGAGTGTCGTTTTTATTTATAGATCAATAGACGTTGTTGATTGTTTTAGTTAACTTTTGTGAGGGCAGGAAAAAACAAAAAAAGTAAATATGAGGACCAATATAGAAAAAATATAGCGAAAAAAATGACAGATGTACAAAGTGTAAGTATGAAAAACTCGGGCTGTGCCCCGGACCATTTTTTGTGTTTTTTTTATGAATAAATGTAAAAGTTTTGACTGTAAGGACCAAAAGTGTTAAAATGGTCATAAAACAAATATATATAATATAACAAAACTAATATAAAAGAATGACCATTTTTGCCAAAACGCTAGTAACTTCGCTGTAGCTAAGGGATGAGAAATTTATATATATATATATATATATATATATATATATATATATATATATATATATATATATAATAAATTAAGAAAAAACAAAATAGGAAAAAAAAACAATAAAATACAAAAAATCAAATCAAGAGGTTGAAATTAGAAAATAGATGAATATATTTATAAAAAAAACCCATAATACATATGTCAACATATATGCCTATATATATATTAGTCAAAAGTCAAAGTGAAAATCAAAATTGAATTTACCTTATTGATAAAAACCCCTTAATAAATATGTGAACATATTTGTTGTAGCTAAGGGATGAAAATTTTAATATATATATATATATATATATATATATATATATATATATATATATATATATATATATATATATATATATATATATATATATATATATATATATATATATAACAAATTAAAAAAAAACAAAATAAAAAAAAAACAATAAAAGACAAAAAATCATATAAAGAGGGTGAAATTGGAAAATAGAAGAATATATTTATAAAAAAACCCCTTAATAAATATGTGAAAAATATAATTTTAATTGGGATCTTACGTAGGATCGTTTTTGGGTTTGCAAGATCGGAATCGGGATCCTAAGATTCCACAAAGTAAAACATAATTTTAATTTATAATTTTTAAATATAAAAAATATTTCAAACATTTAATTTTTCATTCAAAACTTATAAATATTAGTCATAAATAACAACACAAAATGATTAACAGTAATCGGTAAACGATAAAAGCTATTAGGTGGTAAAAATAATTTTCCTTTGCAAAAAAAAAAAAAAGGAAGGTAGGGTCGGATCGGATCTCGATCCTACAATCATACCTACGATCTTACGATTCTTTTACGATCTGAATTGTTTTTATATAATCAGGATCGTACGATCCTACGATCATGATCGCAATTTTGACAACCATGACTACAAGTACACAATTTTTTATTTTTATTTTGGCTTATTAACTAAGTCGAATTGTAGTTAAAATACAAAAAATTGTAACAAAGAACTTCGACAACCAATGCATGTCTACTTGAGTCGTACTACGTTTTTTTCACTTGGAATCGAACATTTAGAAGTTCTTCATGCATAATGCCATATATATATATATATATATATATATATATATATATATATATATATATATATATATATATATATATATATATATATAGAGAGAGAGAGAGAGGTTCAGGTTTATTTGAGATTATTCTAATTTTGTGAGACCGTGAGATCAAATGTAAAAATAATTTTAAAATGCAAAATAAATGGAAAAATCCAAAAAAAAATATTATTTTCGAAACTTGAATTAACTAAAAAAAATAAAATAAAAAAATCCCGTTTTTTTTTAAATACGTGAAATATTCTAATAAAATATTACACTGACATATTGTAAAAAATAATTTTAAAATGCAAAACAAATGGAAAAATCTAAAAGTTCTTTTTAAAATATTATTTTTGTAACTTGAATTAGCTAAAAAAAATAAAATAAAAAATAAAAAAAATAAAAAAAAAATCCCGTTTTTTTTTTTTTTTGAAAAATATGTGAAATATTTTAATAGGATATTATACTGCACATATTTTTAAAAAATAATTTTAAAATGCAAAATAAATGGAAAAATCCAAAAATTCTTTTTTTAAATATTATTTTCGGAACTTGAATTAACTAAAAAAATTAAAAAAAATAAAAATAAAAAAAATGGTTCTTATTGTCTCACAAAATTAGGTCGTTTCACATGAACCTAACTCATCATATATATATATATATATATATATATATATATATATATATATATATATATATATATATATATATATATATATATATAGGATGAGGTTCATTTGAGACCAAAGGTTTTTTGTGAGACACGAGGACAACATCTTAGCCATTGATCATAACTAATCATGTGGCACGTAGAAAAACATGATTAAGACTTATTAACGTACATCATTTGTTAATTAGGGGCAGATTAGTCATTATTAGGTTAAATATCTCATTAGCACATCCGTTACAAAAATTAGGGTCATATTCACGTAATCAAGATATTCGTCTCTATCAATCTTCAAGTCTTTGGCCAATTCATCGCTGATATAGGACCATCATTCATTGATTGATCAGTTATCCTCTTGTATCAAAATCGACATTTTCTGGTAATCTTGATCTTCATCTCCTTCGATCATTAAGTCTTTCTACCAGATTGTTGTGATTTTGAAATTAAAAATCGTTGATCGATTAAATTATCCTCTCCTATCACAATCTCAACTATTAAACTTGCAATTTTAGTGATTTACCAGTTCATCTTCTTCATCATTCTACATCTGAAAGTGATCATTAGATTGAGGTTTAGTTTTTTGGCATATGTAGTTCTTTTTATAAGTTGTGGTTAGCAATTTCTGCAGTTCTTAAACATTTATAGTTGTCTATGCACTTTCAAGTTTTGATTTTTACTCTCTGATTCGTTATTTTAGAAATTCATCAATGTATGACAACTTTCATCACTTTCATTGTTTGATTTCAGCACTATTAAGCAATAGAACATCATACAGATTGATTTATTTAGTTTATGTTAATTGTTTTTAACCTAGAAGAAAAGTTAACATAGGATATGTTTTTGAGAAATATATCAACTATTTCAATGTTTGAGTTTAAACTTTCATTCAATCAACAATTTTTCAGAAACAATACATGCACTCTACTTGTTTGATGAAAGTCCTAAATGAATTAAGAATTTGATGTATCTATCACTCGCTTTTTCCTATTACTAAAGTTCTCTTTAAGAATTGGAGTATGGCTTGAAATTTGATGTCAAAATTGGTGTAATATGATTTAATGTTTCTCTTACTAACTTTACGATAACTCTGTGGAAGTATGCTTTTACTCAAACACAAAATGTTGGAGATGTCCCTTTTACCATAGTTTTGTTTAAAATTTTCTTCAAACAAAATTGTTTTTTAGCAATATTTATTGCTCTTATTAACATGCAATAAGGGGTTGCTCTTACTAATATGCAATAAGGGGTTTTAGAAATATTGACTGCTCTTATTAACATCCAGAGATAGGAAAACTGAGTGCTTGTATGCAATATATTGATAATCAATTTTTATCATTTTCATGTACTGTAAGCTTCTTTTTTGTATTTCATACTCATTCTCAAAATTGGAGCTTTATGTGGTATATTTTAACTGAAGCAATACAATTGTAATAATAAAAGTTCATCTTCTATATTAGAGCATCATATCATAGCATATTGAAGCTTTTGTTGATTTTGAAAAAAAAATCAATAATATTTTGATTGAATCAATATGATTGAAGAAACTTATCATCTTTGTTTCGCCTATCACTATAAATATAGATTATGATTTTAAGAGAATATTCTACATACAAGAAAGGTCATCTTTGTTTCTTTTGTCACGAATAACATAGAATATTATTTTAATAGAATATATATAGACAAGAATATAAAATATAGAATATTAGTTTAATAGGAAAGAACATAGAATATCATTCTAATAGAATTTCCTTTGGTTCGTTTTAGTTGAAGCAATACAATTATAAAAATAAAAGTTCATCTTCTGTATTAAAGCATCATATCAGAGAAAATTGAAGCTTTGGTTGATTTTGGAAAAAATAAAGAATAATTTAATTGAAGCAATAAGATTTGAGCAACAAATCATCTTTGTTTATTTTTTTCACAAAAAATATAGAATAATACTCTGACAGTTAGATACACGCAAGGTCATATTTGTTTCTTTTGTCACAAAAAACATATAATATTGTTCTAATAGAATACTCTACATACATACAAGAACATAGAATATAAATTATTATTGTAACAGATAATAACAAATGATACTACTCTTACGTAATTTCTTTTGTAAATCAATTCATGATGATCAATAAGAATACATTGTACATATATAGTGTTTATTTCAATTGATTTATGACTATATTTATAAATTATTAACTGAAGATTCTTTATTTGCAGGTCAATGTAACACTATTGAAGAAGAATCTCGTTTAATTGTCATTTTGTTGATTTTTATTGAAGCAACACGATCAGAGTTTGACATTGATCATTAATCAGTTACAGAATTTGGAAGCTTTATTAGCAATCGATCATCCATTTTTATCCTTTACATATCGTCTTATCTTTAGTAATTGCATGTAATCTTTGATTTCAGCAAACAATTAGGTACTTTTAATATGATTTTCATTGTTCTTTGAAGCAGTACACAAAAAATTATTCTAATTAATATGTGGAAGGTTGTATTAATGGTAGATGTTAATGAGATTTTATACAATATTCGACATACATACATTAACGTCAACTATGATATTGATGATGGTATTAAATGGTTCTTTAGTTTGCACTCTAAGTATTGTATCTAGTTTGATTTTGTTTTCTATTTCATATTATTAGCCATTTAAAAGCTTTGATTTCAGTATTATATGACCTTACTATGTTTTAGTGCATCATTCTAATGATAATAGAAAAGTTTAATTTTTATTCTATTAAAATATTATATGTATAAACATTTATACTATTAGAATATTACACAAATACACATTGATTTTAAGTTAATGCCAGAAAATCTCGAATATTATCATAATATTATTCTATTTGGTTTTTTTTTTTTTTTTTTTTTTTTTTGTAATTTTGGAACTCAAAGTAATGATGTTGAAGAGAAATCTCACTAAAGTAACATATTCATTGTAGATAAGGGTTCTTTAGTTTACATTCTAGTCACACCTGATATAGATACAATATTTAATGATATTAATGATGAGGCTATGATTCTCTACAATTATATTTTAAATGTATCAAAAACATTGGAGTATATATGATTGATTACAATATTGCAAGAAAAAATATTTATCATAAGTACATCATATTTACAACCATACCTAGTATTTTATTAAACATAACAAGGAATTTTAACATTCAAAACGTAACTATTATTCATACATACTTTGTTCAAAATACAGAAAACGTAAGAAAGAAAATGATTGAATGTCATTCACAATCACACATTTCCAAACTTCCATTAATTCTATTTTTGGATCCCTTCCAATGCATTCTTTTTCATCAATCCATTCCCTCATCATATTATGCCAAATTTCTTTATCAAGATTTTCATATTACTTAGGTTCTTCAATAATATTTTTTCTTCTTATTTGATCTGCATCAAATTATATAGTATAAATCTGTTGGAAAAAAAACATATGCATTATTTCATAACCTAATATAAAATCAAATACAAAAATATGTACATTCTAAGAATAATCAACATGGTAAAAAGTAGAATATAACACTTCAGAATACCTTAACTTAGAATATTTATGTCAGATCTTCATATATATTAGTGTGTTTAATGTTATACATTGTCGTTTATTTCAAGCTCTGATAAGGACCTATCAGTTGAACTATCATTAACTTTCTTAGCTTTAGTATCAACAACATATTTTGCTATTGACTTAGTAATTCTTGTCACTTGATTTGCATAAAAACATATACCATGCTTCAATTAGGAAAATAAATACAAGAAGATTCAGGCCACACATCATAAACTAAAATAATACATGGATTTGTTTTTTAAATACTTGAAAAAAACTAGAATATTGACATTATAAAGCCTAAACTACAATATAACAATAATCAAAATCATATAGACATTAACCTTACACAATAAAGTCATTGGTGTATGATTTAAATTTCACTTATCAAAGTAGGAAATAGAGTCTAGTTAATCAATAGAATAAGATCTGAAACCAAATTTATTAAGTAACATCTGACTTATCAAATAAGAATACCTAGAATATTATATTATCAAACACTAATTTAGTAATCTTTTTTACCGGACCATCTATTTAATTAAGGAAATAACATCTGATATCAAATTATGACGTATTATATGACTTATCAAAATAGAATACCTAGAATATCAAGTTATCAAACACCATTTTACCAAATTTTACTAAATCATCCATTTAATAAAAACATACATATAAAATCAAATTAGGAAGTACCATATGACTTATCAAACCAAAATACTTAGAATATCAAGTTCTCAAACACTATTTGCTATATCTTTACTAGATCATTCAATTAATCAAACAAAATAAGATCATTAATCAAATTTGGAAGTTAGGTATGACTTATCAAATCAGAATATGTGGAATATCAATTACCAAACAATTATTTACTAAATTTTCACTAGATAATAAGATAAATCAAACAAAATAACATTTGGAATCAAAATATATTTTAAATACCTCGAATATCTCAACATATTTTGCGAATAACTTCATTTAGGCATAATAGCATAACATGAATACTAGAATTATCAACATTGGAATTGTTAGCAACCAAGGATGATTCAATGACATCTACTATTACCTGATGAGAAGAATCCACCCGCAACTAAGAAACATGAAAAGCAGTACTAGTTGAAGGATTAGTAGAAATATGTATGTCATGAGGAGTTTTTTTATTTCTTAAAATAGCAGCATTCTTATAAAATTAAGTTATAATTTTAAAATATTACATAGTCTAAAATCAGAATATGACACATAATTTCAGAATATTTTACATTACTAGATTGTTAATCAAGTACTATCAGAATATTACATATTACCTCACAACAAGGTCCAAAATATGTTGTTTCCAACAAAATCAGAATGTATAAAGTCATATATTACACATTACTTAACAAAAAGTTCAAAAACAAGATGTTCCCAACAAAATCATAGTGTCTAACATCATATATTACGTATTACTTAGATTGAAAGCAATTTGTTTCTAACAAAATCATTGTATCTAAAATTAAAATATGACACATAATTCTAGAATGATTCACAAAAGTTTATGGCATATCAAATATTATCATAATATTACACAGTACTCCACCAAGTGGTTCAAAGCAAGTAGTTTCTAACAAAATCATAATGTCCAAAATACTTTTCCATAACTGATTGTTCATTATTGACTTTATCTATTGAACCTTACAATTACATTTTCATTCAACCTTTGTCTATAACTGATTCATTATTGGTATCCAACAAGATCAAAATGTCTAGAATATTCTTGATATTAAAACTTACATCATTATATTAAACAACTCAATAACACTTGACCTTAGATTATACTAGTAAGAATACATAGCTAGAATATTAAAATGAAAAACTTGTTTTACTAAATTCATACTAGAAGATAATTAGTCAACATAATACCTTAAATAACTTGTATATGATCCTTATTGGAATTAACTTGTTACTTTGTTTGAGAACTTTGCTTTTAATTCTTTATCCTCAACTCTGTTACTTCTTCGAAGCAGAGTAGATAAGGGTTAATATTGTTGTTTTGATTATAATCACTAGATGAAAATAGAAAAAATACAAGAACTTTAACTGGAAACAATTGAAATTGAAAACATGTCTGAATACGGTTTTATCATGAACGAGATTAAATCAACTTCATTTGTAATCTCATAATATTACATAGAAATATCATAATACTACACAAAATTTTAGAATAGTCTGTATCAACACATAGTTTAGTACATAATATCACAATCTTACCAAACCAAAATGCCTACTTTATTAATAAATTGAACCCTATTTCAATGTATTTGTACTACCTCATCTAACCAATCAACATAACAACGTCTGGACATAAACTTTACTAAGCATAATACTTAAAATACTCAGATCTAAAACCCTATTGAAACAGAATTTATACTAGAAGCTAATTAATCAAAAAAATACCTGAAATAACTCTTTTATGCTCTTCATCATGATCATGTATTTCAATTGGAGATGATTTTTTGAGAGATTCATAATGAGATTTAATCAAGATTTGATTTGAGGTAGAATGAAGTCGTGATTTCCATAATATGAATCGAAATCAGTTTTTAGGGTTTTTTTTACGGTTTTAATCGACTGATTGGGAAATTTCTCTAGATTTAATCAAGAAAGTTTCTGAAGAAACTTTTAATCAGAATCAAAGGTAATCATAAATGAAAATTTTAATTTTAATCGATGGTATTTTTTCAAAATCGAAGATGAATCGGAATGAAAGGAATTAATTGACAAATTTCAAGGGGATTCGAGTTCTAGGGTTTGAAAGAGAACTTTTTGTTTGAGGAAGAAAGATGTAAAACAGGATGCGATGTGATTCAGGTACCGGGTAACTAAAGCAGATTGACAAGAATAGCCCTCCATGTCCAAGAATTAATCTTCAACTTTGAAATAATTTCAAAATTGCCACCGTGTTCCACCAGCTTTTTTGTTTTAATCTCAGCCCTAAATTATTTATAAAGAGTGGTTTAGATCTTGTCTTCTTGTCTCACAAAATCTTATTGTCTCATATGAACCCAACCCTATATATATATATATATATATATATATATATATATATATATATATATATATATATATATATATATATATATTAAAGCCAAACACAACTCATTGAAAATACGTGTAACCATGCATAACCATGCCTATTAAAAAATTCCTCATGTATGTGGTTTTAAATAGTTTGTAAAACCAAGTTTTCAATGTTTATAATTTATAAATAGTCTGATACTACGTTCCATAGTCTAAATAAACATAAGTTTTATAACAATTTTCACTACAATTTTTTTTTCATTTTATTATAGTAAAACTTTCGAATTATAAACTTATTATTAAGAAAACCGTTTATTCCAAATACATTTATTGAAATCAGAGAAATATAAGAAACGAGGAGTCTTCAATGTTGTTGATGAGGGTGTACAATCCCGCTTTTGCATTCCCACGATCACTGGTAAATATTGAAAAACTTAAACAACTAGGTAAGCACAAAGCTTAGTGAGTTCCCCCCACCCCCCACCCCCCCCCCCCCCCCCAAAAAAAAAAAACATATGATCAACATACAAGCATGCATACTAGGTCCACATCTAACAGACTAGATTACCATTGAGTTTACAACATTAGTCTGGATTGCCTTCCGGCCTACAACTCATGTCTAGTTTATACCTTACTCTCGAGCCCACAACATAGGTTTAGCTTGCCTCTCGGCCCCACAACTTATGCCTAGCTTGCCCCTAGGTTTGTTGGCTTCTGCACAAAGAAACATTGCCTCAACTCACTATTACCATATGTCGACATATAAACAATCAAGGATCAAGTAGGCACACAATACATGCAAATGTCAATCATACAACTCACTACCGCTTACTAGTCCTCTCACAGTACACTGTCTTACTACCAATTAACCTCCATAAACTGCGTAACCATAAGTGACCAGATGTGAGATAGCCACTTGAATAGATGATCCTACTCTGGAGCCACACCCAAACAAGGAACATGCAAGAAAGCCTAGATCACAAGTTCTCAGGCTATCCTACATGACTACATATAGCCCTTAGGGCACTCCACTGAATTATAACCAGTCTACTAGAACTCTAACCAACATACCACTACTACAACATCCTATCATATAAGGATATATACACAGATCTAGCAGATCACTACAGCACAACATCTTATATACCAGGATACAGATCTAACAGATCATCGCAACATAACAACATCCTATATACCAGGATACATATCTAATAGATCATCACAACATAAAAAAATCCTATATACCACGATACATAACCTAGTGGACCGGAATTGGTGCCTTCGACCCACATGCACAATGAGGAAAACTCACCTCACGGTTTGACGAAATAGCCGAACAACACGTTGCTCTGAATACCAACTTTACAGGTCACATATACAACAAACAGTGACCATATCTCAAACCACAACTCAAAATACCCAAAAATTCCCCTAAGTCAAACTTGGTAAAAAAGCCAACGGTTAACAAAAAGTCAAAGTCCAAGGTTACGGAGTGCGCCTAACGTACACAACCTGTTCTCACTCCTTCATTAAACACTTTATCCCTTAAGGCCTTTTGTCTAGAGCTTAGATCTAGACTCAAAACATTGACTTAAGTCATAAAGTTTCCACCTTTATGACTTTCCATGGCTAGAAAAGGTCCAAAAAGCTAAAACCCTAACTTATTAATCCATTAACACATCATAACTCTTTCATGGAAGGGATAGAAGGACCAATATCACATTTTTATGGGTTATAATAGCTCCATAATGATAAATTTTCCAACTTTTTCCATTAGGATTGTCTAAACAAATAGGATCTAGTCATTAAGTCTCAAATAGACCAAAAATGCATCTTTCTCAACCTAATTTATTAAGTCTAAGTCTCCAACCTTCATATCCGAATCAATATGATGTTTAGATAGATAAAGTTTCCAACTTTATCTATAATAAGGTCATAAACTTTCAAGATCTAAACTTTATGCACTAAAGTGACCAAGAGCCCATAATACCCAAAACTAGCTAGATCTAACCTCCAAAAGAAATATCGACGTGAACAAGGTATGGGTCTAAAAGATCCAATGCATCCAATACTTCTCCACTGAGCTCCTTCTTCTCTAAGATGCACCAAGAACACTCAAAGCACTTAAAAATTCAAGTACGTCACAAATATGGCTAGGGTTTCAAAATTAGGGTTAAAGAGGATGGAGGCTGGAGGTAATAATGGTTTGGAATGAGTTAAGGTCTTTAAATAGGGTCCAAGACCCAAATATTAGGTTTTGCATCAGGATTGCATACACCTAATGTTCTCCTAGTACCCCCAGTGTACCAATTTGAACCTTTACGATTAGCCATACCTAGTACGCCCAACGTACACCCTGTATGCCCAGCGTACCCGCCTTAACCCAAAACCTTCTTAACTTCTAATGATCATAACTTCTTCGTTCCAACTCCGTTTTCGATGATCTTTGTATTTACGGAAAGGTTTTGAAGAGCCCTACAATATTATCCAGATATATTTGACTAAAAAATTCTCGAATAAGAATCCATATTGCATGCAAGAACTCGGCCTATGACTTTCCCATACACAGTTCAAGGATTAAATCCCTTAACCACCATTACCTTCTTTCACAAAGACTAAACTTTACCTCCTAAAGGCCCAAAGCCTTTACACAATTTACTTCCGGACCACGACCCTAAAATAAGAAATGACAGGAAACATGATGTTATAAGTGTGTTCAAAAATACAAAAGTAACAATTCATATCAAAATAATAGCCCAAGTATATACATTACAACTTAATGTCTTCAAAAGTCCTATGCTTTTTATCTTCAGTCTTCTCTAAGTACTTATATGAAAACATGTAAAAATATTGTTGGATTAAGGTGTCTTATCCAGTACCTAAATTGATATATTCTTATAATTAGAAGGAAAGTGTAGTGAATTATGAGCATTTGATTTGGCATGCAGAATTGTAAGAACACAAATAACACAGTGATTTGGGTGCTAAAAGATGTATTCGATCATCATGAGGAGATTAAAAAAAGGGACTAGATCTAGTCTACATAATTAACTCACTCAAAACTCTATATGAACTACATCTCTCGAGCACACTCCATAAGTGGTATGCAACCCACTATATATAGTATAACGCCCGTAGATCCGGGCTAGTCAATTTTGAGGCAATAAGTGTCGAAAATGACTTTTCAGCAAAAGATTATTTATAATAAATAGTATTAACCAAGTTATAGTATATGTTACAAGGTTTCCGTACATATAAAGAGCGCCGAAATCTGAGTTATAATGAAGAATTTATGACCCGTCGAAGTTTAGCGATGGAACCGGCACGACACCGCGAAGTCGTAAATAGTGAATTTATGATAGAGTGAATTTTAGCCTTAGTAATCTAAATGAAAGTCGTAGAATATGTTAACCTGAGAACGTCTATAAAAAGAACGCACAAATCTGACTTCTTATGACGAAGTTATGATTTTTCGAAGTTTCGGCTTAGCGATGTACAACCCGAAGTTCGAGTATTAGATCGGGCGGTTTTTAGCCGACACAACCTAAACGAGAATCGAATATCTCATTATTATTAGTTTAACGATAAAAAGACAGACGAAAATGGACATCGGATGAAGAAGTTACGAGATTTTAACGCACCAATCCTGTCCCGGCCTGTTAAAAATATAACTTTAAAAATAAATTCAAAATTAGCCGACGGAGTCTAAACAAAAGTTGTAGAGTACGTCTCCACCTACGCGTGGATATAAAGAACGTAAAAAACGGAGTTCATATGAACGAGTTACAAATTATAATAGCATATTTATTTATTAAAATAAAGTATAAATCATACATACGTACACACACACACACACACATATATATATATATATATATACACACACATATGTATATATCATTAGAAAGGTATCGACGATGAGGTGATTATAAGACTAATGTTGAGTTCTTTCAAAATTAGTTTAGTACAAATATCATTAAATCCATTTAAAATAGTATTATAGAGGGGTGTTTAGTTGTTTATATAACTAAAAGACCATTAAGTAATTATGGAGGGTAGTTTTTGAAAATTCAATTAGTATAAATAAGAGCCTAGGGATCTCATATTTCTTGCACCATTCTCTTGATTCAAGAGTCTCTCTCCTTATCCCCCGAGCATTTCAGTCTCTCGTGATTCGACTTCTCTTTATGTAGTTTTTAGTATAGTAAGGTGAGCGCTGAAGCGCTGCATGAATCTTTCTTAGAAAGACTCAGCGATGAAGTTCTGCCCTGCAGAGCCCGACTCCTAGCTAAAATCCCCTTGTTAGTAAGTTATGCTTACCCTATTTTAATATAGCTTATATTTAAAATTAATATAGTTATTGTGAACTTATAATAAATATTTGAGCTATTATTATGACTTATATAAGTGTCGTTATAATATCTTTTTATCTACTCGCGGTACGAGGAATCTGGTTTAAAGGGCCGCATAGGATTGTTGGATTTCAGAAGTGCTATACGCCAAAATGGTCCAGCCGTCCAGTGTTTTATGTCTGGCCCCTGTCTGTACATAGTGGTTGGAAATTATTGTTTAAATGCTTATATAATAATAATAAGAAGAATAATAACTAGTCACGGTAAATATTAAACTAAAATCTAGTGGTAATAATACTAGGTTTCGTTGAAGGAAATTATTTTAAAGTAAACGAAGCGTTGTCCGAGTACCGAGTCACCACCTTCTCAAGTGAGTGCATAGTTACTTTCATCTTACACATAGATATGAAGTATTTTATATAAATTACGTGCTATGTGTGCATATTATATGAGTACTTGTTGTCCATGCTAAATGACCGATTTTTTACATGTTTTAAATGATTTAAACTGTATATGTATTTTATATCTACGATAATTTTGGCGTAAACATGGGTAGATATAATAGATGGAATATGAGTTGAATGATGAGTTGAGAGGTGTTATAGACCACGAGGCGAGGGTGAGAGGTGGACGATGTGAGAAGCCTTTTTCCCAAATGATGGCCCCATCATTCAGCAGAGTATGGATGACAACCACGGACTATTCTAGACAATCCAGTGGAACACTAGCAGGCTCGCAACCTGTAGGTGCTGTGAATGATGTGTTCACCCAGTGTACTCTAAACCCTGGTGATCATGCAGACTTGATGCCTAAACCTTGGTGATCATGCAGACTTAATGCCTAAACCCTGGCGACTATGCAGACTTAGTGCCCATTGTGTAAACCGTGGCAACGATGGACTTTGTGCCGATTCCTTAGGATGATCCTTAGGAATGAATGAACGAGGAATAACTTATTCTTAGGGTAGATCCTTAAGATTAAAGAAGATAATGGGGATGGGTAATTGGGTTGATTGTTTGATTGTTTAAACATAATAATTATATTATTGGGGGTTTAAAACCCTATGTACTCACCAGGTTTCCCAACATGACCCACTCAGTTTATTTATATCATAGGTGTTGATATGAAGTCACATTACACTGAGAGATTTAAAGAGATGTAGATCACTAGTGTAAATAAATGTAAGTTCTGTTTATGCTTATATTTTTGTATTAACGATGACATCCCAAACGTTTTTAAATGAATAAAATACGTTTCTTCGAAAATGTTTTAATAACGTATTTATCATATTTTTCTGGGAACAAATTCCGCAACATTTTTATTAAAAGAAGTACTTTGATTTTTATAAAGCATAAACAAAATCGGTCTTTTCTGGCCGTGAGAATGGGGATGTCACATATAGGGGTGATAACATGTCTCTTTCTCTCACTCTCATGTCACAAGGCATCAATCCCATATGAAAGTAGGTTTTCAAGTCAAGCCATTACAAAGTCACTCCATGTATAACTTTGCATCCTAACATTTCCCCACTTAAAATTGGGAATGGATGACTCGGCTTTAATCTTCCAAAATGAGCAACTTCACAAACGAAACCTCAAGCGTGACAAATGTAGAAATGAACATCAAATCTTCAATTCTTCGATGATTTTCCAATACGGGTTCTAGAGTGTGAGTCCTTATAAACCGAGCATCAAAAGGTAATTTGTAGTATCAAAATCTCTACAAACAATTACCTGAATTTGAGCATAAAAGCACACCCAAAAAATCTTCATTATGTCCAAACCCATCATGAAACGAAAAAACCCAAATCATTTCAGAATTTCAAATTGAATCACTTCATAAACTTCTCTTTCTCAAGGTCACATCGGTCTTTAAATCCGCGTAACATGAAAAATTCACAACTTTTGAATTCTCATATTAAATTATCTCTCCCTTTTTTTAATCGAAAAATGATTATAAAACCGAAAAATGAATGAGAAAGCACTTAATTCGGAATTTTCTATACAAAACTCCCCCTTGACAAATAGCATAAACATTTTGCATAAATCCAGAAAATCCAAAAATATCAAAATTTTCAAATTTGATACTTCTCGGACCGCCTTTGACTTAAAATTCGAAAAAAAACGGATAGAAACTGTCAATTTCAGCAATACACAGGGACCCGTTGCGCCCAAACAGCCTCAAATATGAAACTTTAAAGTGTCAATTCGCATCAACTGCAGGGATCTGATTAAAAAATTCTTCCCATTTCACAAAATTTTAGCCCAATGTCGAAACTGGGTAATTTCTGCCAACTTGCTTAAACTGCAGGTATTCGAAATGAAAATTCAACATTCTTCACAGTTTATGACCCCCATGTCGAAAGTGGGTATTTTCTGCCAATTCACTAAAAGTGTGAGGATTCGAAGCAAACATTTTCCTTTCTTCCCGACTTCGCTTTTCAGATGCGTATCTAAGGAATGTCACAAATCGAAATAGTTATCCATAGATCGAACAACTCCCTTGACCATATTTCGAAATTGTGTAGATGTAAACCACTTGGGTTGTGGTGACTTGGTAAGGCATGTGGAAGATATGGTGGGTAACCTATTGACCCATGTTCAAATCCTGGCACTACTAAGCCCTTGTGGCCATGGAGGTTCGCCTGCAGTGACTCCAGGGCATGAGGCAAAGCCTCATGTTTGCAGCGGGGGATTAGTCGGTGCGCGAAAGCTGGCCCGGAAACCCTCGTTAGGGAAGTTCCCTTTCCAAAAAAAATTGTGTAGATGTCAAAAGCATTTGACCCCAAACAATGAAGTTCGACCATCAAACTCAAAACGCGATCTTAGATGCGAATTAAATTCATACTCGATTGTTGCGTGTCAAAATTGTTGGGTGTACATTGAACAACTCCAATCACACATCGAACGACTCCAACTTGGTACCACACAAAGGTGATTTCGACCCCAAATTGGTTGCCAGATGCAAACGAGAAGGTTAGTAAAAGTGTTCGACTTCCAAAAAACTTTCAATTCAATTCAATGACTTCAAAGCATTATCGACTCAAACTCCAATCTGGATAATTCGACATCAAGCTGATCACCACAAGTCGAAACTGATTTCGACACCAATTAACCCAAGCAACATATCTCGACCCAAATATTTTCCATTCGACCATGAACCCAGACTTTCATACTCAGATGCAAATTCGATTCACCCTTATTTTCAGTTGTCAAAATTGTAAGTTGCACATCAAACTCAATCAATTTTTCATTCTCCCTACAACCATACACATCGAACACGATCCGTCAGTACTCAAAATCATGTTTGATGCGAACGACCAAAACCAGTCAAAATCCAATCGACTCTAAGTAACCAACTCCAAATTCAATTTGACCCTATATATCGAAATTGTCACACCCCGAACCGTCAGAACAGACGGCAGAAACATCCGGGGCCGGGTGACGTCATGCGTAGTATCACAACAATCGTATCATAGCAATCAAAGTAAACACAGCCATTACATTACAAAAAGAATATTTACATCTGTTTGAAAACATAGTTTATATACATCAGTATATAACAAAAGTAAGAGTCGAGACTCTAAAATGCTCCGTCTTCTCCAAAAGCTGGCAAGGGTACCTGTCTATCGTTGTCATGAGAATACAAGCGGTTTTGAAAACGTATCAGCATAAATCTGGTGAGTTCATAAGCATGTTTTTGTATTGAAAACTAGTAATTGAATTTGTACAAATGATTTCTTTTCATTATAAGTAAAATATCGTTTGTATCAAAACCCTGGTCAATCACCACTAAGTAAAATGTGTTACGTTTGAAAACCCTGGCTACCACCAGTAAGTGATGTATGTTCTTTAAAAAAAAAGCCTGGCTATCACCAGTTTGTAAGTTAATTTTATTACTTAAAATAAAACCAAAGGTTGTATCCATGGAATACCCTCCAGTGTAGTAAGTAGGTAGTCTTATCAATTAAAATAAAACTACTGAAGAAGGAAATTCCTGTAAACAAAGGTTAGTTGATACTATTGTGAGTTCGTATAACCATGCTAATATGACTGATGACCTCCATGACGTTTCTTCAGGCGTCGGATGTTACAAAATTTGTCACCCCAGGCACGTCTGCCTAACTGTAGCTAACAGTTCAGGTGTGGGATTGTCGGTCTCGAATAAATCTATTCACAAATCTCACGCTCTCCCTCCAGGAGACTCTGGTTATACTAAAAGTAGAGGATTTACTAGTACCCCGAAGGGTACTATGAAGAAGGTCTCACAATCCTGTATTTACTAGTTTATGTGTTGTTCTCGTGTTCGAAATCATTTGTATACGGTGTAGAGTATAAATAGTTATACGCAAAGATAATTATTTAGTGAGTTACTCCTATTATCTGTATGTAATAATAGATAAACTAAATCTATCATAGTTTATGTGTTTGAATTTATATGTAGTTTGAATATGTAAAACCGGTAATGAATTTCCCAAACTATACCTATTATAGTTTGACTGGTGTGTTATGATCATGTATTGTTCTGAAAAACTATGCAATTATGTTTAGAAAACGTCCCTTATGCTCCGCATATTACAAAAGGGATAAAGTATCTAAATGTTTGATTTAAGATCGTTGTAATTGCATTAGTTTTTTTTAAGTTGTGAAAACTTTTATGTTTGGCTTGTATTCACCTGAAAACGTTTTAAAAACTACAAAAACATAGTGGTATGAACTCACAGTTTAACGTAAGATTCGAGTGTATGATTGATATGGATGTTGAGTGTTAACTGATGTTTCATATTCAAATGGATCCTATTAACATATAGTAATGCATGTATGTATTAGATTAGGGTATTTCATGACGCAACATGACGGGAAATCACCCTAACGACCTGGAAATGCTTGAACTAAGTGTCGGAACCATATATAATCGAATGAGGGAGGTGTACGGGCACCCTTTGGGTGTGTATGGCCCATGAGTGTACGACCATAAACGCATGATGGGGAGTGTTTTTGAGGTGTTTCCATGGTCCTACAAGCATCCAAGGAGTGGTTCTAGAACCCACACTTAGTGGTTTTTGCAAGTTTAAAGCCAAATATGAGCATTAAAGTTGGTGTAAGGCCATAAGAGTGTGTGTGCGGCCGTACGTAGGAGTGTGCGGTCGTACATAGGGGTGTGCGGCAGTACACTCTTTATCTATGCCCAAAATGTCGATTTTTAGGTGTTTCAAGGCTAATACCAAGTCCGACTATTAGAAAGGGACCAAACTCTCACTTTGGAGAGTCTTTAAGGTGTGTACGGACACCTTATTAAGGTGTGCAGCCGTACACCTTCAAAGGATGAAGAACATGATGAATTAAGGCTTAGATCAAGAGTTATTACAAGTATAACAAGCTAAATGATGGAATACTAACATTTTTGAAGCCTTTCGAGGGTCCTTAGATGAATATTCTAGAGAGAGAAAGTAGAGTGCAGCCAAAAAGGGAAAAGAATGAATGAAGGGGTCTCCCTCTATATATAGAGGTGAGTGTGAGGCTGAGGAGTGGGTGTGCGGCCGCACACCCGTGTGTACGGTCGTACACTCCTCCCAAGAGGGTGTATGAACCGAATGTGGTGCTATTACTTGGTATTACTCGACCTAAAACCCAAAATTATATAGTACTAGGATTAGAATACTTGAACAAGCCCTTAAACGATGTTAAAAGGTGACGGAATCGAGTTTAATATTGATATAACTGACCAATTGTACAAGTTAGAAGTTTCGAGTTGTCACATCATCCCCCCATTAGAGGGAATTTCGTCTCGAAATTCAAGAATAAAGACACAAATGATGGATTTGGAAAAAGATGGGGGTACTTCTGTTTCATTGAATCCTCGCGCTCCCAAGTGAATTCAGGTTCCCGCTTGGCATTCCAATGAACCTTCACTATCGGGATGCGACTTTGCTTTGTTCGTTTGACCTCCCGATCCATGATTTCGATTAGTTCCTCCACGAAGTTGAGGTTCTCGCTGATTTCAATCTCATCGAGAGGGGTTACGAGGGTCTCGTCAGATAAACACTTTTTAAGATTCGAGATGTGAGAGACGGGATGGATGTTACTAAGTTGTTGAGGTAAACGGAGTTTGTATGCTATGGGAGCGATCCCAGCAAGGATCTCAAATGGTCCTATGTATCTTGGATTTAGCTTTCCATGCTTTCCAAAGTGTATCATGCCCTTCCAAGGCGAGACCTTCAGCAGAACACGGTCTCCGACCTGGAACTCCAAGGGTTTTTTTGGTTTATCGGCGTAGCTCTTTTGTCTATCTCGTGAGGCTTTTAGTTGTTCCCGAATATGTACCATATTTTATGTGGTTTCGCGGATGATTTCTGGGCTGGTGAGAGTGCTATCAGAGACTTGCCCCTTGGCTAGCTGCGTGTCGCCCACCTCAGCCCAGCACAGAGGGGATCTGCACTTGGAGCCATAGAGGGCTTCGAACGATGCAACCTTAATGCTGGTATGATAACTGTTGTTGTAGGAAAACTCGACCAAGGGAAAATGGGGGTCCCACGACTTACTGAAATCGATGACACATGCTCTCAACATGTCTTCCAAAGTCTAGATGGTTCTCTCACTCTGCCCATTTGTCTGAGGATGGTAAGTTGTGCTCATATCCAGCTTAGTTCCAAGAGCCTTCTGTAGTGACTGCCAAAACCTCGAAGTGAACTTGCTATCTCAGTCAGAGATAATGGACACGGGCACACCGTGCAGTCGAACTATCTCTTAAATGTAGATCTACGTGAGTCTCTTCATTTTGAAAGTCTCCTTGATTGGCAGGAAGTGAGCGGATTTTGTCAATTGGTCGACTGTTACCTAGATGGTATTGTACCTACTCGAAGATCTGGGTAATTTAGTGATGAAATCCATAGTAATCCTCTCCCACTTTCACTCAGGTATTTCTGGCTGTTGAAGCAAACATAATGGCTTCTAATATTCGACCTTCACCTTGGCGCAAGTCAGACACTCGCCCATGAAGGTAGTGATCTCCGCTTTCATGTTTGGCCACCAATATAGTTTCTTGAGATCAAGGTGCATCTTATCCGACCCTAGGTGAACGGAGTATCTAATTTTTTGAGCTTCGTTCATGACAACCTCTCGGTAACCCCCAAACTTTAGGGTCCAGATCCGGTTCATGAAATAATATACTCCGTCTCCCTTGACCTCTAAGTTTTTCTCCATTCCTCTCAAGGCTTCATCTGCCACGTTCTCTGGTTTTAGGGCTTCTAGTTGAGCCTCTCTAATTTGTGCAGATAAGTGGGAATGGATAATCATGGTTAGTGCTTTCACACTGCGACCTGAGTACTCTTTCCGGTTGAGGGCATCTGCTACCACATTAGCCTTGCCGGGATGGTAGCGTATTTCGCACTCGTAATCACAGAGTAGCTCTACCCATCGCTGTTGTCTCATGTTTAACTCTTTCTGATCGAAGATATGCTGTAGACTCTTGTGATCGGTGAATATGGTGCACTTGGTTCCATAAAGGTAATGTCTCCATATCTTCAATGCGAAGACCACTACTCCCAATTCCAGATCGTGAGTTGTATAATTGACTTTGTGTGCTTTCAGCTGTCCCGAGGCATAAGCAATAACTTTTCCTCATTGCATGAGCACACAGCCTAGGCCCTGATTGGATGCATCACAGTAGACAACGAAGTCCTCCGTCCCTTCGGGTAGAGACAGGATAGGTGCACTACATAGGGCCTGCTTCAATGTTTGGAACGCAATGTCTTTTTTTTCACTCCAACAAAAGGGTACACCTTTCTGAGTAAGAGTGGTTAAAGTTTTGACAATTCTGGAGAAGTTTTGGATAAACCTGCGATAATAGCCAGCGAGACCCAAGAATTGACCGATTTCTGTGGGTGTCTTTGGTGATGACCAGTTCTCTACCGTCCTTATTTTGGAAGGGTCCACTTGTATGCCTTCCTCGCTTACCATGTGACCTAGGAAAGTTACCTTTCGAATCCAAAATTCGCACTTGAAGAATTTCGCGTATAGTTTCTCCATCCTTAGAGTTTCCAACACCAATCTCAAGTGTTGTCTGCGATCTTCCTCGCTTCTGGAATAGAAAAGTATATCATCGATGAATACGATTACAAACTTGTACAAGAAAGAACGGCACACATGATTCATTAGGTCCATTAATACCGCCGGTGCGTTGGTTAGACTGAAGGGCACTACTATGAACTCGTAGTGACCATATCGAGTCCGAAATGTTGTTTTAGGAACATCACTCTCGTGGACTCGTAGCTGATGATACCCTGATCTTAGCTCTATTTTTGAGAAGTAGATGGCTCCTTGAAGTTGATCGAAGAGGTTGTCGATTCGAGGAAGAGGGTAACGGTTTTTGACGGTGAGCTTGTTCAGTTCGTGGTAGTCGATGCACATCCGAAAAGATCCATCCTTCTTTTTCACAAACAGGACCGGAGCTCCCCAGGGCGAGGAACTCGGTCTGATGAATCCTTTACTAAGCAGCTCGTTGAGCTGACTGGATAACTCTTGCATTTCTGCTGGCGCTAGGCGGTAAGGGGATTTAGCTACGGGGGTAGCTCCAGGGATTAAGTCGATGCGAAAAATGACTTGGCGCTCTGGAGGAAATCCCGGAAGCACTTCGGGAAAGACATCGGGAAAGTTGAAGACTTCAGGGATGCTCTCGAGGTCTTTAACTTCCTGCTTCTCGTTTATGACGTGGGCTAGGAATGTATGACACTCATTTCGTAGAAGTTTTCAGGCCTTGATACATGAAATGATACGGAGGTTTGAACTGAATTTATCACCATAAACCCTGAGGGTTTCACCAGAAGGAAGATTAAGACGAATAGCTTTTTAATAATAAAGGATATCAGCACGATTTGGGCTCAACCAATCCATGTCTATGATGACATCGAAGCTCTTTATGGAAATCAGCATAAGGTCGATTAGAAAGGAGTGATCGTTTGGGGTAAGGGTACAACCGCAAAATATATCATTAGTGCCCTCTTTCTCACCGTTAGTAATCTCAACGGTAAATGTTTCAGTTAAGGGTTGAGGTTTATGTTTGAGAAGGTGTTTGAATGCATGACTAACAAAACTTCTCTCCGCACCAGAATCGAAAGAATACATGCATAAGAGTTGTCGAGGAGGAACATACCCGTAACAACTATGAGATCTGCAACTGCCTCCTCTTGTCCCATAACTAGTACTCTCCCTGCATTTCCAGTTGTAATTGCTTTTGGGGCAGTTTCACCTATAATGCCTGACTTCCCCACAGCCATAACAAGCTTGACCAACACCTGCTCCACAGGTCTAATTGGTTAGTTGCACTGATGTTCTGCAGCCTCGAGTCGTGTGACCCTTCTTGCGACAATTGTTGTCGGGTTGCGGTGATGGCAACTAGACTTGCTGAACCATGGGAGGGTACCCGTGTATCCACTGGTAGGTGCTTGAGTTGCAGGAGCAGCGGCACAAGTAGTAGCAGCATGGACTGCCACCACATGTTGTTTCTTGG
The DNA here is from genome assembly GCF_052625555.1 of Lactuca saligna. NCBI lineage: Eukaryota > Viridiplantae > Streptophyta > Magnoliopsida > Asterales > Asteraceae > Lactuca > Lactuca saligna. The sequence continues at coordinate 33,436,089 of NC_136424.1, forward strand.
AAGGATCCTGCGAAGATTGTCCCTTTCGCTGCTTCCAGAACTTTCTCTTCTTGCCACTCCCTTTCGTTGGTTTGGGAGTGGCTGTCACTTTATCAAGATCAACCTCGTGATCTATGAGAGTATGTGCCAGGCACTTGGCACTGTCAAAAGTGATTGGCCTGGCAGCCAAGACATTTCCTTGAGTTGGGGGCGTCAATCCCCAAATGTATCTCTCTATCTTCTTGCTTTTCGGGGTGACCATTCCCGGGCAAAGAAGTGCTAGGTCTTTAAACCAAGAAGTGTAGGCAACATTGTTCCATAGCTTATCCTCCAGCTTATGCATCTCGCCCCATAGGCAATACTCAGTGAGTATGAGCTCCTTCAAGCTCTCCCATCCCATAGCATTTGCTACAGGTAGGGTTAGGGATTTGACTCGACCATTCCACCAGGTCAACGGTCTGTTGGTGAAAGTGCAAGCGGCAAATTTCACCTTGTTTGCTTCAGAACAAGAGCAAATTTCGAAGATAGACTCGATCTTTTCGAACCATCGAGTCAGGGAAATAACACCTCCATTATTGTCGAAGGATGTAGGTTTTGCATTCATGAAGTCCTTATAAGTGCACTCCTTCTAGTTCCCTTGTATGCCATTATGATTTTGGGAATGAATACCACTCCCGAAACCACCAGAGCCGTTAGGGTTAATCTGTGACAAAGCGGCAGTCACAACGACAGTAACAGTTGCCTGAAACATAGCGGGATCGAATTGAGGAGGTGGTGGTGGCGTTGGATCCATCGAGGAATTGTTGTTCTTTTTGTTGAGTCTTTTCTTTAGAGGCATCTTGTTCTATATCAGGAAGAAGAAGATGGGTAAGTCCCTTAGACTTTCGAATCAAGAGATATAAATCGAGGTATATCTCTATATGTTAGATAAAGTGTTCTATTAAGCGATAAACAAGGAAGAGTTACTAATGCAAGTAAACTATCGCTAAGCAATAATGAGTAGCAACACTTAGAATGAATCTCTACAATGTATTCGGATCTAACTAAAATACTCCTATAGTAATTTAAGTTGTTTAGTTTGTTCTCACGATATCTTGTTGTATGGATACTTGGTAAGTTTTAGGCATGCTGCAACACCACAGTCACTCCTAAGCACATGTTGGTTATGTCTCGAGTAAATATAGTTATCAGGCTATATTGACCCTAGACATGATTACATAACTGCCCAGGTTAACCGCAGTGTCCAACATCCAGATATTTTTGTTTTGTTCTACACATGATATTGTTTATGGTATGTGGGTATACTTGTATACTTTTCGTAAAATACTTATATTTTAAAGGTATACTTTTAGTTTAGAGCGCTCCGTCCCCTTATTGTTTATAGTTGTATACCATGTAAGGTTCGATGTACTTAGTTCACTATAAACAATAGCTCTGATACCAATCTGTCACACCCCCGAACCGTCAGAACAAACGACGGAAACGTCCGAGGGAGGGTGACGTCATGCGTACTATCACAACAATCGTATCATAGCAATCAAAGTAAACACAGTCATTACATTACAAAATGAATATTTACATATGTTTGAAAACATAGTTTGTATACATCAGTATATAACAAAAGTAAGACGAGACTCCAAAATGATCCGTCTTCTGCAAAAGCTGGCAAGGGTACCTGTCTATCGTTGTCCTGAGAATACAAGCGGTTTTGAAAACGTATCAGCATAAAGCTGGTGAGTTCATAAGAATGTTTTTGTATTGAAAAATAGTCACTGAATTTGTACAAATGATTTCTTTTCATTATAAGTAAAATATCGTTTGTATCGAAACCCTGGTCAATCACCGGTAAGTAAAATGTGTTATGTTTGAAAACTCTGGCTACCACCAATAAGTGATGTATGTTCTGTAAAAAAAAAACTTGGCTATCACCAGTTTGTAAGTTAGTTTTATTACTTAAAATAAAACCAAAGGTTGTATCCCTGGAATACCCTCTTGTGTAGTAAGTAGGTAGTCTTATCAATTAAAATAAAACTACTGAAGAAGGAAATTCTCGTAAACAAAGGTTAGTTGATACTATTGTGAGTTTGTATAACCATGCTAATATGACTGATGACCTCCGTGACGTTTCTTCAGGCATCGGATGTTACAAAATTTTCACCCCAGGCATGCCTGACTAACTGTAGTTACCAGTTCAGGTGTGGGGTTGTCGATCCCGAATAGATCTATTCACAAATCTCACGCTCTCCCTCCATGAGACTCTGGTTATATTAAAATTATATGATTTACCAGTACCCCGAAGGGTACTATGAAGAAGGTCTCACAATCCTGTATTAACTAGTTTACGTGTTGTTCTGTTGAACTCGTGTTCAAAATCGTTTGTATACGGTGTAGAGTATAAATAATTATACGCAAAGATAATTATTTAGTGAGTTACTCTTGTTTTCTGTATGTAATAATAGATAAACTAAATCTGTCATAGTTTATGTGTTTGACTTTATACGTAGTTTGAATCTGTAAAACTGGTAATGAATTTCCCAAACTATACCTATTATAGTTTGACTGGTGTGTTATGATCATGTATTGTTCTGAAAAACTATGCAATTATGTTTAGAAAACGTCCCTTATGCTCCGCATATTACAAAAGGGATAAAGTATCTAAATGTTTGATGTAAGATCGCTGTAATTGCATCAGTTTTTTTAGGTTGTGAAAACCTTTATGTTTGGCTTGTATTCCCCTGAAAACGTTTTAAAAAACTATAAAAGCGTAGGGGGTACGAACTCACAGTTTAACGTAAGATTCGAGTGTATGATTGGTATGGATGCTGAGTGTCAACTGATGTTTCGTACGCAAGTGGATCCTATTAACATATGGTAACACATATATGTATTAGATTAGGGTATTTCATGACTCAACATGATGGTAAATCACCTTAAGGACCTGTAAATGCTTGAACTAAGTGTCGGAACCATATATGATCGAACGAGGGAGGTGTACGGCCACCCTTTAGGTGTGTACGACCATGGGTGTACGGCCCATGAGTGTACGGCTGTACAATCATGATGGGGAGTGTTTTTGAGGTGTTTCCAAGGTCCTACAAGCATCCAAGGAGTGGTTCTAGGTCCCATACTTGGTGGTATTTGCAAGTTTAAGGCCAAATATGAGCATTAAAGTGGGTGTAAGGCCATAAGAGTGTGTGTGCGGCTGTACATAGGAGTGTGTGGCCGTACAGAGGAGTGTGCGGCCGTACATAGGGGTGTGCATCCTTACACTTTTTATCTATGCCTAAAATGTCGATTTTCATGTGTTTCAAGGCTAATACCAAGTCCGACTAGTATATAGGGGCCAAACTCTCACTTTGGAGAGTCTTTAAGGTGTGTATGGCCACCTTATGAAGGTGTGCAGCCGTTCACCTTCAAAGGATGAAGAACATGATGAATTAAGGCTTAGATCAAGAGGTCTTACAAGTATATAACAAGCCAGATGATGGAATACTAACGTTTTTGAAGCCTTTGGAGGGTCCTTAGATGAAGATTCTAGAGAGAGAAAGTAGAGTGCAACCAAAAAGGGAAAAAAATGAATGAAGCGGTCTCCCCTTATATATAGAGTTAAGCGTGAGGCTGAGGGGTGGGTGTGCGGCCGCACGCCTGTGTGTACAGCCGTACACCCCTCCCAAGAGGGTGTATCGCCCGAATGTGGTGCTATGACTTGGTATTACTCGACCTAAAACCCAAACTTTGATCGTAATAGGCTTAGAATACTTTAACAAGCCCTTAAACGGTGTTAAAAGGTGACAAAATTGAGTTTAATATTGATATAACTGACTAATTTTACAAGTTAGAAGTTTAGGGTTGTCACATCGAAATCAACTCCTCTCAACTCCAAGACTTCATCAGTCGAAATCAATATTGACCACAAGGCGTTCGATTTCCAAACCATTTTCAAGATGCAAAAAAGAACTCTAGTAACAGTGGTTGACACCAAGAACACTAACCCAATCAATTTCGAAATAAGATTGCAATCAAATACAATTTCGACACCAAACAACACGTGTTCTACTTCTATCAAACCAATTTCAACCTTCAATCCACTGAATCAATGTTTGAGAATATGATTTTGACTTTTCGATTTTAATAGTCAACAAACACAAAATTCATGATTCTAACATTGATTTTAAGATCAAATAGAGATTATTCAGTTGTTCTTTATCATCTTCATCTGTTCTTGATCGCGTTCTCCAAAACCAAAGAATCAAGTGATAATTCTCAATTTGAACTTGATCATAAACGAATCGTAATCAAACAAATCATACAAAATCGATTCACAAGTCCAGATTCACAAACAACACTAATCGATTATTAGGAAGGTTGAAACGAAAACGAAAAATCACAATCGAAATATATAAACAAGGCAAGAACATCAAAATGCATAATCATGTAAGCAGATGACGAACCAAAGTGATTTAAAGTCAAACATTGGATTTAATGATTTTTAGGCTCAACCAATGATGATATCGGATCGAAAGAATTATGGGCTCAAGATAGTCATGAAAAACAACAAATACGAAATATATGGGCTCAAATTGGATTAATGAACAATGAACAGTAATTGATTGTTTTTAGGCTAGATTTTTTATTCAAATGAACAATTGCAATCGAGAATTGAATCAAAAATAAGAAAATTGGATCAGATTGGGCTTGATCAATGAAAAAAATTATTGGATCATAACATTGGGTTTCGAAAAATATTGATCCGCTGAGTCGAAATGATAAAAAATTCAATAACGCAAGAACGAATCAAATAGATTTGGAGAGATCATCGGGAGACTCACCATAAGCGTTCAAATTGTGTTAAATGTCGCCAAATCGAGAACCGTTTCTTTAAAAATCACTTTGATCTTTGAAGGACCGCTTTGATACCAAATGTAGTGAATTATGAGCATTTGATTTGGCATGCGGAATTGAAAGAACACTAGATCTAGTCTACATAATTAACTCACTCAACACTCTTTATGAACTATATCTCTCAAGCACACTCTACAAGTGGTATGCAATCCATTATATATATGGAGGTGCTAACATCTCTCTCTCTCTCTCTCATATACACACACACACACTCACTCACACATACACTCTATCTCTCTCTTTCTCATGTCACAAGGCATCAATCCTACAAGTGGGTCTTTAAGTCAAACCATTACAAAGTTACTCCATGTATAACTTTGCACCCTAACAGGAAGTCCTTTTCGGGTTTCCCTCATAATTAGAACTTGATTATAATGACATTTATAAAGAGATGATGATTTATTATATTATTATATGATTAATAAAATGATTGGAAATTATGAGGAAATGATTTGTTAGTATATTAATTGGAAATTTACAATTGGTTTATTAATTTATTATTTGATTAATAAAATAATATGAGATCAATTGTTAAAATAATTGATTTTTTAATTCATATTGTTAATAGATTAATATGAAATCAATTAGAAATTATTAATTATTAATCATAATTAATCTGGAATTAATTTTTGATTAATTGGAATTGATTAAAGGTGTTATGGATGAATTGCAATTATTCAATAGTTGAACAAAAGAAACAATTCTAGAACCATCCAAGGGGTGGACGGTTTTGGGAGCCTCCTTGGGTTTCCATAAGTCTCTTGGATGCATATAAAGAAAGGATTTGGATTGGGATTAAAAAATCATTCAAATCATGTTTGGCCCCTAAGTTACCTAAGCTATAAATAGGACCCATTGTGACCTTAATTTCGTTCATGCACTTCCCATAAGCCTTAGGAACAAATTTTTTCCTCTCTTCATCTCTCCTCAAATGTCTTCTAGTTATAGGGTCTGGGTATAAGCCATTAGAGACATCTAAGCTTTTGGTGCTTTCTTTCTAAGGAACTTCAAGGGGATTTGATTTGATTATTTTCTATAGTAATCTAAAGGTATGTAACCCTAATATTTATGTTAGTTTCGATTTTCATAGCCTCTCTCTAAGGTTTTCTGATGTTTATAACTTATTGCTATCAATAGAGAAAACATAGATCCTTTCTAGGTTGCATGTGAACTTATGGGTTTAAGTGTTTTTTCCACCACATGATTTTTTTTATAACTTAGAAAACCCATAAAAATAAAAGTGTTATGTTTGTAAATTCTATTAAGTATAACCTGTTGGATTAGGTGCCTAAGCCCATAACTATAATTGGTATGTACTTTAATTGATAGCAGCACAGTCCTTTTGGGTTGCCATCAAACCTAGCAAGTGGACAAGGAAATTATGAAAGGAGAGAGATTAATTTATTATGAGATTAATAAATTAATATAAATGATTTATTAATATGTTATGAAAATAATATATTAATTAGAAATCATCATATTTAATTAATAGTTAGCCAGAAATTAATCAGAATTAATTTTGGGGTTAAAAGTATTAATTATAAAGTGCAGGGACTAGTTTGCAATTATCAGATAGTTGAGTGGAAGGCTCCAGAACCTCCTTGGAAGGAGGTGGATGAAATATATAGGGGAAACCCTAAGGATTTCATCCAAGGGGTTTTAGATAAGGCCCTTGGGTTTGCTTAGGCCCTAAGCAAAGGAGCATTAGGGTTTTCTCTAAACCCTAGATCCCTCAGCTATATAAGGAGCCTCCCAGCTCCTAAATTTGGCCACTCCTTCTTTGAAGATATGTAATTCCTAAACCCTAGTTTGTTATTTTTGAAAATAGCCTCTCTCCTATATGGTTCTTGTTTTGCAATTCAAAGTTATATGTTCAATAGTTAAAACATAGATCCAAAGTAGGTTGCATGTGAACTTAGGAATTGTTTTCTAGTTTATTTGTTTTACCTAAAACTCATCATAACCGATGTGGACTTTAAATGTTTTAGATTATAGTGATCAAAATTTTAATAATCCACAGTCGAGGGTACTATATACCGATAGTCTAAAGTCAAATACTTTAAAGTTTCAACATTGTTAAATATATAGTTTAGCAAGGTCAATAATTTCATAATATCAAATAGATCCAAAAAGCAACAATTCAACAAAACCCAATAAAAAAGTACATATGCTTTTTTTCCTAATCTCAATGTCCATCTCGGTCCAAACTCACTATGATGGTTAATGGGCTCATACACGGTACACATATCTTATATGATACATTCACGACCCATCCAAATTAAGTAAGTTGTGAACCATTCCACAAGCACCATACAACGGGTAGCTAGCCTCACTTGTACATAGTGATGATTATATGAAAATATAATCACTTCCAAATGGTAAAATTCCATATAGATATCGTAAATGGCTCCTAAAGTCTCCAATCTTATATGAATGTATAATTAGGTTGCTAAAAACATTTCAAGTCAAATAAGGTTTTCTCATTAAAAAAATTAAATAAACAAGTTACTTATAGTACTTACATTGCACATAGAATAATCTCAAATGAAATGAATTCAACTTAAATCATTAAAATAGGTTCAGGGACATTCTTCCTCGTATAAACTCACCTTAAGATGAAAAAACAAAGCTCACTTCACATTTATGCTTGTATAGTTGGCTAGTAGTCACATATAGTTAAAGTTTGCACCAATAATTATCTAAGTGATTGTGACTAATCAAAACCATATTTAAAATTATTGTTTTAATATTATTTTATTTGCTAAATATGTTCCTTAAGCAGTTAGCATAGTAATGGAAGTGGTTTGAGATCAAACAGATCACTACAACAAAAGTTATAACATTTTTAAGAAAACGACGAATAATTACACGGGTCGTGTATTTTATGTCTTGCATATTACATAGTCATGTAATGCCTAACAGGGATGAAATTTGGAGCCGGAAAATCGGACCGGGATTGGAATCAGACCAGAACCGGAATATATAGAACCAATCCGGGTCCTGGTTTAAAGAATAGATTTATCTGGGTTCTGGGTAATCCGGGTTTCGGGTCCGGGTAAACTGGGTTTAAGAACCAGAACCGTGTTAGAAACCGGAACTAGTTTTAGGGGTCGGAACCGATTTTTATGAAAAATTTAAAATATGAATATCTCATTCGTTTGAAATCGGATTGACATTATGTTTTTTTCCAGAGTGTATTTTATAGTCTGTACATGATTTTAGACAATAATTTTGTCATTTGTGAGTTAATATTCATTGACTAACATCCCCCAAAGTTGGGATGTCAAAGTTGTGAATTTTCTGTTATTCAACTTTATTTTTATATTTTGTGAAATTTAAAAAATGTATATCTAATTCGTTTGAGGTTGAATTATCATGAGATTCTTTGAAACGTGTATTTTAGAGTTTGTAAATGATTTTAGAGTATAATTTTGTCATTTTCGGTTTCATATTCATTAACTTATAGTCCCCCAAAGTCGGGATATCCATACTATGAATTTTCTATTTTTCAGCTTTATTTTTCTGTTTTGTGAAATTTTAAAAATGCATATCTAAAGTGTTTGAAGTCAGATTATCATGAGGTTTTTGCAACGTATAGTATAAAGTTTATGTATGATTTTAGACTATAATTTTATCATTTTTGGTTTCATATTAATTGACTTACAATCTTCCAAAGTTGAGATATCAATGCTGTGAATTTTCTGTTTTTCAGTTATATTCTTCTAATCTTTTTTTTTTTTTTATTATTATTATTTTTATAATAATACCGCCGTTAAAAAAAAAAAAAAAAAAAAAAAACTCAAACTTCCATTGAAGCTATAACGAATAATGTACAAATAGGACCTTACGAGAAAATTTGAAGATTAGTTTATATTGTTAGGATCTTCCAATATCAGCATGATATTACAATAACAATATCGTTAGGTTTGTAAACGAACCAAACAAATACGAACAAGATTTGTTTATGTTTATTTTTTTAAGTTTAACACAAATAACAAACGAACTTGAACACATAAACATACACATTTTGTGTATAAAAAATGACATTGTTCGTATTTGTTTGTGTTTGCTCATAAAGACGTTAAACAAACATAAACGAACATAAATAAACAAGCACTAACGAAACATATATGATAATAAACAAAGAAAAAGCAATAAACATGAACGAACATAAATAACATATCCATACAAACGAGTTACCATGCATAAATAAAAGAATTACACATAAATACAAGAAAGTAAAACATCCAATATCCAAAAAATAGCTAAAAACTAAAGTCTAAATATCATCTTCATCCAAATATCTTTCAATAAAAAAAAAATCAAACTTAGAAAAGTTTCACACTTTAACCTCATCCAATCTTTATATCTTCTTAAAATTTCGAACTTATGAAACTTCAACATTTAATCTCTATGATCATACAAAATCACCATATATTATGAAACAAAATGTTAACACCAATAATAAACAAATAATCATAAATGAACGAGAAGATAAACGAAATATGAACAAATATGAACAAAACATTTTGTTTATGTTTGTTTCTATATTAAATAAATGAATATCGTGTCAAACGATTTTACCAAATGTTTGGTCTGTTAGTTTATAACCATAAATTATTGAAAAACATAAAATAATTTTGTTTTCAGTCAGGAAATTTAAAACAAAAAAGGTCAGCAGATAAATTTATATTCGAATATTATATAAAAAATGTAATATGGCTTTTTTAAAAGTTAAAAAAAAACATAGATAATATTATAATATACATTTTAAACAAAATAAATAAAAGTTTGAAGTTTGAAGGAAACTATGAGGGACCAAACGTAAAGTTGAGAACTAGTTGAGGGATGATGTAAGCGATTCCGTCAAAATCTTGATCGAAATCCGACTCTCGATCTCAAATACGTTTCTTTGTATTCATCAGGGGCTAAAAAGCGTATATATCCTCTCCCTTTCTCTCTCTTGACCTAGCATTCAACCATCGTCACCGTCTTCCGCCCATCACAGCCTGTCGCCGCCCTCATCAATCCACCCCAAAATCCCTAAATCAAAACCACCGTGCTCTTAGATTCACGCGATTACGTTAAAACGTTCGTGTACAAGTTAGTCAATTAAGGGTTTTAGAAGAAGAAAAAAATTAAGTAAATTTAGGGTTTTCAGTTTACTGGAATCCCTTAATCTTGTCGCCGCGGATCAGTGTTGTCTAATCCTTGCAAAAAACAACATCCATTTTGGGGAAATCGAATTTCTTATATTTGTTTTATTAAACATGCGAGGATTGCAGAAATCAAAAAGGGTTTCATGGGCGTCAGATTTAAATCTTTGTCAGGTATACGTAATATACGTGGTAAAAATGGTTTCGATTTATACATGCAGCTGTGATTATACTCGATTTATATCCGGTTATAGCTGATGATATCTATCTAAATGAGAATTTGGGGGATTTGCTGGACCATACATTACTTCCGCATTCCATAACTGAGCTGCATTTTGACTCTTGATGTCAAATAGGCGCCCTTTCAACTTGAATATTCATATTACAACCTAAACTTATAATACTAAATACGATAATGATGCTGTTGAGTTTCCAACTAAAATCATATGGATTGCAGTATTAGAACACCATGTTTGACATCAAAGTTTAAATGTGGTTCTTTCAGTGTGATGTGAAGCTATTTGGATAAGTTAGTTTTCTGCATTTACATGCTTGCAAAATATTTTGTTGGATTAGTTCATTGCTAGAAGTGTTTATATTGTTTTCATGGTATTGAGAATGCTTTGTAATGACATTTATAAGGTCTCATTACTTAGATTGTACTTTTATAGTCTGGAAAGAGGTGAATGGTGATCTTTTTCTCCAAAAAACCTATTTATCAAGCTTAGTTTACATGAATTCTGTTTAGATAATGAATATGTATCTATATGTTTATTTATTTCTCTCTTCAATCACAAGTATCTGTATTCATTTCAACTTTTGAACCATGTTTTTAGCATGTAGAAATGGATCACTGCTCTTGTTTTGGATTGAGAAGTTAAGAAACGAGAGAGAAGTATATTGCTCTTGTTCTATGTTAGTGTCCTATTTTGCATTGTGATACATCTCGTATTTCAATTGTATGATTGATAGTATTTATGAAAAGAGTTGAACAATCATATTATTAAGTGAAACATGGATTATTAGGCAGATTTATTGAATAAAACTATTGTTGAATTACAGGTGAAGCTGTTTTTATCAGATGAGTCTCCTTCACAAGTGGGATTAAGTGGTCAAGATCATCTTCAAGCTAAAGAATCATGGCATTCTGATGACAATTTGCCACCTGGATTTGAAGGAATTCAGCCTGCAAATATGTTTCAGAATAAGTTATCTCAAATTACTCTCATACAATGGAAATGCCCTTCTAGAGTAAGTTATTTCTATAAATTTTAGGGAATTGGAATCTTTGGAATTGAATTCAAATGAATTGGAATTTGAAGGAATTCAAATTTGTCTCTAATTTGGATGACAAAAAAATGGAATTGAGTTTAGAATGTCAATAATAACAAATGACAAAGTTATCCTTCATTTACATAAGGACATTAGCATAATAAAAATAATTTTAACATGTATTCTTTAAATAAAACAATAATAATAATAAATGTATATGGTGAACTTTGTTATTTAATTATATCGGGTTTATGTCTTTTTATTTATAAAGATGAAGGAATCCAATTCCTTCCTTTTGACAATAAAACTTTTCTCATGATGTAATCTCACATTCAAATCCTTTAGATTCCATATAAATTTATTTTCTACGGATAACTAGAAACTATATATTTTTATTTAGGTTTTTTTTTTATTATATTAATTTTGTACAATGAATTAATCTATAATTAATTAATTAATTATCACAGTTCATTCTGGATCCCAATTGGCAAGTAACAGCCGGAGAAGAAAGCAAAGAAGTTGACTTTGAAAGTCAACGCGAAATGAGAATACTCGAAGCAGTCTACCCACGCCCATCAGCAATCCCTCCAAAGTAAGTTACACAAACACCCCCTCTACTTTCATTATTCTTACAACTTCACTCCCTCACCAAAATCCCTTTTTTTTTCAGTCCCGCTTCACCAATCCACACAGACAACTCACCATACAACAACGACCACCACACTCCTCTCATCCCCATCACTCCAATCGAAGACGAAGACACATCACCCGCCACGTCATCAATCCCACCGCCACCACCACCAACAACAACAAATCACATGTCCAATGGGATGGCGCCACCTGGCATCGAACCTGATGTAATGAACGCAGCCTATAATGCCTTAACAACCGCAATGTCAAGCAGTCAAGGAAACCTAATTGATCCTAATTTACTAATCAAAATCCTCAGCACACCAACCCTAATTGAAAAACTCGTCTCCTCCCACGGACCACCACTGCCGCCAATCGCCGCCACTACCCAACCGCCGTCTTCTTCTTCCGGCGGCCCGCTTTATCCACAACCGCCAAGATCAGGCGGTGGAGCGGTTTCGGTTTCTGGTCCGGCGGAGAGTGGTCCGGCGAAGAAGGATTTAAGTTATTACAAGAGCTTGATTCAGCAGCATGGTGGAGAAAAAGGTGAACAGATGATGAATAATGTGAAAACGAAAGGGAAAGTGATGAAAACGTGTATCTATTATAATAGCACGAGGGGATGTAGGCATGGAGCGAATTGCATTTATCAACATGATTCTTCTATTTCTTCTTCTTCTTCTACTTCTTCGGTTTCACAACAGAGGGTGAGTATGCCCGAAGCACAAACTGCGAAAAGAATGAAAATGGATATTAGGGAGATTACGGGTACATAGGGTTTTCAGTTGATGTAAATGTGACACGTGTCGTCTGGTTACGGGTTTGCTACAAAGAAATGGGGTCTTTTTTTTTTTTTTTTTTTTTAAAAATTTAAAATTTTGCTTTATGATGCTTACCTGGTTTTAGGTTTATGAAATATGAATGGTGGCCTTGATGGGTCTGGGTCGGATACAGTGTGGGTGGACCAAGTATTTTTTAATGGTAATGGTACGGTTTTTGTTTACGAAGTTATAAAGTTGCTTTCTACATTTTTCTACATAAATTAAGAGGTTGTATGAAATTATTTATTGTTTTTTTGTTTATTTAACCATTTTATGTTTATAAACATAAGATTGAATTGGAAGCTTCAATCGGGTCTTGGTGTCTCATGATACTCGGATTATTTGGGTTACAACATAAATCAGAAATGTATGATGGGTGCTATTATATACACTTCCAAAATCCTTAATTAACCTCTAATTATCTTCTAATATCAGTGGTTTTTAGTAATTTATTATAAGTATTACTAATATTATTATTATTTTTTTAATAATTTTTGTTGTTGCTAAGTATGAAAAAGTAAAGTACGAATCGAATCACAATACGAATCAAAGGCTTTCATCACTCATCCCTTTTATCACGGACAAATTATATGAATGACATTTGATTGCTCGTGCATCTGATAAAATAAAATGAATTGAATGACAATACAAATCAAAGGCTTTTACCATTGATCAAACTGCGATAAAATGTTTTTTTACCAAACCAAAGGCTTTCACCATTCTATACACATCTAAAACCATATATAGACAATGAATAGTTTCACAACGAAGACGGTTGATCCAAAATGAATTACAAATGGTTGTAGAATTGAGAAAGAACAATGTCTCCCCATGTGACATTCTATCGACGTTGAACAGTCGAAATGAGAATAAATTATGTATAAAAAAAAAACAATTTACAATGCGCAAAACAATGTTTGAACAGAAAGATGTAAAAGGAGTGGAAATTGTGGATTCTCAGCTATTGTTATTTCTCTTGGTATAGTGAAGAAAATTGGCTTTAGATTTGGTCAGATTTATACAACGATCTAATAACACACCCCAGAGAGTATGCAATGATATACGTTGAATTCACTGGATCGGGTTCCGTGACATCTGAATATTGGTGAATTAGACACTGACTCACTGTTGAGAGATATCGTGTTATGGTTCATTATTTGAGCAAATAAGGTTCTACAACACACTTCTTATTTTGTTATGTCCGCCGGACAACCCAAATCATGTATCTTTTGTGATCGCTCACATTCACTGTATCATTATATGATGATTGATTTACAAAAAAAACGTATCCAATATCTACTTTTTTGTCACATTGACGTACGTTCGTATCAAAACATTTCATTGGATGTGAAACCTTGGATTCTTGTATAGCCCCTTTATTTTATTATTTTCTGCCATCTTATTTTCTGCAAAACCACCTCAGCCAAACATCAAACCCAAAGACTATTTTCTCCACATGTCAAGGCAGAGAGAGGTGGTGTTTGCATAGTTGATTCAACGCATGTCAAACCTACTCCTCACAACCTTATAAAAAGTAGTAGATAATCGATAAAATAATCATATTTATATAGATTAGGACCAAATTATTATATATAATACAAAGTAACCCATATATGAATGGTATTTTTGTATTTTATATTTTTGCCACTATTGTTTTGTATGTTGGCAGACTTGGTCCCTATATAAAAAATATCCTTGTAATTTACAGAAAATGTCCGTATCCGTTGTGCGTGTTTTTTTTTTTTTTTTTTTTTTTTTTTTGTAGATAAAATTTGTCCTTGTAATTTACAGAAAATGTCCATATGCTTTTTTTTTTTACAAGAATGGTTCACGTGTGTAAATAGTACTCTTTGAGTTTGATTTGACCATAAGACTTTCGTATAAAAGGCCATTGTGCAGTAATTTTTTTTACAACAAATAATCCATGTTTTTAAAAAAAATAGAAAAATGGTCACTGCTTTATATAAAATTTATAGACCACTAATCCTGAAAAACAAAAATAAGTTGACTACCGATGTGAGAACTGAGAAGCGGGGATGGAAATTTCTAGCTGGATAATAAATAAATAAAAAATGAAACTATTGGATAGAAAACAATTACAAAAATACTTTTGGATCTATACATCCCACAATAAACTACATATCACAAAATTCGTAAGTTGCTTCTAGTTTTATATATCTCTAGTTGACTAAATTGTAAACTTGTTTGTGCTGTTTTCTTTCTTTTTACTTTTTCTTTTTCTTTTTTTGTTTATATCCATTTCTTTTCAGTTTTGCTATGAATTTATCCATATAAAATGACTATCTTTTAATAATCTAACGTCTTTATAATACTTTATTATTTATTTTAATAGTTACACTCTAATTATATTTTGTAAAATTCGAATGATCATATCAGTAGTTAATGTAAATTGGGAGTAGTAGCTTCACAAGATAAAAAATCAAATATCAAACACATGAAACGAAATCAATTTTGCCTAAACTTAATTTCAACAGTTTTATTAGCTTATATCCTCAAACAAACTACACCACACCAAGGCACTCTAGCTCGAAATATTATATATATATCACGTTTAAACCAAATATAAAAAAAATTTAAACAAGATGGCACAACCACTGTTTAAAAAAAAAAAAAAAAAACACAAATAAAAATTCAAATAAAAATTAATAACAAATAACCACATAAACCACACTCCATCTCTACTTTACTTTATCTCTGCCATTTCTTCTCTGCAACAACACAAATCCATAAATAAGCACAACAACAACATTTTATACTTTTCAAAAAAAAAAAAACTATAAAAAATTACCTTGATTCCCATTCCCCTTTGCGGATTCCAATGCCTGAGAAACAGACCTCTGAATCCGAGGTGACGCTTGTCTTCCATTACCAGGTAATGAATGTCTCTTTTTTAAATAAATATCTTTATCTTGAACATCAGGGCTTGACCTTGGTGACCCATTTGCAATTGCTTTTGCTCTTGCTGATTCCGTTGCTTGCATGTAACTCGGTAATAGCCCATTCCCTTCATGATCGGAATTGTCAGGTTTAGGTGACCCAAACGAATTCCTCCGTTTCCCGGGCTTTGTTTCCTTCGGTAAACTCTCCAATTTTGAACCCGAGTCAACGGTTGACTTCTTGCTAGTTGACCACGACTTTCGTTTTTGACTTGATACGTTTTTAGTACTGCTTTTCTTGGTGTTGGTTGAGAGTTGACTGTTTGGTGTCCCTTGTGATTCCGGAGCTGTTATGTGGCTTCTTGGAGATAATGACTCCGGAATCTGATGGACGGAATCGGAATTGGAATTGGGTTCTAGATTAATTTCAATGTCGGCTTCAGACGGTGTGTCTTCTGGGACTTTAGAATCTTCCGGAAGTTTCTCAATGTTTTCAACAACATTGTTGCGTTCTTCAATATTATCACCATTTGTGTCATCGATTTCTTGATTTGAAACTTTGGAATCTTCCGGATGTTTCTTGGTTTCAACTTCGGATGGATCGGGTGAATCGAGTGTGGATGTGACGGAAAGTTCTGTCCCACATTCTGAAACTAAAGATTCTTCAGGGGTAACGGATGAAATTACATTGTTGATTGGTTTTGAAGGAATGAGGTCTTCAGGGGTAAAATTGTCATTTTCTTGGTTAGAAGAATCGTTGATGGTTTTTGATGTGTCATCTTCAGGGGTAGTACCAACGTCATTGTCTTGATTAGAAGAAGTATTCATGGGTTTTGATGGGGTGATGTGTTCAGGGGTAAAATCGTCATTTTCTTGTTTAGATGAATAATCGGATGGTTTTGATGGGATGTTGTTCTTGGAAGTCAACTCTTCAAACCTTGACTGAGCAGCAATGAAAGATGGATTGATTGGTTTTCTTGATCCAAAAACCGATTTTCTTCCTTCTGAATCTGCTTCATCAGTTGCAAGTCTTTTTGTTACACGTTTGGGTTCGATTTCTAATACAGATTCTTCTTCAACAATCAAATCCATGGATTCAGGTTCAGGAATTTCTTCTTCATTTGACTTTTCTTCAGTATTGACTTTGACCAAGTTGACTTTTTCATCAGAAAACACCATTTCTTCTCCAACATTGGATTCCAATTCCGTTGATTCACAATCACGAATCACAGGAATAACCTTTTCTTGATTCTGTTCCGGAGTGCGTGATTCCACTGTTTCTGGTGAAGACACAGACATCCATCTCTCCAACCAATTCCAAGCGGAATCAGATTTTGAAGGGACACATTTGATGTTTATCTGTTTGTTCTTCGGTGCAGATTCCAGTAACTTTTTGAACCAAAAAAAAAAGGTTACTTTTTCCAATTATTATAACAAAATGATAAAAGGGTAAAATGGTAATTCTGTTTACCTGTCGAGCAAGACTGTTACTTAGTAGCTTCTCAATGGAAATATATTTTGGATCCGAATTTATTTCAGATGCCACGTCAGCACGTCGAGCACGAACAAGAGCTTGCATCTTGACAATAGCTTGAACACATCTTAAAGTTCCCACAGCATGATTCCTAACTAAATGCCCTCTCACAGCAGCTTGTAACTTCACAACATTTTTATACCTCACTAGCTCTCTTTGAGCCTGCAAAATTACAAAAATACCCACAATTCTAAAACACTAAACAGATAGATATCAGATTTAAAATGTATACATATTAGTATTACATATTACATACCAAGAATCTTCTAACAGCAGATTGTATGATAAGGATGGCCGATTCATCAACAACAGGTTCAGATTCAATGTCATCTTCACAAGTATCAGTAGCCATTGTTGACATTGTAACAGCATCTTTTGTAATTGGATTTGATAATTGAGGTGACTCTTCTGTCCATATGCTGTCACAGGTTTTTTCTGATATGGAGGAATTGAGTTGTGGTTCAGAAGTGAGTGGAACAGGTTCTGAGATTGGTTTGTTCTCCAATGGTGTTTCAGTGATGACAGTGTTGCTCAGGACTCGATGTCTGGCTGATCTTTTTCTGAAACTCCATCCTCGTTTATCTTTGTTCTGGAGGGTGTTTAAGTAAATTGTTAGGTTACTTGAGAAAGAAAAAGATGTTGAAATGTTTGAATGGTGATTTGATGCTTGAAATGTTGTTGTAATGAGGATAAAGTGAAGGAAACATGTGGACCATAATCAAGATTCATAATTTCATGTTATGATTGCTGAATGGAAAAAAATAAAGGGGAAACAAATCAACAATGATCATAATATGGTTATAATCCATATTCAATCAGATAGATCAACTAACTTATCAAGTGTAAACAACCAAATTTAGTACTTTTAAGATCGATGATCTCAAACCCTAGGAATAGGCTACGCAAATAATTAATATATATATATTTTTTTGAAAGCAGAAGGAAATACAAGCTCTGAATTTGTGAAGATCCGATCAATCTCCATGTTTGGAACATCAGATTTCCGTTAGACATGATCATTGAATGTATCAGCTTCGATATTTAAATAATAGATCAAAATCAACTTGACCTAATCAAACATTAAACACGAATCGTGAGTCGTAACCCTCAAAAAACATCGATACACACGAGGTTTATAGATTCAATCAAAGTCAAACATCTTTTTAGATTCGATTACTCCAGCATTCGGAAGAAAAAAATTCTAAAAGTAGAACATCAAACTTACATCGTATACACGAGCAAATCAAAAAAGGAAGCAACAATTTAACTTCAAGTTACCTTCAACCTAATCAACTACCTAAAACAAATCAAGATCTCAAACACTAACACAAAAAAAAACAATTTGAAGTTTGAACACACATACACACGCATCTCGTGTAAGTCAAACACGCACAGCGGATCAGTGAAAAACACTGAATTCCATGTCTAAAACCAAAATTAAGTTGTGGATTAGCAAATTACATAAACTATACTACGCATAAACGCCCTTTTCAAAACAAAAATTGATTTAAAAACACAGACAAGTGGACAACCAAACAAGCACATTTAAATACCTCGGAAGAAGCATCAATATCATCTCTATCAACAGATTCATTGCTACCCCCACCACAAGATATGATCTTGAAGCAAGATGTGGTCGATCTTCCCATGTTCTTCTTCTACACTGTTGTATCCAGCGTCGATCAGATTCAGAGCAGAAGATGGAGAGTGTTTTTGTGTCGTTGGGCTTCACTTGAGAGTGTTTTTCGTCATTGATATTGTTGGAACTTGCGCCGGATAGAGAGCAAGGGGTATTTATGGAACAACACCACCCTGAACATACTCCTCCAATCTAGGATACCCGTTTTTTCAACATGTATAGTTGTACTTTATGCATTAAAACATGTACCCATTTCATGTATCATATTTTTTATTTTTGAATATAAAGTTTGTTTTTAATAAAAGTTACAATTGTTATTTTGCTATAAAATAATAACAATCAAGTTCTATTATTGTTCTTTTATGGGGTATTTTAAGTATATAAAGTTTAGTGTAATTCTTTTACAACTAATGCAAACATATTATAACTTCGTTTAATCATACATTATCAAGTGATATCCATTCTTTAATAGTAATATCACCACTTGGTTGTTCGATGTCGATGAGGGACTTGATGTTTGACTGTTCCTTCCATTCTAAGGTTTGAGAATTTTGAATAAGAAGACACTAGATAGATGAAATACAAGAGAAAGTTTATAATTTGTTCCATTTATCAAATTCTTGGTTTTTAATGTTTCACAATTGGAATAAAGTTGAAATATGGTTATTGTGTAGTGAAATTGTCCTAAAACTGGATGTAGTGGTCTCGATAAGCCACTCGGTTACCTCGGCGGACACCCGGCCGAAGATTCGGCATGTCGAGTTCAGCTCGACAACTCGGTGGGAAAATACCGACGAGAGAGAGTAAAGTGGTTGGATGTTTTTTTTTTTTAATGCTACCTTGGTCAAAATGACCGTTTTTTTTCATTTTTTTTTTCAAAAAATACAGTCTTTTTACCCAATATAAATATCATTACATACCATATTTTATCCCACTTCACATTCTTCAATTTTTTTTACTAAAACAACATATTTTTTGTGAAAAAAATGGCTTCTCCTTCCTACCCAAAAGTTCAAAAAAATACAAAAAGAAACACCAAAAACACAAACACCATCTCACATTCTTCACCCAAATTTCGTTCAAAGCCAAAGCGGTCGGCCTATTTATTCACCTCCAAATTTACAGTTTCGTGGTGTTACTACCCATTTCAAGCCTCAAACTAACCTCAATTTCAAAACCAACCTTAAACGAACTTCTCATCCCGACTCCAATATCAAATGCAAAATGACCTCAACCCATTTGATAATCTTCCCGACTCCCCCAATGAATTTTCAAACCCAATTCCAAACTCAAGGAGAACCCGAAGTCGTCCCCGAAACGGAATCGGAGCCAGGAGAGATTTGACCACAACCCAAGAAAAGTAGAAAGGCGGCTCCAAGGTAATGGACAATGACCGAAGAAAATACGTTAGCTCATGCGTGGGTGGATGTTTCTGGAGATCCGGTGCTCAGAAATAATCAAGACTGTCCAACTTTTTTCTCGAAAATTACACGGCGTTTTCTCATAGAGATGAATCTTGGAGACTGTCGCAAAAATGACCAAATTTGCTCGAAGTGGAGAAATGTCAACAAAGTGGTGACGGAGTTTAATAAGATGTTTTCAAGTGTCAAATAACAATGCCAAAGTGGTGCAAACGACGAAACAATTTTGCAGAAACTCTTATCTCATTCTCGAAAGAATAATCTTTCTACACTTATTTGTCTCTATATTATGTGACTCATCACATAATACATTGTCCCATGGACATTCTATCTCTTTATCTGATCAAGAGATCTTCTGCTAAATAACTAGTACTTAATAACTCATTAAGTACTTAATCTTTAGCTATGTTTGTTAACATATATGTATTCTACACAATAGCATAATGTTTAGACATACATACATACATACACACACATACATACATACATACATGCATACATACATACATGCATACATACATACATACATACATATATGTATGTATACATACATACATATGTACATACATACATACATACATACATACATACATACATACAAGTAGAAGGCATATAATCCAATTCTTTTCTCACCTACATCTTACAAGTATTACTCATACTACCATTAGCATCTACATATGCTTACATACTCTTCTATATGATAATGTTGTATATAATCACATCTCATCTCTTTTATATCTCTTAGGCATTTAACAAATACCTTTGTCATATCTGGCCATACTTACTCTAGGTATAAATGCATGCTCTGATACATGTTTTTAAACATATACTTCATACATTCTCTATATATATGTGCATGGTCTGGCATAGGACTTTAAACGTATATCCCATAAACATACACACATACATATAAACATACATAAATAAAAACATATAATTATAATCTAAAGAGAAAGTGAGAGCTATAACTCACCCTGTTAGTGATATGACCTTATTTAACTATATATTTTAGGTCATTATCTTAATAACTTAATCTGAAATGTTATATTTTAATATATATGATGCTTAATATGATTTAAAATGTTTAATTATAGTTAAATTCGGATCTAGGATGCAAAAGGAAGAGAACAAATATGAAAAAGAAGAAAAACGACAAAAACGCAAAAATCAACAAAAGACATGTTGCACCCATTTGAAAGGCATGTCGTGCCCCTTCAGCAAAAAGAAAAAAAAAATCAAAAATTAAAAATCACGTTTGTATTAGATACGGATTTTTACTACACCACGATTTAGATACTTCCGTGTCGTGGTCCCTCTATTTTCTATAAATACACTATTTTTCTAACCCTAATCGAGATGCAACCATTGGCAGCCTTAAGCTGCGACTTTTACTTCGTTTTTGACATCCAGAAACCCCTTAGGGTTGATTTCGAAGCTAAAGAGTCGACTGGAGTAAGGATTTGAATATTCAAGCGTTATTTGCATCGTGATTTCATTTCGGGTTTGCTTGATGATTGCGACTCACATTCTTTTGGTGATGTTTTCTATGTTACTTTACTTAATATGATGTAAAAACCTATACTTTCACCGGTTGTAGATGAAACCATCTTAATTTGCTTTAATTTTGTTAGTAGGATTGTGTGAGTTTAGCTAATACCGATGTTCAATTGATTGTTTTACCTTTCATGTTAAAGTTATAATTTTAATTGACTATTGTTGAATTATGTGTAGTTAAGAAGACTAATCTAGTTATATTAACTTGAATCTTAATTAGTTTATGATCATTAAACTGTTAGGACTAGAAATTAGGCAATATTAATTGTTAACTTTGACTGTAAGAGAGAGTATTAGATAACCATGTTATGCTTCAATTGATTGTTATGACCATTGACACGAAATCACTAGATTATATAGTTCATAGTTTGAATTTATTTAATTAATTACGTACTCACTAATTACATGACCTTTGTGTTAGTTGTTCATTAATTATTAGTACTAGGAAATCCGATCAAGATAACTAGTCATATTACAATTCAGTAATCAACTCATTAGTCCATTGCACTTCTTATTAATTAAACACAAAAACTTAGGGGATTCGAATTATAGTGGAAATATTTATGATCTATTGTTTTAATTTAGTTCTTTACTTCATTTGTTTAATTGAATTTTAAAGCAAGTTTAATTTAGTTTAAACAAAACCACCCCTTTTTAACTTTACTGTTATTAGTTTAATGAACATTTAAGTTATTTGATCTAAATCATTTCCGTTCCCCTAGTTTTCAACACCCTCTTTTTTTTTTTTTACCATAACTATACTATTATATGATTAGGTTTACTATCTAGTGTGTGTATTAGTTTAGAAGTGATAAATTAGGATTTATGAATTTAAAACAAGTGCATAAATAAACACAACAAGTTTTTGGCGTCGTTCCTGGGGAGCGGTTGTATTTACTTCGGATTATTTGTTGGTTGATTATTTTTAGTTTAGTTTTTAATTTTTAGTTTTATTCTTATTTTTAAATGGATACGCTTAATGCTATTCTTTAGTGTAAGTTGCATGTACTTGATGATCTATTCAATTCGAAAAAAAGATTTGGAGGATCTGGAAAGATTGATTGTAGAAGATTCGTATGAAGATCCACGACATGATTTGATCATTACCACGTCGTGGTCCTTTATTTTTCCAAATTGTGTTTCGGAGTATGGGGTTGAAATTATGTTGTAACACCCAATTCCTGGTATGTAATTTAAATATAGTATTTTTCCTTTCTTAAGAGGTACTCGACGAGTCAGTAGCCCGACTCATCGAGTAGAAACGGGATTTGCATGCGTTTTTAGCGGGCGACTCGACGAGTCCATATTACGGACTCGACGAGTCCGCCAGTCTGGATGAAACCCTTAATTCCAGGGTTTGTACCATATTTAAACGTCATTATAGCCTCCCATCCCAGCCTCCAGCACCTCTAGAGCATTTCTCTGTGAACCCTAGTCCCCATTGTTGAGCTTGAGTGTTTTCTGCTAGCTTGGAAGTTGTAGAAGAGAAGGAAGGAAAGAAGACCAATAGAAGAGAAAGGAGATCCAGAATCTAGCTCCCATTTGCTACATATTCTGGTAATAAAGTTATCACCTTGCTTATTCTTCCATTAAACCCTCTTTTATGCTTGTTTATGTTTCTCTTGGAACTTTATATGATTCAAACTCGAGAATTGAACTCTCCTTAGGATGGAAACCATAGATCTGGATGTTATTGAGCTCTAGGAGCTCAATGTAGCTACCTTTATGCAAATATAGCCTTGTTCCAAACCCTAAGTGCTTATTGTGGGGTGATTTTGGTGTTTTAGCCCCATTCTCTTGTGCATGCACGGAAAGTTGGAAACTTTATGTGTAAAACCAGCCCTAGAAGCCCAGATCTATGAATTGGATGCACTGAAATCGACTAGAATCGACTGTATAGTAATGTCATGCATGAGACTCGACGAGTCGTACTTAGGACTCAACGAGTCGGTTCGTAATCCCCAATTATTTAAGAACAGACTCGATGAGTTGTTCATACAACTCGGCGAGTCACAGACTGGCGTGTTCATATGATGAAGGAAAACTCGACGAGTTGTTCATACAACTCGGCTAGTCGAATGAAGTTAGATTCATTGTTAGTATCGAAGAACTCCTTGAGTCTCTGCCAAACTCAACGAGTAGAAGCGGGTAGAGGATTAAAAAGAACGATAGGGACTCGACAAGTTGGTGGCCCAACTTGGCGAGTCCGGTCAACTGAAAGTTGAGTTTGACCAGGATGTTGACTTTGACATGGGTAAAATAGTCATTTTACCCTGAGATTAGTTATCAGTATTTGATTTAGTGTTTATGGGATTTGTAGTCGAGGAGTTCCGAAGCAGCAATCAAACAGTTTCAGATTTAGCATCTCAGCAGCTAGGGTTACGAGGTGAGTTTCCTTCCAATAGGAACAGGTCTACGGCCAGAATGCCGACCCGTTTAGTAGTAGTAGTTTTGGACTTTGGTCCGATGCAATAGTTCAGTGTGCTTAATGTCTTTGTGATTCAAGCATGTATTTGTGTTATGTGTTTCGGACTTCGGTCCGATGCATTATGCAATATATGTGTTTATGCTAGTAGTTATGATTATGCGATGCTATGTTCAGTTAGTTCTGGACTTCGGTCTGATGCAGAGGGCAAGGCCCTGGTTAGTTCCGGACTTCGGTCCGATGCAGTGTCCGGACTTCGGTCTGATGCAAAGGGCAAGGCCCTGGTTAGTTCTGGACTACGGTCTGATGCAGTTTCTGGACTTCGGTCCGATGCAGAGGGAAAGGCCCTGGTTAGTTCTGGAGTTCGGTACGATGCAGTTTCCAGACTTCAGTTCGATGCAGTGGGTAAGGCCCAGTAGTTGTTTTATATGTTTTTGTATGGTATGTGGTAGTTTGGGGGAACTCATTAAGCTTTGTACTTACAGTTTAAGTTTTTGGTTTCAGGTACTTCCGCTAGTAAGGGGAAGAGTTCGGGTTGATGGCATGGCACACACCACAGTTTAGCCTGGGAGATAGACTCTGATATTCTGATATGATTTTTTCACTAGTTTCGATTTGATAAATTTATTATGACATTTTGAGATACATGATTCATGGTTTATATCTTTTGGTAATTGATATTATGGTTTAGTAAAGTTTTTAAACAAAAAAAATTTTGGTGATATTTTTGGGATGTTTCATATGTCTTTGGAGAGAGTTATGATGTGCGATCTATTTCTGATCAGTGTCCAACCAGTTCCGACCCTTGTCAAGATTCTTGGATTTTATAGATTGGCGCTCGATTGGCCGTATTTAGAAACAAAGAGTCAAATTTTAAAAATCGGTCTAAAAAGCATACTAAAAGTGATGGATGGATTGGTAACAACATTATTAGAAGTTTATTAAGTTTGAAGTCCAACTCAAGACTCGCACAAAAAGAAGCACTTATCTGGAGGAAACTCGACTTTTTAAATTAGTTTGTATCGTTTTTAGTTTTTATATTTAGTTTATTTTTTAATAAAAGTGCTTTTGATGTCTTTTAGTTTTGTTACAAGCAAATTTTCTGCTAAGAAATTGATGATGAACAAAAATACAAGAGCGGGGTAGATTACTACGAGAAGAAAGCAAGAATCTTGACACAAAAATAAGTGTGGAGTGCATGTTCGATATCGAGGAGTCTACAGAGCTATCACTATCACATATGGGAAAAAACTGATACGAGAGACTAATCAAGAAATTAGTTACTTCCAGATTGGTCATTTCATTCATCAATAAAGAATTCAACCTTTCATGAAAACGCGCTGCGAGCCTAGCTACCCTGCGATGCGGCTAACGATTCCATATCAACTTGTTTAACGACATATGAAGATCCTGACACACCAATTCCCACTGCGCGCCACGACAAAGATTTTATCGCAATAAAAGTTCCAAAATTTACCGAGACCGTGTTGTGGTCCTTTACTCGACGCGTCGTGGAAACATCCCACACAAATTACTTTTTCGTGTTTTTATAGTTGTCCGCTAACTTCTACTGATGAGTTATGTGTAATTAAGAAGATCAATCTAATTACATTAACTTGAATCTAAATTAGTTTATGACCATTAAACTATTAGGACTAGAGATTGATCAAATCCTTGGGTTAGGAAATATTAATTGTTAAATTTTACTATGTTAGAGAGTATTAGATAACCATGCTATGCTTCGATTGATTGTCATGACCATTGATAAGAAATCACTAGATTATATCGTTCATAGTTCGAATTTATTTAATTAATTGCGTTCACTAATTACATGACCTTTGTGTTATTTGTTCATTAATTATTAGCACTAGGAAATCTAACCAAGATAATTAGTATCTGACCAAGATAATTAGTCATATTACAATTCGGTAATCAACTCACTAGTCCATTGCACATCTAATAAATAAAACATAAGAACATAGGGGATTTGAATTCTAGTGGAAATAATTCTTATCTATTGTTTTAATATAGTTCTTTACTTTGTTTAATTGAGTGTTAAAGTAAGTTTACTTTTGGTTTAACCCCCTGTTACTTTATTCTTACTGGTTTAATTAACATTTGAATTATTTGATCTAAACCATTCCTATTTCCCTAGTGTTCGACACACTTTCTAACCACAACTTTACTACTATATGATTATGTTCACTTCCTAGTGCGTATTAGTTTAATAAACACATCAATTAGTTAGTGAGGACTAAATACCGCTTGGCTCTAAATCTCCAATTGATGCATATTGGCTCATCCTCTTACTCAAGGCCTATTCATACAATATTTTAAGTTCCTTAAAACTTGTCTTAGCCTATTAAAATCTTATCTAATTCTTAATGTCACAATAATCACTTAATTTATCATAATTCTAACATTTCATTTTCTACTTCTAAATTCAATCCAAAAAATGAAGTAGACATCCCATACTACCTAATTTATTACACTTTAATCTCTAATACATTAATTCAACATTACCACTAGTTAGGGTTTCAACCCCAAACTTCTTATTTATATATTTCACCTTGGAAATCACATATAAAGCTTGTTCAAAGCTCCTAAACACTCTTAAAGACATCAATAACATGCATCCTAAGAGTAATCATTCATATCTAATTTAATTCCATAAATCACCATTAGAGCCCTAAGAGCTTAAGGATGAAGAAGATGATTACCTCATAAAAATTTAATGCCTAATCCAATCCATAAACATTCTAGATCGCCACTTGACCCACATTCATCCTCCACTTGACCCACCTTATAAGAAATGAGGAGTGTTTTGATAAAAATGAAGACTGATCAGAGGGTTTAATCTCTGCGGCCGTGGCCGGTTTAATTTATGCGACACCGCACTGCGGTGGTCTCTTTACCGCGTCGTAGTGACCAGTTTACCTGTGTTCAATGTTAGCCACTTACGCCATCGCGCCGTGGCAATCTACTTGTCGTGTCGTGTGGCTCTTTCTCCACTAGCAACATACTTTCTCCACCGGGTCGTGGTACCCATACACCATTGGCCATACTGTGGTGCAAAGTAGGTTGCCCTCCTCTTACGAAGAAGAACTACGTCTGAATCACTATCTTCGTTCACCGTACCATGGTGAAGTCCTCACTATGTTGCGTTGAATGTATGACAACAAATTCATGACTGATTCAATTCCAACATTGGGATGTTTTTTTTTTTTTTTGAATTTTGAAACCTTCATATCTTTTTCGCTTCTAACCCGTTTTCTATATTGTTTATATCTACGCGTAGGTGGGAAGAAAATCTACAACCCATTTAATTCATTTCTTATTAACTTTATATAGGTGTTAATCTGTTGTGTTATAAACTTGGCCCAAAAAGCATAAAATATCCATTTTACCTTTTTGACCAAAAATGCATATTCTTATCTTAAACTGACTTATCAAATCTCATCTAAGTGACTTAATGTAATGCATGTGTTTCTGGGCTAAGCATTAATGATGGTGTAATAGTCTAGGTCAACCATTGGAACTCGTTTTGAAGTATTAAGAATGAATTATGTGTTTATTGCTTAAATTATTATGATTTAATAAATTAAGGAAAAAAATAAGCGTCGAAAATAAATATTAGATAAAATCGATATCTATGAAGAAAGTTGTAGTAGTTGAAATAAGGATTCCGGAGATATAAAGAATACCGGATTCCAAGTTATAACGAAGAAGTTATGACCTGTCGAAGTTTCGCGACAGAACCGACACGACGATGTATGGCGTAAAAAGTGAATTTACGATAAAGTGCTTTTTAGAATTAGCGATCTAAACGAAAGTCGTAGTGTTCGTTAAACCAAGAGTTTGCATAAAAAAATGTCCAAATGTGACTTCGTATGAGGAGGTTATGAATTTTCTAAGATTTGGCATAGTAGTATGAAATCCAAAACTCGAATTTTAGATCGAGTGATTTTTAGCCCAAACAACCTAAATGAGAATCGAAAATCTTGTTGATAGTAGTTCAACGGTAAAGAGACAGACGAAATCGTACATCGGATGAAGAAGTTATGAATTTTTATCGGACTTTTCATGTCCCGTCCGGTTAAAAATATAACTTTAAAAATAAAGTCAAAATTAGTCGATAGAGTCTAAATGAAAGTTGTAGAGGTTAATTTCACCTACGCATGGATATAAAGAACGTCAAAAATATAGTTCGTATGTGAAAGTTACAAAATTTTGAAGTTTTGGGCACAAACTTCGAGGTTGGTCTGAGGGGGTACGCCTAGCGTACTCGTGTACGTGTTTCAGAGTCCGTCATCCACCTCTACTCGTTTGCATGGGAGGCACGTGTCGTATCCTTGACGCGTCCGATACAATCCTTTAGTACACCTCGCATACCAAGTAGTACGCTCTGTGTACTGTTGAAGTGGCAGTATGCCCCGCGTACCATGAAGTACGCCCAATGTACTGATTAAAGAGAGAGTACGCCCAACGTAACTCTTGGGATTAGCCACTATAAATAGTAAACGATGCCTTCTGAATTTTGTTTACAACTTTCATTCTCTCCCCTATACTTTTTTCTATATTGCAAAAATTACCCCCAAGCCTATTATATCAACCCTAATACCCGAAGCAAGTCACGAAGCCCCGAAGATCCGAAGAAAAAGAGTTTTCGAGCCAAACTCTTCCCACGTGAAGCCTTATTTTTGGGAAAACATCCTGATTTTATCGGAAACGATCATTTAAAGAAATGAAGTGCTGCCTGGTTATCGTTAAATCAAGTGAGTGTATAGTCATTTTCATCTTACACATAGATATGAAGTATTTTATATAAAATACGTGCTATGTGTATATATATATATATATATATATATATATATATATATATATATATATGTTGTTTGTTTATTTGAGATGGATATTGAAAGAATGTTTTATACAGGTTTTAAACTGTATATGTATTTTATATCTACAAATATGTTGGGTAAAACATGGGTAGATAAAGAATGAGGGATGAAAGATGATATAGATGAATATTGGCAGCTGCGCCATAACCCTTAGGTGTTTTTGATTTAAGTGTTCACTACTTGTAATCTAAATATCTTGGCCGCTGCGCCTAATGGATAATTTTTGCAGCTGTGCCTAATAGATACAACATAATTCTGGCAGATGCGCCTAACGGATAATATCGACAGTTGCGCCTAATAGACGATATTGACAACTGTGCGTAATAAAGTATAAATGATGTTGTTGGCTGTTGCGCCTAATAAACAACATTGGTTGTTGTGCCAACTAGAGAATAAATGATGTTGTTGGCAGCTGCGCCTAATAAATAACATTGGCAGTTGCGCCATAGGCAAAGATGGACTTCGTGCTTATTTCTTAGGTTAATCCTTAGGAAATGAATGAACGAGGAATATCTGATTTCTTAAGGTGGATCCTTAAGAGTAAAGAAGATAATGGGGGTTGGAAATTGGGTTGATTGTTTGTTGTTTAAACATAATAAATAAATTTATTGTGGTTGATGAAATTAATAAATTTATTATTCGTGGGTTGAAAACCCTATATGCTCACCAGGGTCCCAAGCCTGACCCACTTAGCTTTTTATATTACAAGTAGTGGACTCAGAGCATAGTTAGACGATGACAAATGATTTTTGGATTATAGGCTAGTAGTTGTAAATAATTGTTATAAGACTTATAATATACTGTTTATGCTTTTGGTCTGTATCGGAACATGACATCCCGGGGTTTTGATATATATATATATATATATATATATATATATATATATATATATAAGAAATGTTTTGATAAATTTTTTTCATGTTTTGTTTTGGGGATAGATTCCGCAACATCTTTTAAAATATTACTCTGATTTAATTTTAAAAGCATAAACTAAATCAATCTTTTCTAACCGAGAAATTTAGGGATGTCACACTTAAACTCATCTTTACCATTTTCATGAAATCACAACTTCATAATCTTACATAATTCTCATAATTGACCATTTTCCTCTTCTGGTCAATATGTTACTAAAAGTCAAATCTTTATGAATTTTGGGTTCTTATACTCCAACCAATGATTAAAGTTTTAAAACCATTGCATGTAACATGTTAATCAAATTTTCCAACCAAAAATGTTAACTTTTATCAAATACTTTTTATTCCATCTATTTTTATTAATCTCCAACACTAAAGTGATATCAAAATGATACCATATATATTAAACATAAAATAAACATGTATCAAATAGCTCCCAACTCCAAATATCTACTAATACAATCTAACCCACCTAATTATTTAGGTACAAGTATCTTTTTCCAACTTCGCTCAATGTAACATTCTATTACCCAAAAAACATATATTTTAAAAATTAGGTAACAACAAGATATAGAATGTACATCAAGATTGAATGGAAATAGGAAAAGTTGGTTAAATTTGTGAAAATCAATTAAAACCCTAACAATTACTTTATACATAAGGAAAAATATATCCAAACTTCCAAGCACCGATTTGATTAGGTTTTTTCAACATCCAAATAACAAACTAGACATTTCTTTAGAATCATTTGAATAGGTTGGGAGAGGATGGAAGGAATATTTAGCTCGTATAATTAATCATTTTACTTAACAACCCCTTAAGTTCCTTATTTTGCATATTGACCATTAGATGACTAATTTATTAACTAAAAGTTTATATTTTTACTCATAGTCCTTTCCCAACCATATTCTAACATTTTAAGTCCCATATGGTTAATTAATTTAACCCAAGGTTAAAGCTCAATTTTATCTATTTGTTCAAAACTCAATCAAACAATTGCAAATCATATTTATTTAATTTTATATAAGTTTTAATTCCATTCAAATCTAATTAATATTATCTATTATATCACAGCTTTCAAAATAGGCATCACTTGTTTAAATAATTTTTTGGTAAACTTCACTTACATGGCCTTCAATTATCTGTTTCTTTATATTTTGATAAGAAAATGTGTGAAAACGTATTTCATCAAAACCGATTTCGAGGTCCATATGTCACTCGAAACTATTGGGTTGTGAGCAAAACGTTAATCTTATGGTACACATGCAAATCCTAAAGCTTTGGATCTAGGATTTTCTAATGTACATACAATAATCATCCAAAGCTTGTAAACCCTTATTCTAGCATACCAAAATCGTAATCAACATAAATAAACAAATAAGAATGTTACCTTTTAATTAAAGCTTATAGATCCTTGCCTTGAGAACTTAGTATCACAAATGTAATACCTCTAATCGATCACAAACACTAAAAGCAATTGGAGAATTTTGGAGAGAGAGAGAGAGAGAGAGAGAGAGAGAGAGAAAGAGAGAGGGAGAGAGAGAGGATGGATGAATTCGACTCTAGGGATCCTTCTAGGGTTTCTAGTAGCCAAAAATTGGATGCCAAGGGGTTCAATATATAGGTGAGGAATTAGGGTTTCAGTCAAATACTTAATCCGATTGTTTAAGCCCTAAGCGGCCCATAGGAACCTTCCAGAACCCTAGCCTTGGACAAAATCCTTATGGGCTCCCATAAGATTTTGTCCACCTCTTACCCAAGAGGTCCTCAACCTATTTCTGTAATTATTTTATAATTATAATGTTAGTCCTCTTAATTCAATTAATCTCTTTTGACCACAATATTAATTCTAAATTAATTCTTGACCAATGATAATTAAATAATATGATTTCTCTTCTAATATATTATTCAAATAATATATTAATAAATCACATTTATCCTCTTTCTCCATTATTCATCCAGTCAAGTTGCTTTGGCGAAGGCAACCCAAAAGGACCATGCTACAATCGGGTCAAATACATATCAAATATAGTTATGGGCTTAGACACCTAATCCAACAGAAACCTCAATGACATGACCCTCCCATGCCTTCCTCTTCCTGAGGTGCTCTATATCAATCTCCCTCTCTCTCTCCCTCACAATCATGTCCTCCAATTTGGGGCATGCCGAGTAGCTGACATGTTTCTAAATGTAATCCCTCAATATGTTGTGTTAGCGGGTCTTCCACATCTCCACATCCCCTGCGTACCGAGGCACCAATAAGTCCCTCTCCTAGAACTTGGAGGTAATCTCCACCACCGTCTCAGTAGTCTATCTCATGTCAAGAAATTCCCTGGCCAGCTGCTGAAGCTTCACAGCCGGCACAAACTCAGCCCTAAAACTGACCACAAAATCCGACCAAGTCATGGCCTCAATGGCTGAGGCCCCCGGTGAATCACCAACAGACTCCCACCAATCCTTAGCTCTGTCTCTCAAACAACATGGAGCATATCGAACCTTCAACCCCTTAGGGTAGAAACTCGTTAATTGAGAAGACTCCATGTCTGCAATCCACCTCCTAGAACCTATGGGGTCCTTCACCCCGTGTAAGTCTGGCGCACCATATCCCTTAAAGTCATAGAAGGAGAGTGTGTGTCCCTGCCTGGACAGATGCCATGTTGCTCCCGAATGCCCCGAGGCGATCCTCCATCAGCTCGATAATCGCTTCCTTAATCGACCCAAATATCATTGGGGTCGACTCAAGGATGCCTTTCATGATCTCATATGTGATGGAGTCGCGTAGTCCCTCATCAACTGGCTCGGAACCTGATCCCAATCCTCCTGCTCTGTGATGCGTAATCACCACCATACTGAAATAAAACACATAAGTTTCAGGGTCATACATAACTTGAGAGGTCTCACACACTCTACAAGTTCCCTGGTTCTATCTCGGCCTTCCTTGGCTCGAGTAAGGATCCTCTGCTTTTAATAGTACGGGCCCATACTACCTTCCACATCTATCCATACTTTCCTTAAGGATTGCTTCGACTTCACCAAATCCTTTCTACTACTACTG
This sequence comes from Lactuca saligna, assembly GCF_052625555.1. Lineage (NCBI taxonomy): Eukaryota > Viridiplantae > Streptophyta > Magnoliopsida > Asterales > Asteraceae > Lactuca > Lactuca saligna. Next base: position 33,469,189 of record NC_136424.1, read on the forward strand.
CACTATATGCTAATCTTATCCTAGGCTTACCCTAGGGTAACTCTCCGACTCACTCTCTGCCATCAGCTATGTAAGAATTGCCTGCTACCTTTACCTAACTATCTCATGAATACCATTACATATCACTAAGACCAGATAACTCTTCGAATGAGGGGTCCTACCCTATAATGGTTGGACTCAGAGAATAGTTGCAAAATAGGGCTAGACTTAACCTTCTAAAATTATTTAGTCCTTGTAATATGTAATGTAATGTATTCGTTTACTAGCTAACTAAAGATAACTATAACTCCTAATAGCACAAAGCAAGCAGCATTCGGGCATTGAGTAAACCAAACCAAACATATCCTATCTAGGCTAACATAGCATTGAGTAATCAGTAATATCATGCGACTCAATAAGCACATATAACAGGCATATCAGACATCTTCCTAGATCCTTAGCCCTAATCTAGCATGCATTTCTCATAATCATAACATAAAATGTATGGGTATCTTGGGGAAAACTTACTTGAGCTCGGCCGGTTACACGCATCACACACCTTATTTTTTTCTCAAAACTCCTTACTTTAACTTTTGGAAAAACTATTTTCATGTGAATATCTTTCAAACACTCGATTTGAGTTCAAACACTCCCGAGAGTGTGTCAAAATCCCTCAAACCAAGACTCTGATACCAACTTGTAACATCCCAAATTTCAAGGCCAAAAATTTCATTTTGATATAACGATTTAGAAAAAACATCTATAAGAAAACATCATTGTGTCACATCATATCATAAAACAATAATCACATGTCTCAAAACCATCTCATGAAAATAGTAATAATGTCAGAGTGCAATTCCAAGAATCTCATAATGCGGAATACCTGTGTGTGTGATGCGTTGCTACCGTGACAACTCCTTCCCTTTCGATGAAGAGGTACCCAAAAACAAAATTGAAAACTCTAAGCTCAAAGCTTAGTGAGTTCCCCCATCATACCACATACCACATATCTAACATGCTACAGGGAAATTCTGGGGTGCCGACCTATCCTGTCCGGAAATTCTAGGGTGTCGACCTACCTTTTATGGCAATTCTGGGGTGTCGACCTACCCTGTCTGGCAATTCTGGGGTGCCGATATACCCTCCGGTTTATCTCAACCGACTATGGGGACTATTTCACCCCATAATACTACCACATAATAACATAGCATAAACATACTGTCGAACATATCTGGGGTGCCCGACCTACCCTTCGGTCCTTACGACCTTAACACATGGACTATTCCCCCTACTACTTACTATCACATAACATCATATCAGGCTAGCACATAATCATAACGGATAACAACATACCAGATAATTATCATGAAAACATTTATCTATACCATAGCTCTTACTAGCAGGTCGACCTTAGTACCTTAGACCCACTTCTACTGGAAGGTAACTCACCTCAATGTCGTGCAGTAACTGAACTGACCTTGATTCTAGGATCAACTCCTCTCAAACTCCTACATATAAGAACCTTCCTTAACTACCATTTCATACTTTTAACCATTTCAAGTGTCAACTCAGGTTAAAGTCAAAGTCAAGGTCAACACATTCGTCAAAGTCAATTTTTGGCCATAGTCAACATCTGGTTTGACTCAACTTGCTGATTTGGTCCACCAACTCGTCGAGTTCCATAATCCATAAAATTTTGGAACTTCAATCCCACTCGTCGAGTCTTTCAAGAACTCGTCAAGTTCTCCTTCATGCAGAATTGGGACCTTTTGCTCATGACTCGCTGAGTTTATCCTTGAACTCATCGAGTCATGCTTCATGTAAGTTGGAATGTTTAGTCCTAGATTCACCGAGTTGTTCCTTGAACTCTTCGAGTTCCTCTTCATACAGTTGGGACATTTCCTTGAAATCGCCAAGTTCATCCATGAACTCGTTGAGTTCTTTGATCTTCAAGTCCATATTCATGTCCATCTTGTTGAGTCCTCTTCTAGACTCAACCGGATTGCTCAGAAATAGAAAAGGTTGGGGAACCATGACCCGACTCACCGAGTCCTATGAACGACTTGTCGAATCCCCCAAAGTCGAAGTCTATCCAATTGATTTTAGCTCGGGCTTAATGTATCCAGAACATAGATCTGACCTCGAGTCCTATGAACGACTTGTCGAGTCCCCCAAAGTCAAGAACTTTACATCCATGCATGGGTCTTCAAGCTCAAAAGACCCAAAAATGAAGTCTACAAGGTGCATGGGACTCCCATGGCCATAAAGTTGGCACCTTTATATGGGAACCCTCAAAGGTTCAAGATCTGAAGTCTAATCCCATTGATACACACAATCCCGTACATGGCTTCACTAAACCTAGAAAAGGTAGAAAATAGACCTAAATAGAGATCTAAGAAATGAATAGTCAAGGTATCAACTTTATACCTCAACTAAGTTGGAAATGAAGCACAATTCCTGGATCCACTTGACTCCTCTAGTATCCCCAAGCCTCTTCTTCCTTCCCAAGCTTCAAAATCACCAAAAATGGCACAACAAACTCAAGAATACTCAACAATCGATTAGGGTTTTGTGAAGAGGGTCTGAGCGTGATGGAGGCTGGAGTGGAGACCCTATAAGTTGTTTAAATAGGGTGCAAACCCTAAAATTTAGGGTTTCATCCAGATAGATCTACTCGTCGATTCGGGGCTTCCGACTCGGCTAGTAGACTCTTCCACCCGCGTCTAAAATTTGCATCTACTCGACTAGTTAGGGTCTCCAACTCGTCGAGTCCCAGTGTAAAATTGCAAAAACTTACATTAAAAATATGTATCGGGAACCTGACGTTACAAAAACCTAATCCAAATCATAAATGAATCCTTAAATTTTAATTTATGAATATCAGGGTTTGAAAAACCTAAAATTCGCCATCAAATTTTCAATCAAACAACTATATGGAGAGTTGTTGATGAAGTGATGTTCTAGAGAAGAGATAACAACTCTAACTTTTATAGAATCAATGGAAGAAACATGAAAATCAGATTTGACTTGAAAATCAAACCTTATACATGAAGATAGAAAGTTCTATAGAGAGATTATACCTTTAAGGCTAGTAGATGATGATAAACAATGGTTAGATCTTCAACAAAGAAGCTTCAATCACTAATGATAAAAGAAATTTCCATTTCATAGTTCGAGACACTTCTCTAGAATCATTTGGATGGGTTTGCAGAGGATGTAAGAATTCACTAGCTTATATATTGAGGCATTTTACTTGACAACCCCTTAAGTTCCTTATTTTGCACATTGACCATCATATGACTAATTTATTAACTAAAACTTCTATATTTTTACTCACAGACCTTTTTTATCCTTATTCTAACATTTAAAGTCCCATATGGTTAATAAATTAACCTACAGTTAAATCTCAACTTTTATCTATTTATACCACATTAAACCAAAATATTGCAAATCATATTTCTTTCATTTTCTATAAGTTTTAATTCCTATGAAATCTAACTAATATTATCTATTACATCATTATATCATTTATTTATTTTTACTTTATTCTGTTTTCCTTTTTTTGTTGCTAAAAACAGCCAAAAACTCAATGCCCAAATTGAGGACATTACATATTTCCCTTATTTGTACTTTTGCCTCACCGTGAAGGAAAAACAACAAGAAAAAAACAACTACTTAATTATAAAATGTTTTACGAAATCATTATGACAACATAATGAAAAGATCAATGACATAGAAGAAAGCAAGAAACGAGTATGTACATCTACAAAATGTTGCAATCCTTTTTGAATGGTTTTACGAAATCATTATGAAAAAAGTAAAATGATGTATTAAGGAGAAATAGAAGTATGATGTTATATTACACAAATTAATGAAAACATGTTGATATTTATTACATTTAATCTGACAAAAAATGGTCTAAAAGCAAAAAGAACAAAATACATTTGTTTATTTGTTATGATACCATCCTACTTTTATTTCTTTATGATACAACAAATTACTTCCATTTTTTCCTTATAATTTCAGGCTTTTTTTGTTAGTTTTTAAATCCACCCAATTATAGCATATAATTTGTATTATTATGACATCATACTTAGAAAACTCCACCCACTTATGAAAATAAAAATTTCTTTGTATTTGAATGATTATGTATTTTTTGAAGGTACATTCTCTCAATTATAAATAATGAAAGTATGATTCCATTAGTGTAATGTATGACCCATGAATAATAATCTATTAAAGTATGATGCAATAAATGTGATTTATATATGTAAAATGTATTTTGGTTATAACAAGAGAATAAAATCTTAATAGGTTAAATCCAAGTACATCATTATAATCCTTTTTAGAATTTCAACAATTAGTGCCTAAATATGAAAAAGAAATTCAATATATAAATATGTTAGATTTTCAAAGTGTAATGTCTTAATAAATGTAACGCTTGGTTTCCAATATGAACTTATTTTTCTGATTACTTATATTTTCGTGGAGGACTCGACGTGTTGGAAGCCTCAACACGACATGTCAAGTTTTTTTCTCCGCGAAGTTTAATGGGTCAACTCGGCGAGTCGAGGTGCCTCAACTCAGTGAGTTGGCAGCTGGGAAGGAAACCCTAATTTTTAGGGTGTTACACCATATTTAAAAGCCATAAGTCCCTTGGTTGGCCTCCTTACCAACATCCTCTATCCAGAAACCCTAAAATCGAGCATTATCTTCCATTGTTGAGTGTGTGAACTTAGGGAGAGCCTTGAGTGTTCATTTTGGTGCATGTTGAAGGAGCTAAGGAATTAGGAGTTTCTTGGCTTGAAGAAGAAGTATTAGATCCAGAATCACTAGCTCATTTGCCAAGTTTTGAGTTATCAAGTTCTTACCTTGCTTTTAGTTGCTTAGATCTCTTCTTGGGTTAGATTGTATGCTTTTAGCCTTGGTTGGGTGGATGATGGGGGAGTAGGACGTCCCGAATGTTTATTCTTCTAGATCTAAGATCTACATGAGATCTTTTTGATGGGCTTTGGTCATAAGACATCCTATGTGCTCATACAAACCCTAATGCTTGGATCTAGGTTTCTCTATTGTACATGCTTTGAATCCAAGACTATAAACCCTAATTCTAGCATACAAGTAATCATATTAATATGTAATTAGGTTTAAGATCATACCTTGATTGTCATGTAGCAATAACAATCCTAAATCTCCTTGTATTGACTTTGGAAGGCTTAGAGTCACAAGTGTCACTCCTCTAATGGCTCACAAACACCATAAGCAAGAAGAGAAGGTATAAAGAGAGAGGTGAGAGGTTAGAATTCGTATCTAGGACCTCTTGGGAAGGGATACACGAATTCATGACCCTAGGGGTGTTTATATAGGTGTAGAGATAGGGTTTCAGTCATTATCCTTATCTAGTTGATTATCCATTAAGCAACCAATAAGATAATCCTTGAATCCTTATCATACTCGAATTCTAAGGCTTTCCAACCTTAAATTCGTCCACCATATAAATAAGATAATCCTTACCTTATTTTGTAACTATCACATAATTACAAATCAGCCCCTCTATTTTAATTAATTACATTTGATCACAAAACTAATGCTTAATTAATTATTGACCAATATTAATTAAACAAATATGATTTCTCCTTTAATATATTATTCTTATAACATATTAATAAATCATATTATCCTCTCTTTCTTTATTAATTTCTCCAATCAAGTTGCTTTGGTGAAGGCAACCCAAAAGGACCATGCACCATCGGATCAAGTACATACCAAAATAGTTATGGACTTAGACACTAATCCAACACTTTTGGCATAAAGGTGCCAGCTTTATGGTCTTAAGGGCTTCATGCATTCATTAAGTCCTTCTTTTGGCCTCTTTTGAACATTTGAGCCCCTCTTAGTCATGTATAAGCGTAAAGTTGGAAATTTTACATGGCCATTCAACTTTAAGGACTAGATATGCATTGTGGGGTTATGCCTTTGGTGATTAAGTGCTTAATGATTAAGCCCTCACCCTTTTAAGCCTAGGGTCTGGGTTTTGAACCTATTTTGGTGGTTCTTAGGGGTAAAGTTGGAAATGTTAGCCTTCTAGATGCCATTTTAGTTGAGATTTGAGTTGTGAAGCTCTTAGATTCAATAATTTCGGCTTAATGAATTAAGATGTTCTTTTTCTGGCGAAATCGGCGTGTTTATTGATAAACTCGGCGAGTTGGATTTGTTTCTTCCTGACTTTGTAGATTAATACAGAAACACGACGGGTTGAAGGACAACTCGGCATGTTGGGTCAACTCGGCCCATTGACTTTGACTTTTGACTTTAGTCTTTGACCAAGTTTGACCTATAAGGGGCTTGTAGGCATTTTGTGTTGTATTTAAGGAAATTGTTTCTATTTAGGGGTTGAGTAGAGCCGATATCTGTTCAGCTATCATTTTGTGTTCGATATGAGTTTCCTCACTAGGTTCAACGGTTCGAAGGCACCAAAATTAGCCAATGTTTATGTTATGTTATGTTACGTTAGTATGCTAGCTATCTTTATGACTCTTTCATGTGCCCGTGTTTACATGTTTTCCGGGCTAAGGCCCGATGCCATGCAGAGCCCGATGAATATTTGTATGCTATGTATCTATGTGATTATTGCATGTGTATGTGTTTATTTGATATATGTTATTGTACGTTGGATGGGGACCGTTTTACCGAGCTCAGCTCGATGCCAGGCGGGGCCTGATGATAGGGCGGGGCCCACTATATGTTTATTGTATGTATAGTATGTGGTATCTTAGGGAGAACTCACTAAGATTCGTGCTTACTGTTTTCAGTGTATGTTTCAGGTACTTTCGGTTATAAATGGAAGAGCTCGGGATGACTGCATCACACACACCGTTGGGATTCCACATGTGATATTTACTCTGATTTTATGACAATTCATACATTGGTTTTTATTTGAATATTTGGTTGATTTTGGAAAATACTATTTATCTGTTATTATAAATGGAAATTTTTAGGACCATATTTTGGATGTTGCAATAAGAAAAAAAACTAAAAGGTATAATGTTTTCGAAATGTAATGACTTATTTTGTCAATCCAACATATTGCATGCCAAACTTGCGGGGGATTATGTTGTTGGTCAGTTTCTCTGGGGCAAGTTTATGAGATCTAAATAGGGTCATCCATTGGATGTGGTGTCTAATCCTATTTCTTTATGATTTAAGCTCTCATGCTTGGAGGAATGTTTTCCCTCATGTTAGTACCATTCTGGGCAACTCTCATTGGGTGGTAGGTGTTGGTAACATCAGCTTTAGCATGGCTAACTGGGGTGCTAGTGCTTTTTCTATGCAGAATGTGGATCTTAAGACTCCTTTTAGAGAAGTTATTCAATATGCTGATTTTTCTACCTTAGTTCTGCCTATCTTATCCACAGAGGCTCAATCTATTTTGTAAGATATCTCTCTAGATTCTGACATCCCAGATAGACTAGTTTGGCATCATTCCCCTTCAGGTCTTTTCTCCTCTGCTTCCTATTGGCATTTTTCCAGAATTCATGGCCAGAAAAGTCCTTGGTGGTCTCTATTATGGAACCAGTGGTTTCCTCCTAAGATGGGTTTATTCTCTTCTTCTGGAGATTCCTCAGGAATGCTCTTCCTATGGATGACAGGCTTAGATACATGGGCTTTCAAATGCCTTATAAATTGAATTTCTGCATTAGAAGTCAACAAGATTCTTAACTTCATTTGTTATGTCAAGGTGAAACTGCCTCTCAGGTTTGGTCTTATTTGAAAGGTGTTCTTAATGCTAGTTTTGTTCAAGATAGTATGCCTGCTTTCACTAAGACCTGGTAGCAAGGCAGTTCTATCAAATCTAAAATGGGATTTTTATGGTAGTTTTATCTTCTCTGGTTGCTGGGAGATTTGGCTTGCTAGAAATGCATCTATTCATGATTCAGTTGCTATGTCTTCTTCATCTATTATCAATAAACTCAAACACTGGTGTAAGGATTTGTTGGGTTATGAGCATTCTAACACTCCTAAGTGTACATGCAACCCTAAATACCTTGGATCTATTTTTTCTCTATTATACATGCAAATATGAACATCCAAGGTATTATCCTAATCTAGTATACAAAACTATCAATATAACAAGATAGAATACATACCTCTTTGATGTAGAATGTCTTCATGTAGCTTGAGTGCCTAGTGCCCCAAGTGTGACACCTCAAATGGTTCACACAACACCAAATACACTTGGAATAACTTGAGAGAATTCTACACTTCATGAAAATCGGCTAGCCCTCTCTAGAATAATACTAGTGTCGATTTTGTCAAGAATAATATCTTTATATAGTGTTACAATTAGGGCAAACCCTAATTGTCATGATTTTCCATTTCCTTGGATCCATGGGTTCAAATACACCATGGAGCATCATATGGGTTTTGTCCCAACTAAATAATCCATGGAGCATTAGCCCACTATACAAGTATGGATGATTTACACAATCAATCCATATATTTAATTAGTCTTCTTTTGATCACTTAATTAATCCTAGATTAATTCTTGATCAATACTAATTAAATAATCTTATTATTCTTATTATTAATATACTAGAACTTATAATATATTAATAATCGTAAGTGTCTTATTTCTCTCATTATAGTCTATCCAAGTGCATGATGCCATGCAACCCAAATGGACCATGCCAGGTCGGGTCAAGTCTTACCAATTATAGTTATGGACTTAGACATTAATCCAACAGTCTCCCACTTGGATAAGTCTAAAACTATTATTGCGTATCACTTCAGGAACCAATTGGCAATCGTAGCTCTCAAAAGCTTCTGTCGAACTTTGACCTTGTAGATGAACTCTGACCTTTGTCAATGACTTGTCCATCAGATAAGGGATCATATATTCCTCCATTCTAGATATCATATGGATTGAGACATGGATTATAATCATTCTCTCTGTCCATTTGTTGTTTCCCGATTTCCGATTTATGACGACTGACTAATTGAACAAATCAAATCAGTCCTGGCCCGGCCGAGCACTTCCATTTGTCATCATCAAATCATCGAGGGGCGCACATATATCGCTTTTATCCCGAAGGTAAAAGGAATGGATAAACTTCGACTCATATGGCTTGTTCTACTACTTTTTGAATCATACACAAAGGCACGTTTTATAGCACTGAGTTACCAAATGTGCTTTCGTGCAATCAATGTACTATCAACTCATAGTAACAACTCATATCTCTAGGTTTGAAGAATATAAGATATTATCGTCTCATGATCACTCGTGATAAAACCCATGAAGTGATTCCAATGAGCGCGGGTTGAATCCAATACTCAGAACTTATGAGCACTCATGGGTGTTGTAGCCCTTTGTCCAACATCTTAGACCTCTACAAGCCAACCCAAGACAGTCTTAATTCATATCTACTTCCAACATATGACCGACTGTGGATGGTTTGAATAACTTAGTTATTCCGGAAGAATAACCTAGTTTATTCGGGAAGTAAAAATATGCAAAGTGAAACACAATAATAATTGAATCCAATATGGTATCAAAACCTATGAACATAAATAAAACACCTTTTATTTATCACCATATGATTACACATTATTCATTGTATACTGTTTCAGCTATCAACTTTATTCTTGAATTTAAAACAATAGTTGTCCCATGCTCCAAGCATGTACACTATGTTTTCTAAACACTAGTCATGCCATACACCAAGTATGCATACTATGTTTGTCTATGATCTTTACTTTGTGAACTAGATCAATTGAACATAACTTTAATGATTCTCTTTTCACACTCCCAAATCCTTACAGCAAATGCAAGAATTCCAAATTCATGCCATTTACTGAAATCTGTTAGATTCTAAACTTATATGCATTGATCCTCTTGTAATGGTTATGCACAAAGTCATAAAGTCTTGACAACAACCATTACAGAGCATTCCAAAGGAGATCGGCTCCTTGGAAACATCCTTCTTGCATTAAGTTTCCTTAATCTTACACAGATTGAAAATTCTAACTTTGAAACATTTCCAGATTCCATTTTGACTATCACTTCTGAACAAGAGTTGCCTCCTTACAAATTATGTCAATATGGTCCTTCCAGAATTATCACTATACTTCCAATTGTCCTTGAGAAACCAATCTTTGGTAAACCTTAGATTGTCCTCAACAATTGTTTAATCCTTTTAGTCATATCCAGTTCTAAACCTTTTCCCTTCTTAATGCCCCAGGCATTTGGAAACTTTTAGAAAGGATGAATATAGCACATGTAATCGATCCTATATCCGAAGCATATGGGACACGATTCATGATGTCTCACATAAAGACTAAACCAGTATTTTGCTATAACATTTCCATTTCTATTTGCCAAGTTCTCATAATTCAGATTATGAAAAGGGATGCCGTAATCATAATCGAATTTAAGAACGCAAATAATGGACCCATATACAGAATTTCCTTATGTTGAGCCATTCCAACATGAAATTCATATATATCCTTGACTAAATGATTAAAACCTCACGATCTAGGCTTATAGATTTGAGATGAAGTATAATTTCCTCTCCCTTAATTATAGCAAAACAACTCTTTCCCAGTTGAAACTTTTGTTTTCTATAATTAACATTGCTAACTTGCAATACTTATCATAATTATCATGCTCCCACTAACATGATGATTATTAGCATAACATTTATGCTCCCACTAGCTTTGACATGTACTCAGAAAGCTCGACTTCTAGAAATCAATACTTTATTGACTTTCTTACCAAAGTTCAGATTTCTGATACTAGATTGTTTTCATAAGACTTTATCAAAAACATACACCTTCCCTTAGATAGCACACTTGTGTGTCTAAACAATTATGAAGAGGGATGCCGTAATCATAATGCTTAGACCTTTTTGCCACTTCTCACAAGTCCAGGTTAGTGTGCCGGTAAACCACACACGCTCCACTAACGACTTTGAGAATGCAAACATCACAATTGCTATGTAGCTAAAATCTACTTAGTGAAAGTGTTTCCTCACCATCATTTTCATGAATTGGAGAGAAACCTTATGACACTTAGATTTAATGGTGTATGTGTTCTTATCCATGTGAATTGTCAAAACCATAGTCACAAGACAAGGATAATGACAAATTCGAACTCATATGGACTGAACTCAATCTTAACTTCTTGCCACCTGGCAGCTCAAGGGCCTGTCATTGCTTCCAAGTTGTTGTGCAACAAACTGAGAACTCTAAGAACTCATATGCAAAACCAACTTTAACTGAAAGGGAACAGAATATGTCAACACGATAGGTGATAAACCTCAAGTCGTGTGCTAGTGAAGAACTTTAGGTTTTATTCTTGATTAGTTCTTGAGACTTTCAAAACCTTTAAGACTCCCACTGTCCTCTTGACATATAAGACTCTCTTGTCAAATATTCAAGGGATAGTGTGGATTCTTTATCAAGACAAACGCTTCACACAATTGGCCTGAGTTGGTCTTTGTTTTATCCAAAACATCACAACTTACCAATTTCAAATGTACAAGAGTAGAAAACTTTTACTCTTACATTTGACAAGTGTTTTAAACCTTCTTTGAGACATGTCACTCAAGTCACAATCTTGGAGTATGACTCTAAGACTTGTATTGGAATGAAGTATGACTCATCTTCTTGATTTAACCATTTCAACAATTCAAGATCCCTTCTTCTTAGTCATAAGAATGCACTAAGACTTCCTTAGAGAACTAATTTTGATATGGTTTCTTAATCATTAAGATGATCACAAAGCTGATACTAAAGTACTCTCCCATCTTTTCAGATTTGAGAAACTTTTATCCTTCTGCCTAATTTGATTCTTCTTATTCGCTCTGCCTTACATTGGAACCTTTTCCAATGTCTCAGAGTTACACTTAAGCTTGTAAGTATAATCATATTTACTGAGCTTTAGTAAACTATGACGAATAGCCTTATATCTTTTGTGGTGGACTTAATCAGTGCTCATGACTATGTACTCGATCCCTTAGTCCATTACTTGACTCACACATCCATGTGAACAAGTAATTAGTCTTAATTTTTCCAATACTTGAAAGTTCTCATTCATCATGCTATAGAACTTGCATGATTCCAAGTCCCGGTTCAATTGAGACTTTGGATGATGAGAATCTTTCCTTATTTGGTAAATTTAGACATTACCACAAATGAAGGAATCAATTTCATATTTCCACTCTTGCTATTAATGGAATCATATAAGCAACAATTTTTCCTCAAATGCCACTGTAAGGATATTTTAAAATAAATAAAATCAAAAAATTTTCTTTTATTTTAAAACTATGCGGAAAAACTTATCCTTACAATCCAGATGAAAACTTGTTGTTATCTATTCCTAAGCAATATCCCATAACTCCTAAGAAGTAGCTCAAGAATCTGATTTTCAAACTACGCGATAGAAATCCATCTATGCGATCATATTCAGCATATTCTTTCTTTAAGTTCCTTTACTTTTCTTTGATTCTTAAAACATTACCATGTGACCCAGTCACATCATGTATCAGGAATCTCAGAATAGAAACTTAAAAGAGTTAGATTAGTGGACTTTACCTGAAGTAGAGTCAACCTTATTGACTTTAACATCCTTAGGTAAATTTGGCAGCTTCGCAACTAATAACCCTTCCTTTGGCAATATAAACATACTGACCCTTTGATAATGGTACACGGGACTATTACAGACTTAGCCTTTTCTCTTTACCATTTGGTCAACCTAGTTGACTATGGTCAATCCCTTTTCTTGGGAAGAGAATGCCTTTTCTGTATTTCCAGCGTCACCATTGTCAATGTCCATAAAGTTTCAGGAAGTTGATCTTAGCAAATATATAAGATCATTAAGGGTCTTGTCATAGTCTGTTTCATAGGTGTTCCAAAAGAACTCACTATGTGACTTAGAAAGTAGTTGAACCACCAACTTCCTCAAGACTTTGACACCCAACTCTCTCGGCTTGTCAATATGCGACTACATCTCCAAGATGTGACCACACCTAGACCTTCACTTGCCAATAGGGCTTGTGTGACCTTAAACTTTTCAAGAACTTGTGGGTTAGGGAGAATAATTGGAGGAGGAGAAAGAAGTATGATTTCCATTGGAACGTCATCTTCATTTAGGAAAGCTTGTTTCAAGAGATTTGGGAAGATCATAAATGTCTAAACCAGACATGTTTTGGGAGATATTCAAGATAGTTGATCTTAAAGTCCTTAATATGACACCCAATATGAAATATTAAGGCTAGGACCCAACAAACTATTTTATAACTTAGAAGAGGTATGCCGTAATCCAAGTTATGAAACAATTTTAAGGTAGGTGAATGACGATTCACCAATTTCCACCAAGATAAACGAAATTAGGTTTTAATTGGTTTTGAAACTCCTAGATCTTTTGAGATTCATTGAACTGTTCAATGGCATGTTTCAATCTCGAGTGTGCCCTTCAGGTTTTGTGACTGGGATGCCGAGGATCACAAAACAAGGTGTGAAGTAACAATGCAAATTGCTTGGTACCCTTAAGTGTTTACCCCTTAATCGATGTGCCGGTTAACCACACACGCTCCATCGATACTATGATAAACATTAAGTTACCCTTTTCTTACCTTGTTAAATACGAGTTAGTGTGCCAGTTAACCACACACGCTCCACTAACCGACTTAAACAAAGTGCAATGTGTAATTTCATGGATTAGCACCTTATTCACATTTTCCTAAGTAACTAAGATTGGGAATTATTAAGAGTTTAGTTACTTAGTATTTATCATTAATACTTTTAATGAAGGGAGAATTATAGTCCTGTCAAACCCGTTCGGCTAACGACCCTCCACCAGTCAAGCAAGCGGTGGGTGAGAGTGGACACCCATTAAGCTGCCATTTTATAGGCAACAACCTTATACCCACCTTATAGACCGACTTCGTGAATGAGGCGTACTAGCGGTAAGACCGACTTTACTCTTATACATATATATATATATATATATATATATATATATATATATATATATATATTAACTTATAATATTATAAAGTATAAGGGTTGAATTTTAACTTTTAAAATTCTAAGGGCTAACTTGGAATTAAAGTATTCATATGAGAAAACTTTACAAATTCCAAAACTTGAGGGCAAGTTTTGAAACTATTCAAAACTAATTAATTCCATAACTTATGTATTTAAAGTAGTTTTAATCCAAAAACTCTTCAAGTTCCATAACTTGAGGACAAATTATGGAAGACTTTAAACTAATAAAGAATTAACTTTTCTTTATTTTATAACTTATGGAATTAATTAAGGTTACATTATTTTTTATTTATTTATTTAATGAAGAGACTCTTGGTCCTCCATAACTTGAGGACAAATTATGGAGTTATAACTCCAATTAATTAGAACTAGACTCTTCATTTTTGTAACCTTTGCCAACTTTTATGAGTTTTATGAAACTTAAATGTGACTTTTCATATAACTTGAGGACAAGTTACAAAAACACATTTTAGAATCAACTCTTAGATTAATTTGGATTGAAAACAACTATTTCATTCAACTTTTCTATTAATCTAAGCAACTCATAAGAACAAGATAATTCAAATCAAACTTTTTCATGTAATTAGTCTAAACCTTAAACTAATACAAAACATGAATCTATTGACAATTATCTTTGAAATTGGATTAGCATGAACATTACCACATCAAAAACAAGTTTATAAGTTCAAAAACCTCTTAGGGTAATGTTCCTAGTCCAATTCCAGCCAAAAGGATCGAATTTATGCTGTCTGGGGGTCCAAATCGTCGAGTGAATTAACCAACTCGGCGAGTTGGATGCTTTTTTCCTTGGACTCGTCGAGTCCCTTCATGGACCCGACGAGTCTGCTGGGTAGACAGCAACAAAACTCGATTTTTCAGCTTCTATTGCAAGTATAACAAGAAAACAAGCCTAGGATCTGATACCACTGTTGGGTTATGAGCATTCTAACACTCCTAAGTGTACATGCAACCCTAAATACCTTGGATCTATGTTTTCTCTATTATACATGCAAATATGAACATCCAAGGTATTATCCTAATCTAGCATACAAAACTATCAATATAACAAGATAGAATACATACCTCTTTGATGTAGAATGTCTTCATGTAGATTGAGTGCATAGTGCCCCAAGTGTGACACCTCAAATGGTTCACACAACACCAAATACACTTGGAATAACTTGAGAAAATTCTACACTTCATGAAAATCGGCTAGCCCTCTCTAGAATAATACTAGTGCCGATTTTGTCAAGAATAATATCTTTATATAGTGTTACAATTAGGGCAAACCCTAATTGTCATGACTTTCCATTTCCTTGGATCCATGGGTTCAAATACACCATGGAGAATCCATGGAGCATCATATGGGTTTTGGCCCAACTAGATAATCCATGGAGCGTTAGCCCACTATACAAGTATGGATGATTTACACAATCAACCCATATATTTAATTAGTCTTCTTTTGATCACTTAATTAATCCTAGATTAATTCTTGATCAATACTAATTAAATAATCTTATTATTCTTATTATTAATATACTAGAACTTATAATATATTAATAACCATAAGTATCTTATTTCTCTCATTATAGTCTATCCAAGTGCATGATGCCATGCAACCCAAATGGACCATGCCGGATCGGGTCAAGTCTTACCAATTATAGTTATGGACTTAGACATTAATCCAACAGGATTTATTACATTGCAACTTGATTATCCCACTCATTCTTCTGGTTTTCATGATTCTATTTGTTTCTAAGTAATGCATATCCCTATGGTCTTCCCTAAGATTCCTAAAGTAAAATGGATCAAATGGGCTCCTCCTCCTTTTGGTATTTTGAAGTTGAACACAGATGGTTCTTTAAGGAATGGCATGGCAGCAAGTGGTGACATTATTAGGGACTATAAGGGCTCCGATTTGGTTGATTTTCCTACCTTTTATGGCCCAGGTACCAACACATTTGCAGAAGCCAGAGCTCCCCTTTTTGGTCTGATGCTTTGTTACAGATTAGGCTACTCCAAAGTAGCAGTGGAGAGTGAGAAAAAAAATCATTTTTGATAGCATCTGTGGAGGTGCAGTCCCTTGGACAGTCCCTTATATGATCATATCTTTAAAAACTTTCTTACTTCCTTCCATGTCCATCTCTCATATCTACAGGGAAGGGAATCAAAGTGCAGACACTTTAGCTACCCATGGCCACTTCCATTAGGAACATTTTGAATTTCTTTCTTTTCTAGTGGCTCTCTTCCTACTGCCTCTCTTCCCTAAAGAGGTCAGTCCACCGCGTGTCTGTCTTCCAGTTCCTTGACTCCCAAACCTTGGGTCATTGATTTTGCCCCCGCTTAGGTTAGCTATGCTTCCTTAAATATCAGGTTGCCAAGGGTTGTTTCCGGAGGAAATGGGATTAGAACCCATGATTTAGCAGTTGGTTGAGCAGTCGTGGCGGACAAACACAAACAGCAAGCAAAGTCTTGGCTTACTCTCATTGGGAGGTTGTTCAACCAGACTGACGAAGTTGAGTATTGACACAAACAATAAGAGGACGAGCTTCCCTTCTACTACCGAAAAGAGGAGTTTACCACCGCCTACATATTCCACTCACTCTATCCTCTTTGATCCTATTCCAAGGCGATGGATCCTATTTCACTATCCGTGTCTAGAAAGCGATTCGATAGCACTGAATTACTATAATAAGGTAAAAGATCAAAGAAGTCTCTCCGATCGATCCCATTCCTAGTCTTCGTACTAAGCCATGTTGCCTTACCCCTAATCAAGCTTGCTTTCAGCCGAGATCGCCCTTCAGTAGTTGCCCTCCTCGCCCCATTCAATAGAAAGTTGACTTACACGCCTTACTTGATAGGAGGCTTCAGGTAAAGATATCCGAGAGTTTTGACAGTAGTGGGAAGAGTTTGAAGACTTTCCGCTCATCTCCCGACTTCGACTTGAAAGCGAGAGGCTTTTCGCTCCTCTCCTGCTTGGAAGCTCTCTTTTAGTCGGAGAAGTGCTACCTGTTGACCGTTAGGGAGACTACCGTCGACCGTTAGGGAGACTACCGTCGACCGACCTGAGGAGGGAGACTACCGCCCCTGAGGGGCTTGTTGCTAGAGGCATCCCCTCAAATGAGATTTCTAAACTCTACAACCGCTCCGGTTTGAGCAATAAGAGCCCGCCTTCCGGGTCCTATATTCTAGTTACTAACTTCAAAGGAACTACTAAAAGAAGGAGTCAAAGCATCGGAGAGTGCTACCACAAAAATTGTTACTTAAACTCTCACCACAACCCACAGCTTAAAACTCACGTTTATTAATAATGACTAAAAGCTCTTTAATTTCCTCATTGGTTGTAACACAACTATCCATTTTATTCTGTATTTCAATAATTTTTGCCAAAAGTTTATAGAGACCATTGAACTTTTGTCGGAAGTCGCATAAAAGTAAAATTCAAAACAATGTATAAAAAATTAAAACTTAGGCTATGTTTAGCACACCACAATTAGTTTTAAATGCTAGCTTATTTTCCGATTTTTTTTAAGTTGTCATGTTTGACAAACAAAAAAGTAGTTCATAAACTGGCATTTTAAAAACCAACACATACTAGCTTTTCAATGAGCTTATTGAGTTTTGTTATCATTCTTTCAAAAATACATTTCAATAATTATAAAAAGACACAACCTTTTACATGTCATTTTATGTCTTTTTACATATTTCAGCTAACTTATTAACTATTTTTTTCTAACGTCATATTTTATCAGCTACCAGCTAGCTAGCTTTGTAGCTATCTATCAATTAATTTTTCAGCTAGTCCCCAAACTTAACATTAACACCCCGTTCCCGAGTTGTAGCAAAGAAAAGAAGAGAAGAGAAAAGAAAGTAAGGATAGAAAAGAAGAGAGGAGAAAGGAAAATAAATTTGTCTTTTGTGTTCCCGAGTTGGATAGAAATGGAAGAAAAGTTAAACATTTTGTTCTTTCTCTCCAAATCCTTCCAAATCGGAAGGAAAGTTAGGAGGGAAAGTGATCCCTCCGTTTCCTTCCACTTCCCTCCTTTAATGAAACTCGGGAACACCAATTTCTCTTACTTTCCTCTCACTTCTACCCATTTCCTTTCTTTTCTCTCCTTAAATTGAACTCGGGAACGAGGTGTAAGTGTTTTTGAGTCACCTAATTATAAAAACTAAAGACACGTGTTACTATTTAATGACTTCGTTTCTTGATAAATAAATATTTTACAAATTAAATCATTTATAAGTTACCAATTATTGATCCACAAATTTCTTTTCTATCCTATTAGCAGGTGTCAATATTTGATTATTAGTCAAAAGTTTTCTCAATTATAAAAAGAAAGTAGTAATCTTATTACTTTTGGTCAATAACCAATATAACTAAATGATAAAGACCAACAAATTTCTAGTTCGATAGGATGTAATGACACTTTTATATCATTATTTATGATTGAATACTCATTTGATCACTTAAAAAAAAAAAAGAGAACAATCACCATACATCCACAAGTAGAAACCAGATAATATACATATGCAAGCATTGTCCAATACGTGCATAATATTCAGATATATGTGTAGATATTCGTGCATTTAAACTATTTTTATTGGGTCATATGTGTAAAAATGATTATAAATAATTACTATATAGCTTTACAACATAATACATAAGTTTTTTGAACGACCAATTCAATCTACTTCTAAACTATTAATATCGTTGAGTCATCTATGTTTCAAACGAGACTTAAATTTCGATCTGAGAGAGAAAAAACAATAGTTGATAGGTTAGAATCTCTTTGGTAAGATCACCTTATATGCATTTATCACTTTTGAGTGGGACATTAATCGAAGCATCCACTACGGTTTTTTATTTTTTTTGAATTAAACGGTATTTATGTTATTTACACACATTCTAGCTTTTAGAGAACATTTATGCAACGACTATCGGTCATTTGTATAGTTATGAACAAACATATATATATATATATATATATATATATATATATATATATATATATATATATATATATAAAATTGACAGGATTTATGATCAAAGTTGATAGAATCTATATAATCTAATATAATTAATTATGATAAATTATATTTTATAAAACATTAAATGATCCAATAATGATTGAGATTGAAATAAAGAAGTGTATTTATTGTTAAGTTAATGAAATTGAATATATAGTTGTTATGCACCTCTTAATATTAAAACGGGGGTAAACAAGGTGGCACCGCAATAGGGGACACGAGAACGAGCATTGATATAGTACTTCTTCTATCCGGAGATTTTCAACAACATCCCATGCTATCACTAAATTAAAAACTAGCCCCTTAAACTATTAGATGTTCTACAAAGAACTTCATATTTTTTACGAAGATGCAAATTTTTATATTTGACATTAATAATATGAATAATTACAATCAAAATGGGGCATTATGTTATGCATGGTGATTTCCACTCTCATGCTTTTGTTTTCCCTGATATATAAGGTATTTCCTTTGGGCAATGTTTTAAAAACCGGTTTTTTAATTGAACCGGTATGGTGATTGGTTCCCGGTTCGACCGCCGAGTGAACCGGATTCTATATTTTTCATGTTTTTTTCTATTTTCCTATGCATACATACATATATAAATTATGAATTTGATTTTTAAAAGTTCAAACATTAAATATACATATAAAAATAATTTGTAGATAAATTCAAATACATTAAAATAACACATAACCATAAGTTTTAGTGTTTTACATAAATCCACATACGTCAAAATAAAAATAAAATATAATACCGAAACAAAAGAGAGTTTTAGATGAATACAAACATATCAAAAAAATTTATAAAATTTACCATATGTTTTTATTTAGAAAAAACTAAATAGATTTGAAAAAAAATCATCAAAGTTTATTATGTAAATGGTTCTTTTTCATGTGGTTTATTAGGTTTAACCGGTTCAACCGGTTTATTTTGACCGGTTCAACCGAGTTTTTTTAAAAACCGACCGGTTCAATCTGGTTCAGAAATAAATACAAAACCGGTGATAGTTGAATCGCTCCGTCTTCCGGTTCCCGATCCAACCGGTTCGACCGGCCAGTTCAAACCAGTTTTTAAAACATTGTCTTTAGGTCTTTTGTATGTTGTTGTTGTTGTTATTATTATTATTATTATTATTATTATTATTATTTATCTCATATTCTCAAGAAAACATAATTAAAGGAGAAACAAACATATAAAAAAGTAAGACTCTACTTTTTTTTTATCCCACATCATATAAAAAATAGAATTTAAGAGAAAACAAATGTCTGTTAAAACCATTTTCCGTATATCTTTATCCTTTAGTGTTTTTAATTGATATTTGAAAATATATCCATTCCATGATCAATCCAAAGAGTTGTTGTGAGCGGCTCAGGAACCATCAATTTCGATTTCATGATCGGTATCATAAAATTTGGACGTATACATTTTAGACTCGCTCCTATTATTTAAAAAATCAAATTAATACGATAGAAAATAACTATTTGTATTACAATATCAATTGAATGAACTCTATTATAAAACATATATGCATGTAATATGCCACTAAATATGATAGATATCGACATATCTAATGTAGCATCCGTAATGTGAGCCTAATAGTTGACGCAGGGAGAATGGTTGAGCTAATAGGGAGACATGTGGCCTGTGGGTGTTGAACCCTCTCTAATATATCTTTTAGATCGAGCTACAAGTTCACAACCATCTACAATTTACTATAATTTAAAGCTCATCGTCCATTTTAAGCCTTAATTACTCCTAAATCTTAGCTTTGATCCCGTATGCGAAGTTCTGCACAAAATATCTATGATTTCAACCATGACACACCTAAAATATTAATACAATTTCGTGATTTATCTCTTATGTGGACCTTAGATCATGCTAACATGAATATCGGGACGGACTAAAATAAGCCTTTCATATAGTATTTTTTATAATCTATACCTAATAAATAAAAATGTTTATGTACCATATGTTATTTTTCTAGAGTTTATATTTAATTTTCATTTTTATTTATAAAATGACACATGATATCCTAATATATTTTCTTTTAGTTATTGAGTTTTATTTAACTCTATTATTCCCATTTTAAAATTTAAACTAAATTTAATAGAGATCAAATCTTTAATTTTTCCAACTTAAAGATTTAGATCGAATTCATTATAGTTTACTTTACTAAAACATTAATACTATAACAAAATTTTACTATTAAATTTTTTATTTTTAAATTAATATTTCAAATCTAATTATATTATGTATATTAAAATTTATTTACATCAAAAAAAAAAAATTATAACACAATATAACAACTTTATAGGTTAACATAATAATATTTCATATCATTTTTTCTATTAATATATCATTTTAGTAAAAATGCAATTGATAAACTAACAGTCTATACTTTATAAATTTATCTAATTTTTTAAATTTTAAATTAAATTCAATAAATATCCTTTGGTTTTACCCTTGATTTTACATGATATGAATGTATAATAAAATGAAAACTTCAATTTTTTTATCCAGTAAGTTATAGGGGTGAGCATTTGGACCGGTGGATCGGACCGGACCGGTGAACCGGACCGGACCATTTTTTTGGACCCCCGGGCCGGTTCTCGGTTCTCATATTTCTCTCCGGTCCGGTCTGGTTTTTTTCCCGGTTCGGTCCGGTTTTTACCGGGTTTAGAACCGGTTGGACACGATTAAGATTTTTGTGATGTTTTTTAAACACTCATAACTCATTCGTTTTATGTCGGATTGATATGCGGTTTTTTCCAACATTTAGTTTACAGTTTGTAGATGAATTTAGACTATAATTTTGTTTATTTTGGTATTATATTCACCGCATTACGATCCTTCAAAGTAGAGCTATCAAAGCTGAAAAAATTCAGCTTTTCAGCAAGATTTTGTAATCTGTGACATTTTTTAAACACCAATAACTCATTCCTTTTAAGTCGGATTGACCAGAGATCTTTTCCAACATTTAGTTTACAGTTTGTAGATGAGTTTAGACTATAATTTTGTTTATTTTTGTATCATATTCACTGAGTTACAATTCTTCAAAGTAGAGCTATCAAAGCTGAAAAAATTCAGCTTTTCAGCAAGATTTTGTAATCTGTGACGTTTTTTAAACACCAATAACTCATTCGTTTTAAGTCGGATTGACCTCCAGTTTTTTCCAACATTTAGTTTACAGTTTGTAGATGAATTTAGACTATAATTTTGTTTATTTTGGTATTTTATTCACTGAGTTACAATCCTTCAAAATAGAGCTATCAAAGCTGAAATATTTCAGCTTTTTAGTATTATTTTATACTATAATTCCGAATCCGCGTTTAGCACATGTGGTAGAGTTGTAAGTGAGTATCAGACTAGTATATCGACATTGATAGTTGAAGCTTTGTTATGCACCCAAGATTGGGTGATAAAGTCTACAAATCCGATAGTTGACAACGTTGATGACATCTTGAACGATGATTATATAGCTTTGGGTAAAAAAATTACAATCTTTATTCTTTTTTTATACAATTATTACTTTTGATTAAATACTAACAACATTTTTCATTTGTGTTTATATAGAGAAAAAAATATGGATGATAATGATATGGGGAAGAGGCTAGTGGAAGATTAGATTATTAGTTTATAAAGTTTGTTAGTTTGATTGATTTTAAAGTTTAAACTATGATTTTTGTTGTTACGGTAATACTTTTATATGTTTGTCTTAAAATTGTTTAACTTTTGTTGGTGAACTTGATTTATATGTTAGTTGTTTTTATTTGGAAATTTAATTTTTGCAAATTGCAAGTTATAATATTATACATCAATGTAGATTAGTTAGGCATGAAACGGAAACATATTAATTTTGCAAGTTATAATATTATACATCAATTTAGATTACATATACTCTATGCAATTAAAGTTGTACCGGTCCAAACATGTCCAAAAACCGGAAAACCCGGACCTGGACCCGGACACGGACACGGACACGGACACGACTCATCCGGTCCGGTCCATGGTCCACAAAATTCTCCATAACCGGTCCGGTCCAAGAGACGGTCCGGTCCGGATCGGTCCAAATGCTCACCCCTAGTAAGTTAATATCATTTTAAACAATTAACATTTTAAATAAAATGTCAATTTTAGAAAGTATAATCAATGGTTACAACATTAACTTACGTAAATCTTTTATTAAATTATTATTATGAACAAACTGTTATACATAAAAACATATATCTTATAGTATATTTTATGTTTTTTTTTTTATTTATTATTTTATACATGTAAATACTTACAAAACATTAGTATATAGTTTATCAATTTATTGCATTTTGGTATCGAATAAAATTTAATCCAAATATATATATATATATATATATATATATATATATATATATATATATATATATATATATATATATATTTTTAAATACAATTTAACACCAAACACTATTTATTCCGTTACAAAATTTATATTTCAAATTTGTAATATTATACTGTATTACTTTTAAAATTTTCATTTATTAAAATACAATATCATCCTATATTGACAATTATTTTCAATATAGTTTAGTATTGAATTTTTTATTTTATCAATCTCTTTTTATTGTCTGTCTTATAAACTCGTAGTTTTCATAGATCTCTAATCTAGTGTCTTTATAAATATATTTAATGTTTGTTTAAAATATTATTTTAACTAATAATCGCCTAAACTTTAATTAATTTAGAAGTTTAACAAATTAAAAAAAGCTGTTAAAAAAAAATGCATTCAAAAGAATATATGAACTTTAAATGTTTCCGTTATGGACGACTATAACCATAACGTGTTATACTGTTATTCCATTTCATCGTGAAATAAAATAGAATGAAGGACTATTTCCATATGAAATAAAAATCAACTAATGGAAAAGAACCCTTCCTTATAAATGCATACTCAGTTCTAATGTTCTATTATACGTTAAACAAACATAAATGTCTATTTCGTTGTACTTACAATTATTTTATCAATTTAAACTTATTATAAAAAAACAATGTACATGAAAGTCTTCATGTTTATACATTTATATTGTATTTTATCCATTAAGCCCATTATATATCGAAAAAAATAATTCAGTGTGAATCCTTATTGTCGATTCAACAAGTTAACATGATAAGATGACATTTTTTCCACACTAAAGCCATATAATTTTAACATATTTTATGATTTCACCTTTTTTGTTTAGTTTTTTTTTTTTTTTTCCTTAAAGACTATTTAAAAAAATTTGTTGAGATTAGATTTTTTTTTTGGTTAAAAATGGTATTTTGTTCATCTTTTTGTATTATCTTTTCATTAATGTAGTTTTTAATTTTTTTTTTAACAATAATTCTTTTGTTCTCACAATAATAACTTTTCTATAATTTGACTGTTTGGACCTATGATAGCATATGTTCAAATTTTTGACGGTTCATATGATATTTTTCTAGAGTTTAAGATATGCATAATTTTAAATGATTTTTGCATCGACATATTTCTTGATTTTTTGTGTAGGCCCCATCAAGAAAGAAAAATTACAGCATCATTCATTTGGCTATTCATCTTTTCCATCTTCGTTGAAGGTGAATTGATGTTGAAAAATTTTCAACTTCGTTGCCTTATAGACAATTAAATTCATATGAATGACAAGAAAAATTACTGTAACCATATAAATCCTTTATGTAGTCTCATTTGGATTTCTTGGCTTCAAAATCCACCGAATAGTTTGTAATTTTGCTAGTTTTGGTTTTCTAATTTTAATCATTCAATTGTTAAAAAAAATGGACGGTTGTCGTGAGAGTTTATATAATGTAGGGTTCAGTTTGATATTTGATGATGATACAAGGGCCATATATGAGAGTTAAAGGGTGCGACACCAAGTTCAGTAATGGGTACCCAGAATCATGTGGATAACGAAAATGTAAACTCGTTTGACAGCTGTTTTGTCATGACTTTCCATGTTGATACTATATTCTTATACACTTCTCTTTTGTCCAAATATGCCTCGTTGTATGATTTGTGTTACGAATTCTATAAACTTTTTGTAAATAAGACTTATTTAATTTAGAAGGTGGCCTTATTTTGTAGTGAATGTCTAAGTATTTATGTTTCAATTTGGGATATATACACTAAAGTCTTAATATTTTTAACGATTTGATAACTATGTCATAAATTTTATTTTTTGACAGTAAAATCCTAACTATCAGAATTTTTGACACACTTATCCTTTTTTTTTTCAGTTAGCTGGTAACTAGGGGTTTACTATAAAAAACATAAAGTTTAAGACTTTCTTGTCAAATCGTCAATTAGAACTTTAGTATCAAAAAAATAAAGTTTAGGACTTTACACAGATTACAATTTTAAAATGCAAAATCCCAAATAACACACACACACAAAACATACACACACAACCACCCTTATGGTGGTCGGCGGTGGTACTTGGTGGTAGCCACCACCTCGTGGTGGTGGTGGTTGTTCTCGGTTTTCTGGCCAAACGAAACCACACCCAACAAACACTAACAATGGAAACACACACACACACACACACACTTGCTTTGCCCGGAACAGGAACACATCCACCCTCTTGGTGGTATCCAGTGACGGCAACAACACATTAGCGGCACAACGGCGGTTGACGACGTTTCACAACAACAATGACACCGTGGATGCTTTTTTGACGGCCTACAGTCGCGACGTCCCTAGCCCGTCATCGTCTTCAACAGTGGTGTAAGTAGCGGGGAAAGTGGAGGTCGCCTCCACTGGAAAACGGCAACATCAGCCCCCGGTTCTTGAAAGTCCCGACTTCCTGACGTCGCATCTTCGACTTCGACTTCGTCGGCGAGAGGAGCACTAGTGGGTTAAGCAGTAGCATGGACGTGGCGGTCAAGCTCCGTTGTGAAAGATGGTCGGCGAACAGCAGCACCCGCTAGCCTTGTTCACCCAATCCTCCCCGACTACAACGTCGGGTTTGTGGCTCTCATCTTCGACGACAGCGAGTGTAGTGGTGGTGATCGACCTTAACACGGTGGTGACGGCGTTGGAAATTGAAGAAGGGAAGGTGGCGACTATTTTATCCATTAAGGTTAGGGTATAGTATGGCATGGGTTATATATGGAGGTTGCACATGAGGGTGGCGGGTTCACCCGTGATTCATCAAACTTCTGACCATTTCACCAATAATGACCCCTCCCCACCAGATGTTTTCCAATTAAAACCCGAATCTTACCTTTTAGCCCATGCCTCCATAAAATCTTCTCAACTTTAATCTAATGTTTACCAAAATAGTCCCTCATTTACAAAATAATTTCAACTGAAGTCCTTATGTTACCAAATGGCCCCTCCTCTACAAAACCTTTTCAACTTAGGTCCATAATTTACTCTTTAGCCCCTGCTTCCATAAATCCTTTCATATTAAATCCCAGAACTTACACTTTTAATCCCTAACTTCTAAAATTGTGACAGTTAACCCTCGAGACCAACATCTTGCTATATTGTTATTGATTTTAGGGCTACTAATTATTCATTAATCTGTCTATTTATTTATTTAATAAACGCGGTGTTACAATATCATTTAATTTTCTAAGTTTTAGGGTTTTGTGCTGGGACTCGACGAGTTTGGGAGCTCCAACTCGTCGAGTAGAGATCATTTATGAGGACGTGGGATTTAGATCCTACTCGACGAGTCGGAAGGCCCCAACTCGATGAGTAGGCGTTGTAAAGGAAAACCCTAATTTTTAAGATTTGCACCCTATATAAAGAACTTAATCCGCATCCTTTAGCCTCCCTTATCACCTCATTACCCAAAGAAGGAAACCCTAGCCGTTCTTTGCTACTTCTTTATGCTTGTAATGCTAAGAGAGTGTTTTTGGTGCATTTATTGAAGAAGTTTAAAGGTTGAGAAGCTTGGAACGGGAAGGAGCTTGTAGATCCAACATCTACATCGTTTTAGATTCCATTTGAAGGTAACAAGCTGTTACCTTGATCATTCTAGTGTTAGATCTCCTTATTCTTGGGTTTAAGGTAATTTTTAGTATAATTGTGGATCATTTCGGGTACTGGGCATGATCTGAAGTTGTAACTTCATATCTGGACTCCTCTAAGTCCTTAGAGTTATACAACTACTGAATTTATCAAGATTTAGCCCTTCTCTTTGGCTTAAACCCCTCCCTTAGCTGGGTTTTGGCATTTAAGATCTTGCATGCACGTAGAGTTTGCAACTTTACGTGGAAACCATCCCCTAGGAGGCTAGATCTGGAACTTAGAGCTTTGGGTAGCTTAAAAACATATGAACACAAAAAGGACTGAAGGGACTCGACGAGTCGGGTAAGGTTTACCCATTTTTGAGATTCTGAGTGATTTCGGTGAATGATTAGAGTTTTCAGTCTACATGAGTTTTTGGTCTTCTAGACATTATGGAACTCGACGAGTTACTCAGGTAACTCGGCGAGTTGACAAGTTACTCAGGTAACTCGGCGAGTTGCTGGATGCACTCGACGAGTTGAGGTCAACATGAACTGTTGACCTTGACTTTGACCATGGTTGACTTTGAGGGTATTTATGGTATTTGAGGGTATTTATGGTATTTTGGGATTGTGACAAGTTAATTATATGATGATTATAGGCAGTTGAGTTGGAGTTGTGCGTTGGGATTTATCTAATCTTATCTGTCAATTCAGCATTCACGAGAGATGAGCCTCCTCACCATACCAATAGGTCGAAGGCACCAAGGCCGACCCATTTTATGATATGTGGTATACTAGCTGAAGTTGTATTATGAGGCATGATAGTTGGTTATGTGCTAGGAAGTATGCTAGTTATATATGTGGTATGTTTGTATGTAAGACCTTGGGAGAGCCCATGACACCTGGATGTAAGACCATGTGGAGAGCCAATGGCTTACCTACTAAAGACCATGGAATAGCCCATGCCAATCAGATGTAAGACCATGTAGAGAGCCCATGGATTTCTTATTAAAGACCATGGGAGAGACCATGACACTTAGGTGTAAGACCATGTAAGGAGCCCATGACATCCTAGAGTAAGACCCTGGGGATCAACCCACAACATCCCTATATGTAGGGGTGGCAACTCTCGACCCAACCCGTAACCTAACACTGACCCAACCCGAAAATAGACGGGTTTGGGTTGAGATTTTTGACCCGCCAACCCACCAACCTGTTTATTTCATGGGTTGGGTTGGGTTATCTGTTTGGATTCGTAGGTCAACCCACCAACCCATATATATGTATATATATGTATATATATATATATATGTATATATATATATATATATATATATATATATATTACATTAAAAAAAGATATTTAATTATTAATGAAATTTGATTTCCATCCGTATTCGTAATATTCCGTATCATTGTATTCCTTTTGTATTTGTATGTGACTAATCGGCATTTGCAGTTTGTTAATCAAAAAAAGAAAAAATACATGTCTTTATTTTCACGAGTCACGAACAAAGAATACATCCACTTTCTATGAACGTTTTCATTTTTCATTTTTATTTGGATGTTATCGGCTTTATGAATTTATATTGAAAACCTTTTTTTATGATAATTACTTTAATCATTTTATGAATTTATGTTGAATAAACCTCTTTCTTCAAAATGTGTTGCTTATTTATTAAACATGCTATATGGGTTGGCTTTGACCCATTAAATTGTGAACCCGCGAACCCATATACTTAAACATGTTATATGGGTTGGGTTGGGTTGAGATTTCCAACCCACCAACCTGTCAACCTATATATTATATGGGTTGGGTTGAGTTTATGTTTTCTGACCCGCCAACCCTAACCTAACCCAATTGCCAGGCCTACCTATATGTTGTATGCATGGCTTATGTGGTTTATGTAGCTTTTATAGCTAATATGATTATGTGATTATGTGGATTGTGTGGGGTATGCTCTGGGGAACTCACTACGCATTAGCTTACAGTTTGTGGATTTGTTTCAGGTACATATGAGCCTAAGGGCAAGGGAAAGGTTTGACGACGCGACATACACTTTCTCTCAGACGTTTTATTTATGGGACACTCTGATGTTTGGAATAATACTGTCAATGTTATGAATTTGAAACCAAATGTATTTGGGATTTTATGGTTATTGGAAATGTTTTTGATTGTTTAAAAATGAAAATTTTCTTTTGAAAATTGGGTAGTTACAAGTTAGTATCAGAGCCTTGGTTTAAGCGATTCGTGCACACTCTCGGGATTGTCAGGACTCAAACTAAGGAAATGGTAAAATTGTTTTCAAAAATAAAAGTTAAAAACTTATTAGAATGAGAAAGAGAAGAGTGCAATGCACGTGATCGGCCGAGCCAAGTATGTTGTTCCCCCACTATGTTAGCCATGTTATATTGATATTTGAGTTATGATGATCGTATGAATATTGCTATGTGTATGCTTTCATAATTGTATACAGTTAGGGTCTTACACCCTCAGAATGATTGATTTGGCCTTATTTCCTGTTCTTTGTCTGGTTGTGGTCTTAGGGTAGAGTCTGTTATTCGAAAGTCTGTTTGATCTTGTTTTGTGTATAATTTGCATGCATAAGGTAGCCTGCTACGATTGAGTTTTGGTTTGATATGGATGGAGGGGATCTTAGGTTAGCCTATGAGTTGAGCTATATAGTAGCATGTGAGATATGATTTGTTTTGGGACGAATTAGAGTTATCATGTAGAGCATTAGGGAAGGTATAAGTAGGCATGGAAGGTAGTATTGGGCTTGTACTACTAAAATAACAGGACTTGTACCCAAACCAATGTTAGATCTGGAGTCTCTAAGGAGGACCGGTGTGGGAGGATCCCCTCTTTGGACATCCCGATCATTATGTTTTGTGGTATTGCAGTACAGTATGGTGGTGACACGGTTTAGAGCAGGGGGATCAGGATCTGGATATGGGTCGGGTGACACTACTGAGCCCATTGATGAGAGGTTGCGCGAGCTTATTGCAGCCGAGGTTACGAGGGGCATCCTTGACGCTACCCCATTTATTTTTGGGATGGCCGAGGAAGGTATGATGGAGATCATAGAAGAGAGGCTCATAGCATTTTGAGCCGAGATTGTCGCGGGCCAGGTCAAGGCCCGAACTCCCTCGTTTCGGGAGTTCAAGGCGTGCGGGGCTCTGGAGTTTTTCATGGTCAAGGTCCCCATTGTTAGCAGACACTGGGTGGAAGACATAGAGAATGCCCAACGTACGATTTCTTTCCCTAATGCAGCAAAGGTGGGGTTTACTTCATGTATGCTGAGGGATCGAGCCCGAGATTGGTGGGGAGAGGTGACTAGGTAGGTGGGAGCAGCTGGTGTGGTTGAGATTACATGAACCGAGTTTGTCAAGCAATTTGATCTAGAGTTTGCACCACCTATCGAGGTGAAACAACTAGTGAGGGAGTTTCATGAGCTCCAACAGACCACCGAGACTGTGGCTAAGTTTCGGGAAAGAGCACCGTTGATCCCATAGTATGCTAAATAAGAGGATATAATAAGGACGAGATATCATTCCATGCTAAGGGATGATATCCGAGAGTTTGTGAGCTTTACAGGGTGCGGAACCCTAAATGAGACGGTAGAGAAGGCCCGTGAGTGGGAGATGGGGTTGGACTTCCGTACCAAGTGGAAGCCGGAGCAGACACATAGAGCAGTAGGTCATGCTAAAAAGCCTAAGACCTCATATTCTTCTAGTAGGGGCCAGCAGGGTCGTGGCCGGTGTGCCAAGTGCGGTAAACCGCATAGTGGGGCTTGTCGAACTACAAGCTCGAGATGTTATGCATGTGGCCAGTTGGGCCACGTGATCAGGGATTGCCCCAAGAGGGGCTTGCTTTGTTTTCACTATAACTACACCAGCCACAAAACGAGTCGATTTTCTGAGGTTGTACGGAGGAGGAGGAGCAGTGGCGGTGCCTGCACCCGCTACACTGAGGATTATTGATGGCCTCCCTGCTAAGGCGGATGCTCCAGTAGTGAAGAGACGCACTTTTCAATTGACTACTGAGGAGGCTCGGGCAGTGACAGATGTTGTGGCTGGTACTTATTCTATCTTCCTGCTCTATATTTAATTGCATTGCTTATGTGTATATCATGCTTATGTATAGGGACCTTTTTGGTCAATGGTATGTTGGCTCACATTTTGTTCGATTCGGGCGCTACGCGGTCATTTGTATCTCTTGCACTTAGTAAGAAGATTCGGGATGCGTTGGGGACCTTGAATTCCCCACTTGAGGTTGAGATTGCGGATGACCACACTGTGAGTGCTACGAGGGTGTATTGGGACTATGTCCTGAATGTGCTTGGGGAGAGGTTTCATGTTGATCTAGTCACGATACCGTTGTGAGGGCTAAAGGTGATTGTCAGGATGGACTGGTTGGGGGCTAATATGGAAATGATTGATTGAGAGCGCCAGCTGGTGAGGGTTCGAACACCAAGTGGGGCAGAACTGATTATTCATTGAGAGAGGGCCTCGTAGGGGACAACCCACTATTCAGCTGAAAGGGCTAGGAGATTTCTGTAGCATGGTTGTATAGGATTTTGTGGTATATATCTCGGATACGAGGGTTGAGACCTTGATGGATTTGGACAGTGTACCGATGGTAAAGGAGTTTCGGGATGTCTTTCCCGAGGAGTTACCTGGAGTGCCTCCAGAGAGGCAAGTGGAGTTTCGCATTGATTTGGTGTCGGGTGCCACTTCGATAGCAAAGGCTCCATACCGGCTAGATGCACCCAAGATGCAAGAGTTATCTATGCAGCTTCAGGAGCTGCTAGATGTGACATCCCTATTTTCACGGCCAGAAAAGACCGATTTGTTTATGCTTTGTTTTATAAAATCAGAGTAATCTTTTTAAAGAAAACGGTTGCGGAATTTGTTCCCAAAACAAGATATGATATTAACTTATCAAAACATTTCTCAAAGAGAATGTATTTTCATTTAATAATAAAACCCCGGGATGTCATGTTCCGATACAGACATATAAGCATAAAC
This sequence comes from Lactuca saligna, assembly GCF_052625555.1. Lineage (NCBI taxonomy): Eukaryota > Viridiplantae > Streptophyta > Magnoliopsida > Asterales > Asteraceae > Lactuca > Lactuca saligna. Next base: position 33,501,244 of record NC_136424.1, read on the forward strand.
AGAACTTACATTTAATTACACAATTGATTTATATCTCCTTTAAATCTCTCTGTGAAATATGTCTTCGTATTAATACCTGTGATACAAAGAAAACTGAGTGGGTCAGGCTTGGGAGCCTGGTAAGCATATAGGGTTTTCATCCCACAATGTTATATCATATATTTGTAAATATAGAACATTCAAACTTGTATAATTTCACCATATAAAGGAAACTCTTATCCCACCCCCATCGATACTCACAATGACACGATCTAAACTCTCGTAACTAAAATTTTCCTCTTTACCCGATCCCTACTCACGGATCTAAAACTATTATCTTCACCCGATCCATACTCACGGATCTAAAACTAACCCTTTCACCTAATCCATACTCACGGATCTAAAACTAACCTTTTCCCCTGATCCATACTCACGGATCTAAAACTAACCTCCTGATCTGATCCATACTCCCGGATCAATAATTGTACCCAATCCATACTCCCCGAATAAGGACAATTAACTATACCCTATTCCTGATCTGGTCCATACTCCCGGATCAATAACTGTACCCAATCCATACTCCCGGACTAGGGATAATTAACTTAGTCTTAATCCATACTCCCGGACTAATAACAAGTTTTATCTCTTTACCTGATCCATACTCCCGAATCTAAAACTAACCTCTTGGTCTAATCCGTACTCGTTGAATAACTAGACCAACAACAACAACATCGGGGCCTCTCATCTGTTTATCACACATCAACTATCTACCCATGTTCTACCCAACATATTAGTAGATAAAAATATATATTTTTATACACAGTTAAAAACCTGTATAACATTCTCATTCAATACCTATTCCACATAACAGATGAGGCATACCAACATAACACGTATTTCATAGAGAATAAATCAGATCTATGAGATAGAAGAAAATGAATATACATTCACGCATATAACAACAAAATATACACATAACACGTATTTTATATTAAATACTTAATAATTATGCGTTAGAAGAAAGTAACCACACACTCACTTGATTAGAAGATGATCGGACAACACTACGACTTGTAGAAGTAGTATTCTTCGGTAGATCTGGAAGATCTTCAAAAAAACCGGGCTCCTCGCGGGCAGAGCTTTGGCTCAGGAATCACACTTCTCGGGATCTTCAGGGCCTCGGGACTTGCTTCGGGGCTCGGGAATGATACCGGGGCTTCGGGATGATTCTTGCACGAAAAACGATGCAAAAAATGCGAGAGAAAGGGAAGAAATGAGCAAAGAACTTGGCTGCCCTCGACACCCTTTTATAGGGGGCTGGAAACCCAAATTACGCTGGGCGTAACGTGGATCAGATCGTTGACTCCCCCCATGGATAATATCGGTTAGTTTATAATTAAATTAAATATCGAAAATATTTAATAAACTTCAAAAATTCATATCTTCCTCATAAGAAATCCGTTTTCGACGTTCTTTATATCCCCGCGTATGTGAGACTATGCTCTACAACTTTTGTTTAGACTCCATCGGCTAATTTTGAATTTATTTTTATTATTTATTTTTAGTAGGCCGGGACAGGAAAACTCCGTTATAAAATCATAACTTCTTCATCCGACGTCCGTTTTCGCCTATATTTTTAGCGTTTTACTCCTATTAACGAGACCTTAGATTCTCATTGAGATTGTTTCGGCTAAAAACCGCTCGGTCTCAAATTGAGCATTCGGGCTGCATACCGCTAAGTCGAAACTTCGAAAAATCATAACTTCCTCATACGAAGTAAGATTTGGACGTTCTTTTTATGCACGCTCATGGTTTAACGAACTCTACGACTTTCGTTTAGGTTTCTAAGGCTAAATATCACTCTAACGTAAATTCACTTTTTACGTCATTCAGCGTCGTGCCGGTTCTGTCGCGAAACTTCGACAGGTCATAACTTCTTCGTTATAACTCGGATTTCGGCGTTCTTTATATGCACGGAAACCTTGTAACATATACTATAACTTAGTTAAGATTATTCCTTCAAAATAATATTCCATAAAAAGTCATGTTTGACGCTTAACGTCTCTAATTGACTAGCCCGGATCTACGGGCGTTACACTAGACCAAGGGTTTATCCGCTCGAGCAGTTCCCCGTGGGGAGCTCCGATCCTATTCGTGAAAAAGAAGGACGAATCACATAGGATGTGTATTGATGATCGACAGATGAACAAGTTAAGGGTGAACAACCGTTATCTGCTACCAAGGATCGACGATTTGTTCAATTAGCTGTAGGGTGCATCTTGGTATTCCACGATTGATCTTCGGTCGGGGTACTATCTGATAAGGATTCGAGATGAGGATACGCTGAAGACAGATTTCAAGACTCGGTATGGGAACTACGAGTTTTTGGTGTTGCCATTTGGGATCACCAATGCCCCAACATTGTTCATGGATATCAAGAACAGAGTGTGTAGACTGATGTTGGATCGGTCAGTGATTGTTTTTATTAATGATATACTGGTCTATTCCAAGACCAATGAGCAACATGAGCACCATATGAAAGAAGTATTGGAGACACTGAAATTAGAAAAGGCTTTATGCAAAGTTCTCAAAGTGTGATTTCTGGCTGCGAGAGGTACAATTTTTGGGGCACATCATCAATCAGTAGGGTATTTCGGTTGATCTAGCCAAGGTTGAGGCAGTGATGTGGTGGGAAGTACCAAAGAACACATCACAGATTCATAGCTTCTTGGGTCTACCAGGGTACTATCGGAGATTCATCCATAATTTCTCCGATCTTGCGGTGCCTTTGACCCACTTGATCAAGAAGAATGTGACATTTCGATGGGCCCCAGATCATTAGTTGGCTTTCGAGACCTTGAGATAGAGGTTATGTGAGGCTCAGATTCTAGTACTACCTGAGGGGCTGGATGATTTGGTAGTGTACTGTGATGCATCGATCTCTGGGTTAGGCGTGGTACTGATGCAGAGGAGGCATGTGATTACTTATGCCTCTAGGTAGTTGAAGCCTCATGAGGCGAACTATCCCAATCACAACATGGAATTGGGGGAAGTGGTGTTTACCCTCAAGATTTGGAGGCACTACTTGTATGGGGTACGGTGCACTATTTATAATGATCATAAGAGTTTGAAGTACTTGATGGATTAGCAGAACCTTAACATGCGACATAGGAGGTGGTTGGACGTGCTGAAAGATTATGACTGCAAGATCTTATACCATCCAGGGAAGGCCAACGTGGTGGCCGATTCCTTGAGCCGCAAAATGGCGAGTTCCCCGATTGGGAATGTTTACTTGATGAAGATAATGATATCTCCATTGTTGGATATGATCAAGGAGGATTAAGTGGATGGTTTGAAGAAAGAGAACTGGAAGATAGAGCGGATCCGATGTTAGTTTCCCTTGTTTGTTCGGGATAGTCGAGGTCTTCTGACACAATGTGGCCGGGTATGGGTACTGATAACTAGGGGTGTGAGACAAAATATATTGGAAGAATCACACAAGTCTAGGTTCTCTATACATCCAGGGGCTAAAAAATGTATAGAGACTTGAGATTGAGTCACTGGTGGCCCTGCATGAAGCGGGAGATCGCCTGGTTTGTGGAGCGGTGCTTGACCTTCTGGAAGGTCAAGGCCAAGCATTAGCAGCCTCATGGAAAGGTTCAGCCGTTACCCATTCCCATGTAGAAGTGGGAAGAGATCACTATGGAATTCATCACGAAGTTACCGAGGATAGCGAGGGGTGTGGATGCCATATTGGTTATTATGGATAGATTAACGAAGAGTGCCCACTTTTTCTGTTCTCCGAGAGCAGTTCTACAAAGAAGTTAGCGGATATTTACGTACAAGAGGGAGTGGTTAGGCACGGGGTTCCAGTGTTAATGGTCTCCGACCGAGATGTTCGATTCACATCTAGATTCTGGAAGAAGTTCCATGAGGAACTAGGCACCTAGATGCATTTTAGTACGACATACCACCCAAGAAAGATGTCCAAAGTGAGAGGATGATCCAGACACTTGAGGATATGCTTCGGGCATACGTGTTGGATTTTATAGGTAGTTGGGATACATACCTCTCATTGGTAGAGTTTTCATATAATAATAGTTACCATGCCAGTATCGACCGACCTCCATTTAAGATGTTGTATGGTCGAAGATGTAGGACCCCGGTTTGTTGGGGCATGATTGGACACCGAATCATGGGGAGCACCGAAGTAGTGCTTCAGACTACCGGGTTGATTTAGCAGGTGTGCAACCGACTGTGAGTCACACAAAGTCATCATAAAATCTATGCTGACCGGCGGTGATTGGATATTGAGTTCCAGGTGGGGGACTTTGTGTTACTAAAGGAGTCGACATGGAAGGGAGTCATCAGGTTTTAGAAAAAAGGCAAGTTGGGGCCGTTCAGAACTGAATTGATGTGTTCGATTAAGTTCTATGTCAAACAAATCGGAAATCGGGAAACAAACTATTGGACAATAAGTACAAAGTTGTTCCATGTACTTGTACGACTTTTATCTTGAGAACATAGGCTTATATGATCACTTATCTAAAATGGCACAACTTAGTTCCACGAGACTTTTAAGAGCTACGATTGCTAGCTGGATCTTGAAGTTGTACTTGCAACTATAGTTATTAGACTTATCCAAGTGGGAGACTGTTAGATAAGGTGTCTAAGTCCATAACTATATTTGGTATGTATTTGACCCAATTTAGCATGGTCCATTTAGATTGCATGACATCAGAACAATTTGGATAGACTTTTGTGAGAAGAGGATATTTATGATTTATTAAAATATTATAAGTTCTAGTATATTAATATGAAATCATATTATTTAATTAGTATTGATCAAGAATTAGTTTGGAAATAATTTTGTGATCAAAAGAGACTAATTAAATAAATGGGGATTGATGCGGTAAATCATCATTCTTATAAAGTGGGCTTATGATCCATAACTCTTCATGTTGGGCTAAACCTATGTGGTGACCCATGGATACTCCATGGAGGTTAAAACCCATGGAACATGAGGAATGTGGAAAGTCAGGAGTTACATGATGTGCACACTATATAAGAAGCCTCATAGTTCATGAAATGGCACCTTTAAGTGATATGAAGTGAGGGCTAGCCGATTTGCGAAGCAAGTGTTCTTCTCTCAAATTATTCCAATTGTTGGTGGTGTTTTGTGAAACATTTGAGGAATCACATTTGGGGTGCTAGGCTCACAAAGTCTTAAGGAATCAAAGCTACAAGAAAATTATGTCATTCTACTAGAATTTTGTGTTACATATACTCCATGATATGTTAGTTAGGATGAAACCTTGGAAAAATAAAAGTTTGCATGTATGTCACACCCCGGCCATCGGCAGAAACACCGAGCAGTGTAACGTCATTTCTCGTATCATAGTTATCAACCTCCTGAAAATACATGCAATTTAAAAATACGTTAACATAAAGTTGGTGAGTCCACAGGTTTTGACTCTATATAAAAATTACACATTTTCCAAGTTCAAAAGTATAGTTTTGAAAGTATCATTTTGACTCTTCAACATTTAGTATATATATCAGGTATAATATTTTACTTATCAAATAAGTGTTATACCTAAGCGTTCTTTGAACCTAGAGTATACGTAGAAATGTTTGTAATTCCATACAAACTAAGTTGCTACGTATAAATCTTATTTCAATTCTATACGAGTAAAACCGCTACGTATCAATCTATTTCAATTCTATACGAGTAAGTAGGATAGGTATAGTGGTCTACTTATTATACAAGTAATATACCAACTAGATTTTTATACTTAGAATATAAGTCTTTGGGAAACTTATACTTAACATTCATACTTGTATATTGACAAAGTATAATGTTTCTAAAGTTATGCTACCATGAGTATGTAGCTACGACTGTATGACTTAGTTTTATATCTCTTATTAATATTACAAGGATCACACCTTGCGGTAGTACAAGGATTACACCTTGAGATAGTATAAGGATTACACCTTACGGTAGTACAAGGATCACACCTTGCGGTAGTACAAGTATTACACCTTGCGGTAGTACAAGAATCACACCTTGCGTTAGTACAAGGATCATACCTTACGGTAGTACGACAACTATAATTAGAATTAAAAACAGGTTTTATCTTGACATAAAACCAATAATAACAACATACTTATCAATTAACATATAGAACTTCCGATTATAACTCTGGAACTATATCGCACACAACATATATATAGAATCCTAAGTATAACTCAAGATCTACATTAGTATACTACTATAACAATAACATGCTAAGAAGTTGATAATAGTTGTATATATTCACATACGAAATAACTATATGCCGGTTGTTATAACTATCTACGTTGATATTGATATACTATCATATAGACATAATGATAACGTATATATAATATTTAGCATGCATTTTCCCCCGAAATATTAGAAAGTGGGGCCGTGAAACTCACCTTAGCAACATGATTTCATGTAATCTAAGCAGAAACGGTTAGCGGTACGAGGTCGTCGGGGCTCGGGAAGCGAAACAGCTTCATCAAAGGAGAGAGGAGGAAGGAGATCAGGTGTGAGAAAAAAAATGGCCAAACTTGATATTTATAGGAAGATTGTTAGCCCTCACGATGTAAGAAATGATAGGTTCACGTCGTGAGTTATGGCAAGAGTCATCCCGTAGCTTTAACACGTGTTTTCTAGCGTCGAATAGTGTCGTGCAGCGTCCTCACGTCGTGAGAAAACCTAGCTCACGTCGTGAGCTTTTGGGTTATCGTTCTGTAGACTTCTAGAAGCAACATGAGGCGGTTTGACTCCTCACATCGTGAGTTTTTAGGCTCACGTCGTGAGTCCAGTCAGATTAGGGTTTCTGACACGTGTTGTGCATTAAGACATCTGTAACTTCAGAAGGTCGTAACTTTTACATACGAATTCCGTTTTTGACGTTCTTTATATCCACACGTAGGTTTTTACGAGCACTACAACTCCATTTTGGAATCAAATAGCTAATTCTAATCCTATTTTAAATTCATTATGTTATAGAGATTTTATAGTGTTCGGTTTATCATAACTTCTTCATGCAAAGTCAGATTTAGATGTTCTCTATATTTTTGGAATCGTATGGATGTATACTTTGAGTTGTATCATAAAGAAAGTTCATATTTGTATTATAATTATCATGAAATACATAGTAAGTTCATTACATTACTAGTTTAACAAAATCACATTACGTGATTGGCATAATCACATGTGATTGTTATTGACCCATTTTGACTGGTGTTATAATGTATAATAGAGAAAACACAGATCCAAGGTTTCTAGGGTTGCATGCACACCATAGGAGTGTTAGAATGCTTAAAACCTAACATTTATGTGGTATTTCAGCCTTAGAAGGCTAGATCTAGAGTTTGAGGGCTTAGTCTTGCTTAAAAACGTCTGAATGAGAGAATGGCTTGAAGGAACTCGACGAGTCAGTGAGCCAACTCGACAAGTTGGTTATGGTTTTCCCCAATAGTCTGGATGCGTTACAACTCGACAAGTTAGTGAGACAACTCGACGAGTTGAGTTGGACTTTCCTGATTTTTTAGAGAAACGAAGGAACTCGACGAGTCGCATGGATGCACTCGACGAGTTGGGTCAATATGGACTGTTGACTTTTAGGGTTTGGTCAAGTTGCGAACTTTGGAGACCATGGAGGGGTAAAATGGTCTTTCACCATTTCTGAGAATTAGTAAAGGGGTTAGCTTAACATCATTGGAGTTGTTGTTATAATTGTTAATTTGAGATGATTATGATATGTAGGCGGAGTCTAGACTGATCGTTGAGTACGAGACATACTTGCTTACTTACGAGGTGAGTCTTTTCACTATACTTACCTAAGTGGTAATATTATGTGAGCGGAGGGTCTTATTTGAGTTATTGACCGGAGGGTCTTATGTGCTTATACTGAGTTATGTGATATTATGCATTTTGTATTTGTGATGTATGTTGTATATTATTTTGTGCCTTATTGAGTTAGAACCGGAGGGTCCAAACCGAGTTGTGAGGCTGGAGGGTCTTCACTGAGTTACCGGACCGGAGGGTCCAAAATGAGCTATGAGACCATAGGGTCATCACTGAGACACATGTCCGGAGGGTCCTTATCGAGTATATCCATGAGAGGCTAATTATTTGTGTGTTGTATTTTTGGGAACTCACTAAGCTTCGTGCTTACATTTTTGTGTGAAATATGTTTCAGGTAGCTCTCTAGATCGCGGGAAAGGCGCTGACATGATTGTACATACCAGCTAAAGAGTATGTTTTTTTAGGATTATGGGATATTGTCAAACATTTTATTGTCTTGTGATTTGAGCAACTTATAAACTTCGGTTTGAGAAATGTGAAATTATGTTTTGTGTGGTTTTAAAAAAAAATTATTTGAAAAATATAGAGTGCTACATTGGTAGCTTGAAGAAGAAGAACAAGAGGAAGAAGAAGAAGGTGTTTTAGTTGTGGATCTAGCAAGGGAACATCATCATCATCATCCTGTGCTCCTTTCGAATCTTTATAAGTGTTAAAGCTCCAACCTTTATTGTTTAAATGTTACTAGATCTAGGTTTGTCCCACTTTCTCCATGTTTGATTAAGCTTGAATTGAAGGAGGCCCTAAAGTTAGCAAATTTATGGATTCTAAGGGTCTCTTGAGTATTATAAGGTTTAGATCTAGAAGTTGATTGAGTTTTGGATCCTTACACGTGAAGTTTAATGGGTTTTCTCCGTTTTGACCTTATATAAGATCTAGACATGTATTGGACATACATGTCCATAAAGCATATATCTTTAAGTTAATTTTAGAGTTATAAGACCTCTTGAGAAGTTGGAATACATGGGGTGAAAGGATTAGGGTTGAATGCATTAAGATGTCCATTTTTATGCGAGTCACAACGTAACCATTTGGTGGTCACGATGTGACAAAGGGACTTCGCCAACCATCTTGTACTGACCCCGTTATGCCATGAGGAATTGGTCATCACGATGTGGTGATGGCTGCAATAGTTGTTATCGGTTTCAATTTTCAAAATGGAAGCCATCAGAGAAATCTTGTCTAGTTCTGGATTTTATAATGAAATCCATTGGAGAATTTTGTTTCTGATCAACTCTAATCCTTGGAACCCATTGAAACTCTTCCGACTAATTCCAATATTTGGAACCCATTGGAACTCTTCTGATCGCTTCCGATCTTCAAAACCCATCGGAACCTATTGCATCAATGATTAAGAGTGGAGCCAAGTTGAGTTTAATCATGACTTTATTGGGGCCGGGTGGAATTTGTTTTTTACGACGTGACCATGAGCTGGTCACGACGTGAGGGTCAACTGATGGAAGGATTGATCGTTGACCTTGAATTTGACCGTTGACTTTTGACTTGAGTTGACTTTTGGTTAAACTCTTAGTTTTGGAAGGAGGGCTAAGGGTTTAGCTTGTGTGACTATATAGGTGGTGTATAGCATATGTATTTTTGGCAGTAAGAGCAGTATCAGTTGATTATCGAATGAGAGGTTAGTCTTCTCATTGTACTTACAGTTTTGTAGTTTAATATTTTCAGGTACTTCCAGTTCAAAAGGAAGGGTCCGACATGATGGCACAACATCCCTTTTATGATTTCCACATTGATGATTATACTATTCTGATGTTTTTGATACATTGTTTTATGATGATTTGAGACACCTGATGTATGTTTTGATGATTTAAAAATGTAAACTTTTATCACTATTTAGGGTTTTTATAATTATTATCCTTAATTGATTAATTATTATTATTGTTTCATTCAAACTATTAACTAAAAATGGAGAAGCACGACCCTTACTATTTTCCATGTTATCCCTTTACGACAAGAGACCAAAAACATCCACTACCCACCACCACCATTTGTGTCTTCTTCAACCTCATCCACAACCGTTAGCCACCTTCTTCATAGACCCTCACATCTCCTAATATTTTTTAGCTTCACCATAACACTCTAACATGACAATGGTAGAATTTCAATTTACCTATTTCATTTATGTTACATACAGTAATAGTTTGTTACTCTAAATTACTTAGTTTCTCTATGTATATATAGTTTGTTTGGCTGTAATGATGCAATTAGTAAAGAAATCAAGTTTGAATTCTCTTATCCAATCTCTCTTTTTCTTTACTTTGTGCTTACATTACAACATGGTATTAGATTTGGAATCGATTCTTCCTTTCAATCGAATTCATTCCTTTTAACATCATGTTTGTATCATTATATCAAAATATATTGATTCTATCACCATTAACATACCCGGTTTGTATAACTAATCATATCCAACTATATATAACTAATCAGATCTCCACCCAACACCTTCGTAAACCACCAAAATTCTCCTCTATAACTAATCATATCCATCTCCAATGTTGCACTTCACCGGTAGCCATCAACAGAGATCTAGCATAAAAGAAGCAATATATTTATTGTACTGCTAGTTATACACAGACTTATAAGGTTATACACAAAGACCATTAAAACAACATAAAATAAATATTATATTTAAAATGATAAATCTATTATTTCCAATTATAATAAATAAGTAAGCAGTTGCTTATTTATTATTCATAAAGTAAAAAAACTGATAAAAGATTTATTAAACATGTTTGTAGTGTAAGGAATCAGTTAGGACTTAGACAAGTCCAAAATGGAAAACAAATAAGGTTAACATCAAGTATAGGATGAAGTTGTTGGATTAGGTGTCTAAGCCAATAACTAAATTATTATAATATTGAACTATTAGTAGACTTCTTTTGGGTTGCCCTCAAACCTAGTAATTGACTGGAATGCTTTTAAGAGAGAGTGAGAGAGAGAGAAAGAGAGACTGATTTATTAATCCATTATATGATTAATAAATTAATTAGAAATTAAAATAAATGATTTATTAATATATTATGAGAATAATATATTAATTAGAAATACTATTATTTAATTACGAATTAATCAAAAATTAATTGGAACTAATTTTAGGATTATTTGGATTAATTAAAAGTAGAAGGGCTAAAGTTGAAAATGTTATAAAGTTGCACATTGACCAAGTCTACACCCTCCCAAGAGGGGGATAGTTCTAAAGGGGATTCAAGAGGTTTTATTGGGCTTTAAGGAAGATTACAATGCCTTAGAGAGGAAGCAATGGGTAAGGGTTATCTAAAAGGAAACATGTCTTATCTACAACCTCCCTAACACCTATATAAACCCCTAAGGGGTGATGATTTTCAGCACCATTGTTTTAGTGATCATTAGGGCCAAAAATATTCCTTATCCTCCTCTATCCTCTTTAGCTTCCAATTGTTAGGGTTTGGGTATGAGCCATTAGAGGCATGGTGTAACATCCTAAAAGTTATAAGGTAAAATTTTTATTCTTAGTTTAACCAAAAACACCAATTATCTTTTTCCAAACATTCCAAAGTATATCATAATAAAACAGTTATCAGAGTACAATCTGGAAAATTATCAAGTTGCGGAAACATGGGTGGATGTGTTGCGATCAAGCTGGACCCTTCCCTTTCGAGCCGGAAGTACCTGAAAAAACATAACTGTAAAAATCATAAGCTCAAAGCTTAGTGAGTTTCCCCAAAATACCACATACCATACATACCATTGGGCCTAGTCCTCACATTTGGCCCAACCCCCATAATGGGCCTATCCCTTATATAATGGGCCCAACCCGACATACCATGCAAGAGTGACAAAGAAAACTAGCATCCTACATAACCTATATTGGGCGTAGCCCTTCCTGATCCATGGGACCTACCCAACATACAAATGGGCCTAGTCCATCATACAATGGGCGTAGCCCAACATACCATGAAAGATTCATAAAGACAACTAGCATAGCAGATCCTAGTGAGCCGATATTGGTGCCTTCGACCCACAGGTACAGTGAGGAGACTCACCTCAATCGGAAGATAATCTCGCACCCAAGTCTGCTGTACAATGGCTCCTTGCATTGAAAACAATCAATACTAACCCAAGTTACATTCTTAAGGCCACACCCATAAATCATGAAGTTGAATAATGGCCCAAGCCTAAACTAGAGAGTCCTAAGGCCCAATCTATATTCTATCTTTCTAAAGGGTAAAAGACCTTTACCTTTCCCAAAAATGGTCCACAATCTCATGTCCCAATTCCCAAAAAAGTTCCAAGGCCCAAAATGGACTTTCTGGGAGTACGCCCCACGTACCAGAGGCGTACGCCCCACATACAACCCTTCGCAGTACAACGTATAAGTCATTGAAGCCTGAACCATGCATTACACTGAGCGTACTCTTGCGTACGACCAATACTCATCAGAGGGCCAAAACTAACCATTAAGCCCTTAATGGTTAAGACAAGAACATCCAAACACATATCTGACCCTTAAGGGGTGTCTTAAGTCATAAAGTTCCTGACTTTATGACTTTGCATGGCTTAATGAGGTCCAAACCATAATCTAAGCTTCCTAATTTCATAATAAGATCACCAATACTTGCATGAGAGGATAAAACTCCACAAGATCCAAACTATATGACTTAATAACCTCAAAAAGGACCAAATATAAGGCTATAAGGTTATGGAGTATCTTCTACTCACAAGAACCATAACCACGGGATCAAAAAAAAGTTAAAATACCACCTAAACTAAATCTATACAAAGAAGCCATCAAGATTGAGACTTTATACATCTAGAAGATGTAGAAAGGAAAACCAAGCCTAGATCTACAAGCTCCAAGCAATCCAACCTTCAAAAATCTCCTTCCTCTTCCATGGGCACCAAAACACATGAAATCACACTAAGAACTTAACAATCACTCTAATGGAGGCTAAGGTTTAGTGGGATGGAGGTTGTAGGTAAGAGGGTTAGGAGTTGAGTTAAGGCCATTAAATAGGGTCCAAAACCCTAAATTAGAGTTTTCACCTGACTAGAGTATCCCCTGCATACTCTTGGTATGCCCAACGTATTCCAAAGAGCACTCGTGGCCCCCCTGCCTAGTATGCCCAATGTACTCCTATGTATGCCCAGTGTACTAGGCTTAGCCCTAAAACCACAAAACTTCCAAAGGCTATAACTTCTTCGTTCTAAGAGTTTCGATGATCCTTATATCCCCAGAAAGGAAATGAGAAGCTCTACACTTCTATCAACTCACTCTTACCCGTAAATGTTTCGAACTTAAATCCAAAATTCATGAAAGGCCCGAACTGACACTTTACGGTTATACCCTTGGGCTCTAAGCACAAACCAGAATCTCATATCGCTTAATCTACATTAACCACACCCAAAGGGGTCTAATATCTCCTTACCTAAGGCCCATAGCCTTATAATAACTGATATTTGGAACCTCAAATTTGGAAACGATTCTAAACAGGGTATTACACACGAGACTTCTGGTGTTTGGTTTCTAAAGACCAATCAAGAAGGAATAATAGTTTATTTGCTATAATAAACTAAAGATATGGAATTTCTAATATCCATTTCGTAATTTTGAAAATAGCAATGTACTTTTAGGGTTACTAATATTCAGTTGTTTGTTGCAAATCATAGTGAGAACTAATCGATATTGTGCAAAACATATAATTCCTATGTGTACATCCTGTTGGATTAATGTCTAAGTCCATAACTATAATTGGTAAGACTTGACCCGACCCGACATGGTCCATTTGGGTTGCATACCATCATGCACTTGGATAGACTATAATGAGAGAAATAAGACACTTATGGTTATTAATATATTATAAGTTCTAGTATATTAATAATAAGAATAATAAGATTACTTAATTAGTATTGATCAAGAATTAATCTAGGATTAATTAAGTGATCAAAAGAATACTAATTAAATATATGGGTTGATTGTGTAAATCATCCATACTTATATAGTGGGCTAATGCTCCATGGATAATCAAGTTGGGCTAAAACCCATATGATGCTCCATGGATGCTCCATGGTGTATTTGAACCCATGGATCCAAGGAAATGGAAAGCCATGACAATTAAGGATTTACCCTAATTGTAACACTATAAAAAGATCTTATTCTTGACAAAATCGGCCACTAGGATCACACTAGAAAGTGAAGAAAAGGGCTAGCCGATTTCATGAAGAGTAGAACTTTCTCAAGTTATTCTAAGTGTTTTGGTGATTGTGATTCCATTTGAGGCTTCCACACTATTGGGGCTAGGCACTCAAGCTTCATGAAGACTTTATACATCAAAAAGGTATGTATTCTATCTTGTTACACTCATTGTTTTGTATGCTAGATTAGGATAATACCTTGGATGTTCTTATTTGCATGTATAATAGAGAAAACATAGATCCAAGGTATTTAGGGTTGCATGTACACTTAGGAGTGTTAGAATGCTCAAAACCCAACAGTGGTATCAGAGCCTAGGCTTGTTTTCTTGTTATACCTGCAATAGAAGCTGAAAAAACGAATTTGTTGCTGTCTGATCATCAGACTCGGCGAGTCCATCAGGAGACTCGACGAGTCCATGGCTAAAATGTGATCAATTCGATCCAACTCGCCGAGTTGGTTCATGCACTCGACGAGTTGGACCCCCAGACAGCATATTTGTGAGGTTTTTGGCTAGAAATGGACTAGGAACATTACCCTAAGTTGTTTTTGAACTTATAAACTTGTTTTTAATGTAGTAATGTTCATGCTAATCCATTTTCAAAGATAATTGTCAATAGATTCATGTTTTGTATTAGTTTAAGGTTTAGACTAATTACATGAGAAAGTTTGATTTGAATTATCTTGTTCTTATGAGTTGATTAGATTAATAGAAAAGTTAATTGAAATAGTTTCTTTCAATCCATTTTAATCTAAGTGTTGAGTATAAAATGTGTTTGTGTAACTTGTCCTCAAGTTACATGAAGAGTCACATTAAAGACTCATAAAACTCATAAAAGTTGGTAATGGTTACAAAATGAAGAGTCTTGTGTCATTGAATTTTTTTTATGATTCCATAACTTGTCCTCAAGTTATGGAAGTTCAAGAGTCACTTCATTAATAAATAAATAAATAAATAAATAAATAAAGTGTAACCTTAATTAATTCCATAAGTTATAAAAATAAAGAAAAGTTAATTCTCTTATTAGTTTAAAGTCTTCCATAAGTTATGGAACTTGAAGAGTTTTTTGGATTAAAACTACTTTAAACACATAAGTTATGGAATTAATTAGTTTTGAATAGTTTCAAAACTTGCCCTCAAGTTTTGGAATTTGAAAAGTTTTCTCTTATGAATACTTTAATTCCAAGTTAGCCCTTAGAATTCTAAAGAGTTAAAATTCAACACTTATACTATTTATAACATTAATGGTTAATTATCATATATATGTATAAGAACAAGTCGTTTTACCGTTAGTAGGCCTCATTCACGAAACCGGTCTATAGGGTGGGTATAGGGTTGTTGCCTATAAAATGGCGACTTAATGGGTGTATACTCTCACCCACCGCTTGCTTGACTGGTGGAGGGTCGTTAGCCGAACGGGTAGGACAATGACTTTAAATTCTCATTAAAAGTATAATGATTATTATTAAGTAACTAAATATTTTATTTAATTCCCAATCTTAGTTACTTTAGGAAAAATGTGAATTTGGTGCTAGCCCATGGAATTCACACTTTGTACCTTACCAACTCGTTGGTGGAGCGTGTGTGGTTAACCGCCACACTAACTTGGACTAGTAAGGACCACGAAGGGTGACTTAATGTTTGTCATAGATCAATGGAGCGTGTGTGGTTAACCGGTACATTGATTAGGTGATAATATTAAGGATACCAAGTGAATTGGTATGGTTATTCACACCTTGTTTTGTGATCCTCGGCATCCCAGTCACAAAATTTGAGAGGGCACACTCGAGATTGAAACATGCCATTGAAAAGTTCAATGAATCTCAAAAGATCTAGGAATTTCAAATCCAATTAAAACCTAATAAATAATTTCGTTTTTTATGGTGGAAATTGGTGAATCGTCATTCGCCTACCTTCAAATATTTTATGGCTTGGATTACGGCATCCCTCTTCCAAATTATAAAATATTGTGTTGGGTCCTAGCCTTAATATTTCATATTGGGTGTTATATTAAGGATTTTGAATCAACTAACTCTATTTTCTCCCGTTATAGATGTCTGGTTCAGACAACTATGATCATCCCAAATCATACTTCTTTCACCTCCTCCAATTATTCTCCCTACCCCACAAGTTCTTGAAAAGTTTAAGGTCACTCGAGCCCTATTGGCAAGTAAAGGTCTTGGTGTGGTCACATCTTGGAGATGTAGTCACATATTGACAAGCCGGGAGAGTTAGGTGTCAAAGTCTTGAGAAAGTTGGTGGTTCAATCACTTTCTAAGTCACATAATGAGTTCTTTTGGAACACCTATGAAAAAGACTATGACAAGACCCTTAATGATTTTATCTATTTGTTAAGATCAACTTCCTCAAAACTTGATGGACATTGACAATAGTGACACAGGAAATCCAGAAAAACATTCTCTTCCCAATGGAAAGGGACCGACCATAGTCAACTCGGTTGACCAAATGGTAAAGAGAAAAACTAAGTCTATGATAGTCCCGTGTACCATTATCAAAGGGTCCATATGTTTATATTGCCAAAGAAAGGGGCATTGGTTTCAAAGCTGCCATAATTTACCTAAGGATGTTAAAGTCAACAAGTTTGACTCTACCTCAGGTAAAGTCCACTTTCTAACTCTATTAAGTTTCTATTTGGAGATTCTTATTACATAATGTGAATGGGTCACATGTTGATGTCTTTTAAGAATCAAAGAAAAGATAGGAAGCTTAAAGAAGTATATGCTGATTTTGATTGCGAAGATGGGTTTCGATCGCATGGTTCGGTAATCAGAATTTTGAGCTGTTGCTTAAGAGTTATAATATATTGCTTGTGAATAGATAACAACAAGGTTTTCCTGTGGATTGTAAGGATAAGTTTTTCCACAAAGTTTTAAAATAAAAGAAAAAAAGGGTTTTAATTTTATTTATTTTAAAAATATCCTTACAATTGCATCTGTGGAAAATTGTTGCTTATATGTTTCCAGTAATAGCAATATTGGAAAGTGGATTTGATTCTTTCATTTGTGGTAGTGTCTGAATTTACCAAATGAAGAAAGTTTTTCATCACCCAAGTTTCAATTGGGCAGAAACTTGGAATCATACAAGTTGTATTGTATGATGAATGAGAATTTTCATCTTTGAAAAATTAAGACTAATTCTTTGATCACATGTACATGTGAGTCAATTGAAGGACTAAGGAATTAGGTACACTAGGTGTGCACTGGTCAAGGTCCACCACAAAGATTGATTTGTCATGATTTACTAAAGATTAGTAAATATGATTATACTTATAAGGTTAAGTATAATTCTGTAACATTGAAAAAGGTTCCAATGAATGGCAGAGCGAATAAGAAGAATCAAATTAGGCAGAAGGATAAAAGTTTCTCAAATCTGAAAAGATGGGAGAGTACTTTAGTATCAGTTTTATGATCATCTTAATGATTTAGAAACCATATCACAAATTCATACTCTAAGGACATCATAGTGCATTGTTATGGCTAAGAAGAGAGGTCATGAATTGTTGGATTGGTTAGGATCAAGAAGATGAGTCATACTTTGTTCCAAAACAATTCTTAGAGTCTTACTCCAAGATTGTAACCTTGAGTGACATAAAGTAAGGTTTAAAACACTTATCAACTGTAGTGTAAAATGTTTCCACTCTTGTACATTTGAGATTGGTAAGTTGCGATGTCTTGGATGAGACAAAGACCAACTAAGACCAATTGTGTGAAGTGTTAGTCTTGATAAGAATCCGCACTATCCCTTGAATATTTGTTTTGTCAAGGAATGGTTCTTGACTAGGAAAACTTATATGTCAAGGGGACAGTGGGAGCCTTAAAGATCCTGAAAGAGTTTCAAGATTTAATCAAGAGTGAAACGTGTAATTTATCACTAGCACACAACTTAAGGTTTGCAACCTATCATGTTGACATAATTCTTATTTCTGTACCTACTTCAAATAAGTTGCATTTGTATGTGAGTTATCAGAGTTCAACTTGGAAGCATTGGTGGGCCTTGTGCTACCAAGGTGACAAGAAAGTAAGATTGAATAAGTTTAATCCATGTAAGACTGAATTTGTCACTAACCTTATCTTGTGATTATGGTTTTGACAAATTCGCATGGATAGGAACTCATACACTATAAAATCTAAGTGTCATAAGGTTTCTCTCCGATTCATGAAAATGATGGTGAGGAAATGCTTTCACTAAGTAGATTTTACGTAGATAGCAATTATGTTATTTGCATTTTCAAAAGTCGTTAGTGGAGCGCGTGTGGTTAACCGGCACACTAACATGGACTTGTGAGAAATGGCAAATGCCTAAGCAATTGAGACTATGATTACGGCATCCCTTTTCATAGTTCTGAAAATTGTTTATACACACACGTGAGCTATCTAAGAAAGGGTGTATGAATCTAAATTTCAGAAGTCCAGCAGATTTCTGGAAATATGTCAAAGTTAGTGGGAGCATAAGTGTTATGCTAATAATCATCATGTTAGTGGGAGCATGATAATTATGATTAGTATTTCAAGTTAGCAATG
This sequence comes from Lactuca saligna, assembly GCF_052625555.1. Taxonomy (NCBI): domain Eukaryota; kingdom Viridiplantae; phylum Streptophyta; class Magnoliopsida; order Asterales; family Asteraceae; genus Lactuca; species Lactuca saligna. Next base: position 33,519,855 of record NC_136424.1, read on the forward strand.
TTAATTATAGAAAACAAGGTTTCAATTGGGAAAGAATTGTTTTGCTATAATTAAGGGAGAGGAAATTATACTTCATCTCAAATCTATAAGCTTAGATCGTGAGGTTTTAATCATTTAGTCAAGGATATATATGAATTTCATGTTGGAATGGCTCAACATAAGGAAATTCTGTATATGGGTCCATTATTTTCGTTCTAAAATTCGATTATGATTACGGCATCCCTTTTCATAATCTGAATTATGAGAACTTGGCAAATAGAAATGGAAATGTTATAGCAAAAGACTGGTTTGGTCTTTATGTGAGACATCATGAATCATGTCCCATAATCTGAATTATGTGCTATATTCATCCTTTCTAAAATTTTCCAAATGTCTGGGGCATTAAGAAGGGAAAAGGTTTAGAACTGGATATGACTAAAATGATTAAACAATTGTCGAGGACAATCTAAAGGTTTACCAAAGATTGGTTGCTCAAGGACATTTGGAAGTATAGTGATAATTCTGGAAGGACCATATTGACATAATCTGTAAGGAGGAAACTCTTGTTCAGAAGTGATAGTCAAAATGGAAACTGGAAATGTTTCAAAGTTAGAATTTTCAATCTGTTTAAGATTAGGAAACTTAATGCAAGAAGGATGTTCCCAAGGAGCTGATTTCCTTTGGAATGGTCTGTAATGGTTGTTGTCAAGTCTTTCTGACTTTGTGCATAATCATTACAAGAGGATCAATGCATATAAGTTTAGAATCTAACAGATTTCAGTAAATGACATGAATTTGGAATTCTTGCATTTGCAGTAAGGATTTGGGAGTGTGAAAAGAGAATCATTGAAGTTGTGTTCAATGAATCTAGTTTACAAAGAAAAGGATCATAAACAAACATAGTATGCATACTTGGTGTGTGGCATGACTAGTGTTTAGAAAACATAGTGTACATGCTTGGAGCATGGGACAACTATTGTTTTAAATTCAAGAATAAAGTTGATAGCTGAAACAGTATACAATGAATAATGTGTAATCATATGGTGATAAATAAAAGGTGTTTTATTTATATTCATAAGTTCTGAGACCATATTGGATTCAATTATTATTGTGTTTCACTTTGCATGTTTTGACTTCCCGAATAAACTAGGTTATTCTTCCGGAATGACTAATTTATTCAAACCATCCACAGTCGGTCATATGTTGGAAGTAGATATGAATTAAGACTGCCATGAGTTGGCTTGTAGAGGTCTGAGGTGTTGGACAAAGGGCTACAACACTCATGAGTGCTCATAAGTTCTGAGTATTGGATTCAACCCGCGCTCATTGGAATCACTTCATGGATTTTATCACGAGTGATCATGAGACGATAATATTTTATATTCTTCAAACCTAGAGATATGAGTTGTTACTATGAGTTGATAGTACATTGATTGCACGAAAACGCATTTGGTAACTCGGTGCTATAAAACGTGCCTTTGTGTATGATTCAACAAGTAGTAGAACAAGCCATATGAGTCGAAGTTTATCCATTCCTTTTACCTTCGGGATAAAAGCGATATCTGTGGCCCCGTCGATGATTTGATGATGACAAATGGAAGTGCTCGGTCGGGCCAAGACTGATATGATTTGTTCAATTAGTCAGTCGTTATAAATCGGAAATCGGGAAACAACAAATGGACGGAGAGAATGATTATAATCCATGTCTCAGTCCATATGATATCTAAAATGGAGGAATATATGATCCCTTATCTAATGGGCAAGTCATTGACAAGGTCAGAGTTCATCTACAAGGTCAGAGTTCGACAGAAGCTTTTGAGAGCTACGATAGCCAGTTGGTTCCTGAAGTCATACGCAATAATAGTTTTAGACTTATCCAAGTGGGAGACTGTTGGATTAATGTCTAAGTCCATAACTATAATTGGTAAGACTTGACCCGACCCGGCATGGTCCATTTGGGTTGCATACCATCATGCACTTGGATAGACTATAATGAGAGAAATAAGACACTTATGGTTATTAATATATTATAAGTTCTAGTATATTAATAATAAGAATAATAAGATTACTTAATTAGTATTGATCAAGAATTAATCTAGGATTAATTAAGTGATCAAAAGAATACTAATTAAATATATGGGTTGATTGTGTAAATCATCCATACTTATATAGTGGGCTAATGCTCCATGGATAATCAAGTTGGGCTAAAACCCATATGATGCTCCATGGATGCTCCATGGTGTATTTGAACCCATGGATCCAAGGAAATGGAAAGCCATGACAATTAAGGATTTACCCTAATTGTAACACTATAAAAAGATCTTATTCTTGACAAAATCGGCCACTAGGATCACACTAGAAAGTGAAGAAAAGGGCTAGCCGATTTCATGAAGTGTAGAACTCTCTCAAGTTATTCTAAGTGTTTTGGTGATTGTGATTCCATTTGAGGCTTCCACACTATTGGGGCTAGGCACTCAAGCTTCATGAAGACTTTCTACATCAAAAAGTTATGTATTCTATCTTGTTACAATCATTGTTTTGTATGCTAGATTAGGATAATACCTTGGATGTTCTTATTTGCATGTATAATAGAGAAAACATAGATCCAAGGTATTTAGGATTGCATGTGCACTTAGGAGTGTTAGAATGCTCAAAACCCAACACATCCAACCCTAATACTTGATCTATGTTTTCTTTAATTGAACATACAACTTTGAACAACAAAATAAAAACCCTAGAACACTAGAATATTTTGGAAAATACAAAGAGGGTTAGGAGAAAAATACCTTGATTATTATTTAGTAATAACAATGAAAATCCTTGTGTTGTTGAAGTCTTGAGAGCAAGCGTCACAAATGTGACACCTCTCTTCAAAAGAATGAGTGACCGAAAATCTTAGGGGTGTGGATCTATTTATAGTGCGGTCAGGAAACCCTAGATAAGCTCAAATCTAAGATTATCTTAAACCGGGTGATTATACACCTTCCTGATTATCCACCGGGAATAATTCTAGAATCCCTTAGGCTTCAAGAAACCATCCATACCTAATGGAGGGTTCCAGATTGCCTCTTGCTCAACTATTAAACAATTTCACTTCAGTCCCTACACTTTTAATTAATTCTTTTAATCCCAAAATTAATTCTAATTAATTTCTGATTAAATATTACTATTTCTAATTAATATATTAACAAATTGTTTATTTTAATTTATTAATCAAATAATAAATCAACCTCTCTCTCCAAAAATTATCCTGTCTAATTGCTAATTTTGAGGGCAACCTAAAAGGACTATGCTACTATCAATTCAAGTATATACTAATTATAGTTATGGGCTTAGACACCTCATCCAATAGTCACCCACTTGGATAATTCTATTAAGTATAATTGTCAGTATATTCATCTAAAACTAATCAGCAAATTAGAGCTCTCAAAAGCTGATGTCAAACTCTAACCTAGTTAGTTGCATGTACTAAGATAAGTGATCATATAATCATCCGTTCTGCAAGATATCAGTCGGATATGAGACATGGAATCAAATCAATCTCATTGTCCAATACAATGTTTCCCGATTTATGATTTGTAATGAAAAAGAACTACTAATTGACCACCTAAATTTAGTCATGGTCGGTGTCAGGCCACTACTAGGCACATTTATTTAGATAACCAACTCTGACTTAATTGCCTTATTGTTTTTATGAACGAAGATTTGTGGTGAAACTTGTTCCACTCCCCTCATTTGATGTATTTATTGAATCTCATTTGTTGTCAGGGAATTTACAAGGCAGTGTCATTAGTTTGTTGTTCCTATTGATCATTTAGGTTAGATCTTGTAAGATCCATGTATAGGATCTATACGTAGGGATCGAAGGGATGGGATACTTTTTTTTAGAGATATGATATATTTGTTTTAATGATAATAGTTGGATTTACAGGTTTGAGATATACAATATTATCATATTGTAGGATTGAAATCCCTATGTACTCACCAGGTTTCCTAACCTGGCCTACTCGGTTTGAGACATACAACAAACTGACGGCGCTGCTTCGGAAACTCCACAACGGCAATCGAGGATCAATAAATACATAAAATGAGAGGAATGATATAAGTTTCACCACGAACCTCTGTTCGTAAAAGCAAAAACATGACAATTAAGTCAGGGATGATTATCTAGATAACTATGCCTAGCAGTGGTCTGACACTGTGAGGTATTTTACACTACTAGAAAAACAGCCTTTTACGACGCTCATTGCGCGTCGTAAAAGGCTCAGACGACGCGCAAATGCGCGTCAAGGAAGGCCCTGTCATAAAGAGAGACGACGCGCTTTTGCGTGTCGTCTATAGACGACGCGCATTTACGACGCTCATTTACGACGCACAATTACGAAGCGCGTTTATGACACGCAATGCGTATCAAGGAAGGCCCTGTCATAAAGGAAGATGACACGCATTCGCGTGTCGTAACCTTATGACGCGCGTGTTAATGACACACAATGCGTATCATTAAAACCCCTGTCAAGAAAGGCCATGTCATAAATGAAGATGACACACATTTTTGCGTATCGTAATTTTTATTTTTCTTTTAAAAAAAATTATTTATAGATTTACTATTTTTCAAATTAAATTTGCATTTTATGTCTCATAATAGAAAATAAAATACCATATACAAAAAATACAATCCATTACACAAAAGTTAATGTCATACAAAATACAAAATAAAATACAACAAATAAGAAAGATAATTCTTTGCACTAAAATGTCAAATACAAATAATCGTTGCTAACTATATAACCTAGTACTACATTGCTATTAAAGAACATCATCATAACTCACTGAAGGTCTTGGAACAATGTTCTCATCATCAACTCTTACACCAACCTTGCTTTAGTAAATGACTTTCACGCAATCAATTTCAAACAATTATACAAATAATTATAGGAGGCATACAAGATATCGAAAAATTTATAAGATTATCCAACCAAAATAAAATAACATAAAAAAAACATACCTGTTATATGGCAGTGGCAGCAGGATTTCTCCGGGTTGGCATTAAAGGTGGTCTTCCGGTGGTGGCTGGTGGTCACCGAAAAACAACACATCAGTAAAAAAAAACAAATCAAAGAATCCTTACCTGTTCTGTGGGCAGTGGCCACCAGATTTTTGGGGTGTTCAACAGTGGTCCTCCGGTGGTGGCTTGTGGTCATCGGGGATATACAGGAACACATCAACAAACTTCAACAATTGTATACCAACAAGAAATTACTAACCGTAACTCTATATGGATGATTGCTTTTATGAGGATAAACCTCAGCACCAACAGAAAAGCACTCAACACATACATCAAAATCAGAGCAACAAGCACTCAACACAAAGAAGAGGACCTAACTTTAACTTAATGTAATTTTAGTTAATAATAGAAAAGAATCCTCTCCCTTTGTTACTTCCTTTTCCACAACCACTCCCTTTGTTTTTGCTTTTTCACCAACACCATAGTTCCCCCCTTTTCTTTCTTTCCACTTTTATCTGCAAACATTATTAAAATTAAATAATAATAATAATAATAATAATAATAATAATTACCAACCCTTTTGCTTTCTCACTAAATATTCAGAGGTTCAGGGTTTTCAGGGAAAAATGATAATGACCTTTATCTTTATCTAAATTCACTCGATTGAAATTCCCTTTGTTTTTCTTACTTCGACTTGTGATACTTGCTAGAACAAAAGAAGCAATCTCATTGGCTCCATAACTAATTGAACTCAAGATTCCACTAGATGATGATCTACCAAGTCCTTTAACATATAAAGGGGATAAAATCAATTTTTAAAAAGGATGACCCCTCTGGTTGATCTATCACCTAAGTCCACCTTATAGCCCATTGGTGTAAAACTTGCCCAACCTGCTGTTATGAGTCTAAAGCAATATTCAGTAGAAAACTCAAGATTCAAATGAATCGTATTATGCACCTAGCTAGCTTGTTTAGCTATACATATAATTAAACAACTTTAAAAAGGGTACATAATGAGTGAACATACTGCCAACTGGCTATTAATTTTAAAGAGTATTGCATGTGTCGTGTAGTGTTAATTTAAACAAGAAAGAAATCAAGTGAAACTCCATCATATATATATATATATATATATATATATATATATATATATAGAGAGAGAGAGAGAGAGAGAGAGAGAGAGAAAGAAAGAACCTGTTGTGCCTGAAGACAAGCATATTTCCAAAAATGCCCTTGCACAACAAGGTGGATTGCAACCATTACTGGATTCCAAAAATGCCCTTGCAGGACAACAACCTGTTGTGCCTGGAGACAAGCATATTTCCCTTGGACGCCCTTTGCAAGCCCAAACGGAGAACAGGTTGACAAGGGCAATATCGGAAGGAGGAGCTAACAAAAACCATGTGTTAAGAGTTAGAAACTTAGACTTCACAATGAAGAAATAAATAAACAATGGTTTGAGAAAAATTTGACAAAAATAGACAAACCTGCCATATGCATATTGTGGAGAAATGATTTTGATTCCTCTTTAGTAAGTGATCCAACTAACCATGGTAAAACACATTCAGTTACTCTAAAAGGCATTACACATAAACTTTGGTATAAGAGCTCTCGTTGTCTTTTAGGAGTAAAATGCTTGTGTGCAAGTGGGAGAACCTGAAATTGAAATCACATAAGGGCGTTATGGTAAATAAAAGTCATAAAAAGAAAGACTAGTGATTCACTATTTCACTCATTCACCTGAAGTTCTTCATTTTGAAATGTTTCTCAATGATGGACATGATATGATCAGCATGTGAGCATAACTTTGAACAAAATTCAGATAAAGATGAATTTGCTCCATCTTTTTCTATGCTTTCAATCAAACATCTAAATTTTTCAAAGTCACTCTCTTCTTCTGTGTGTTCTTGGGCGAATGACAGCTCAGCATCTACAGCAGGGAATATAACTTTATCTTCTTCAATAATGCATTCAAAAGGATAAAATTAATATCAAAGTATCAATGTTTCAATATGCAAACTTGTCAAATTCACGTGATTGCTACAGAAGGGTACCTATGGAATATGCAAACTTCTAGAATAAATTGGAGTCTTTTATTAAACGCGGATATATCTGAAAAGTCTCCAGATAACTGTATCCTTCTAGCTGTTTCAGCTATATCAATTAATTCTTTTATTATAGCTTTGTGCCAGTGTAATATTTCATCTACAAGGCGATCAGGTAGTGAATCTATGGAATCGTCAATTGACCTCAAGAAAGATTCTCGTTTTTTAGATCTGGAAGATAAACATGGACAATAATGCCCTTCCTCACACTCTTCAGAGCTTTTTCGCTTTTTAAAACCATTTGCACCATCCATCCACATGAATATAATCTTAAATTAGTATAAGAAGTAATTTGTCAAATAGGAACGAGAAAATGAGTAAAAGATGAACATGGACAAAAATACCCTTGCTCACCTGTTGAAGTAACTTTTCTTATGGGATTACTTTGCATAAACAATTATGCATCTCATGGCGTTCTTCAGAAAATACAGAAGCTGAAAGCCATGGAAGAAACTCTGCCATCATGTTTATAGGAATGCTGCATAAAAATTGCCAAACTAACGAAGCTTGTTCCTCAAATGAAAATTTCTCAACGAGCAAGGGGAACACCTAAAATGAGAATTAACAATTTTTTTGTTTGAATATTGAGATAATAACATGATTCTTGGATAAACTTGTTAGACATTATTACCTGTTCTTCTTCTTTGGACATGTGTTGATTGATTGATGTTTGAAGGGCACCTGTGCAGGATGCTAATTCTCTTCTGAAGCTTTCTTCATTTTGCATGTCTGAATCCAGTAATGTGAACAATTGATCAAAGATGACACTTTCGCCCTCGTGTTCAAGAGAATACATTCTAGCCATGTTCTTGACACGGTCGTCTAAGGCTGGAAAAATAACCTGAAAGTATGAAAGAAATAAACATGTTACAAATCTTATGCAGCATAGCACCATATCATTTTAGAATGAAGCCACTGATAAGAAAATTAGTAGGATTATTATGTGAAAGTGCAATTCTTCTGTAGTAGCTGGAATATCCCCTGAACACAATATTTCGAACATAACCAAGTTAACATACAAAAACCCTAACAACTTACACATCCATGAAATCAATAATAGATGTGCAAATCGCAAAAACATAATCTTCCCTGAATTCATTGAATCTTCTAAGTTTCTATTCACTGATATTGCATTCTTGAGGTCAACAGAAGGCATCAAATTCGAATCTTGACTTGTGTTCATATGATGAATAAACATATAAGCAAACTCAAAGAAGACGATGATAAATGGAAGGAGAAGAGGGGTGATGGTTGAGTACACGAGTCCAAGAAAGTTTAATCGAGGCTCGGTTACAGGCCAAAGCAATGAACCAAGATCCATGGTTTCCTCTGTCTTCGTCGGGATGGTGACTGATTCAAGAACTCTTTTAGTTGCTGAAGCGTGGTTCCAGTTATGATGCTTCTGGGAAACACGTTGAGATGTAAAAAAAGATGAAAGAGATTAGAATGTCACATACGAAGATACTTCCTCCATATGGAGCCTAAATAGAATTTGGATCAAAGAGATTAGAAGGTCGCATACAAATAGTATACAGCAAAGAATAATTTGATTTATTACCGATAGATCTTTGAGGAGGTGAAGTGTGAAGAAAGCTGTGGGGGCTAGGTTTCCTTTACGATTCTAGGGTTTGATGAATTGTGTTAATCGAACGATACATCCTAGGAGATAACTGCTTGCTCTTTCATGGGACTTTCTTTGAGAATTTTAACAAATAACGAGCATACACCGGTGTTCAACACTCTCAGGATTACGACTAAGCAATCCGATTGCAGACGCAGTGTTCTCCTGACCTTCTGGAGATTGAGAAATGAACGAGAAGAAAATGTAGAGAGAGAAAAAAAAAAGTCTGAGAACCATTTGAAGAAGTTAACGAATTCAGATGAGAAATTAAGGCTCCTATGAAGTTGTATCTCTTCCGTCGAGAACCCTTATGGGTTTGATCTGTTCAAAAGACGGGATTATATTGCGATTTTGTTGTGGGAAAAAAGAGGATTGGTGATGCTATTAGGGTTTTTTTGGGTATCATAGTGAGAAAGATAGAGAGAGAAAGAGAGAGAGAGAGAGAGAGAGAGAGAGAGAGAGAGAGAAGAGAGATGGAAATAAGGCAAAGGGAAACAATGGCGGTCTTTCAAACTTTTGGGATTTTCGTTTCCCCCCAGCTGCAAAAGAAAAGAACGCGCCTTTCATTAAAAAAATATAAAGTGACATTTCTAGACGACACCCATTTTTAAATAAGTGCCCTCCGTGTTTTTTTTTTTGTTCGACATTAATTTTAGGGTACGCATAAAAGCGTGTCCACTATCCTTCAAATTTTAGAAGAGATAACATTATTTTTAGGGCACACGCTTTTGCGTATCTTAAATCACCGCGTGTCATTGTTTGCGCGTCATTAAAGGGCTATTTTCTAGTAGTGTTACCCCCAGACTCACCCTATCCAGCAATACAACATCAAACTTTGCCTAGCAGTGGTCTGATGCCGTGAGGTATTTTACCCCCAGACTCATCCTATCCGGCATTACAACATCAGACATACCTAGTAGTGGTCTATTACTAACACACTATATTAGGTAGTCTACGAGGTTCCCTCAATTACTTCGTGAAAGGAAACGCTGACACATGAAGCTGGTCCGATCACTTCATAAGAAACGATGACTCCAAATCTCTTCAAAATAATAAGTATGGGGAAATACTAATAATGTACTCCCGCACGCTCCTGTACCCCGACACACAATAGTGTCAAAAAGAAGGACTTTGTACATGATAGTAATTCTTGGACATTATAGTGCCCTGGTACTAGTAGGACTCGTACCCTAAAACATAATAATACCCTGGCACAAGAACCACCTAAGACACAAAGCTTTGAGAAAGACTTGATAATTAGAAAGTACTTTTGTACGTACGACATACTCCATTGATCATCAATCTCCTCGAATAGAGTTTCTACTATCTATTCCGATCACACACGTACCCTTAATAAGATACTACCCAATATCCAAACTAAATTGAACTAAGCATCTCTTTTAATTCTTATTTTTCATCACTAAGCAAGCCTACAATTCTTATAATCAACTTTCAATGCTAACTCTGTTTCGGCAACACTATCTAAATTCAGTGTAGTATTTTATATAGAGTATTAAGTATTAACATACATTTATCTTCTCATTTATAATACTTCTATTATTGTTATTATCATGTAAATATATCTCAACACATATAGAACCATGTCTGGTTCGCATAGCGTATATCATCAAATCTACGTATAACACATATTTCCATATAAGAAGCATATAACTCACATATAAACTTTCAACATATATTTTATACTTTTATTAATACTTGTATTAAAATCATGTTCATGAAAGAGACTATGCACTCACTTGTTAAAGTGACGACTCGAAATTCGGGTAATGCTTCGCTTCTAACAATTTTCTTTTCCTTCGATGAAACCTAGTATCATTATTACTTGATTTTAGTCTAATATTTATTGAGACTAATTATTAGTCTAGATTCATCATTAATTCAAAGTTTACTTTCATGATCTATCAAGTAAGGATCAGTCAGGCAGGACAGTTGGGAGGCATGACCATTTCGGCATATAGCTTTTCTAGAATCCAACAACCAAGGGAACGTGACCATTCTAGATACCTCTCCCGTAAGTAGATTAATCAGTATAACGAATTTGAATCACTAATAAATCTTGTTTATAGGTTCATAATAACGATACTGAACTTAAACATAAAATATACTTAAAGTATAGTAATCACAACTCACTTAAAAGGGGGTTTAGTGAGGAACCGGGCTTTGCTCAGGCAGAACTTCTAAGCCGAAATCTATTCTTCTCGGAGCCTTCTAGCGCTCCGGGACCCACCTCTAACACTTAGGAAGTGCTAGGGAAAAACTTAGAAGGTTTAGGAGTAAATAAGAGAAGAGAATTGGAAAGGTGTGAATAAAATGAAAGATTTGTGCCTCTATTTATAGGTTGGGAAACTGACTAACATGGCATGTTGAGGTGCCAAGTGTCACCATCTGGTGGCAAGGTATAGGGAAGAAGCAACGATCAGGATTGTGCCACGTGTAAGCCTCGTATCTTAACCCATAATTTAATTATCTTCTAAATTCCGTAACCTTTGCATAAGAGCTCCGTTTTTGACGTTCTTTATATCCACACGTAGGTTGCGATGTGATATACAACTTTTATTTAGACTTTGTCGGGTAATTTTTAATTTATTTTTAAAGTTATATTTTAACAGACTTAGACAATTAAATTTCGTTAAAAATTCATAACTTTGTTATCCGACGTCCGTTTTTGCCTATCTTTATATCGTTGATCTCCCATTAACGAGATCTTCAATTCTCGTTTAGGTTGTGTCGGCCAAAAATTGATCGATCTAAAATTCGATTTTCGGGCTGTATACTTCTATGCAAAATCTTAGAAAAATCACAACTTCCTCTAACGAAGTCAAATTTGGACATTCTTTTTATGTACGTTCTTGGTTTGACATATAATACGACTTTCATTTAGATTGATAAAGCTAAAAAGTAGCTTATCACAAATTCACTTTTTACAATACGCGACGCTATGTCGGTTTAGTCGCAAAACTTCGATGTGTCATAACTTCTTCATTATAAGTCAGATTTCAATGTTCTTTATATGTAGCAGTACACAACCCATAAATCGAATTTTTGACCGATCGATTTTTAATCAACACAACCTAAATGAGAATTGATGATGTCGTTAATAGGAGCTCAATGATATAAAGACAGCTAAAAATGGACGTCGGATGACAAAGTTATGAATTTTTTAACTGATTTTAACTGTTTAAGCTTGTTAAAATATAACTTTAAAAATGAAGTCAAAATTAGCCAACAAAGTCTAAATGAAAGTTGCAGATCACGTCGCCGCCTATGCGTGCATATAAAGATCGTAAAAATGGAGCTTGTATGTGAAAGATACAGATTTTAGAAGATAATTAATTTGGACTAAACCAACGAGTGACACATGGCAAGATCTGAGCCACTACTTCTTCCCCACGACTTTGCACGAGATAGCAACACGTGGCACATTACACCCAACGTAATTTTGAGTACGCTCAACGTAAACCTTAAAAACCTATTACGCTCAACGTAATTCTTGAGTACGCTCAGCGTACTTAGTGCTGACAACCTATAATTAGAAGGTGTTCTCTCCCAAACACCCCCAAACCCCCTAAGCCTTTCTGTAGCACCTCCTAGGTGTTAGTAGCAAGTCCTAGAGCAGCAGAAGGTCCCGAGAAGAAGAGCTTTCGGCTCAGAAGTTATGTCCGCACAGAGCCCGTTTCCTTGCTAAACCCCTTTGTAAGTGAGTTATGCTTACCATAATTTAATTATAACTTATGTTTAAGTTCATTATCATTATTATGAACCTATAAACAATATTTATCAGTGATTCCAAGTCGTTGTATTGATTTATCTATTTATGGGGATGTCGTCTAGGCTGTGATTTAGCGAGGTGTTTAAAGTGAGATTTCCAAATGGGATATATATACTAAAGTCTCAATATTTTAAACGATTTAACAAAAAAATCCCAAACTTTATTTTTTGACAGTAAAGTCCTAACTACGGACATTTTTTTGACACGTTTACCGTTTTTTGCTAGTTAGTCGGTAATTAGGATATTACTGTAAAAAAATAAAGTTTAAGACTTTCTTGTCAAACCGTGAATTAGGACTTTACTGAAAATAAAGTTTAAAACATTCTTATCAAATCGTTGAAAATATTGGAACTTTAGTGTATATATCTCTTTTTTTGGTTAGAAATGTAATGGCATGATAGTATTTATGGAGTTATTGGAACCTACTCTAGTTACCTAGATCCTATTGAAAACCTTAACGTTTGCTTATTGTTAAATATTTTTTTTTAATCTCAATAAACCGCAGGTAAAAAAAATGGAGATAATCAAGAAAGAAATAAAAATCAGGATTGTATTGATTTTTGCAGTCCTAAAAATAGAGAACTAAGAAACCGAAAAAGACGAAACTTCCCTTCTTACCGTTTCTCCACATTCCCACCCTTTTGACCAGGTGTGTGGTGTTTGTGTTTGCACAATCTGTCATCTCTTTTCAGTTCAAGATTTGGCGTGAACCAAAAAGAAAGTTTTACAAGTTCTTTACAAGTGTTCACACCCTCTCTCGCTCTCTCTTTCGCATCTTTTTCCTCTGATCGTGATTGTAACATGGTAAAGATGATGATGATAAGAAAAAACAGTGGTGTTGGGATGAATATCACAATTCTTGGGCTATGAATTAGGTCTCACAAGACTGATAAAATAATTTGTTTCTAGGAAAACCAAGACTATACACTAAAGTACTAATATTTTCAACGTTTTGACAAGAATGTCCTAAACTTTATTTGTTTGACGGTAAAATCCTAAATACCAGCTAACCGGCAAAAAAAGGTAAGAGTGTAAAAAACGACCGGTAGTAAGGACTTTACTGCAAAAAAATAAAATTTAGGATTTTTTTATAAAATCATTAAAAATTAAGAATTTAGTGTATATATATATATATATATATATATATATATATATATATATATATATATATATATATATATATATATATATATATATATATATATATATATATATATATATATATATATATATCTTTCTCTTATCCAATATCTTTTAGAGTTGAATCCAAAAATAGTAGGCAGGCTTTCCAAGCCTAACCTGTAACATACTTTGACATATATTTAGATTGTAATCTTAGTTAAAGACCAAATTTGGATTTTAGCTTTTGGATATTTATAAGATATTGTAATTAAGATTTGAAATGTACGTAAGGTGTTTATTTACCTTTGTCTCTTATTATTTTGTTAAACTCTCATATGTCTTAGACAATTTAAACATTTCAATATTAAATACTTGACTTTTATCCATAAAATGTTTTCTTTCAATGATTTTTTTTTTTTAAATATAATATTAGTCATGTCTTTCAAAAAAAAAAAAGTATTTCAAATTGCCCATTAGAGGAGCGTTTCGTAGGGGCACCATGACAACACCGCTGTAATCCCTTTGGTGGATACTCCAACCATATGGAATAATTTTGTTTCTGTTAAATTGAAATTTTTTACTTGAAATTTTGGTTAAATAAGATGCCTATTAGAACGAATATGGATAAAAGGGGGATTGAAGTGGGTTATTTGTTATGATATTCATGTTAAAACTATTGACCATCTTTTGATTTTTATTATTTATTATTATTTTTTTTTGGTCACGTGGCCTCCTTCATTTGGGGTAAAATTGCTAGATATTGTCAGTTTGATATTCCAAATTTTTTCATGATCGGGGATTGAATAATGTGGGTAGACTAGGTGAAGATTTTGGGTGCCAAAAGAAAATGTTCTGATGTAGTCATTCTCACATGTTGGGTCCTTTAGTATTTTCATTCCATAAATAAAAAAAGTTAAAAATTATGATCATCAAGTAGGTGTTAGGTTCATGATGGAGAATCATGTATATTTTGATGGAACACAGAGGACAGAAATCAGAATGTCATGATCACAGAAAGATGCTTTTGAATATAGCGAGTAAGGTGGGACAGTATCCGTTAATCTGAGTATCATAAGTCCAGTTGACAGTTGAGACCTTCAAATGTAAGCTTTAATGGTGGTTCCGAGTGATTGTCAAAACCAGAAAAAAAAAAATACATTCTCTTTTAGAATCAATCAATCTTATCTGAAACTAATTTTTGGAAAAAGAAAGAGTAATTTAAACTGTTGATATATTTTCTTGTAGAATAAGTAAGATTCGAAGATATAAGCAACTTTAATATATTTGTATTGATTAAAAAATAAATATAAAAGATAAATGTGTTATTATTGATTTTTTATTATAACATCTTAGTTTAATTAGTTTTTTTTATTACAAGCTGTTATATTAAAAAAAATCCATCTATTCATAGAATTTCATCAAATACAAAATAATTTTTAATGTCGTAATGAAGAAAAAAATAAAACAATTTTCTTCGATATATTACTATTAAATGGAAAGAAAATTAAAATAAACCGTATGTGGATTATTTTTTTCAACTTTGAATCTTTGATCCTTGATGTTTCATTTGTATATTGAACAGCATTTATTATATTGTATCGATGAGACATCTCATGTGCGATTAGTTGACTGCACGTTTATTAAAAATTCAACTTTGATTTCACATTTAAATTACATAAGTTATTAATACTAAAATAGAGTTCAAAATTATTTATTCGAAATTTCATATATCCAAAAAATTTCGGATATACGAAAAAGTGTGGATGGATTTTGATGTCAGATTCCGTATTCGAAATTTTAGATAGCGATAATTTCAACATATCAAATTTATTAATTTATAGTAGTTTGTCTTGTACACAATTTAATCTTATATCGCCTCTATCATAACACTTTATTTAGGGCTACAAAACAAACTTATTTAATTTATATACTTGAAGTGCATCATATAAAGAAAAATAATAATTTACATTTTAATTAGATAAAATTCAAATGAGACCATCTCACTTTTGTGAGACGCATGTTTCTAACCACAAATTTTATTGTAAAAAAATCTAAAGATAAAAAAGATAAAATTCAATAAAATTAGTGAAATAGTCACTTTTAAAATCCAAATTAAAAAAAAAAAAACTAGTAATGATATTATTAAGACAAAACTTCATAAATGATCATAGTGGTTTCTTAGAACCTGAGATATAGTCTCTAACTTCAAAAAACTTCATAAAGGTTCTTGTAATTTTCAATTTTTATCGTGGTTGGTCTTTCACCCAAATGAAAAGACGTTTATACATTTTTAAATTTATTTTATATTTTCTGTTGACTAATTTTACATTTAAAAGAAATAAAAAATAAAAATAAAAATAAAAACACTTACCATATCTCATCCTACCCTACCATAACGCTTGCCTTTCCCTTTCCAGTTGACGTCCCCATTACCACCAGCACCACCACCACCATTATCGTCATCATTAACTGCACCACCACCACCATTATCGCCATCATTAACTTCCACATATCGGACCCTACATACCCACATCCATGTTCAAATCCAAAAAAAAAAAAAAAAAAACCTAGAAATCCTTTCAGCTTAGGAAATCAAAGCTCATTCGTTCAAACTAGGAATCCAACAATAAACAATGGCAAGAAGAAAGATGAGATAAAATAGAACATAAAATCTTAATTGTTTTTCTTCAACTACAAATCAAACAGATAACATAAAAACCCAGATAAAAATGAGTTCCAAAAATGATTTTGTTGGCGTCAGTGATTGAAAAAGGGTGTTATCGGTGGTTGTATCCGAGGTAAAGGAGTAAGGTCTTGAACGTAATTCCATTTAGTGCACTAAGCCATTTTTACCAATTAGACCACCATCACAACCCACCAAGCTCGATTTGTGATGATAGTAGCTTGATGAAGAAGGTGTGGATGAAATAGAGAATGGAGAAGAATGGTGTTGAGGAGATCGAGGTCTAAGTTATAAAACGAGGGGTTTTATTACTTTCCAGGGTTGTATTCAATCGTTTTGGATTTGATGGTGCAGGCTAGTGATGATTTTGGTTGTCACATCCAAATATAAGGTATTATTATTTGGGCTCTTAACTCTATCAAAAGTTGCACAACTGGTCCCTTGTGGAAAAAGCTTCGCATTTTGGTGGTACGTTGGTTGTACTTGAGGGTACGCGCATCGTACTAATGTGATTCGGGTGCTAGTATGTTGGGCGTACGTGTGGTACGCCGAGCATACTAGCCTAGTCATTAAACCCTAATTTTAAGGGTTGCTTCCTATTTAAATCACCTTATGCCTCCCTTGGACTATCCTTATCAGCCACCATTCCCTCCTTAAACCCTAATGTCAAATCTAAGTTGTTTGTGTGAGTTTGGGAGCTTATTAAGTGATTTTGGTGCATATTGTTGAAGAAGGATGTTAGAGAAGAAGGCTTTGTTGCTTGCAAGCTTGTAGATCCAAAAACCTTTCCTCATTGTGCATCTTTTTTAGGTATGAAGTTTGTAACTTGATAAGTTTCTTTGTTGATCTCTATCGATGAGTTTTATGAGCTTCTTGTCCCCAACTTTGGACCTTTATGAATTTGGAGCACTCTAGAGAATATTACTTGCCCTTTCATGCATTTTAGGGCTTGTAGATTCATAAAAATAGTTGCTTGATCATTTCCTATGGCCCATGCATGAGTAAAGTGACTTAGAGTGTGATGGAAGTAAGGTTTGTTGCATTGGGCCTTTTCTAGCCATGCAAATGCTTAAAGTCGATGACTTTATGGATTAAGACACCTTAAGATGGTCAGATATGAAGTTGGGCTAAGTGTCTTAACGGTTAAAGACGTAAACTTTGGTAAAGTTGGATCAGGCAAAGTATGCCAGACGTACTCTTGGCTATTCCCCGCGTAGCCAGTTTCCGCCCCTGATTGGTCGCATATCGCGAAGTACGCCCCGTGTAAAAAGGGTATTCCCAATGTACGCGCTAGGTAATTGAATTTCTTTGACTTTTGACTTTTGACTTTTGGTCAAGATTTAGCATTTTGGATCATGAGAAGGGCAAAATGGTCTTTTTACCTTCAAAGGACTTAGTTTTGGGATTTAGACTCATAAGTTGAGTTTTGAACCTTAGTTATTAATTAGGGTTAATTATTTCGTTGATTAGGCAAAGTTTAGTTATGGTAGTTCGGGTGTGAGATTTACTTGTCATCAGTATCAAGTGAGTCTCCTTACTTATTCTTACATGCGTGATAGAATAGTTGTATTTATGATGACCAACTGGGTCTAACTGTTATTTTGTATTATGTTGTTTGTGTGTGACTAAGACTGCGGATAGTCTGCAGGGTTGCTGATAACCCATAGGACGTGCTGTTGCCCGCTGAGACTACTGATACTCCTTAGTGTTGCTGATAACCCATATCAGTTATTTATGTTGTGTTGTATGTGGTATCTTGGGGAACTCACTAAACTTCATGCTTACAGTTGTTGATTTATGTGTTTTAGGTACTTCTGAGAACTGCGGGAAGGCGAAGTTCTGATTGTACACACTCGTTGGGAGATTTGTTGCTGGAATAGTTGAGAAACTCTGATATTTTGTGATAATGGTTGTTTTGGATAATTATGTATTTGATGATTTGGTTTGTAAAACATAATTTGGTAAATTAAAAATGAAAATTTTGTTCTAAAATTTGAGCTGTTACATTGGTTTAGGAGGTCTCATTCCTCTTTCTCTAAATTGAGAAGTAGTTGTGGTCATCAGAGATATGAAACATAGTCTGGGCTTTAAATAACGACGAAAGCAAGAGGTAGTCGGTGAACTCTTTATGTGCGAGCTTTGCTCAGGCGACATATCTCGATCTTTAACCTCAAGTGGTGAAGGTTTTGGAGAAGAATGAGTGACTATGAGTGAGGGAGAGGAGACGAGAGTTTTTGGAGAAGAAGGGGTGAGGTTCTTATTTATTTCCTTTTCCTTTTGTTAAAATAGATTTAAATAAAAAAATCAAAAAAATATTAAAAAGGGTAAGTAAGTCATTTAAGATGACTGATGATCAACCACGATTGAAATTGAATACCATAAGGATCTTTCATGATTTTTTTAAAGTTATAAACTATATATTAGATTCTAGAAAACTACAAGGACCATTTATGAAGTTTTGTTAAAGTATAAGATTTATAATAGGGGTGGAATTGGTAAGGTACCGAGTTTTTTTTCTCCAAACCGCGTACCGTACAAACTATAGTTGGTATAAAATTTTAGCTACCAGTACCGTACCAAGTATACTTGGTACCAATTAATTTGGCTACCAACAAATTTGGTTGGTATATATTGGTATTTGGTATATACCATTTTTTTTAACTAATATATATACTATACATGAATATAAGTTGAATTTGTGAACATTTAGCCATTGCTTCACTTGCTTCTGATAATATTTTTTTTGGAAACATCTAAAAGGATTAAAAAGTGTCCACCCATAGCAAGTTGCTAGAGGAAACAGATAGTAACATTACAAGTACAAGGAATGAGAAGTTAGTATTCTTTTTTAAGTTTTAGTGTATGTAGTGCACATCAAACAATAAGTATCAAAAAATTTGTCGGTCAATGTGTTAGTTTAGTAATTCTAAGATTTGTTAGTTGTTATTCTAATTAAAACATGAAAATATGAGAACTCATATTTCTTTGTATTTATGAATTGATATATATATATATATATATATATATATATATATATATATATATATATATATATATATATATAGGTTGGTACGGTACAACCGTTGTATTCAAAATTTCATACCGTTACCGTACCAAGACTACTTAATTGGTATTGTATTACCAGCCAAACATATTGGCTACCAAACAACTTGACTACCGATTTAATTGGTTCGGTTGGTAACATGCTAGTTGGTTCTTTGTGGTACATATTTTTCAGCCCTAATTTATAATACTCTTATTACAACATTACTATGTGCAATGTTTTAAAACTTAACAATATTGTTATTAATAATTTTACAAATAGTACTCATTATAAAAACATCGTTGTTAGAATACATAATTAGAACAATAATGGTTTTTGTAACATGTGTATCCAAGCATCTTGCTAGTGTTTTGTTTTCTAATAATAACCGCGTTCCAAAAAAAAAAATATACTTCAGATTTTTGGATAATACCATACACCGCAAATTTTAAAACACTATTGTTGAAGACCCTAATTAATACATTCTCTATGAATGAATAATCTAGCTAGCTTGGCATGAAAAAAAACCCAAATGAGCTGGAAGAAACATAGATGATGCTCTTACATGCTCATGATTTAGAAATAAATAGAATGAATGCCTTTTCTTTAACTGAATTACCAAAAATCAGTATACTTTTATGAGTATAATTATTTAGTTTTTTACAAATAAACTGAATCATGTTAAATCAAAGTCAAGTAACCTTAAAATAAATTATGGGTCGGCAACCAATGTTTTTTTTTTTTTTTTTTTTTTAATTATTATTATTGTTATCATGTCTTATTTCCTAAAAAAGAAAGAAATGTGCTTGATTCAAAGTCTAGAGAGGATGGGTCACTTGCATGGTTAGATGTAATGATGTTATGAGAACATTTGTAAGTCACGATGGTGAGTCATTTGCATTTCAAGCAAACATAAGACTATAAGAGCCCCACATCACCTACCCCTAACTTGTTTTGCAATAAAGGTTAAGATTTACTTTGGTTTATGTAGTTTTGATTATAATTAAAAGCCGATCTCAGAAATAGTAAAAATAATATCAAAATGAATGAATAGAAATTCTTTTTAGAAATTAAAATAAATATATTATTAAAAAATAGAGTTAACTAAAATAATATTCTAAAAAATTAACAAATTCGTTACACATGCTATAGAAATTGACTAAGAATGGCTTTAAAATATACCATCGTTTGTATTCGTTTCTTCAAGAGGGATCCACAATTTCTGATTTTATATCCATGAATTGGGCTAAGTGGCTTTGATAGCGGGTTTGAAGATTTTGGTATGTAGCTAACGGTCATGAAGTGTCCTTGGCTTGTTTTTATGTCTCCTTTAAAATCCATGGTATGTGATATTTTCCTTGTTAGTCTTTTCTAATTGAATTCATATTTCTATTTGTATGGAAATCCAAGAGGGTAGACCCGCGCGCGGGGAGGGGGGGAGTATCTAATCGACTTGGCCCCATGGCAATTCGTATCATGCCAAATCGAATACCACCGTTGTTCAACGATTGTCACACACTATATATGTCATGAGCCACACACTATATATGTCATGAATTTC
The DNA here is from genome assembly GCF_052625555.1 of Lactuca saligna. Classification (NCBI taxonomy): domain Eukaryota; kingdom Viridiplantae; phylum Streptophyta; class Magnoliopsida; order Asterales; family Asteraceae; genus Lactuca; species Lactuca saligna. The sequence continues at coordinate 33,540,764 of NC_136424.1, forward strand.
CCACTAGTATGCGTAACTGTGAAATATGGGATTTTGTGTGAAACGTGCAACAATTGTTGACTTGGTTAGTAGAAGAAAAAAATAGGAAATAAGTTAAGTTTTGGTGATTTATAAAGGTGGATAGTATGGAAAATGACATGAAGCTTATGATCTCTATAGAGCGGGATTTTTTTTTGCTACTATGAAAAGGTTTGAGTGGAATGAAAACTTATATGATGACCAACCAAAATTGATGATATGAATGTATGAGGAGGGAAATGTGCACAACTGATTGTGAAAGTTGTATCCATACATAGTGCCAGGGGAATGAAGAAATCGACATAAGAAACCAGATGAAATTATTCATGAAGACGAGTAAATAAAACTCTAAACCAATGATTATGTAATACCCATTTTCCCGATTTGATCTATTAAGGACTTAAGGATTTCAAATATAAGGTTTTGGGGAAAATCTTATGACACAACGTGGTAGGTTGCTGACCACGACATGGCTATGCCACTTAAATAAGAATCACGTCTTGTTGGTGACCACGACGTGGTGAATGCTTTAGCCTAAGCCCATGAACTTTAGGGTTTTATCCATATTTAAAGGCAACAACTCTTGGATTATCTCATTCCTTTTAGTCTCCACCCTCCTAACTCGAAACCTAAGCCTTGATTCATGGTTGTGAGCTTCTTTACTTAGTTCAGGAGCTTATTCTTTGGATTTTGTGATGCTTGAGGAAGACGGGACTCCATCTTGGTGCAAGAAAGCAAAGAGCTAACTTAGATCCATCATCTTCTTCAGATTTCAGAGTCATTTGAGGTATAAAGTTCATACCTTGAAATTTGCTTCTCTAAATCTAAGTTTATGCTCATTTTGGATGGTTTTGGTCCCTTTTGTGGACGCTCTTAGAGTCAAGGAACTCTTATATTCAGTTAGGATTAAGTTTTAAAGATCAAAATTTAAGTAACAATATTACCGTATGATATAAATTATTAAGACAAAATTTATGCTAAAAGGTAATCATTCGTTTACTATTTTATATAAGATAAACTATGCATTAACAAATTCACATCATAGTATTACATTCAAAACAGAAGATAAAACTTATATTGATAAACTATTTACACCTCTATTATCCCTTAAATTACCGAAAACAACAAATAATAGAATATTTAATGAAACTAATTTTCAACCAATAATAACTACTCCTCTAATAAAAAGAAATCCAATTATAAAACCCTCAATTTCAACTATAATAGGTATATGAGTATAGGGGGAGGGGGGAGGGGGAGGGATATGGAGAATAGGGGGAGTATCTAATCGACTTGGCCCCATGACAATTCGTATCATGCCAAATCGAATACCACCGTTGTTCAACGATTGTCACACACTATATATGTCATGAGCCACACACTATATATGTCATGAATTTCCCACTAGTATGCGTAACTGTGAAATATGGGATTTTGTGTGAAACGTGCAACAATTGTTGACTTGGTTAGTAGAAGAAAAAAATAGGAAATAAGTTAAGTTTTGGTGATTTATAAAGGTGGATAGTATGGAAAATGACATGAAGCTTATGATCTCTATAGAGCGGGATTTTTTTTTGCTACTATGAAAAGGTTTGAGTGGAATGAAAACTTATATGATGACCAACCAAAATTGATGATATGAATGTATGAGGAGGGAAATGTGCACAACTGATTGTGAAAGTTGTATCCATACATAGTGCCAGGGGAATGAAGAAATCGACATAAGAAACCAAATGAAATTATTCATGAAGACGAGTAAATAAAACTCTAAACCAATGATTATGTAATACCCATTTTCCCGATTTGATCTATTAAGGACTTAAGGATTTCAAATATAAGGTTTTGGGGAAAATCTTATGACACAACGTGGTAGGTTGCTGACCACGACATGGCTATGCCACTTAAATAAGAATCACGTCTTGTTGGTGACCACGACGTGGTGAATGCTTTAGCCTAAGCCCATGAACTTTAGGGTTTTATCCATATTTAAAGGCAACAACTCTTGGATTATCTCATTCCTTTTAGTCTCCACCCTCCTAACTCGAAACCTAAGCCTTGATTCATGGTTGTGAGCTTCTTTACTTAGTTCAGGAGCTTATTCTTTGGATTTTGTGATGCTTGAGGAAGACGGGACTCCATCTTGGTGCAAGAAAGCAAAGAGCTAACTTAGATCCATCATCTTCTTCAGATTTCAGAGTCATTTGAGGTATAAAGTTCATACCTTGAAATTTGCTTCTCTAAATCTAAGTTTATGCTCATTTTGGATGGTTTTGGTCCCTTTTGTGGACGCTCTTAGAGTCAAGGAACTCTTATATTCAGTTAGGATTAAGTTTTAAAGATCAAAATTTAAGTAACAATATTACCGTATGATATAAATTATTAAGACAAAATTTATGCTAAAAGGTAATCATTCGTTTACTATTTTATATAAGATAAACTATGCATTAACAAATTCACATCATAGTATTACATTCAAAACAGAAGATAAAACTTATATTGATAAACTATTTACACCTCTATTATCCCTTAAATTACCGAAAACAACAAATAATAGAATATTTAATGAAACTAATTTTCAACCAATAATAACTACTCCTCTAATAAAAAGAAATCCAATTATAAAACCCTCAATTTCAACTATAATAGGTATATGAGTATAGGGGGAGGGGGGAGGGGGAGGGATATGGAGAATAGGGGGAGTATCTAATCGACTTGGCCCCATGACAATTCGTATCATGCCAAATCGAATACCACCGTTGTTCAACGATTGTCACACACTTTATATGTCATGAGCCACACACTATATATGTCATGAATTTCCCACTAGTATGCGTAACTGTGAAATATGGGATTTTGTGTGAAACATGCAACAATTGTTGACTTGGTTAGTAGAAGAAAAAATATGGAAATAAGTTCAGTTTGGTGATTTATAAAGGGGGACAGTATGGAAAATAACGTGAAGCCTATGATCTTTATAGATCGAGATTTTTTTTTTTGCTACTATGAAAAGGTTTGACTGGAATGAAAACCTATATGATGACCAACCAAAATTGATGAATGAATGTATGAGGAGGGAAATGTGCATAATTGATTGTGAAAGTTGTATCCATACATAGTGCTAGGGGAATGAAGAAATCGACATAAGAAACCAGATGAAATTATTCATGAAGACGAGTAAATAAAACTCTAAACCAATGATTATGTAATACCCATTTTCCCGATTTGATCTATTAAGGACTTAAGGATTTCAAATATAAGGTTTTGGGGAAAATCTTATGACACAACGTGGTAGGTTGCTGACCACGACATGGCTATGCCACTTAAATAAGAATCACGTCTTGTTGGTGACCACGACGTGGTGAATGCTTTAGCCTAAGCCCATGAACTTTAGGGTTTTATCCATATTTAAAGGCAACAACTCTTGGATTATGTCATTCCTTTTAGTCTCCACCCTCCTAACTCGAAACCTAAGCCTTGATTCATGGTTGTGAGCTTGTTTACTTAGTTCAGGAGCTTATTCTTTGGATTTTGTGATGCTTGAGGAAGACGGGACTCCATCTTGGTGCAAGAAAGCAAAGAGCTAACTTAGATCCATCATCTTCTTCAGATTTCAGAGTCATTTGAGGTATAAAGTTCATACCTTGAAATTTGCTTCTCTAAATCTAAGTTTATGCTAATTTTGGATGGTTTTGGTCCCTTTTATGGATGCTCTTAGAGTCGAGGAACTCTTATATTCAGTTAGGATTAAGTTTTAAAGATCAAAATTTAAGTAACAGTATTACCGTATGATATAAATTATTAAGACAAAATTTTTGTTAAAAAGGTAATCATTCGTTTACTATTACATATCAGATAAACTATGCATTAACAAATTCACATCATAGTATTACATTTAAAATAGAAGATAAAATTTATATTGATAAACTATTTATGTCTCTATTATCCCTTAAATCACCGAAAACAACAAATAATAGAATATTTAATAAAACTAATTTTCAACGAATAATAACTACTCCTCTAATAAAAAGAAATCCAATTATAAAACCTCCAATTTCAATTATAATAGGTAGATCTTCTATCTCAGAAACTCAAGCCTCAACTTCCTCTGAAAACAAAGATGAAAAATTAAAAAATGTCAAAGAAATGATTAGATCTTTACATTAAATATAATTTTAAATATAACACCTTAAAAAAATTATTTTCTAGAAAAAAATTATTATATATTATAAAAAAAATAATAGGAGAAGAACCTATACCTATAGAAACTCAATGAAATATTATTATACCTATAATAAATGAACAATAAATAAAAAATCAATTATATAATATTAAAGTAATAGATAGATTAAAAATTTTCTATATTCACATATCAACAATTCAAGTAATTTTAAAAAGTACTTTTAGTGATTTAGATATTCCAATAGAATCTGTATCTATTTATATTTTATAACAAAAACATTTTTCTAAGCCACATATTGATTTGAAACTCCTTTGTCTTTTCATATTGTCAAATGAGTATATTTCTAAGCACCACATTGATTTAAAACTCCTTTATCTTTTCATATTCTCCAATGACATTTCAAATTTCTTATAGGTAATTTATTTAGCATTAAACACCAAACATGCTATATAAAGTCTTACATGTAAGAAGGATGTCATAAGAAAATGGAAAAAAAAAATTCAATAGACACAATTCTTTTAAAACGTATTAACAGTGACGAAGTTCCTAAGAGAGCTCTACAAGTCAAGGTTGTAGATGTATGTATCATTTTTTAATCATAGTTTGATCATGTTTTATTTTTTTCCAGTAGTGATGTGCAATTCGAGTTATGGTTTGGAATTTTCGAAGTTACATGTGAGAACATAATCATTAGCCTATTTGCTTTTATCTCTTTGCTTTTGTTATGAACATTTCAATATGCTTTGATTTTTCTTAGATTTTTGTTTATTTTTATATTTACATTTGTACAAGTATAAAATGTTGTTTGAACCACATATTGTAATTGATTAAAACAATACATGTTAAGTATATTGATATGATCCATAAATACTTAATTTGTATCATAAATGCTTAATTCCATTGTAATAGCAAGTTGTACAAATCTTATCTAAAGTAGCCTAAACTGAGAAGTTTACAAGATTAACAAAGTTTCTTTCATAATTAGTTTAATGTTATTAATAATTTTTTATTGTATGCCTTAAAAGGCAGGAAACATGTCATAATGAGTTTTTATATCAACTTCATATAAATATAATTATTTATAAATTAATAATAGTGATATGATTATTTTAATAGCGTGTACGTATGTCTCTCTCTATCTTTAACTATCTGTGTGTGTGTGTGTGTGTGTGTGTGTGTGTGTGTATATATATATATATATATAGGATATAGATCCGGTAAGAAATTTTTATTGGTAGAAAGGTAAGAAATTTTTTTTTCGACTTATTTTTTTTGCGAACAAAAAAAATGAATCACTAAATGAGTCAATAATAACATGATTCACCAAAAAAAATCTCAAAAAAACATTTCGATGATTCATTTTTATAATGATGTTGTTGATATTCACTAAAATTGTCATAAAAGTGAATTTTTTTCTTGATTTACCTATGAATCATAAATGTGTTTTTTTCGGAATTTTTTCTTGTGAATCATCTAATGATTCATTTCATTTTTTTGCTAAGAAAATATGCATATAAAAAATTTCTTACCTTGCTACCAAAATTTTTCTTCTTATTTGATCTTGACTCTCTCTCTCTCTCTCTCTCTCTATATATATATATATATATATATATATATATATATATATATATATATATATATAATTCTATTCTGTGCAACGTGAAAATTTTACTTAAATCAAATTCATGTGAAATTTTCACAACAACAGAAGAGTTTTGTAATTCGTGTATACTTACCATTTCAAATATCAAGTTATTAATCACTACAACTCAAAAGTTTTTGTAACTTATGGTTAGTAATTGGTGGCGACTTTTATTTCCTCTCATTTATATACATTGTATCTGTATTAGTAATATATAAATAAGTTTTCTCATAAACAATCACGTGTTTTAAGATATTTTTAATTAAAAGATGAAGAGTTGAAAAAAAAAAGAGTGTTTTGTCGTATCATAGTTATTACTATGCAGATTTTCTTGGAATAATAAGTATTCTTTCATAATTAGTTTATTGTTATTAATAATATTTTGTTGTATGTCTTAAAAGCATCAAACATGCTATAATGAATTTTTATATCAAATTCGTATAAATATAATTATTTCAAAGTTAATAATAACGATATGATTATTTTAATAGCGTGTATATATGTATGTGGTTGTATGTGTGTGTGTATATATATATATATATATATATATATATATAATATGTGTCTTCTATATATTTTTTGTATGATTGACCAATGTTTAATAAGGTTTTTCTTTTTGTTACAAATGTTATAGTAGACATAGTGTTTTTATGTTATTAAAAGTTGTAGTATTTATGTTTTTCATGTATTTGTTATTCATTAAATACATAAATTAACATACAATTTACAAATCTTAAAATGGTCAATAAAATTATCAAATATTTATTTTTTATACTATTTGTTATTCGTAATATATAGAAATCAATATATATATATATATATATATATATATATATATATATATATATATATATATATATATATATATATTTATTAACATTGTTTTTACATTTATAAATATTAAATCACAATCTATAAAATTAAGAGAATGATTAAATAGTAGTGTGGATGTGTGTGTTTTCCGTTAAAAAACTATATAAATATATTTTTGTGCAACGCACGATGATTCATTTAGTTATAAATAAGAGACGGCCGTATAATTAATGATCAAGAAGGTATTATTGTAAAAGGAAAATGTAACTTAATAGAAGGAAAACAAAATTTAATATCAATATTTAGTTAGGCTTAAGTCTTAAAGATAAAATTTTAAGTAACAATATTACCGTACGATATAAATTATTAAGACAAAATTTATGCTAAAAGATAATCATATTACACTAGGCGTAACCTCGCGCGTTGCGCAATAATGAATTTAAGTGGTTAAACTAATTATGGGAAAAAATAAAAATATATTGAAATTTACGTTTTTAGTCATGTTTTGGGCAGTAACCGAATTATAAAATAACATAAAAATCCATCAACTTATATTTTGATAACATCTAATATAGTTCATCTCTTATACACTTTACTTTTACTTTTATAATATCCAAAATATATTATAAGTTTTTGTATAACTTTCATATAATCTACTTTTCTTATGTCCGATAATATTTTTTTGATAAAATAAGAAATAAGTTGTTTTCAATGAGCTATTAATAAACAATATTGAACTAATAAACTTTGTATTACACTATTTATACTACACAAAACATCCAAGGTTTTATATATGAACTTTCAAATATTAAACATTGAAATTAAGGATGAAGTCATACAAAATATTTCATTATACATAAATGTTATCAAGAGTTTTAAAATAAACCGATTAGTAAATATGATATTTAATTTTAGTTACATATTTTGTAATACGTGCGTTTGACTTTATGTCGGTGCGCTGAAAATCATCTTCCTTAATTTGTACCCAAAAAATTAAGGTGAATATGAATATAAAATAGATATTACTAAGCATTAATATAAGTAATTAAAAAGGGTATGTGGATCTCCTACTACCGGTTAAAGACAATATACCTCTCTAATGATATCAATTCCTATGTGAAATTAAAGTACTCATTCTATGTACACCTTGTTTTCTAATTATATAGACAAATATAAGTAAACAAACATAAAAATGTTATCTTTATGTAGGAAAAATATTTTAGTTAACTAACAAATTAAATAATATAAGTTTAAGAGTTAAGAGTTTCAAAATATTAATATTTTTATTAATCAATCAATTAACTAATACATGTTGAAAATTTTACAATCATTATTAAAAAACATTTGAAATATTATATTTTAAATGAATTTTAGTTGAAGTGTTTTGACCTCTATTATAATATATATATATATATATATATATATATATATATATATATATAGAGAGAGAGAGAGAGAGAGAGAGAGAGAAAGAGAGAGAGAGAGATGGAAAGTATTACATATGTATGAGTTTTAATTAATTATCTTTTTGAAACGGTACAATTACAAAAAAAAAAAAAAAAAAAAAAAACATATTTAAAATAGTTAATTAAATATTCTCGACATCACTCTATATAACATATGATCAATATATTAACGATTAAACCACAATATACAACGACTTTATTACAATAATCCAAAAGCGAAGAAAATATAAAAACGAATTAGTATAACAAACTTACAAATTAAAAACTCTAATATAATAGCATATCTTCAAAAGTGGTCATAAGACCTTAACCCAACACAAAAACCTTTAAGTTTATTTTCTTTCTGAAAATTATATATGATTTGTTTGCATGTTTTCCCAAAAGATTGACCTTTTTATATTAAACTTTTCACTAAATGCTAATTAAACATAATATAAATTATAAAACTTTTAAGTGTTACATTATAATTAAGAAAACTTTTGAGTTGCATTAGTTAAAAAAGTGGGTTTCAAATGAATGTGGTTTGAGTAAGTTAAAAAATAGGGTTTCAAATGCATGAGATTCAAGAAAAAAATACTAGATTTATAAGTATGTATGATATCAAATAAACTATGCATTAACAAATTCACATCATAGTATTACATTGAAAACAGAAGATCGAACTTATATTGATAAACTATTTACACCTCTAGTATCCCTTGAATCACCGAAAACAACAAATAATAGAATATTTAATGAAGCTAATTTTCAGCCAATAATAACTACTCATACAATAAAAAGAAATCCAATTATAGAACCTCCAATTTCAACTATAATAGGTAGATCTTTTATCTCGGAAAGTCAACCCTCAACTTCCTCTGAAAATAAAGATGGAAAATTAGAAGATATAAAACAAATGATTAGATCTTTAAGTGTACGAATATTACAAAATCATCTAGTAATTCTTCAAAACATTTTAAAATAACTGAAGGTCCATTTCAAAATTCAAAACCTTGTATGCCAAATAAAGAAATAATTATAAAAATACCACAAAATTTACCACAACGAACATTATATAATATTGGTCTTAGTTCGGAAGAAGATAAACCAATAGAAGATAAATTAAATATCATTAGTCAAACACTAAACAATATTATAGAAATAGAAAGTTTACTTTTTATCAAACAAATTCCTAAATTATTATAAAATATAATTCAACAGAAAAAATTAGTTGAAAAGTATCTAATAATAAAAACTAACAAAGAATAATCACTTACTATTAAACCACCTTTAACATGGTAAAATGAAAACTAAATAATAATTATGAGCAATAAAACTCAATTATATTATAATTTCGATAATAATTATAATGTTAATTTACTTCAAAAAATTATGGAATGATTTAGACAGTTCAATACAACACTTAAAAGAAAACGAAACCGAAGTAAAGGAATTACGGTCTAAAAATCTAAATCGTACTGCATATCAACTAGTTAAAATTAGAAAACTAGGAATTGAAATTAATCATATAAGAATCATAATGAAAAATCTTAATACTATAATTAACTTTATTCCAGATACTCTATTAATTTGCTAAATGAGTTCAAAAGTACATATTAATTGTTCTAAAGATAATAGGTTTTGGGCTAGTATACTAAAAAGACATTGAAAAACAATCTCTAACATATCTAAAAATATTCAACATTTAAAAGATACTTTATTATTCGAAGAAAACTATTTATTAAAATTACAAACAGAAAGTGATGAGTATAATAACTAAATAAAAAATATCTCTTGATTAACATAAGGAATTAAGATATATAAAAAATCACGAAATCATAATTTACAAACAATAGATAATGTTTCAACAATTCTAACAAACACAACTTGGTAAAATTGAAATTTTACAAGAAAAAGTAAAAACATTAACTAAATTATTTGTTGCATTAGAAATCCCAATTGAAATCCAAGATAACGAAATAAATACAGATATTGAAAATAACATGGACAATGATGCCGATGTAGTATATAATTTTTCATCCGATGAAGAAAATCCCTACTCTGATCCATATAAAACTTCACATAATAATTTCATATTAAAAAGAAAGCAATATTATGTAGATGACGATTATCAAAATCAATATATTTATGGACCACCCTCATTTGAGGAAAACATTTTTAAATAGTGACATTATCAATCTTACCATGACTAGGCTTACTTATTCTGATGTAGGGGGTTTAAGGAGGTCTCTATGATTCCTAATGAGGTCGGTTTTTAATATACCTCGTGCTTACCACCCTCACCGCTCTATTGCAATTTCAAAATGGAGTTACTGAATCTAGAATATAGTTGAGAATGATATGGAACTTGTGAATCCCAAGCGTAACTTGAGGTAGGAACCATGCGATTTGCATGGTTAATTCAATATCTATTTAATGTATATCTTATGTTATCCATAAAAGTTGCACATTCTCTTTATCACTTGTTGATGGAGCTCGTGTGGTTAACCGATACGTCAATTTGAGAGTATAAGTAGATAATGATGTAGAACTTGTGGATCTCAAACGTAACTTGAGCCAATGACCACACAGTTTTGTATGGTTTATTCACCATCTGTCTAAGGATCCGCGACGACCCCATCATTGAATTTGAGATGAACATAATCCGAGATTAATATGTCATTGATAGTCAATGAATCTCAAAGATCTAGGAATTTCATGGTGATCGAAATTGGCAAAGGGTTTTACCTACCTAAATAACTTTATGGTGTGTTTATGACATCCCTTTATACATCATGAAGCCAAATATGGATCTTAGCCTTCTTAAATTACTTTATTTAGAGTGATTATTTTCTAAGGATAAGTAAAACAAACTATAATGGAAATTGATATTGAATGATGTCTATAACCTTATCCACTAAAATCCACTGCTTCAAAACCTTTGAAAGGATTAGCTATTAGGATGATCCATCTTGTAAAAATCATATTTTGGGAATAACTCTCATAATAGAAAGGAAAGATCATGCCTTTGATAAAGCTCTTCATAAGTTACTTCAAACATTGCATTCTAAACTATTAGAAAGAGCAGTTATTAAGTGGATGTTGTAAATTGATATATTGAAGTAAAATGGAATTTCCTTGAGTTAGGAGTTGACTCGGGTTAGTCGACTAGTTGACATGTACATATAATCAGTTCATTCTGATTTTGATATGAACAACTTGGAATCTCCATGAAAGATTTGTGTAGCATGTTGAGATTTCCTTTTGAAATTAACATGGCCAATCATAGAAATTCATACTTCAAAACACTCTCATGTTTTACGATTATGAATAGAAGTGTCAAGATGAAGAAATCTAATTGCCTATCGGTTAAAAGGCAATTAGTGTTGGTATACCAAATCTAGGCCCAAATATCTAGGACAAAAGAAGGCTTATTATGAGATATGTTATGATAGCTATTCGTTTCCATAACAAGAAATAGAAAGAGAAAAGGAAAAAAATTGCTAAAAAAGTAGAGTATTTTCAAAACTTGTTCCTTTTTCTTTTTTTTTTAATGCAACTTTTTCTCTTAAAACTTAAGAGGTTGCCGAACAATTAAGTGATACAAATTATCAGGCCATCAAACACTTTGAGAAATTAAGAATCTATCTATTAATTGAAAATTTAAGAGATTACCAAACACCCTCTTAATTTTGATTTTTAAGATAATCTTGATTTTTAAGAAAAGTATTATGCATAAAATAAACTCGATAGTCAGGCTACATGCTACAAATCCGTAATACTGTCATCATTTCTCTATGTAATATTTTTTTTTAGTAGATATAAAATCTCATCCGTTCAAAAAATTATAATAAAATAACAACATATAAATTATTGTCACTTGACAATGCCCGAATATTATACCCAAAAATGTTTTTAACATATGTTCTAACACATCTTACAAAATTACAGAAAACATTAGGTTAAGAGTTTCATTATAGTTTCAAGATCTCATGACAATAATCAACATCAACTATAGAAAAGATGGCAATGTCTTGACACCGTCACAAATCATACATATCATAAATAAAATAATTTTTCTATAGGTAAAGTCAAAAGATATTTCTATTGAAAAAGTCAATTATAAATATGTATGGGTGTTATATAGGCAAAAGATGTGACATCATGAATACATATATGTTGATAGTACCAAGATCCCATATGTAAAATTAAGATGAACATGTGTTCTCTTAATCCATTAATTGTGTTTTTCACATGGGATATTAACCAGACACCATTTAGTATACTTTTTGTTTTTGTTGTATAAAGGGTTGTTATGACATGTGAAACACCAAAAAGGTACATGGTGTTGTCATATGATTTAGACAATACCTCGAATAAACACACATAATTTCATCTTTGGTTTTGACATCGTACTTGAAATAACTACACGTATATAGAAGTTTATTTCATAAAAATAAAAGAACTAATTATTATCTCTAAAGAGACTTGTTATCACAAATTTCTCCATATTTAATGAAACGTTAAATTTATTGAAAGATGGATTTGAAAACACGTAGTAAAACATAGAAGCATAATAACGTGTTTGGTTTCTGGATCGTAGATGAATCCGACAAAACTAATATTCAAGTTTCTATTTGTATGATGTTTTTTTGATTCATGAACTCAAAAAATTTGATATAATTAGAATTCAAGATTCTGTATCATGTGATGTTTGGATGCCAAATATGCCGAATCCAATTTACCTCATATTCCTTCGTATCATATGCTTGATAGATTTCATTATTCCTAAGTAATGTTTTAAAACCAGGTTGATCAGGCCGGTTGAATTGGTTGGATCGTAAACCGGTGAAGAGACTGAGGTGTTGTTTGTTTTTTCGAAGCGAAAATTCATGAAGTCTGCAGATCACCTCTGCAATCCTCTGTAGCAGAAGAGGTGGAACAAACGGCTGCAACCTATAATAAGAAGCATGTTTATTTTTTAACATCTGCAGCCTGCTACAGTAAACTAAAATTTAAATAAACTAATTTTACAAACTGAAAATAATTCTCAACACTGAAATTTAATAATTCTAGTCTTAAAACATTGAAATAATAATAACAAGAACATGTAAAAAACAAAAATATAAAACTTAAAAAAAAACATAAAAAAATGTAAAAGAAGCTAATAGTTTTATTCTAAAAAAAAATTAATTTTAAAAAACATTAAAAAAGAAAATAATAAAAAAATTAAGAAAGTATTGCAAACGTTATCTACAAAGTTCGTAAAAAATTACAAACGTTAAAAAAGATGTAACTGAAATTGAAAATATTATTAATAAAACGGTAAAAAAAAATTTTAAAAATAAAATAAATTGTGGAAATTATAAAAATAAATTGTATCACATCCGTAAATAAAAATTTAAGAAAATCAAAGTTTTAAAAAAAAAATAAAAAAAACACTTAAAAAAAATGAAAGCTGAAAGGTTAGAAGAGACAAATCAAGTGTTGCGCCACACAGCATACGCGCAAAGATTTTGTAGTCTGAAGTCTTTCAAAAAACAAACTGTTGCAAGAGGGAAAGTGTTGCGTGTATGTTGCGCCGCGCAGCAATAAGTGGTTTGAAGATGTTTTTATAGAAAAACAAACAGCACATGTGTCTCCTTAGAATGGATTTTTGTTTATTTATATACTGGATTGAACTGACTGGTTTTACCATAAAATCATTTGAACCGTTAATCCGGACCGTTGCAAAACCCAGTTTTAAACCTAATAAACAAATAATATCACGATGTTACATGTTTATACTAATCTTTTATTATTGTCAACTGTACATATACAAGTTATATTTTAGAAAATATGGTTGTGAAACAAAACATCAAACGATTTTGACTTGATATTCTTTTGGCTTTTATTTTGGTTAAGTATTCTATACGCCCCATATTGAACCCACCATGAAACATCAATTATTTGATGTTAAGTAAAAACTTTATTAAATTTTTATATTTTATTTCAGTAAAAACTTTATTAAATTTTTATATTTTATTTCAGTAAACAGTAGAGATTTGATGAATTTAAATTGTTCCATGGACTCAACCACATATATATCAACTCGAAAGCATTTTGACATTTAATAAGCAAAGCCTTTTACTTTTTAAACTAATACTTTCACTTCTTTTTTGTCTCATTGTAGAAGATCATAACTCAAATTTGAAAGACTTTCAATAGTACGTGAAGGTCGACTAGGAAATACATCATTATTGTTGTAGCTATAAAATAAGGGTGATTATAAGAAAAATAAAAATATTTCAAACATTAATTAGGGTTGTCTAAATGGTAAAATAGAGTGTTTTATTAGTCAACCCCATAAAATAATCACTCATATTCTAACATTCAGAATATTCTAAAATTCAGGTTGACGAGGTGGTTCAACCAGTTCCACCTGACCCGTTAATCACAACGAATAAATTAAAAAACCAAAATTTTGAAACATTGTTCCTAAGTATGGATGAAAGAAACTTGTAACTATTTTTATATTAATTAAACCAAAATACCCTCATCATATCTATATTGAAATAAATAAAAAACGAATTAACTACAAGTTAAAATTTTAATTTTTTTCACTTTTGCTCTTTCTTTTGCTTTTTGGATTTCAATTCTCTCCTAATTCCATTTATTTAATAGATTAAATTCCTTCTGAAAACCTTACACTATATGAACTAAATATAGACATCTATCTAAGCACTATCTTCAAATTTTATTTTAAAATTAGGCGAATCCCTATGGTTGTGCAGGAAGATATTTAGAAATATATAAGACATTGTTATTAAGTATGACATAAAAAAATTGTATACTAAATCAAAAGGTTGAATATTGTTATTACCTAGTCGTAAAGTTGAAGTTCAAAAAATATAATTCTTAAGTAAATCATTTTTAATAGAAAAAACATCATAAATAATCCTTGTGGTTTCCCAAAATCTAAAGTTTAGTCTCCGTGGTTTTAAAAACGTCATAAGTGGTCCACGTGCTTTCAAAACTTTTGACGATTGATCTTTATTGCTAACTCCGTTAAGTTCTGTCCGTTAGCTAAAGGACATTTTCATCATTTAACCACCACATGAACCATTTATGATGTTTACTTATATATTTTTTTTAAAAAGAAAAAATTAAATATGAAAAAGCTCTCTCTCTCTCTCTCTCTCTCTCTCTCTCTCTCTCTCTCTCTCTCTCTCTCTCTCTCTCTCTCTCTCTCTCTCTCTCTCTCTGGATCTGAAAAAGCTTTAACAAGTTGTATGCTACAACCTAAATTTGTTCTTGCTTACAAAAAAATTAGAAATTTGAGTTCTTGAGTTCAGATTTTGTATTTGTATGTGTTCATGTTCCATATTTTTTTGTATGTGTTATTGTAATTTTGTGTGTGTTCCAAATCCATTTCTTTGATGCTCCGATTTTCGAAAATTTGATCTGGAGATAAAACTACAACATGTAGTGTTCTTGTAATCTAAGAATCAAAAATCAATCAATACACTCTATCGCTCTCATACATACAACATTAAGAACACAGTAGAATCGATGATTTCATGAACAAAAAAAATTCTATGCGTGTGTTTTCTGATCCGATTCCAGCAACATAAAACATTTTTTAGAACTTAAGAACCCAAAAAATCTGCAGATCGATGAACAAATTTGAAGCAGAAAACACTAACTGAAGAATGAAGACGAAAACCCTAATTGAAGACAAAGTCGTCATCGATACCTGAACATCTCCTTACGACGAATCAAGAAGAATAACATAATCAGAAGCAACAACAGGGGTAGATCGATGGTGGTTGAGGAATCATGATGAAGGCGAGCCCATTTTTCCAGCAATCCTCTTGGCCTCTTCAGACTCGTCTCTGGCAGCAATTGAACCGAAAAAGAAAACAATAGCAACAGTCGACCAATGGAGAGCACCATCGATGCTAGATTTGACTAAAAAAAGAAGGACAACGAAAACGATAATAGGTGGGCGTTTCGTGGGATTTCTCAGTAGCCAGAGGAGGGGTGGCTGGAATGGAGGCAACAACCTACTTGCTTCTGTTTCGTTTTTCCGGTGAGTCAAGGAAGAAAAGAGGGAGAGGGGAATCGGGAATAGAAACTACTAAGGGTGTTTGGGTGGTGCTTCGATAGGAGGAGGGTGAGAATTTGTGAAATCGTCGGTTCCTCATTCCCTCATTCGACCAAACTATGACTGCATACTGTTTTTCTACATAAAAATTTTGATTTTAATAGTTTTAGATAAAACTGACCCTGCATACTATTTTTATAGTTTAGTTTTTCTTAGTAATTTTGGACCAAATTTCCCTTACGTATTGTTTTTATAATTAAAAATTTTGCTTTGAATAGTTTTATACCAAACTGCCCCTGCACATTGTTTTTATACTTCAAAAAATTGATGTTAACACTTTTGGACCAACTACTATATATATATATATATATATATATATATATATATATATATATATATATATATATATATAATAAATCAAACATATGTTGATTCTATATACAACAAATAACAAAAAGTATGAAAAAATACTACACCTTTTAAAAACATAAAACCACTAAAACATCTATTATGAACTTTGTATTAAAACAACATATTGAACACTCATAAATCATACAAAAATAATATATTAAAATGTTTGATCGGCTTTGAAAAATCCTCAAATTTTCACTTTTTCTTGATAATTGAGCTTATTAGTTTTTTTTATTACCTCTAATCTCATGCAATATTATCGCTTGCAAACAAATTCAATTACAATAATCATTGATGCGACAAAATTTATTTCCTCATATCTTCTTATTTAAATCAATGTGACGTCCTCATCTTTATAGCCCGAAAAAATAATTATTATTTATGCTTATTTGATTCAAAGTATACTTTTATAACAAAATTTATTCCCAAAACATTATTTTAATGTGAGATAATATCAATATCAAAGCATTTATGAAGAAATGATTTTCATTAACATATAAAAACTTGGGATGTCTGATACAAAACATAACAATAAACTTGCTCGTTACAAGCTTTACAGCAATTTATAATACTAATGGCCTACAAACTCCTTAATTAATCTCTCAGTAGATTTAAACTCATCATTTTTGTGCTTTCGTACCTTACCTGTGATACAAAGAAACTAAGTGGGTCAGACTTAGGAACCTGGTGAGCATATTGAGTTTTCAACCCATTAAATCCTTCAATTACATTTGTCATATCAAACAATTAACCCAATTATCCATTGCTATTATTCTCACTTTCTGATCCTAAAATACTAATCTCAACGTGCATATCATAAGCATCATTGTAAGCAACAAGTTAGACAATACCATTGCTATTATTCTCACTTTCTGACCCTAAAATACTAATCTCAAGGGGCATATCGTAAGTATCATTGTAAGCAACAAGTTAGACAATTACATTTGTCATATTAAACAATTAACCCAATTATCCATTACTATAATTCTCACTTTCTGATCCTAAATACTAATCTCAAGGGGCATATCATAAGCATCATTGTAAGCAACAAGTTAGACAATACCAATTTGGGGATTCCTTATAAATGTATGTCAATAAGGCAATCATGAAGGTGATAAAGTACATCATATGAACATGTAGTTCATTAACACCTACAAGCTATGAGCCTGCCAGTCTTCCACTGAACTACCTAGAATAGTCCATGGTCGCCATCTATATTGTGCTAGATGACTACATCGTTAGTACAATAGTACTATATTAGTCATGGCCTCTCATCATCGTTTTCATTTTTCATAACCCTTCACTTCCCAATATATTTCATGTACAAAAATACATATACGATAAAATCAATTAAAATCATATTATTTCATCTCACACAAATATCATGAATACAAGATAATAAGCACATACAACATTTAGTAATCCAGATACTTTATATCTATGTGTAAGATGAAAGTAACTATGCACTCATTTGTTAAAAGTGGATGACGTGTGATTTAGGAAACACTTTGCCTAACACCTTACCTTTTCCTTTCAAAAGACCAAAATATGAATATCACTAAGTTTTAGTCTTATATTCCTTGTGACTATTATGATAGTCTAGATTCCTCAATCATCCCAATTTCTAAGTCAAGATCTATCAAATAAGGAAAAATCAAGTAATATCATATTGGAGGTAGGGTCCATTTGGGATACATAGTATACTGTTAGGAAATCACACTTTAAACACCTCATTAGATCTACCCTAGACATCACTCCGTAAGTAGACTAGCCAGTATTATGGCATGTAACCAATAATAAATCTTATTTATATGTTCATAATAACGATTATGAATATAAATATAAGTTACACTTAAAATAATATAAGTGTAGCTTAACTTATAGAGCTTCCTGACAAATGTCAGGAAAGTTTGCAGGCAGAACTCCGACTCGAAAGCTTCTATTTATTGGACTCTCTTACTACTCAGATCCCCGCTAAATGCTTCTAAAAATCTAGAGAAAACAGGATTCTAAGAGGGGAAATTGCTCAGAGATACTGAGATATGGGTGTGAGAGCAAATGAGCAACAAATGTTGTTATATATAGGCATTTTTGGAGGAGCGTCACGCTTATTTAAAGCATGCATCGTTCCCCTGTGCTACACCACTCCTCCAGATTGGTGACACATGTTAAAAAGGTGGTGGTATGCATCGCCCTTCTAGAAGCAGTGTGCACCACGCCTTAAGCGCACATAGGATTTTTTTTTAGTTTTTTTTTAAAATTGTATCTTTCCTGAACGAGCTCCGTCTTCGATGTTCTTTATATCCATGTGTAGCTATCGATGAGTACTAGAACTTTCATTTAGACTCCATTGGCTAATTCTCGTTTTATTTTTAATCCTTATTTTTATAGAGGCTTAAACTGTTAAACTCCGTATAAAAATCATAACTCTTTCATACAATCTCTGTTCTCCAATGTTGGCTAACAATCAACCGATCTAAAGTTCGGTTTCTATGTCGCACACTGTTGTGCTGAAACTTTGAAAAATTATAACTTCCTCATACAAAGTCAGATTTAGAAGTTCTTTATATGCACGAGTTCTCTTTTACAATTGCTATGACTTTCGTTTAGATTATTTGTCATAAATAATCTTTTTATTCCTAATGCATGTTTTATCCCTATTTATTAAGTTTTACTCAAATTTATATACACATACTATATATATATATATATATACACACACACACACACACACATCCACACAAATCACATAATGCTCTTTCATTTATTCATAAAAGGTTACAGTCATTGATCGACATAAATACATCTTTTATAACTAATGCCTAGCAAGAAACGCAGCCGTTATAATTATATCTACCTTAGGATAATTCTATCCCAGAATCATGTGTCAACAAACCTATGTGGATAGCGACTCCTAATGTCACTTTTTGTTTCTCAAGTAAGGTTCGACCCTGATGTATGTTTCCTTCGCACAATCACTAATTTGATCATCTTACATCGTAATTTATTTGTCTTACGATCAACAATCGCTTTAGGTTCCTTAACCAACCTCTTGTTGTCATCGATTCTTAACTCAAAAAGTAGGATCATATCAGGAACATCCCTTGTGAACTTCCTCAGGTAACAAACATGAAAGATGCTATGAAGACCTTCTAGTTTGGCTGGCAACTCTAGTTTGTATGCTGGATTACCAATTATCTGAAGAACTTTGAATGGTCGAATGAAACTTGGACTCAAATTCCAACGCTTTCCAAATCTGATAACTCCCTTCCATATAGAGACTTTAAGAAACACTTGGTCTCCGACTTCAAAAGTAATCGGCTGTTGCTTCTTATCCACATAGCTCTTTTGACGGTTTTGAGCTGCTAGCATTAATTCCCTAATCTCTTTCAATTTGTCGGCGGTTTAATGGAAAATCTTGGCCCCATTAATTGCTTCTCTCCAGCGTCAATCCTAAAGGATGGCATATGACATTTATATCTGTAACTATTGTTGTAATAAAATTCAACCAATGATAGATTTTCATCCCAGTTACCTATGAGTTCTAAAGTACAAGCTTGTAACATATCGTCCAATATATGAATCATTCTTTCGCTTTGACCATCTTTCTGAGGATGATACGTTTTACTCAAACACATTTCTGTACCCATCTCTTCATTTATACTTCTCCAAAATCTATAAGTAAAATGACTATCACGGTCTGAAACAATTGTCAAGGGAACACGGTGAGTTCTCACTATCTCTTTTACGTACGTAAACTTTGGTGAGCTTTTCCATAGATCATTTCACCTTGGCAGCTATAAAGTGTGTAGTTTTTGTAAATCATGTCGTTACTTCCCTTCATTCTGGGCAACTTGTTTACGAAGGCCATGGTAATGTCCTCCCACTTACACATGGGTACCAACAATGTATCCAAATTCCCATACGGTTTCTGATGTTGATTTTTGACTATTACGCAGGTCATACACTCAGCCACATACTTAGCAACTTCGAGCTTCATCATTGGCCACCAATAATATGGTTTCAAATCCATGTACATCTTGGTGTTGCATGGATGAATAGAGTACATGGTTTTGTGAGATTCTTCTACGAGAAGATCCCTTATACCTCCCATCTTTGACACCCAAATTCTATTTTGGAATACCTTCAACCCTTGGTTATTCATTCCAAACACTATCATCCTAATCAAACATTCTTCCTCTCGATTATCTCTTTCCAAGGCATCATTCTGAGCTTTCTTAATACTTTCCACAATCGTTGAGATAAATTTAATTCCTAACTCCCTTAGCCTTTTGCACTCCAAATTTATTTTTCTACCTAAAGCATTTTCCATGACATTCGCTTTACCATGGTGGTAAAGTATCTCACAATCATAATCATTGTGTAGCTCGAGTCATCGTCTTTGTCTCATGTTCAACTCCTTCTGATCAAATAGATACCAAAGACTCTTATAATTGGTGAAAAGTTTACACTTTGTGCTGTAAAGATATGTTGGATTAGGTGTCTAAGCCCATAACTATAATTGGTATGTACTTGAATTGATAGCAACACAGTCCTTTTGGGTTACCCTCAAACCTAGCAACCGGACAAGGAAATTATGAAAGGAGAGATATTAATTTATTATAAGATTAATAAATTAATATAAATGAATTTATTAATATGTTAAAAGATTAATATATTAATAAGAAATCATTTTGTTTAATTGATTGTTAGCCAGAAATTAATTAGAATTAATTTTGGGGTTAAAAGAATTAATTATAAAGTGCAGGGACTAGTTTGCAATTATCTAATAGTTGAGTGGAAGGCTCCAGAACCTCCTTGGAAGGAGGTGGACGAAATCTATAGGGGAAACCCTAAGGATTTCGTACAAGGGGGCTTGGATAAGGCCTTTGGCTTTGCTTAGGCCCTAAGCAAGGAGCATTAGGGTTTTTCCTAAACCCTAGATCCCTCAACTATATAAGGAGCCTCCCGGTTCACATTTTGGTCACTCTTTCTTTGGAAGAAACCCTTAGGGCCGAAAATTGCATACTCCCTCTCTCTCCTTCTACTTTCCTTCTTGCTAGTTTGGGTGTGATTCCATTAGAGGCATTACACTTGTGGTGCTAAGCTTCCAAGAAGATCAAGATCAAGATCAAGGGAATTATCAATTGTTTACTATAACAATTGAAAGGTATGTAATTACTAAACCCTAGGTTGTAAATTTCGATTATAGCCTCTCTCCTCTAGGGTTCTTGTTTTGCAATTCAAAGTTGTATGTTCAATAGATAAAACATAGATCCAAAGTAGGTTGCATGTGAACTTAGGAATTGTTTTTCTAGTTTATTTGTTTTACCTAAAACCCATTAGTGGTATCAGAGCCATTGTTGTTTTAAATTGAATTGCTATAATAGTTGAATTGCAAATTAGGGTTTATAGCCATTAAACCCTAAAGGCCAAAATTTTCGATTTTAGGGTTTTGGTGCAAAAGGTTTTCGAAAACCCTAGCCTCCATGAGCCTTAGTCGAAATTAGGGTTAGGGTTTCCAAAACCCTAGCCTCTTCCCCTTGTAATTTCGAAATATGCTCCCTCTTTTAGGGTTTCTTTGTTTTGGATAATAGTTGCCTTATTGTATTATTGAGATAAATAAGGAAATTATCCTATCCCCATATTTTCGAAATCTAGAAGGGATATGGATTAGGATTAAGTTAATTGTTTAATTTAATTAGATAATCCTTAAAAGATTTAATAAATTAATTAAAAGTTAATTAATAGATAAATATTAAATCTAATTAATTGGTTTACTTAAATTTAAAATTTAATAGTTTAAATTTCGAAAAATTTATATAGACCCTTGGAGTTTTAAAATGTTTTAAAACACACCTTATATATATTATAATTAAAAGTTAAATATTATATATGTATAAGAATATGGTCAGTCAAATCGCTAGTATGCTTCATTCACGAAGCTAATCTATAAGGGGGGTATAAGGAAACTGCCTATAAAATGGTAGTTGAATGGGTGTCCACTCTCACCCACCGCTTCCTTGATTAGTGGAGGGTCGTTAGCAGAACGGATTTGATAGGACAACTACATCTCATTAAAAGTATAATGTTATTAAAGAAAGTACTAGAACATTATTTTATAAAATCCCAACTCTAGTTACTTTAGAAAAAATGTGAAAAGTATGCTAATCCATGAAATTTCACATTATGCTTTATTTGTCGTTAGTGGAGCGTGTGTGGTTAACCGGCACACTAAAAGGCACTAATAAAGAGTAGTAATGGGTATCTTATAATTGTCATTTTGATGGAGCGTGTGTGGTTTACCGGCACATCAATAGTTAATGATAAAGACAATGAGGTTACCGAGCACATTTGCATGGTTATTCACATCTTGTTTGTGATCCTCGGCATCCCAGTCACAAATAGAAGAGCATAATCCGAGATTAAAACATGCCATTGAATAGTTTCAATGTATCTCAAAAGATCTAGGAGTTTCCAATACATTTAAAACTTAACCTTCTTTTTCGTTTTTCGTGGTTGAAATTGGTAAATCGTCATTTACCTACCTTCAAATATTCTACAAATTGGATTACGGCATCCCTCTTCCAATTTGTGGAATGTTGTGTTGGATCCTAGCCTCGATGTTTCTTTTGGGTGTTACATCAAGAATTCTTATCAACTAACTTGAATTTTCTCCCGGTTTTGTAGATGTCTGAATCTAACCATGGTCTTCCCGAATCTAAAGGAAAAAATATTCCTGCTCAAAGTCTGTTCCACTATGAGGGTGAAAGATCAATCCATACCATATGGACTAACTTGATTCCACTTCCTCCACCTCCTCCCGTTGTTCTCCCAAACCTACAAGTTCGAAGGCTTGAAAAGTTCAAGCTCACTCAAGCCCTTTTGGCAAGTAAACACGAAGATGGGAAACCTGTGTGTGCACACGTCTTAGAGATGAAGTCACACATTGATAGGTTAAGCATGTTTGGTGTCGAGATTTCAAGTGAGTTGGCTGTTGACTGGGTTCTTCAGTCACTTCCCGAATCATATAGTGAGTTCGTTAGAGAGTACTATATGATGGATCACGACGTGACCCTCATTGATCTCACCTATTTGCTTATAGCTGCTGAATCAACAATGATTTGGCGTGCTGATCAAGAAAATTTGCCTGGTGAATCAAACTCCCAAACTTCAATGGACATTGAAAAAGATGACATTGGAGATCCAGAAAAGGTAAACTCTAAGATAGTTCCTTGTGTCACTCCAAAAGAGTCCATTTGCTTTTATTGCCAAGAGAAGGGGCATTGGAGACGAAGCTGCCCTATCTACCTGAGAGATCTAAGAGATGGGAGAGTCTAGTGTTATGACTCCTCCTTGGGTATAAAATCCACTATCTAACTCCATCAAGTTCCTATTCATTTATTCTTAATACATAATGTGATAAGATTACATTTGAATGTTTTGCAGGATAAGAGAAAAGAGAGGAAGCTTGATGGAAAAGCAAGATGAGTCTGATCACGAAGAAATGGATCACCGTCGCATGGATTCGAAGATCAGATTTTGAGCTTAGAAAGTTATGATAGATTTGTTAGGAATAAATACATAGTTTTTCAGTTGATTTTGCATTGTAAGGACAAGTTTTCCGCTGCTTTTATGAATAAAATAAAATTTTTGGTTTGAATAATTTTATATGTCCTTGCAATGAAGTCGTTATGAAAAATTGATGTATTGTTATCAATAATGGATTTGATTCTTAATTATGTCATTTGTGGAAATGTCGAGAATTTGTCAAATGAGGAAAGATTCTCATCGCCCAAGCTTCAATTGGACAGAAACTTGGAGTCATGCAACTTGATTGCGTGATGAATGAGAAACTTCATATTTGGAAATTAGACCAATTCTTTGACAAAGTGTCAAGAGAAGGACTAGGAGATCAAGTACACTAGGTTGTACATTGATCAAGTTCACCACGAGAGTGATAAAGATATTCGTCATGATTTACTAAAGTTTAGTGAATATGGTTATGCTTATAAGATTAAATATAATTCTGAGTTGATTGAAAGAATTTCAATCAATGGCAGAACGAATAAGAAGAATCAAGTAGGCAGAAAGATAAAAGTATCTCTATTCTAAGAAGAAGAGAGAGTAACTTTTATTGTGTTTTATGATAAGTCTTAATGATTAGGAACCATATCTCAATTGATCCTCTAAGTAAGTCTTAGTACATTTGCATGTATAAGAAGAGGAATTGAGAATTGTGGAAATGGTTAAAATCAAGAAGTCAATCATACTTCGTTCCAACATCAAGTCTTAGAGTTATACTCCAAGATTGTGAATTGAGTGACAAGTCTCAAGAAGGTTTATAACACTCATCAAATGTGGAATTTGGAAAAGTTTTCTTATTCTTGCACATTTAAAATTTGTAAGTTGTGATGTCTTGGATAAGACAAAGACCAACTAGGACAAATTTTGTGAAGTGTTTTGTCTTGATAAGAACCACACTAACTCTTGAATATTTGTTTTGTAGAGGAAAGTTTCCTGAAAAGAGAATCGTATATGTCAAGAGGTCAGTGGGAGTTTTAATGATCTTGAAAAAGGTTTCAAGAACTAATCAAGAATAAACCTTATCGATCATCACTAGCACACGACTTGAGGTTTATAGCCTATTGTGGATGACATACTCCTTTTCTATGCCATTCCAATTGAATTAATTATGCAAGTGAGTTCTATGAGTTCTCATGTGAATGCATAGAGACATAGCACCTTGATCAATGGAAAGTACATTGATAAGTAAGTTAATAAACCACTTGGAAGACATGTTGGGCACTCGTGTTACAATGAGGCAAGAAATCAAGATTGAGAAAGTTCAGTCCATATGAGTTTGGATTTGTCACAAACTTTGGTTTTGACAAATTCACATGGATAGGAACTTATACACCACAAAATCTAAGTGTCATAAGATTACCTCCTTCATGAAAATGACTGTGAGGAAATGCTTTCACTAAGAGAGATTTTAAGAAGATAGCAATTGTGGAAATTATATTCTCAAATTCGATTATTGTTACGGCATCCCTTTCCATAGTTCGAATTATGAGATTTGACAATTAGTCTGAACATTTGGGACTTAGTGACATAAGTTCTGAATTTGTCTAGACACACATATGAGCTTTCTAATGCAAAGGTGTATGATTTTAAGAAGCTTTGATAAAGGCTTATCAAAGCATTAGGTATTAGAAATATGAACTTAAGGAATTCAATAAGCATTGTTCTCTGGAAGTTTAATTGTTTTTTGAATACATGTCAAAGCTAGTGGGAGCATAAGTGTTATGCTGGTAAGAAAATAATCATCATGTTAGTGGGAGCATGATTATTATGGTAAAGTATTGCGAGTTAGCAATATTAATTATAGAAAACAAAGATTCACTTTGCAAAGTTGTAATGTTTGAAAAGTTGTTTTCGCTATAATTAAGGGAGAGAATATTATAATTCATTTCAAAATTCTAAAGCTTAGATCGAGAAATGTTAATAAATTTAGTCAAGGATATATAGTGCATTCTCAAATTCGACTATGATCACGACATCCCTCTTCATAGATCGAATTGCGGGAACAGGACACATAAAATATTATGGCAGAAGGATGATAAAGTATCACTTCTTTATGTGAGACATTATGCATCATGTCCAATACGCTTTGGGTATAGGATCGATTGCATATGCTGTAATATTTTACCATTCTAAAATTTTCCAAATGCCTAGGGCATTAAGAGGGAAAAAGGAACTAGAATCGGTTTTGACTAAAATAATTAAACAACTATCAAAGGAAAATTTGAGGTTCACTGAGGATTTGTCATTTGTGAGTAGTATAGTACTGAATGGGCTATATTGACATTATTATGAATAGATAAGATTCTATTAAGAATAAGCTATCATATGGAAAATATGGAAATGTCTCCATATTGGGAGTTGGATGTTGAGAGTCTGTGTCTAGATTAGAAACTTTTATGCAAGAAAGATATTCAAAGGAATGTACTTTGAATGTGAGACTTCACGTCTGTGGAATTATCTTGTAACAATTTCCGATAGATTACTTTGTAATTTCATTGTCCAAAGTCTTGGTGACTTTTGTGCTATGACTTTGCGAAAGGATGGTTGCATAAAATGTTAGAATCTAGCATATTCTAGTAGTTGCAAGAACCTTGTGTTCTAACACTAATAATAGGGATTGGGAATTGTGAAATGAGCATCATTGGAAAGGTTTTTCAATTGATTTATTTCACAAAGTATGGACCATAGGAAACCAAAGTATGCATGCTTGGAGCATGGGACAATTGTGGTTATAATTCAAGTAATAAGTTGATTTTCTGAAACTATAAGCAATGAATAATGAGTAATCAATATGGTGTTTAAACAAAAGTGTTTTTATTTACGCTCTAAAGCTTTGGGGCCATATAGGATTAATATTATTATTGCGTTTCACTTTGCATGTTTTGACTTCCCGAATAATAAGATTATTCAAACTCCACAGTCGCTCGTACTTTTGGAAGTAAGTAGTGAATCAAGACTGTCATGAACTGGATTGTAGATTGTCTAAGGATAGACATGGCAATAGATTTGCTGCAACGTTCATGAGTACTCAGAAATTGAGATTTGAGTATTGGATAAACCCACGCTCAGAGTATTACTTCATGGAATTCATCACGAGTAATACTGAGACGATAATATCTATGATCTTGAAACAGAGATATATGAGTTGTAATTTGCAAGTCGGCTATACATTGGTGATATGAAAACGCATCAGTAACTTGGTGTTATAAAACGTATTGTCATGTATGGTTTGATGAGTAAAAGATACAAGCATATGAGTCAATGTTTATTCGTTCCTTTTGCCCTAACCGGAAAAGCGATATCTGTGGGCCCCTCGGTGATTTGGTGTTGACTTATGTGCTGGGCCCAGCCAGGACTAATTGATGTATTCGATTAGAAGTCCTATATCATCACAAATCAGAAATCGGGAAACATAGATTCTGGACTAAGAGATTGATTGTATTCCATGTCTTATGTCTGGGGATATCTTGCAGAACGAAGGATTATATGATCACTTATCTTAGGACTCGTAACTGACTGGGTCAGAGTTCAGCAGCAGCTTTTTGGAAGCTACAATTTGCTGGTCAAATTTAGAAGTTATACTAGAAATTATAGTTACAGACTTATCCAAGTGGGAGACTGTTGGATTAGGTGTCTAAGCCCATAACTATAATTGGTATGTACTTGAATTGATAGCAGCACAGTCCTTTTGGGTTGCCCTCAAACCTAGCAATCGGACAAGGAAATTATGAAAGGAGAGATATTAATTTATTATAAGATTAATAAATTAATATAAATGAATTTATTAATATGTTAAAAGATTAAAATATTAATAAGAAATCATTTTGTTTAATTGATTGTTAGCCAGAAATTAATTAGAATTAATTTTAGGGTTAAAAGAATTAATTATAAAGTGCAGGGACTAGTTTGCAATTATCTAATAGTTGAGTGGAAGGCTCCAGAACCTCCTTGGAAGGAGGTGGACGAAATCTATAGGGGAAACCCTAAGGATTTCGTCCAAGGGGGCTTGGATAAGGCCTTTGGCTTTGCTTAGGCCCTAAGCAAGGAGCATTAGGGTTTTTCCTAAACCCTAGATCCCTCAACTATATAAGGAGCCTCCCGGTTCACATTTTGGTCACTCTTTCTTTGGAAGAAACCCTTAGGGCCGAAAATTGCATACTCCCTCTCTCTCCTTCTACTTTCCTTCTTGCTAGTTTGGGTGTGATTCCATTAGAGGCATTACACTTGTGGTGCTAAGCTTCCAAGAAGATCAAGATCAAGATCAAGGGAATTATCAATTGTTTACTATAACAATTGAAAGGTATGTAATTACTAAACCCTAGGTTGTAAATTTCGATTATAGCCTCTCTCCTCTAGGGTTCTTGTTTTGCAATTCAAAGTTGTATGTTCAATAGATAAAACATAGATCCAAAGTAGGTTGCATGTGAACTTAGGAATTGTTTTTCTAGTTTATTTGTTTTATCTAAAACCCATTAAGATAATGTCTCCATATCTTTAGTTCAAAAACCACCATTGCCAACTCCAAATCCCGATTAGGGTAGTTTTATTGGTGTATATTCAGTTTTCAAGATGAATATGCTATTAATTTATCTCTTCGGGTCAGAATGCAACCTAAACCAACACTAGATGCATCACAATAAATTGTGAAGTCTTCAACTCCCTTCGGTAAAGCAAGGATTGGTGCTTCACACAATTACTTCTTTAACTTCTCAAAAGCTTCTTCATGCTTCTCATTCCACGTGTAGGTAGCCACTTTGTGGGTCATGTCTCTCAATGGAGCAACTATTGAAGAAAAGCCTTAGATAAACCTTTGGTTATATCCAGCTAATCCCAAAAAACTACGAATCTCAGTTGGAATTTTTGGTAATTCCCACTTCATCACTACTTCGATCTTTGATGGATCAATAATTATACCTTCTTGGTTAACCACATAACCCAAAAATTGCACCTCTCAGATCCAAAAATTGCGTTTAGAGAACTTTGCATATAACTTCTCCTTCTTCAGAACTCCCAATACTTCTTGCAAGTGCTTTCCATGCTCCCGTTGGCTCTTCGAGTAAATTAGAATACCATTGATGAACATTTTTACGGATATATTAAGGAAAAGTTTACAAACAATTCATCAGGTCGACAAATGTTACTGGAGCATTGGTTAGTCCAAACAACATAACTAAAAACTGGTAGTGTCTATTTCTCATTCTAAACGTTGTCTTCTCAATGTCTTGTTCTCTTACCTTTAGTTAATGATACCCTGACCTGAGATTAATCTTCAAAAAATAGTTTGCCACTTGCAATTGATCGAACAAGTCATCAATCCTAGGTAATGGTTATTTATTCTTCACTATTGCTTTATTTAATTCTCTATAGTCGATTCACATCCTCATGTTTCCATCCTTCTTCTTCACGAATAAAATCGGAGCTCGCCAGGATAATGATCTAGGTTTAATAAAACCTTTGTCCAACAATTCCTGAAGTTGCGTCATAAGCTCCTTCATCTCCTTTGATGCTAATCAGTATGGTGCTTTTCTATCGATGTCATTCCTGGAAACAAGTCTATTTGGAACTCTACTTGTCTATCAGGGGGAAATCCAAGAAGATCCTCGGGAAATACTTTCAAACAGTCACACAACACTGGTATTCTCGGCATCTCATTTTTCTCCTTTTTTGCATCAATCACGAATTCCGAATATGATGTACATCCTTTGGCCAAACATGTTGGATTAGTGTCTAAGCCCGTAACCATATTTGTCAAGTACTTGACCCGATTGTGCATGGTCCTTTTGGGTTGCCTTCACCAAAGCAACTTGACTGGAGAAATAATAGAGAAAGAGGTTATTATGGTTTATTAATATGTTATAAGAATAATATATTAAAGGAGAAATCATAATTGTTTAGTTAATATTGGTCAATAATTAATTACGAATTAATTTTGTGATCAAGTGTAATTAATTAAACTAGAGGGGTTGAATTGTAATTATGTGATAGTTACCAAATATGGTAAGGGTTATCCTAGATATAGGTTGGACGAATTCAAAGGATAAGATGTCCTTGAAATCGTCCAAAGGATAATGATAAGGGTTTTCAAGGCTTATCTTATGGTTACTTGGTGGGCAAGCAACTAGATAAGGATAAAGACTGAAACCTTAATCTCTACACCTATATAAAGATCCCTAAGGCCATAAGAATTCGTTCATGCCTTGTCTAGGGTTCCTAGGGATGAATTTCACACCTCTTCTCTCTCTCTCTCTCTCTCTCTATTACCTCTCCATTTGCTCTTGGTGTTTGTGAGCCATTAGAGGCACTTCACTTGTGGTGCTTGCTTTCAAGACCTAGGGTTTCAAGATTTAAGTTGTTATTACAATATAACAACAAGAGGTATGTATTTCATCTTTACTTGAGGATTTCGAAATTCTTAGAAGCCTTTTAGGGTTCTTCAAGTGTTCAAAATTTTGTGTATCTAATAGTGAAAACGTAGATCCAATTCTAGGGTTGCATGCACACATAGGATTGTTTGTATAAATCCCACCAGTAGTATCAGAGCCTTAGGTTAAATTGTTTTCAATTATTATTATACAATTGTATGAACTTGACATATTAGGGTTTATAGCCAATAAACCCTAGGAGGCTAGAAATTTCGAGATTAGGGTTTCTATACCCTAATTTGCGAAAATTTGAAAGGGTTTTCAAATCCTTTCCTTAAGCCTCAAGATTTCGAAATCTAGGGTTTGCAAAACCCTATGATTTTTGAAATTAGCCTCCTCCCCATGATAAGATCCTAAATTTTAGGGATTTGGATTATCCTATATCTTGTAATTATCCTTTAATGGTTATATATGGTAATTAAAGATTTTAAATTATCCTATCCCATGATTTTCGAATTTTAGAGGGATTAAAAGGATCAGGATAAATTAATTGTTTAATTGGTAATTATCCTTCATGATTTAAATAATCCCTTATGATGTAATAATTATCTTGAATTAAACTATTAATTTAAATTATTAAATCAAGAGTTTTAATATTTAAAATTTTAATTTAAATAGTATTAAATTTCGAAAATTTTAAAGTGAGATTAAAACCTAATTGTTTTGAAAAGTTTCAAAACTTGCCCTCAAGTTTTAGAATTTAGAAGTTGATTAAAAGTTTAATTTAGGAATGTTAAATTCTAAAACCCTAGTATTGTTTTGAAAAGTTCAAATCACACCCTTATGGTTTTATTAATTAATTAAGGTGTATAATTAAAAGAAGTTTAATAAAACCATAAAATTTTTGGTTTAAAACTAAAGTATAATTGTTATATTTGACCACCTAACATTTTAAAAGTGTAAAATACACCCTATACTATATATAACATTAAAAGTCTAACATTATATATATATATATATATATATATATATATATATATATATATATATATATAGATATATATATATATATATGTATGTATGTATGAGTAAAAGTCAGTCTTGCCGTTAGTAGGCCTCATTCACGAAGTTGGTCTATAAGGGGTGTTTAAGGAAATTGCCTATAAAATGGCGATTGAATGGGTATCCACTCT